>NC_081413.1:447995037-449206287 GCF_030272615.1 Cryptomeria japonica | reverse complement strand
ATGTGTATAACCATCATATCGATCACCACTTCTAACTTATTGGTGACCTTGCCAAACTGGTTGACATTAATGACAACTTAGTGCCAAATTGCCAACAATCTCCCCCTTTGGCATTGATGTCAACTTACGACAAGACACTTCATACCGGTATATTTCTCTACCTTTGACTCAATGACAAAGGGTATTGTACACTCCCCCTTTGACTACTATGAACTCCCCGTGAACCACATGAATCTTTCCTAGGCATATGACACAACTCCCAAATTGTGTCGGAGGTACTCAAAGGTGCTCACTGATAAAGGTTTGGTCAAAATGTCTGCTACTTGTTCGTCGATAGGGACATAATGCAACCTTACCTCCTGTCCTTCAACCTTCCCTCCAAGAAAATGATACTTGATAGCAATTTGCTTTGTTCTGGAACTCATCACAAGATTCTTTTCTATGTTGATTACACTTAAATTATCGCACTAGATGAGAATAGGATTAGTGATGTCCACCTGGATGTCCTTGAGGGTCTGCTTCATCCAAAGCACTTAAGAGAAACATGTAGCAACAACAATGTATTCTATTTTGTAGTTGATAGAGAGACCGAGTCCTATTTCTTGCTATGCCATGAGACCAACCGGTCACCTAGGAAGAATGCACCACCACTTGTGCTCTTCCAATCATCAAAGCAACCTACCTAATCAACATCACTGTATGCTTCCAAGATGAATTCCCCTTGTTTAGGGTACCACAATCCATAACTGAGTGTCCCTTGTAGGTACCTAAAGATTTAGCTTACAACATTCATATGTGACTGCTTAGGTGCAACTTGGAATATGGCCACCATGCATACTGCCTGTACTATATCTGGTCTAGAAGTGGTTAGATACAATAGACAGCCTATCATAGATCTATACAAAGTCTTATCCACCATTGATGATTCATCATTCTTGCTCAATTTACTTCCGGTCACCATAGGAGTACTTACTAGTTTAAAATCCTCTAGTTGGAATTTCTTCAACATTTCCTTTGCATACTTGATTTGTGAGATGAAGATTCCCTTATCTTGTTGTAATATATGCAAACCAAGGAAGAATGTCAATTCACCAAGAATTGATATCTCAAATTTTGACTACATCTGATCAAAAAATTCTTTAAAAAGGGTGTCCTTGTTGCCTCCAAAGATAATCTCATCTACATACACAACCATAATGATCATGTGGTTCCCATCTTTCTTTATGTAAAAATTATTGTCAACACTCCGCTTTTTGAATCCTTGCTCCTTTAGGTACTGATCTAATCTTGAATGCCATGCTATAGGAGCTTGTTTTAGACCATATAGTTCCTTCTTCAACCAGCACACAAATATTTCATCATCATGCAACAGAAACCCTTCTGGTTGCTCCATATACTTTTTCTTCCAAATTTCCATTTAGAAAGACATATTTTATATTCATTTGATATACTTTATATCCCTTGTAGGTAGAGAAGGATAGAAACATTCTAATTATTTCTAATCTAGTTGCCAGTGCAAATTTTTCTTCGAAATCAATTTCCTCTACCTGAGAGTATCCTTTGCACACTAGTCTAGCTTTATGCCTAATAATTTTACCTTCTTCATTCATCTTATTCTGGTAGACCCATTTTTTACCAATGATGTTCTTGTCTTCCAGTCTAGGGACTAATTCCAAAGTCTTGTTGTTCTCATCTATTATAATTCTTCTTCCATGATATCCATCCATTCTTGTCTTTTGCTAGCCTCATTGAATGTTTTAGGTTCAACTTCAGTCATGAGGCAGAAGTTGACTTGTTCATCATTCCGGGAAAGTCTTTTGCTAGCCTGCACACCATCACTCTTATTTCCCAAAATTTTGTCTTCCAGATGATTCAACTACACATACTGGTTGGGGGTCTTCTTGGATGCTTCTTCTAGTTCAATGTCTATCCAAGCTTCATCACCTTCATCACTAGAATCATCATACTACTTAATCTGTGGTTGACTTCTTATTTGCATATCCTCATCAACTTTTACATGCACACTCTCAATGACTCTTCTTAGTCTTTTGTTGTAGCATTTGTAGGCCTTGTTGTTAGATGAGTAACCAAGGAAGATTCCTTCATCACTCTTGGAGTCAAAACATCCTAGACCATCCATATCTCTCTTGATAATGCACTTGCTTCCAAATACTTTGAAGTATTTGACTAATGGCTTTTGGTCATACCACATCTCTGATAACTCAATGATGAACCAATAGTACCAAACTGGTACTGATAGGGGGGGGGGGGTGAATCAGTACACACAAAATAACAGTCCAAAACCGGTTTGACAACAAATACTCCAAATGACTAGCAAGTAGTGATACTAGTTGAAATAGAGTGTAATCGGTAAGACCCAGAATAACTAAAACAATCTTAAACCAGTCACTCACTAAGCTTTCCTCTTAGCTCAATACTATAGTACCATTACACTCTCATGCATTAACAGGTAAACTATCATCAGATCTTCATAGCAGTTAGTTCAATATGTTTTATAGACAGGCATAAAACACAGAACCATCATATGCTCAATGGGTAATAACAAAGCATCACAAGATAAAAGCATTACACATGACACAGATATTTTTCACGTGGAAACCCAACTGGGAAAAACCACGGTGGGGATGAATACCCACAAGTTGCTTTTGAACTCTTTAGAAGTCCGCTCTGTTAGGAGCCTTGTTCGGTTAAAGACATTACAATAGGTTCTACTAGGAACTGATCCTGTTAGGGATCACCCGATTAAGGGATGGCTATAATACCTGGTTAGGGTTACCTTGTTAGAGGATTTCAAGAACTCAATAGCTAAAGGATCTCCAGAGCTCTATAGCTTCCCAAAACTCATTAACTTTGAGTTACCCTATTAAGGGATTTGAATCAAGCTGATTAAGGCTACCCTGTTAAGGGATTTGTATCAAGTCAGTTAAGGCTACCCTATTAAGGGATTTCACAACTGTTGAAGTGGTTAAAGATCAACAGGAGTTACAATGATCTGGTAAGAACACTGAATGCTAATGCAGATCTGTTTTGGCTCCTTTTCACCTTTTGCACATTCACTTTGTAGGTATCTCTTCTCTCCTTTGGTCTGGCAAGAATCATGTATCACTTCCCTTGGATACACACTCACAACTTGTGCCAACAACCTTAGAAAGAAACACAGCATTGACCTTATAGGAAACAGACAGGTCGGTAGCAAAAACCCTAAACCCTAAACTTGTTAGGTTAAGAAATTCAAGTGGTTCAATCATGATCGTTGAATCATAGTGCATTAAATGCAACAATCTTGAATCGATCTCAAGACATTCTCCATCATCCATTATCCACCAATTTCATGGCGGCTGATAACCCATCACACGTTATCACCATTTGACAAACTTCACACATTCTCGAGGTGGATAAGAATAGTCTTCTTCATGCAAGATCCTTCATGCGCACAGAGCTTACGTGGCAACACGACTTGTTCTCCATTATACTATTAGCTCATCACTCAAAGATCACCAATTGAGTCACATAGGCTTGAGGTACTCCAACCGGAAGTCCTGAAGTGGAAACTACCTACCAACCGGTAGTCACACAGTGCTTCCATGTGCCGGTTCATCTTGAACAAATATACCACTTCACTTTGGCATATATACCAATTCACACATATGCCGGTTTTCTCTTCTCACATATCACATATTGACATTAATGACAACATACACAATCATCATGTCCTTATATCGGTTCACATAATGCCAAGAAACTCATAAGGTGTCATTCTGCTATTTGTTCTTAATTGAACTTGGTTCAAAGTATATGTAGTAGTATGAAAAACTTCCTTGCAATATGTGTCTGGTAGAATGGCCTCATTTAACATTGTTCTAGCCATCTCCTTAACTATCTCGTTCTTTCTTTATACCCCATCATTTTGCTATGGTGTCCTATGGGCTAAATATTGCCTTCTAATTCCATGTTTTTCACAATAATCTTCAAACTCATTTGATGTGAACTCTCCACCCCGGTCTGATATTAGACATTTTAACTTGCACCCACTTTCTTTCTCCACCATTTTCCTAAAGATCTTGAATCTGTCAAATGCTTGTGACTTATCTTGCAGGAAGGTGACCCAAGTCATTCTTGAGTAATCATCAATAAAGAGCATAAAATATCTTTCACCAAAAAGAGCTCTTGTCCTAGTTGGACCACACACATTTGTATGCACAATCTCAAGTGGTCTAGAATTGTTGTTTTCTTTTGTCTTGAAACTTGCTTTAGTTTGCTTCCCTTTCACACATTCATCACAAAATGTGGTTATCGGTTTTATGATGGGTGGAATATTCCTAACACACCCCTTTCTGCTCACTACAACTAAGTTATCAAAGTTTATGTGGCCTAATCTTTGGTGCCACAACCAACATTCATCAACCTGTCCTAACATGCAATGGGGCTCATATCATTCCTTCAGATTGTAAACATTGCCATCTATTCTCTTTCCTTTTGCCACTACCTGACTGGTACTATCTTTCTTTATCTAGCAACTGATTGAGTCAAAGGTGAATTTATATCCTTTGTCACACATTTGACTCACACTCAGTAGATTGTGCTTTAGGCCTTTCATATAGTATACATCACGTGCCTTTAATTTTCCATCAATGCTTAGAGTACCTTTTCCCTTTATTTTGATGGATGAGTTGTCTCCAAATCTTACTGAACCACCATTCCAGTCATGAAGTTTGATAAATTTATTTTTATCACCGGTCATGTGATTGGAACAACCATTATCGACAACCCATACATTTTTCCTTTCAGCACGTAAGGCAGTCTACACTATCAGACTTTATTCTGCCTTTTCTTTTTCTTTCTCAACCCATACCGGTTTGGTTTCCTTCTTCTCATCAGCTTCTATATTGTGCTCAGGTTCAGCTATCGGTTCTTGATTAGGATTTGTTTTCCTCTGCTTGATCTTCCTATTTTTACACAACCTTTCTCTGTGTCCAAACTTTTGACAATTATAGCATTTCACATTTTCATTTAAAGATAAATCCTTAAAATTATTGTAGGGCATGGATTTATTCTTCCTACATTTAAAACTCCTATGACCATATCTATTGCACTGATAACATACAACATTCATATCCCAAAGTGCATTAAATGGATTTCTACTTTCATAATTCATGGAGGGATTATATGTTAATCTACAGTCAGCTATTCTATGCCCAAATTTGTTACACTAGTAACAATAACTATGAATGTTAGAAACATACTTGTTAGGTTGCCTCGGTCCTACAAAAGGCTGCCTCATCGAGGGTCTTTCCTTCATGTTGTTGACTCTGGTGAATCCTTCAAGGTCAAATCTTGCATTTCTCCTTGGATCTACATATCGGTAGAATGAGTGTGGCCTTCGATTCATTGCTTGTGTATACCAGTTTGTGTGACGATTTCAAACAACATCTGTATATGTTTTTTTATCGGTATCCTTTCTTATAGTGAATGTCTTCTTCTCTTCACCTTCATATGAAGAGGTTAACTATATCTCTTTACTAGATGTGTCTTTGTTGTTTGAATTTTGACCTTCTTCAAATCCTAAGCCATTGGTATCTTTGGATTGATTTTGTTTGCTAACATCTTGTCTAAGGCTTCGTCCTTCATATTTTCTCCTTACTTTTATTTCTTCCTTACTTTCTTCAAGCTCCTTTCTGAGCTTCACTATTTTTGATTCCAGATCTTGATGCTCCTTTTCCATCTTCATCAGATTAGAAGATGTAAATTCACATATTCTCTTGGTTTCTTCTACCAGCACTTTCAAGTTAGATATGACTTGACTGGAATCATCTAGGGATTTATTCAAGAGACTTTATTCATCTACTATTGCATGCTTGACCTTCTTAAGTTCCCTTCTTGTTTTACTCAGTTCCTCAAGAGCACTTATAAGCTCTCCTTCTAAATCCACTTCGGCCTCAATATCCTCTTCTCCCTCATCTTTACCAAATGGTTCATCAAGTGCCATAAAGAGGTTAAATTTTTTGTCATTCTCATGGTAGTCATCTTCTGATGCACTTTCTTCATCTGTGGCATTATCTTTAATAGTATAGAGGGTTTTTTGCTTTTGGTAGGCTCTCCTTCTTTGCTAGTAGACATTTCTTTCTCTATCTTTGCTAGCATATTTGCTAAACTCTCTTGACTCATCTCCACCGGTTTCATTGTAAGGAAATTTTGCAGCAAAGTGTCCAACCTTACCACAGTCAAAAAATTTGAGTGTTATCTTTCCTTTATACTTGTTGGATCCTCTTTTGAGATTTACGACAAATTTTGCCACCTCTACATTAGAGTCTTCACTGGATTCTTTATGAGAAGCTACTTCTTTGCCCTTTTTGGTTGTGTTGAATGTTGCTTCTTTCCTTAAGGAAGCATCACTGACCATTCTCATCTCATAGGCTGTTAGTGAGCCAAATAGCTCATCCATTGAAAATATCTTCAGATCCTTGGCTTCTTCTATGGCAGACACCTTTGTATCATACTTATATTTAAGGGACCTAAGTACCTTCTTTACAAGGATCTCATCTTGCAATTTCTTCACCAATCCCTTTGATGGTTTTCATAATTTCATCAAATCTGTGAAGGTAGTCCATAATCTTTTCATCATCTTTCATCTTGATGCCTTCAAGGTGGCCCCTTAGTGCTTGCATCTTGGCCTCTTTGACTTTTGCATCTCCTTCAAATAACCTTTGCAATTTATCCCAAGTCTCCTTGGCTGATGCATAGTGCATGACTTTGACAAAATCATTATCAAACATTTCGCTCAAGTTAGCATGTTTGGCCTTTGTGTTATTCTCATACTCCTTTTTGGCATCCGGATCAATGGGAGGAACACTAGGAACAACATACCCTTTCTTGACAGACATCCACACATCAAAACTAAGGGAGAAAATATAAGTCTCCATTCTTCTTCTCCAGAAGGCATAGTTGGATCCATCAAACATGGGGGCTTTTGAGGAAGAAAACCCATTTCTTGACATTGTGTTCTAAGTCTAGAATCTACCCAAGGTTTTTTTTAAAAATAACTGGGAACCTAGGCTCTGATACCAATTGTTGAACACATAGTGCCACTAAGAGGGGGGGTGAATCAATGGCTCCTAAAGCTCTTTTCCTTTTTAAAGCAACTTTAGAATACCGGTTGTTATCTTAAGAACTAAATAGTTAAACTAGTAAAGCAAATGGGGAGACCAAAGAAGACAATCACACAAATGCACTCCACAACACCAGATGTACGAGGAAAACCCAATATGGGAAAAACCTCAGCAAGAAATGCTACTAGAAACTGTTGCTCTAATCCAACCTCACAAACGAAACACTGAATTACAAATATTTAGGGCACCAACCCAAGGAGCACCAACCCCTGCACCAAGCCCCAACTTGGTGATTATATTGAAAATACAATTTCAATATAGTAATGGTTTCTTGTTGCAAATTAATTCCACAACACTTGATCAAATAATTTACTACCGGTTGATAGTCTTTTCTTCTCCACCAGATCTCACACTATCGGTTGTGAGATCACTCTCTCTGATTCTTGCCCTCTCTTCTCTCTCTCTCACTCACAGTCTCACAACTTACTATGTCACACTTGGATGTTGTCTTTCTCTACCACACCTCATAGGTTTGCTTAACTGTTGGCCCTACTACCATTATATCGGTACTCAGTCACTGTCGATTAAACCCTCTCACCGGTTTGCTTGCTTACTCACTCTGCAACTTTCTAAGAATAAATTCTAAGGAAAAATGATCCTTCTCTGCACTTCATCTTTATTTACTCTTCTTCTTCTCTTCAAGCATTAATATTTTCTATTTTGATCTTGTATATTTATAATCATGGATTCCCACCATACACTGCCATGTTAGGTTTTCCTTTTCCAGCTCAATCCAAATCCCCTTTGATTCAATCTGCTTTTCAGGGATATGATCTTTATGACAACAAGCAATCACCAGCCAAACTTCACATTCCAATGTGCATTTTCTAAATCTAGAGGTTTGCACTATACTTTTCTACTTTTCTTTGTCACTCGCCATTAATGGCTTTGATGTTTCCTTCACCTATCGGGTACGGAGATCAAATCTTTTTGCAAGATCAATGCGATTGCTTTTCCAGCTAGCCTTCCTCGAGCCACAATCTTCTGGCATCCTCTATGACTTGTGGGTTCCTCATAAAAGCCAACCTGCATGAAGATTTGTTACATCGATGCACACTCCACCGACTTGTGCAATACCTCCACCTGGCATCCAGCTATCATGCTTGTCCACATCCTCCTTTTCTTGGATTCCTATGTTAGTTTGACGTATTTTGTCGACCCAGGTTGACTATCGGTTTAGCTTATCTCAGTGGTATGACCATCAACCATCCTTTTAGTTTTGTTTCACTAGTTGTCCACCAGTTATTGTGTGTTCATAATAGACAAATATCCTTCATTCCAGTTTATGCCTTACTGATAGGCCTTCTTTACCAATAGATGACCTGAGTCATGTGTACCAATAGCCTTCCTTATGTCTGCTCACTCTCATGTGTATCACCATCATATCAGTCACCACTTCCAACTTACTAGTGACCTTGCCAAACTAGTTGACATCAATGACAACTTAGTGCCAAATTACCAACACAACAATCTTTCATGCTTGGTTTTATTGTAAATTTTGTTTTAAAAGACTAAGAATTGTCAATTTGTGGCTATAAAATAAACACTAAATCTTGCAATCTTGCTTCAATTCAATAATAATCAATCAAATTAGGGTTTAAAAAGGTTAATTTGATTCACCTAGGCTAATTATAATAGAAATGAATAATAAATTTATTGCATTGAGTCTTTAGGGTTTCTAGAAGAGTCAAGTTCTACATTTCATCCTAAAAGGCTTAGAAATTCTACATTTTCTCAGATTAGGGTTTGTAATTCTGAGACTTAGCCAAGATCAAGGGCATAATGAAAAGCATAAAAAAGAGGCAAAAGTATGATAAGAAAAAACTAAATTCTCATCAATATGCAAATGATCAATTGGATTAACCAATACAATGAATATGAGCCTACTTATTTAGGCAAGGCCATATGGATGTACGAGCACATAATCATGACATGTGGCTTAATGAGAAACAAGGGTAGGTAAGAAATACTAGGGGTAGGTAGGAGAAACAATATAATATTCCACAAGAGGTGGATGACCGACCAAACGTGGACTGTAATAGAAAAATAAGACCACAATAATGGATGTGGTGCTCCCTGTAATGATCAAATCATCAACATAGAGCACAAGTATCAAGTGAGAGTCACCCTATTGCAAAATATATACATTTGGATCAAAATGACACCTGGTGAACCCTATTGAGAGAAGAAAGAAATCCATCTTGGCGTACCAAGCCCTGGGGGGCTTGCTTAAGGTCATATAGAGATTTACTTAGTCTGGAAACCAAGGAAGTATCCTAGATGAAACCCTATGGCTGCTCCATCTAAATCTCCTCATCAGGATCTGCATGAAGAAAAGAACTCTTCACACTCATAGGATGTACAACCCATCCATGAGCTGCAACAATAACAAGTGTCAAGCGAATGGAGTTCAGCTTGGCTACGGGCGCAAAGGTCTCAATATAGTTAACACCTGGAACCTGAGAGAAACCTTTCGCAACAAGTTGAGCTTTATACTTATCCACACTACCATCTACTGTAAATTTGGTTTGATAGATCCACTTACATAGAACCATCTTTCTCCCCTTAGGGAGATGGACTAAATCCAATGTGTCATTCCTCATCAAGGAAGTATACTCTCCCTCCATAGCTTGGTCCCACTCAAGAACCCCTAACGCTTCCCTAAATGTATGTGGATCGGAAGCAGTAGAAATGAATGCATGTGGAATATGCTAATGCTGTGATCGAGTCCTCTGTGCATCTGAAGGATCCCCAACAAGAGAACCCACAGACTCAAGTGTTTGTCAAGCCCAATGAGGTCTTGGTGGAGGTGGAGAATGAGGCTCCTCAACTACAATTGGACCTTGCAGAGGTGTAACCCTATGAGTCAAAGTTGAAGGAGGCTCATCATCTAAATCACTAGCATCACTATCCACAATGGAGGAAGGTGGAGGAGGTAGATAGGCTAAGCTAGGAGAGCTTTCCTCAAAGTGAACACTCCTCTCAATAAATACCTCATGTGTCTCAGGATCCATCAATCTATATGCCTTAACACTCTCAGGATATCCAACCAAAATGCAAGGCCAACTCTGAGGTTCCAATACCTTGCATTTCTATGGAGGTATGCGAGCCCATGCTGGACACCCAAAGACTCTGAAATGTCTCACAATCGGTTTCCTACCATCCCAAGCTTCAGAAGGAGTAATACCTTGCAAAGATTTGTGAGGAACCCGATTTTGGATGTGTGTGGCACAACTGATAGCCTCTTCCCAAAAGGCGGGATCAAGAGAACATGCATGTATCATACAACTACCCATTTATTTGAGATTTCTATACTTGCATTCTGCAACTCCGTTCTGCTATCGAGTGTAAGCAACATAATGCTAAAGATCAATCCCCTCAAATTTACAAAAATCCTCAAGTATTTTGTTCACATATTCCCTTCCATTATATGTACAAAGAATCTTAACCACTTTCCTGGATTGCTTCTCCACACAAGTTTTGAAGTTCTAAAATCTATCAAATACTTCACTCTTATGAATGAGAAAGTAGACCCGAGTGAAGTGGGAGTAATCATCAATGAAGGTGAGGACATAGCGGGCCTTGCTAAATAAAGGTGCTAGAATTGGACCTGCTACATCGTTGTGAACAAGTTGAAGAACTTCCAAAGCTCTCCAAGCTTTCCCTTTATCAAACTTCTCCTCGGGATGCTTGCCCATGGAACAACCTGAACATACACCCTATGAAAAACTGATTCGAGGAAGACCTATGACGATGTCTTTAGTGCCGAGTTGCCGAAGATACTGGTAGTTGAGGTGACCAAACTGCTCATGTTATAGCTTACTTTCTGAATTTGAATGAGTAAGCAAGGCCCTAGAAGGAGAACTTGGCACAAAGTGGGAGAAGGAATAAAGCATTGAGTTTTCATTGACTTGTCCCACCGCTAGCAAGGCATCATCATTAAGTTCCTTTACCACAACTGAATCAGGTGTAAACTCAACCTTTTTCCCATTCCCATAGTGAGTGATCTGGTAGATAGAGAGAATGTTGGTAGACAAGTTAGGAACATAAAGAACATTCTCAAATGTTCCATCATCCATGTCAACTGAACCTTTCCCTTCAACCTCTACCTGTTTATCATCACCTACGTAAATTTGAGGTACCTTAGATGGCTGCAATGAAGAAAACTGCTCCTTTGTA
Organism: Cryptomeria japonica; assembly: GCF_030272615.1. Lineage (NCBI taxonomy): Eukaryota > Viridiplantae > Streptophyta > Pinopsida > Cupressales > Cupressaceae > Cryptomeria > Cryptomeria japonica. The sequence continues at coordinate 449,194,921 of NC_081413.1, read as the reverse complement.
GAACCGATGTGATAAGAGGCACTCGAGTCAAGTATCCACTGTTGTGAATAACCTATTGTAGCCACAAATGCTTGCCCTTTTCCCTTAGACTGCGAGGAAGAGGAAGGAGATGAATCCTTATTTGTGTAAGCAGATGGTAAGTTGGTGTTGTTTTTCTTAAGAAGATTTGAAAACTCATCAACTTTCTTGGTGTGGCATCGATGCTCATCATGACCATACTTCTTGCAATATGCATAGGTTGGATTATCCTTCTTAGGTGGAGTCCACTTCTTGGAAGAGGATGAAAAAGTGCCTTGTGATGGAGAGGATGATTGCCATTTTTCCTATTGTGGCTTTGACTTAGATTGCTTCTTCTTCTTGTTGGAATCTTTGCCTCGACTCCCTTGACTCCCTTGATTAGCCACCAAAGCCTTGGACTTTGAAGACTTGAGAAGCCCCATGTTCAACAACTTAGATTGCTCCAATATCAACATTTCTGTGAAAGCATCAAATGAAGGCATAATGTAGGAACTCCCCATTGTCAAACGATGAGTTTGAAAGATAGACACAAATATTGCATATTTTGGTGCAAGCTTATCCAACAAGTTGAATATCAACTGAGCATCCTTTGTGTCAATTCCACAATCCTTAAGGTTTTCTCTTAGCTCATTTTCTTTGGTGACATAATCTTGGATTGTATCAAAACTCTTGGGATCCAAGTTGGTGAGCTCATTTTCAATCTTGTAACCTCTGATTTCATCAACTTGACCATACAATTTCTGATACATATCCCAAGCCTCCTTGATTGTTGTACACTTCTCAATGTGAAAAATGAGATCATCTGATACATACTTATGCAAAGTTCCAAGAGCCATGTAATTATTAGTGAGCCATTCTAACTGAGCATTAGGATCAACCTTAGGATCCGATGGTGCTGCTATTGTTCCATCTATGTAATGTGTGAGACCTTTTCCCATTAATTTGTTCCATACTTTAATTTTCTATGATGCATAATTATGTGGAGTTAAAGGTGGAAATTAATGAGGACTCATTGCAACAAAAATGAAAGAGCACTAGGAAAGAGAGGAACAATCACACAAGACACACCCCCAAATTCACTCAATCAAAGAACCCCCCAAAAATGATGATTTGGCACTTTATACTTAATGCATTTACAATGGGCCACTTGCAAAAAATGGCAAATTGGACTTTTGATTTCAACTTTACAACTGCCTCAATAAGGCCAAAAGATACTGGCTCTATCAGAGTTCACCGAAAAACTGGCTGGCGGTAGCCAGAAGTCGGTCAGAGGGCCGACGGAGGACTGCTAGCGGCGGGCTGGGGTGATGGGAGGCATCGGTGGCGGCTGGAGCGGTGGGGACAGTGGAGCCAAAGCCCGACTGTGGTGACTGGAGTGGCGGGACAGGGGCAATATTGCGGGAGCCTATGACTGTGGCTGCAGGAGCTGGTGGCACTGCTGCCACTGGGGGCCGGTGACAGTGCTGTTGCTGGGGCTAGCGGCGGTGGGCACTGTAGATGACACTATTGACGGCGACAGATTCTTGCAACCTCTATGGATGGTACAGAGAGGGGGTGGGTCACGGGGACCCCCTAAATTTAAAAAAAAAATTTATAAAATTTTCCAATCTGTAAAAAAATTTTGAATTTAAAAAAAAAAAATGAAAATTTTGTACCGCACCACCCAAATTGGGCAAAAAATTTCCTCCACACCCAAAAATTGACTTTCACCAAAATAGGTTGAGTTTATACTCAATTTTTATGGAAATAACCTCCCAGACGCAATGGTGAGGTTGAAAATGCTCTAAGATGCCTCCAAAAAGCGTTGCCCCTCAGATCCAAAAATAGAAGCCTTCCAAGATGCCTCCCAAAACCAATTAATGAAGATCCAATAGCTCTGATACCATGTGAGATTTATCCAAGATCAAGGGAACAATGAAAAGCATAAAAAAGAGACAAAATTATGACAAGAACAAACTGTATTCTCATCAATATGCAAATGATCAACTGGATTAACCAATACAATGAATATGAGCCTGCTTATATAGGCAAGGGCATAGGGATGTATGAGCACACAATCATGACATGTGGCTTAATGAGAAACAAGGGTAGGTTAGAAATACTAGGGGTAGGTAGGAGAAATAATATAATATTCCACAAGAGGTGGATGACCCACTAAATGTGGAGTGTAATAGCAAAATAAAACCACAAAAGATGGAATTTCTCCTACAATCTATATCCATGTGCACACTTCCCTAAATTTCTCAAATCCAAAATACGAAGAGATGCATTATCCTAAGTTAACTTAAGTAATGTGTAATAATATCCATGATGACTATTTATTTACACCAGCAACAATCATATTCCTAGCTGTGGATGCATTACATGGTGATTGAAATTTAGTCAATACATACAATCATAATGAATTTTGGGATCACATAGGGAAAATTTTGCAAAATTAGGGTTTGCGTGCTCATTCTAGGCCTCACTTGTTCGAAATAGGTCTCTATTTGGTAAAAATTTCACAGTTTTGCACAAACACTGCACTTTTGTGCATGTTCTTGAGTTTTCTATGCCTATGCTTGAGTTTTTTGTGCCCGTGCTTGAGTTTTATGTGCCTGTGCTTAACTTTTCTATGCTTGTGTTTGAGTTTTCTACACCCATGTTTGAGTTTTCTACACCTGTGTAATCTTATCTTGTACTTGTTTCATCTCTGTTATGCGCTTGTGTAGGGGCAAAAAGGCAGGTATAATCTTGAAATTCAGTTTTAAATCATGTCAAATTCACTTCATTATCGAAGCTTAGGTTTTTTGTGTTACTGATAATCTATGTAGCACCTTGGCAATTGTTGGAAGAAGACTTACTTTGAAAGTGCTAACATATTTGGTGTAGGATGTTGTCGACGACTATATTTTCAAATCGAGTTTCTTTAATAGCTAGACAAAAAATTCACTTGCGAATTAAAATGAATCATTTGTCTTTTGTGTTTGGCAAACTTGTGCACTTCTAGGGTTGACCAACAATTACACCTATTATCCTCTCCCCTCGCCTTCGCAGAACTTAGGTGAAGATAAAGGTGATTAGTGACGCTTTTTTTTATCTTTATTATAGAATCACCTCTTGGGGGCCTCATCACCTCAAGGGAGTGTTGAAAAATAGGGGCATGTTGGGGATAGCATCTTTCCCACCATGACCTCGAGTGATGTTTTTTCAAGATGCTATATAAATACCTAGTCAAACGGCCAGAGTGTTGAGTGAATTCATCATATGTGGAGGCCTTCTCTGCATCAATAAGCTCAATTAGAGCCTTAAGTTTCTTGCTTCATGGATTCATTGTTATACTTGACCCATAAAAAAATTATTATGAGCCAATGTTTTAGTAGCCTCAATCCTTCTACTTTTTGGCTCAGGCATTGTGATACACACATGCCGAAGATACCCCTCATGTAACCCCCAATTAGAGATAGAAAATTTATGTGGATCCATAGATCTCTAGAAATTTGAAGCTTGGCATGCCCGAGAAGTGAGTGTCATGGAGTGGATCTAGTGCTGCTAATCTTCTATCTATCTTGTTGGATGTGGTATTTTGGGCTAGGGGATTCGACAAGTATTGTCTTTGACTATCCTAGGAAGTGCATATCTTCTTTTCATTATCATACTTGCATGTTTTCCATGTTTGGTGTCGAAATAATCTTTGTCAAAATATCAACTCAAAACATCAAACAATCTCATATCACTAGGTCATAGCTTGGTCTCCTCCTTCAACACTTGTCCTCTTGATCTATCAATTTTGCGTCACTTATCCCATTATGCTATCGGAATTTACCTAGGTCAAGTGTCAAATTAGTTCATCTTGGTGTCACTTCAAATTTGATGTCATCGCTATCATCCTCTAAGGTCTTTTGACTTACATAATCAAGCTTTTGTCATCACAATTGTTAAGTCATTACCTTGTCATCTGTTTCAAATGTGTGTCATTACTATGGTCTACTAAGGTCTTTGACTCACAAAATCAAACTTTCATCATCTCAATTGCTAATTCATTACCTTGTCATATATTCCAAATCTTGCATCATTACTATTATCCTCTAAGGTTTTGACTTATATAATCAGACTTTTATCATCTCAATTAGAAGTCATAACTTTGGTCCCTCAATCCAATAGAACATCACTAATCAGATCTCAATTCTCATTTCTATCTTGCATCCTCATTATTGTCCATCATCATCCCTTGTCTCCCAATTTGTGTCATCATTTCCTTCTTCCTAAGTTAGAGACCCAACATCAAATATCCAAAATTTAGCTTCAAACTTCATCCTCTTTCCAACTTCTTCAAAGTCAATCCCCATCTAATTATGAGCTTTTGTCTATCATCCTTTTTCATCCTTCATCACTCCAACTCATCAACTAATTGTCATGTGGCAATTATATTATGATGAGTTTGGTTGTCCTTCATTTTCCACTTCATCCTATCCTAATTATTATGAGAGAAATTCATCATGTCTTCCCCAAACAAATCCCTCATATATCATCTCCCCATATCCCTCATATGAAATATCCATACCTTAATCTTTTCCTCACAATGCTACCACTTGCATCCATAATCCAAATCCACCATCTCATTATCCTCAAGTCCATCACACAACCCCTAATATTAATCCTCCATCTTATCTCAACGCTCCATTAAATCCTATTCTTCCATCCTACCTCAATCCTTCATCTAATTCTAGTTCACCATCATCTGTCACACATTCTATAGCTAGGGGCATGAATTATATAATGTCATTATCATTTGTACCCCCACTCATCCAATCGGCACCACAAGTTGTCAATAGCTCTCAATGTTAACCCCAAGTGATGTTGCAGTGTACTTCAAAACCACAATTCAATTACTTACAAGGACCTCCTTCACCTTATGTGGTGACAAACATTCATCAATTACAAGGTAGTTCTAAGCAATCCCCCATCGTAAAAATCTATATCTAACTATATTGGGGCCAAATGTCTTCAAGGTGGCACCTCTTAGGTTTAACCTGTTCCTTATGTGTAATAAACAAAAACACCTTCATCTGCTTCACCCTACCACAATCCACCACCATCCACTTCACCCTACCTTAGTCCACCTTTTTCCATACCATCTTATCTCAATCCACCAACTTCACTTCCAACTTCCACACCTATCACTCCTCTCTCACCTCCTAATGCCATCAAAACTGTCCCATCCATTGACACTATCCAGCCACAATCCCCGTCACCTACTCCTACCATCATTCACACTCAAGTTGAATAACTCCCTATCATTCCATTCACTCCATCTACCCTAGACAGTGAATTACCCATCCTTTCATCTACCCTAGTTGGTGTGTCCCCCATCCTTTCATCCTTCCATCCACCCTAATTGAGTAACTCCCCATCCTTCCATCCACTTCATCTATCCCAATTGAAGAATCTCTCATCCTTCCATCCACTCCATCCACCCAATTCATTGAATCTTCCATTGTCCCATACATTCCCTTTCAAAATTCTACTTACTCACTCCTTGTTGTACCATCCACACCTATACCATCATTCCAATATCTTGTTCTAGAGCATGTTGAAAGAAATGTTGATCCAAATCAAGATCCTACCAGTCCATCTACTCCATCTCAAGAGATCTTATCATTTCCTTTGCTAAATTAAGATCCTACCAACCCATCTACTCCATCTCAAGAGCCCTTATCATTTCCTCTGCTAGGTCAAGATCCTCTCATCCCATGTACTCCACTTCTTGATCCTTCACTTCCTCCTATCTAAAATATTTCAGCACCATCACTCTATCCCCTTGGTTTTCTTACATTCATACATGGTAGTTCCCTCATAACAAAAGAACATCTCATATACACCACCCATTCTCCTCCATCTGATAAAGTACTCACATCTTGTTACCTAGAGAACAAGTATCCTACTTTAGGAAAAATTCTGAAGAAAATGAACTATCAAGGTAAAGGCTTAGGCCTACATGAGCAAGGTACTTTGGAGCCCATCCATGTCAAAGCACATATAGTATCTCATGGTCTCGGTTACATATCCCAAGGCACTGAATCCAAAAATTTTGCTACAACTAATGCATCCAAATCATTTATCACTATTCCTCCTCCTCCATCATATAAAGCCAAAACAACCATCCATATTCCTTCTTCATCCTCTAAATCCATTTTGGGTCCCTATATCACAAAATCTACCTTCATATATCCCCCAAATGCTAAATCTATTTTGAGCCCTTATATCCCAAAATACCATCCTCCATCTTTTTTGACTCGTCCCTCCATACATAGATCCCATATCCCCATCTCCCATCATAAACCTCCTACTCCTTTCATTCCTAATAAGGATCAACAAAGGAACATCATGAGGTATTCACTTAGTGAACCTGGGTTATAGCACATGCATTCATGACATACTAAAGAATCCTCCTATTTTCAAAAAGTATTGCCCTAAACTCCTTTTTTCTCACCCCCTCCCAATACATAGACTGAATTAAAAGCCCCCCATTTTCACCAAATATTGCTTTTTTGCATAGCCCAAATTAAAAACCCCCTATTTTCACCGATAGGAAATATATTGTACCCTTATTTTTTGGATATTAAAGCCCCCAATATGAATGCACATGATACAATATTGCCTAGCTAGTGAACCCCCGTCAGACATGTATTCCCCACATTGCATCCTACATCCTACATCCATCACTTCATCCATATTCCCTTCATCTCATACACCTTCACACATTCCCTTCAATGCTAGTAGTAATAATTTGGATGCCAATTCAAAAATGCATAAAGCTACACATCCACAAAAATCTAAAGATCACCATGTCAACTTCAAAAGACATGCTCCAATAAAGAAAAATTTGATACATGTTACCTATCAATTTTTAAAGTTTTGATAAGTCGTTTATGTCTGCTCCTTTTCCATTTTATCTTGTCATGGCCTTTCTATGTTTCTTAACTTCTCTCATGGGGTTCTTCACTTTTAGAACTACCCGACCACCCGACTTGCTTAAGGGAGTCTGCAGGATGTCGACACCACTAAGAGTCAGACTTGTGGTTGTCTTTGAAAGAGGTTGATGGTTGAAAACTTGCTCGATCTTTTGATTATCTAATATTTTAAATGTTGTAAAGGATGGTATTCTTTGAAGCTTCAATAATTTCTCCAATTTCAAGGTAGGGGCATCCTTGATGATGTAACCTCAGGCCTATTTAGTACCCTATTGGGGTGCAAAAATGAGTGATGGTAAAGAAAGGTCATGCTTGGGCGTAGCTATAATTAAATTAGCCTATCAGATCAGGAGAATAACTTCTTCTTACCATTCTTCTTTTTGCCTCATTAGTTGCCATGTCATGCACTACTTATAGGGAACAAATCAAGGGAAGATTTATAGAGTACCATCATTAATGGAAATTAAGCAACCAAGGACATGGAAAAGGTGTTGGCATGCATTACTACATTTGATGCTGCCATTTTTGTAGAAAATATTTAAGTTGGCTAAAAAGAGGAAATTTTCATGATTTTGCTCGTATCAAAATGGTTTTGCCTCATAATAGTGAGCCATCGTTTCACAAACCAGTTTTGAATTGGCCAAAGAAGGAGTAGGAAGATATAGTTCGACAGTTATGGTCTTTTGCATGGAAAGCACAAACCGATTTCAATGAATATAGGAAGGTCATCACTATATTATATAATTTTGTAGAACAAGATGAAAATCCTGAACAATTCTTATAGGGTGAGCTTGCAGTAGGAAAGAACCCAAATAATTGACTTTGATGAGATTATTCTCCAACCTAAGAAAGGTCCTCTGGTACAACTAGATGTTGAGACATTGCAAGGACATAGTCTTATGGACCTATCTGACTTCTTCTGAGCTACTATTTTTTATGAGAAAGAATTTGAAGATATCCCGTTGACGTTGATTGAAGAAGAAGAGAAGGTAGATGAGATCGAAAAATAGATTGCAGAGAAGAACTCGATGCCTAATGCTGGAGCCTGAGTCTGGAGACTTTATAGCCTTACATATTGTGAAATGGTTTATATTTTGATGTTTCTCTATGGATGTTCTATTTTAAAATAGTCACTTTCAAGATCGTTACTGTTAGGTCCCAGAGACAACTGAGAGGGGTGAGGGGGGTGAATCAGTTGTCCAATAAACTTCAAACCAAAACTAACTTAACCAAACTTAATAATTAATACCGGTAAACCAAAATTTAATGCCACTAGATAGTTTAATAGTTAATTGCAATATGGATAAATTTTATTGCATGAAATAGAAAGATAAATAACATACACAAAACATAACACAGTTATTTGTACATGGAAACCCTGTAAGGGGAAAAACCATGGTGGGAAACCTTACCCACAATCAGATGATACTACTGTAGATAGTATGTGTGTACAATATGGAGTCTGCACATGCAGAAAGGCCAACTGCCTAGAGCTCACTGCTCAATCACAAAATGGGAGTCACACTGACTACAATTGGATGGTTAACTCCAATGAAAATATACTACTCAAAATAGAATCTTTATATTTTGGATTCAGTACTAGTTAAACTTTGATTTTCCTTCTTCAAACCTTCCTTTAATCTTGAATGATGTCTATGTGTATAGCTCTTCTTATATTCGCATATACCTTATTACAATCCTTTTCCACACTCTGCCACATAATCTCATATATGAGATCTTACATATATACAAAAACCTATGACCAAATGTGTAGGTCGGCTCACTAAGATATTACAATAAAATCAATTACAAATGAATCAATATGTGATGTATTATGTCTGCTCAATTCATTTATAATAATAATAGATCATCTTCATAACATGTCGTGCTGATCTGGAATGGATAAGCTTATCAGTGCATATCCTTGACCTATTTACCAGTAACAACAAATATGCAAACCGGATTAGACCAATGAATAAATCACCAAGATAAAGTGTCCAAATGATGTCTTTGACATAACCAAGTAATCTCCAAATGATAACATATCATCCTCAGTGTCGGTGAACAATATAATCCTGCCGGTTAACCAGATACTGGTGACTCTTCATAAGTCACTAATCATGCCGGTGAACATAACCAAAGATCTCCAAATGTTCTCAAGTGTTTGACAAGTGTTGACATCAATGAAAAAACCATATCAACATATCCAAAATACCAACAATCTCCCCCTTTGGCAATGATGGCAACACGAGATGGAAAAACCATCTAAGTGCCAAAGCAGAAATACCAAAAACCAAAAACCAACAATCTCCAAAAGAGATCATCAAAATACAGATACAAAGAATAACAATCTCCCCCACTATGTATAATCTCTCCCCAAAAGATAAAGTGTTTTTCCATAGATATCTCTCCCCCTTTGACATCAAATGCCAAATCAATAAAACAAAATATAATTAGTTCAAAGAACTTATCACAAAATACCAATTTATCAATTTATCCAACTACTCCCCCTAAGAAGTATCTATCCTCATCAAAGCCGGAAAAAAAAATTCTCTGTTAATTCTGCCAATTTCATGTCATGCTCCAATTGTCTAAGTTTCTACCGGTGAGGGTATAAATCCAAGATTCTCTCTTAGATATTTAAAAGTTTCCTTAGGCAAAGGCCTAGTAAACATATCTACAATCTGCTCTTTAGTATTCACATAAACCAATTTCACTTCTTTTGCTTCAACATTCTCTTTCAGAAAATTTAATTTGCTAGAAACATGTTTAGTTTTTGAGTGAAATACTAAATTATTTGATATATCAATTGCTTCCATATTATCATAGTAAATGATTATAGGTTCCTTGCATTTTACCTTTATGTCCTTCAACATTTTCTTAATCCATAATACCTGTGTACAATTAGTTGCTACTGCAACATATTTTGATTTTGTTGGTGATAAAGATGTGCAACTTTGTTTCTTGCTCAACCATGAAATTAGTCCGCTACCAAGAAAGAATTCTCCACCGGTGGTGCTTTTTCTGTCATCTACATCTCCTACCCAGGTTGCATCTATTTGTGCACATAAATCATAATTTTTATCTTTAGGATACCATAAACCAAGATTTGTTGTGCCTTGTAGACACCGACAAATCCTTTTCACTACTGATTCATGATTTTTCTTAGGATTACTCTGAAATCTTGAAACAACACATACTAAATTCATAATATCAGGTCTCATTTGAGTAAAATACAGTAAACCTCCTATCATAGACTTGTACCTTATTGGATTAATAGGTGTTGATTCATCCTTCAAAAATAGCTTATCAGTTGTAGTCATAGGTGTGCTTACCGGTTTAGAGTTTTCCATGCCAAATTTCTTTAGTAATTCCTTCAATTACTTTGATTGATTTATGAATATACCTTTATCAGTCCGTGAGATCTACAATCCTGAAAAGAATTTTATCTCCCCAATCATAGATATTTCAAATTCTTCTTGCATCTTATTAGAAATGTCTTTACACAATCCATCTTCTCCTCCAAAGATTATATCATCAACAAAAAATTCAATAACCAAGATGTCATCATTAGTTACTTTGTAATATAGATTGTTGTTAGCATTACCTTTAGTAAAACCAGTCTTTAAAAGATATTTGTCCAATCTAGCATACCAAGCTCTAGGAGCTTGCTTCAATCCATATAAAGCTTTCCTTAACCTGCAAACCATATCTTTGTCATCTATGAAAGAAAATCCATCAAGTTGTTCAATATAAACTTCCTCTTCAAGATCACCATTCAAAAATGCACATTTAACATCCATTTGATATACTTTATAGTTCTTGTGTGCTGCAAAAGCTAAGAATAATCTGACTGCATCAATTATAGCTACCGGTGCAAAGGTTTCATTGTAATCAATTCTTTCTTTCTGTGAATATCCCTTACACACTAATCTTGCTTTATTTCTGATTACCTTACCATCTTCATTAAGTTTGTTTCTGAATACCCATTTAGTTCCAATTACATTTTTATCTTTAGGCTGTGGAACTAATGTCCATGTGTTATTCTTTTCAATTCGTTCCAATTCATCTTCCATATCCTTAATCCAATGTTTATCTTCACATGCCTCATTAACTGATGCTAGTTCAATTTGAGAAATGAGACATACCTCTTCATTTTTTAGTCTTCCTCTAGTCATAACACCTTGATATTTGTTCCCAATTATCTGATTTTCAAAGTGATTCAATCTCACATACTGGGGTGTTTTTACTTGCTGTTGTTCTTCAGTCACTGTGGAATTCTCAGATGATGCCGGTATGACTAGATCAACATTTTGTACCGGTGTGCTCATAGTAGCTTCATTTGTGATTATCTCAACTGTCGGTTTAGAGTCTATAGACCTTCTTAACTGTTCAACAATCTTCACATTTGCACTTTCAATGATTTTCTACAATCTCTTATCAAAACATCTATATGCCTTGCTCTTAGATGAATAACCAAGAAATATTCCTTCATCACTTATAGGATCAAATTTGCCAATATACTCATCTCTTCTAATATAGCATTTACTTACAAATATTCTAAAAAATCTAAAAGGAGTATTACCAAACCATAGTTCATGAGGGATCTTACCAGTTTCTCCTTTAATGTGAACTTTGTTGAATGTATAAATAGCTATACTAACTGCTTCTCTTCAATACACATGAGGCAGATTTTCTTCTGATATCATGCTTCTAGCTGCATCCAAAATAGTTCTATTTTTCCTTTTTGTAACTCCATTTTGTTAGGGTGTCTGAGGTGCTGAAAACTATCTTTTAATTCCATTCACTTCACAAAATGTATTAAATTCTTTAGATGTGAATTCACCTCCTTGATTTGATCACAAGCATTTGATTTTCTTACCGGTTTCATTCTCTACCATGGCCTTGAATAGTTTAAACTTCCCAAAAGCTTTTGATTTCTCCCTTAGAAAAGTAACCTAACACATTCTAGAATAATCATCAATGACTAGCATAAAATACCTATCTCCTTGTAAACTTCTAGTTCTTGCTGGACCACATAAATCAATATGAATTAAGTCACGAGCATTATTGGATTATTCTGGTGTACTCTTAAAAGTTGTTCTAACTTGCTTTCCAAATTGACATTCCTTACATACTGGATTGTGAGGTTTAACAATCTTAGGTAAATCTCTTACTGCCTTAGTTTTACTAATTTTCACAATGCAATCAAAATTTACATGACACAGTCTCTTATGCCATAGCCAATTTTCATCAATATTTGCAATCAAGCATGTCTTCTCATTGTTATTCAAATGAAAGATATTACCTCTAGTTTGATTACTAGTTGCAATTTCTAAACTAGTTCTATTCATGATTTTGCATTTACCATTCTTGAATTGTAATTGAAATCCCTTTTCAACTAATTGACCAACACTCATAATATTATGCTTCAAACTTTCAACATAGGAAACATTATCAGTATTATGCTTACCATCAAAAGATATGGTGCCTTTTCCTTTGATCAAACAAGCTTTGTCATCTCCAAATATTACTAGACCTCCATTGTATTCCTGAAAGGTTAAGAATTTACTCTTATCACCAGTCACATAATGTGAACATCCAGAATCAATATTCCATTCATCTTTATCTTCAATTTTAGCTTCCAGGGCTTGCTCTACCAGTTGAATATTAGGTGTCGGTTGATCTTCTATTATTGCAACAAAAGCCCATCCATTGTCTACTGGTTCCTCATCAGAATCATCAGTAACACCTTGATTAGCATAGTAACATAATTTGTCTCTATTCTTCTTAAATATGTACCTTTGGTATTCAGGGTTAGGCTTGTATGTTCTTTTAGCTTCTTCTTTCAATCTTGCATGTCTATCAGGACACCTAGAATCTAGATGACCAATTTTATTATAGTTAAAACATTTAGATGGTTCTTTACCTTCATACTTACTTCCAACTGGACCTTTAGGCATTTTCCTTGAAAATAGTGCTTCAAGCTCTTCCAGTTTTTCATTCTCTTTTCTGATTTCGTCAAGTTCTCTTGCATAAAAGGCTTTCCAATCAGATTTTTGAGATGATGATGATGATCGTGCAGATGATGATGTTGTTTTGAAAGCAAAATCTATCTTAATAGTAGCAATAATACCAAATTCCTCAAGTTCAAAAGCTGAAAGTTTTCCAACCAAAGTGTTTCTAGATACTGATGCATTAGGCATTGTTCTCAATTCATTAATAGCAGTTACTTTCATTTTGTATGCCGGTGGCAAAGGTCTTAAAACTTTAGAAACAATTTCATCTTCACTTAAGGTTCCTCCACAATACTGTATACCCAAAAAAAATTCATTCTCTTTCCATAAAAGTAGAAATACTTTCTTCTTCTTCCATTTTCAGATTTTCATACCTGACTCGGAAGCATTCCAGTTTTGCAATTTTGACTACGGTATCACCTTCATTAAATGTTTCCAATTTATCCCAAATAGCTTTAGTAGTAGATCTATCTGATAATCCCATGATTTTTTGATCAGACAATGCGCTCAAGAGTGCTTCTCTTTCTTTCCAATCATTCTCCTCATCTTTAGCCAAGGTTGGTGGAATAGGTTGACTTTGAGTAGGAACAATATAGCCATTCTTTGTAACATCCCATATGTCCTTTCCAATCCAATTCAGATGTGTTTCCATCTTGATCTTCCATATACCATAGTTGGTTCCATCAAGCTTTGGACTGTCCTTCCTCAAAAAGTTAGTAGACATTGGATCTCCTCAAGCTATTAAACTTCCACAAAAAGAGGACTAGGCTCTAATACCAATTGTTAGGTCCTGGAGAGAATTGAGAGGGGGGAGGGGTGAATCAGTTATCCAATAAAATTCAAAACAAAAATAACTTAGCCAAACTTAATACTTAATATCGGTAAACCAAACTTTAATGTCGGTAGACAGTTTAATAGTTAATTGTAGTACAGATAAAGTTTAATGCATGAAATAGAAAGATAAATAACATACACAACACATAACACACTTATTTGTACGTCGAAACCCTATTTGGGGAAAAACCACAGTGGGAAACCTTACCCACAATCAGATGATACTACTATAGATAGTATGTGTGTACAATACGGAGTTTGCACATCCAGAAAGGCCAACTACCTAGAGCTCATTGCTTAATCACAAAATGGGAGTCACAATGACTAAAATTGGATGGTTAAATCCAACGAAAATGTACTGCTCAGAATAGCATCTTCATATGCTGGATTTAGTACCGGTTAAACAATGATTTTCTTTCTTGAAACCTTCCTTCAATCTTGAATGATGTCTGCATGTATATCTCTGCTTATATTTGCATATACCTTATTATAATCCTTTTCCACACTCTGCCACATAATCTCATAAATGAGATCTTACATATATACCAAAACCTAAGACCAAATGCGTAGGTCAGCTCACTAAGATATTACAATAAAATCAATTATAAATGAATCAATATGTGATGCATGATGTCCGCTCAATGCATTTACAATAATAATAGACCATCTTCATAATGTGTCATGCTGATCTAGAATAGATAAGCTTGCTGGTGCATATCCTGGACCTACTTGCCGATAACAACAAATATGCAAACCCGATTAGACCAATGAACAAATCACCAAGACAAAGTATCCAAATGATATCTTCAACATAACCAAGTAATCTCCAGATGATAACAAATCATCCTCAGTGTCGATGAACAATATTATCTTGTCGGTTAACTAGATACTGGTGACTCTGCATAAGTCACTGATCATGCCAGTGAACATAACCAAAGATCTCCAAGTGTTCTCAAGTGTTTGACAAGTGTTGACATCCATGACAAAACCATATCATCATATCCAAAATACCAATAGTTACTTTAGTAACCGTTTCTTGAAAATGGAAAATAGTTAGGGTAATAGTTATAAATGAGTAAGTTAGTGGATCTTTAGAGATGTTTTGGGAAATATTTGATTTACTCTTAAGAATAGAAACTTCTTTAAGTATATTTTTGTTGACTGTTTTGAATATAGAAAGTTTGTAGGTGGCTTCAGATATTCATAATCTTTGAATTATGGTATGTGAATTCTTTTTCTTCTTTTGAATGGTTATAAAAGGATGCATCTATATTTGAGATGGTGAATGGTTTTAGTTTTCTATTGCTACAAAAATATTATTTTTGAATTGTATTTTGTAGTGATTTAGTTGATTCAAAATATTAAAAAATCAAAAAAAGTGTTAGTATTCCATGCATGCCATTTCAAAGATCTTTGGTTAAAAGCATTTTAGTTAATTTCTATTCATTGAATATCATTTGAAGGTAGCTTCCATCTTGTTAAATAAGTGGAGAATCAGTCAGTAAATAGTTTGTTCAGACTCATTCAATTGTGGCTACATTTGTAACCTTTGTGGGCATGAGAATATAGAGTTAGGTGCTAAATCTATTAGCCAACAAATTTTTGGCGAATCTACTAGGGATTGGAATGAAATAGGAAGATTTATAAGATTTAAACATCTTTTGGTTAGAGGACTGGAAACTCAATTTGTACAAACCCAGAGGAGGGTTTCTGACTAGACCTAAGTTAATACATGATTGATGCTCGAAAGACAAACATAGTCATGACTGAGGAGAGAAGTACATCTGATGGAAAGTGTAAAGTCCAGTGTGAATAACTATTGCTAGGTATCTTTAAAGAAGAGAAGACGTCAAAAGAATTCAAAAGGGCTTATGTTTCACACTAGCTCTGCAAAGGTTTTGAAGGTCCCTTTCGATGTGGTATAGGTGATGGTGAAGGTCACATGACCGAGGTTGAAGTTGAAAATTTCATAAACCTTTTTGGCAGAGTTGAAAAGAAGGAAAAATGCCTCAAGTCACCCTCTGAGATGAGCTCCCATATGCAAGGGAAGATGAAATCCTCCCAAGGTTTGATCCTATTTGTTTGGAATATGACAATCAAGTGTCATCATGTACCACATGCATGAGTCATGTTCTAACTCTGGGTAAGCCAAGAAGAGGGGCCCTTTTTGATGGCCTTCCATCTGACTTGGCTAGCTTTGAATGGGGCATTGTACTCGAAGAGGATCTCTTCTCCTTTTCCAAAGAACAAATCCTACCCATGGGATATAGATTGAATGTAACCCTTTAAATCCCATGTATTACCCTTTAAAATCCTATGAGGATGCCAAGATCAGAGATAACCCTCTTTTGGAAGTGATAAATCCTTAGTCGATTAAGAAGTTGTCATCCTTCCTTAATTACTTTGATCTTGAAATATGTGTTCTTGAGGATAGCTCTGATGGTAACAAATCCTTTCCTTTACACTATCATGTAGATATGTGAAGTAGAGATATTCAGTTCTAGGGTCTAAACCCTAGGTCCCTCATTGATGATTATTGGTCTGTTAATGAAATCATTACAAAATGTTTAACTATTGAAAGTCTCGGGCCTTCACCATGTGAAGTCTAAATACAAAGCTAGGAGGTGTATGACCAGAGACATGATGCACTGGTTAAATCTTTTAAGAAAGATTATTATCAGTTACCCCAAGAATGGTTATTTAGGCATGAATGGACCTACCAAAAACTTCTATATAGTTGTAATCTGAAGATTGGCTTCAAGGTTGTCATCAGATGTTGTTTATCTTGTGTCATGTCATATGTTCAAAACCCTCTGTTTCACATAGGTATATATTTCTCTCAAACTGTAAATGATTTTTCTTGAATAATATTGTGCTCCTATACAATAAGGCCCTTATGGCCTTATACATATTGAGGTTTTGTTTTGGCTTGTCATAGGTGTAATTTGTTTCACTTTCGAGTTTTGGGCTTATTAGTTTTGAGTTTATGCCCAGTCTCCCCTCTACCCTATAGCTAAGCAATGCCCTTTCCTTCTATCACACTCTAATTTTGTTACCCAATTTACCACGCACTGGTCTGAGTTTTGGAGTTCTCTATGATCTGTTAGTGGACTAGTCCCTATTTAGAGCCTATATGTTACTTATCAATTTTTAAACTTTTGATAAGTCGTTTCCCTATGCTCTTTTCCCATTTTCTCTTGTTGTGACCTTTCTGTGTTTCTTAACTTCTGTCGTAGGGTTCTTCACTTTTAGAGTTACCCGACCACATGACTTGCTTAAGGGACATTGTAGGACGTTGAGACCACTAAGAGTTGAAAATGTGGCTATCTTTCAAAGAGTTCAATAGTTGCAAACTTGCCTGATCTTTTGATTCTCTGATATTTTAAATGTTGTAAAGGTTGGGCTTCTTTCAAGCTTTAAGGATATATCCAGTTTCAAGGTGGGGGAACTTGATGATATAATCAAGCCTATTTAGTACCCTATTGGGGTGGTAGCACAAGTGATAGTAAATAAAGGTCATGCTTGGGTGCCGCTATAATTAAATGAGCTTGTCAGGTCGGGAGAATAACTACTTCTTGTCATTCTTCTTTTTTCCTCATCAATTTCCATGTCATACACTACTTCCAGTGAATAAATCAAGAGAATATTTATAGAGTACCATAATTAATGACAACTAAGCAACTAAGGACATGAAAAATGTGGCGGCATGCATTACTACATTTGATGCTCCCAGTTTTGTAAAAAGCATTAAAGTTGGCTAAAAGGAGGAAATTTTCATTATTTTTCCTATATCAGAATGGTTTTGCCTCATGATGGTGAGTTGTCATTTCACAACCCAGATTTGAATTGGCTAGAGAAGGAGCATGAAGATATAGTCTGATAGTTACAGTCTTTTGCATGGAAAATACAAACTAATTTAAGTGAATATAGGAAGGTCGTCACCATATTAGATAAGATTGTAGCACAAGATAAAAATCATGAACAACACTTACAGGGCGAGCTTGTAGCAAGAAGGAAGCCGAATAATTGACTTCAATGAGATGGTGCTCCAAGATAAGAAAGGTCTTTTGGTACAACTAGATGTTGAGACATTGTAGGGACATATGCTTTTCAACCTTTCTAATTTTTTTTGAGCTACTATTGTTGATGAGGAAGAATTTGAAGATATCCTGTTCATGTTGATTGAAGAAGAAGAGAAGGTAGATGAGATCGATAAATTAATTGTAGAGCATAACCCGATGCCTAATGTTGGAGCTTGAGTCCATTGACTTGATAGCCTTACCTATTGTGAAGTGGTCTATATTTTGATATTGCTTTATGGAACTTCTGTTTTGACACGATCGCTTTCAAGACCGTTACTTTAGCAACCGTTTCTTGAAAACGAAAAAGACTTAGGGTAATAATTATAAATAAGTAGACTAGTGGATCTTTAGGGATCTTTTGGGAAAACTTTGATTTAATCTTAAGAGCAAAAACTTCTTTAAGTATACTTCTCTTTACTATTTTGAATATAGAAATTTTGATGGTGGCTTCAAATATTGGTAATATTTGAATTATGGTGTGTGAATTATTTATGTTGTTTTGAATGGTTATCAATGGATGCATCTATATTTTAGATGGTGAATGGTTTCAATTTTCTATTGCTGCAAAATAATTAACTTTGAATGGTATTTCATAGAATTTTGTTTATTCAAAATCTTGAAAAATCAAAAAAGTGTTATTATATCATGCATGCCTTTTCAAATCTTTCTGGTTAAAATCCCTTTCCTTATTTGCTTTCTTGTTAAAAACATTTTAGTTAATTTCCATTCATTGAATATCATCCAAAGGTAGCTGCCATTTTGGAAAATAAGCAAAGAACCAGTCAGTAAATAGTTTGTTTAGACTGGTTCAACTGTTGTTACATTTTTCACCTTTGTTGGCATGAGATTATAGAGTTAGGTGATAAATCTATTAACCAACAGATTTTTGGTGGCTCTACTAGGGATTTGGTGGAGGAGCACCTAGGACTTAGATTTTTTAGTTTTCTCAAATTTGGCTTGTACTGACCCTAGAGAAGGTAGTAGTGAATAAGGACTCCAGGAGGGTCCAAGAGTTAGTGTTTCGAGTCAATGTAGGCCTAGGTTGAGTTTATTCTTCTTGGGTTTGCATTTTTGTGTAAATAGTGGATTTGAGTAGGTAATTGACCTTCTTGAAGGTAAAAAATGTCAAAAATTGGTATAGGCATTAGGGAGGGTTAAATTAGTCTTAGGAATGTTTTAAAAGTCATATGTGATGACTTAGAATAGGTCTCATAGGTTGGAAAGACCAAAAAATTGAAAAGTGCAAAGTTACAAAAAGTTGTCATGACAACTTTTGAAAGTTGTCATGACAACTTTTGTCCTGAATTGGTTAGCGATGGAGTTAGGGATTGTCCAAAACCCTAGGATGAATCCACATATGGGAAAAGATATAAGTACGCTTTATTTCATGGTTACCAAGGTTGGAGAATGTGTTATGTAAGTTCAACAATCTGAAACTACTCATTTCCAGACTAGTTGGCAGCATTTTGGCTTGATTTTACTCTTTTTTTAAAAATTGAAAATGGATTGAATCCATTGATCCAGCAATGGATTGAGTTTATCTAGTGTTTTACAGTGTTGTTGGTTCAATTTCAAGCTTTGTAGATAGTTTTCATTAGTTTTTTCTTGCTTTAGTTTGCAAGCAACTAGTTTTGGCTTGTGCATAGCAGATTCATGTAAAAATGGTTGCCCCATGAACTCCACATGTGCTGCCATCATGGCTTCTGGGAAATGAAGGGAAACCACCTTTACAGTGTACATATGTAGGGGAAAATGCTAGAGAAGATTTTCAATATGACTGTCACATTGTTCTAGGCGAGTCCTGGAGCAACTCAGCTAGAGGAAATAAGGTAAAAATGTGGTGCAAAGTGTAGGGGTGAATACAAAATCACTATCTAAAATTTTGGAGGGGTCCATGGATTTGGGATAGAGTTTTCAATGCAAGTAGAAGCCTTGAAAAGGTCATTTAATGCTCAAACCCCAACTTGACCATTCATTGTCGGCTAGAAGGCCTAAAAACCCTTCAAAACCCTCATTTTGGGGTTATCATATTGAACAGTGAAACAAGAAGCCAAAACCAAAAAATATATTGAGGTTAGGTGAAAAATTGAAGAAAATAAAAAATTTCTAGTGGGTCTTTTGGACCATTTTCACTCAAGCCCTAAAAAACCGGTTTTAGGAGGCCTAATTGTGTAAATTCCATGTAGCCCTTTTCTAGGCAAGATTTTGAAATTGGTAAGAAACCTAGTGATTACAAACCTCAAATGGAACCTAAATGAATTCAAAACATAAAAGAGGACACCTCCACACCTCTGCATCATCTCATAATGATAGGAGGTCAATTTGACAACTTGAAGCCAAGAAGCCATAATTGAGCAAATGGGAAGCATTGTGAATTGGTAGGGTTCCTAGCCAAACCACTTGAAGAAAACACCTTTGTAAGGTAAAGAGTCAAGCCTAGAAGAGACTAAGAAGGACTTGGAGGTCTAGAGACTAACTAGACCTGGTGAGTTGGTGGAATTGAGCAACATGAGCTAGGTGAAGTGTTAAGCAAACTAGGTGAACCCCATCAAATTGGTATCAGAGCCTATAAGATTTGGGTAAGGTGAGTAGATGTCCTCAGTACAATCTATAGGAGATAACAACATGGTGACCAATGTAGAGTTGGCAAAGAAAGTGGATGATCAGGAGGAAGAGAATAGACTCCTGAAGGAGAAGTTGCTAGAATTGGAAAGTAAGCTTGGTGAGGTAGAAACCAAGGTAGATGAAGTCTTGGTAAAGGTAGAAGGAGTAGAAGGGAAGGCTAAAGAAGTGTCAAAGATAGAAAAAATACCTAAAGCTAACCCTATCCTAGAGCAAGAACCTAGTAAATCACTGGAAGGATTACCATTGTTCACTGGTAAGATGGAGGCAGAAGTAGTCCTAGAATTGATAGAAGGCATGGAGAACCATTTTGAATGTGAAGGCATAAGTGAAGCCCAAAGAGTCAAGATAGCCTAGTCAATTATGAGAGGAGCTTCTCTCACATGGTGGAAATTTGTACAAGATGAGAGGAAGAAAATGGGCAAAGCACCCATCTCTTCTTGGAAAGGGATGTTAGTCAAAATCAAAGAAGTCTATCTCCCTAATGACTATGAAGTACAAATTCATAGGAAGAGGCAAAAATTAAGACAAAATGACCTTGATGTTAGTAGCTATATAGAGGAGTTTCATAAACTTGGCCTTATATCTCATGCAGTGGAAGAAGAGAGTCTCAAGGTTGCTAGGTACTTATTGTTGGCAAATGCACACTCCAATGAGAAATTGTAGGTGATTGAAGGTTTTGTCATTGATGGAAACCTTGCAATCATATGATACCAATAAGATAGGATACCAGCACTGGCAATGACAAAATCTATACCAGCACACAAAACAATGATGATGAAAGGAAGGATACCGGCACCCTAGCCAACAGGAATTTTGTTTGAAATGTATTTTATAATTAATTGTAAAATCATTGTAAGCCAACACGGCGAGTTGTAATATGACTCATATATGTATGAGATCATTTTGTAATAGGAAATGTGTGTGATAGGATGCGAGATAAGCAAACCTAATATGTAAATTATAGGTTAAGGGTTTATGTATGTAGCAAAGATTAAACCGGTACTAGATCTGGCATAGCAGATGCTAATCTAAAGTAGTACAAGACATTGGATTAATATAATCCATTTTGTAAGTCAGTGTAACTTCTTTTGTAATTGAGCAATGAGCTCTAGGCACTTGGCCTTCCTGCATGTGCAGAACCCTATTGTAAGAGTAATATTCCCTTATTGGAAAGTAAGAGAATATTGTGGGTCACAAATCCCACCAAGGTTTATCCCACACCAGGTTTCCTCATTAAAATACTATGTTATGGTGTGCTTCTCATGTGGTTGTTGTTATTCTTTCTTACTGCATTATTTCTTGTTTACCAATACACAGTTTTGATATGCTTTTCATGTTTTAAGTCAGGTAAATTTACTAACCGGTTAGATACTGATTCACCCCCCCCCCCCCGCTCTCATTATCTTTTGGAATCCTAACAATTGGTATCAGAGCCTAGTCCTCTATTTTTCAGAAGCCTAACAACTTGAGGAAAATCTTGTCACTAGTAGAAATGGAAAACTTGAGAGAACAATTGAAAATAACTCTTTTAGACTATGATGTAGAAAAGGTGAAGAAAATCAAACTTGAAGATGATCTAAAGGCTGCTCAGGATATCATTCAAGCACTTCAAGAAAATCTTACCATTGCAAGAAATAAGAGAAGAGAACTTTGTGAAAAGATGCAGAATGAGAATGATGAAAAGGAAACTCTTAATGATCTGGTAAACAAGCTAAGACAAGAGATCAGTACAACACAGAATGAGATGCAGGATATGACTATGAGATTTTGTAAAGAAATTGAAGATAGAAAGAAGATTGAAGAAGACTTACTCAGAAGACTAAATGATGCTAGAAATGAAAACACAAGACTTTGTCATGAAAATGATATGTTGAAGACAGATCTAATGCACACACAAAATGATAGAACTGAACTAATAAGACAGAAAGGAATCTTGGAAAGTGAACTAACTGCTACAAATCATCACAAGGAAAAATTCAAGAAAAGTTTAGAAGAACTTGGTGACATGCTAAAAAATCAGAAACCTAATGGTGATACAAATGGCCTTGGCTTTGAAGTTGGTGAAAGCTCCAACACTGCAAACAATCATGATCATAGAAAACCGGTAAGACAACCTACTGCTTACAAGTTTAATGGCAAATGTTTTAATTGTAACAAGTATGGTCATAGAGAAAATTAGTGTAGATCTAGAAATTATCAGAACACTAATACACCCACCAGTCAATGTTCTAAATGCAACAAAGTTGGTCATAATTCAGAAAATTACAGAATGAATGTGAGATGTTATGTTTGTGGAAGATTTGGGCACTTATCTAATCAATGCAGAACACATATTGACATAGGATATGGGAAAGCTATTTAGAAGAACAATGTGACTTGTTATGCATGTAACAAGATTGGACATATTGCTAAATTTTGTAGAAGTAAAGCATCACCAAAAAATAACAAAGGTCCTAGTTTGAAAGGTAAAGAAAAAGTCTAAGAGGTAAAGAAAGAATTCTCAAAACAATGGATCAGAAAGTCAGATCAGAATGATGATGTGTTTACTCCTCCACTGACAGAATAGAGTAACAATCCACCAGCAGGAGACTCTTCATCTAACTGAAGAAAATTCTTTTAAAGGTTTAGCAACAAATTGAAAAACATGCTATTATTCCCTCGGTTGATGGTGAGAAGTTGAAATTACTTCTATACTGGCAGATGACTTAAGTTGTGACTTAATCGGAAGCATTAAATGTGGTAGTTGGTGAAAATAACATTATAAAGAAAGTGTTTTGGCTCCTTTTTCATTCACTGAGCATTCAAATCTTTGAGAGTGCCAAAATTCCCAAGTGAAGGTACTCCAAGCAAAGAAGTGAAGAAATCCATCAAAGCATTCATCCTTTAGGTAGATTGAGGTATTTATAGCTATGGAATCTTCATCCACTCCTGAATTTATTGCAAACCCTACTATTGTGGAAGTTGTTAAGTGATCTAGACCCATTTTTCAGCTAGTTCCCAAAATTGCTAAGAAAGATGATAGCATAGGTGCATTCTCTCAAATCCCTAAAGGAGTAGTATATGCTGAAGACCCTAGAATGTATATGTTGGCATATGCACACTCCAATGAGACACTGTATGTGATTGAAGGTTTTGTCATTGATGGCAACCTTACAATCCTATGGCACTAGCAAGGCATTACATCGGCATCAGCAGAACACACTCTACACCGGTACTCAGGACATCAACACCAACACAGAGAAAGGAAGTATACCGGCACAGAGGCCGACAGGATTTTTGATATATTATATTTTGTTTATTATTCGAAAATCTTTGTAAGACGACTTGATATCATTGTAAAATGACTCTTATATATAAAAGAGATCATTGTAGACATTTTTTAAGGAAGTGATATAAGCGAAAAAGTGAGGAGAAAAGATTAAGCAGATCTATTATGCAAAATATAGGTTAAGGGGTATATGTAAAGAATAGAGCAGGAACCAGTACTAAATCTGGCATTGAAAATGCTATTGTAAAATAGTACAAGTTATTGGAATTGTATAATCCACATTGTAAGTCAGTGAGACTTCCCATTTGAGTAGTGAACTCTAGGCAGTTGGCCTTCCTGCATGTGCAGGCCCCTATTGTAAGTAATATTCCCTTATTGGCCAATAAGTGAATATTGTGGGTCACAAATCCCACTGAGGTTTTTCCCACACTAGTTTTCCTTGTGAAATCATTGTGTTATGGTGTGATTTTCATGTGGTTTCTTTCATTTCTATTTATTGCATTATTTCTTGCATACCGGTATACTGTTACATTATGTTCTGCATGTTTTAATTTGAGAAAATATAATTATCGGTTAGATACTGATTCACCCCCCCTCTCAGTATTAGAGCTTGGTCCTCAATTTTCAGAAGCCTAAATGCTTGAGGAAGATCTTGACACTAGTAAAGATGGAATATCTGATGAAGCAACTCTCTCAGACTATGATGCAGAAAAATTGAAAAATATCAAACTAGAAGATGATCTAAAAGCAGCTCAGGATATCATTCAGGCACTTCAAGAGAATCTTACTATTGCAAGAAATTAGAGAAGAGAACTTTGTGAAAAGATGCAAAATGAGAATGATGAAAAGGAATCACTTAATGATATGTTAAGTAAGCTGAAACTGGAGAACATAACTACAAAGAATGAGATGCAGGATATGACTATGAGATTTTGTAAAGAGATTGAAGATAGGAAGAAGAATGAAGAAGAATTGACTAGAAGACTAAGTGATGCAGCAAATGAGAACACAAGACTTAGCTATGAAAATGATCTATTAAAGACAGATCTGATGCACACTCAGAATGACTCAAAAGAACTGATGAGACAAAAAAAAGTCTTAGAAAGAGAACTAGAAACTACAAATCAACATAAAGAGAAATTCAAGAAAAGCTTAGAGGAACTTGGTACCTTGCTGAAGAATCAAAAACCTAAAGGTGACACTTTTGGAATTGGCTTTGAAGTTGGTGAAAGCTCCGGTACTGCAAACACATAGGATCACAACAAATCAGTAAGGCAACCTAATGCCTATAAATTCAATGGAAAATGCTTTAACTGTAATAAGTATGGTCATAAAGCAAATGAATATAGATCTAGAAATTATTAGAATATCAACACACCCATCAATCAATGTTCTAAATGCAACAAAGTTGGTCACAATTCTGAGAATTGAAGAATGAATGTGAGATGTTATGTTTGTGGAAGATTTGGACATTTATCTAATCAATGCAGAACACAAACCAGCATAGGTTATGGGAAAGATATTCAGAAGAATAATGTAACTTGTTATGCATGTAACAAGATTGGGGATATTGCAAAATTCTGTAGAAGTAAAGGATCACCAGTAGACAAAAAAAAGTTCTAGCTTGAAAGGTAAAGAAAAGGCTGAAGAGGTTAAGCAAGAATTCTCAAAACAATGGATTAGAAAAGCTGATCTAAATATTGGGAATACTCCTCCACCGGTAGAACCAGTCAACGCTTCACTAGTAGGACAGAGTGATGCTTCACTAGTGGGACGGAGTGATGCTCCACCGGCAGGAAGTTCTTCATCAAATTGAAGAAAGTTTCCTTGAGGGTTTGGTGATCTAATGACACATGTGCTATTATTCCCTCGCTTAGAGATGAGAAGTTTGAAATTACTTTATTACCGGCAGACAATGTTAAGTGAATACTTAATCGACATGCATTTAATGTGGTAGATGGAAAACTAACACTATAAATTTGAGGTTTTGGCTCCATTTCATTTCACCAAGATTTAAAACCTACGAAGAACGTGAAGATTTCGAGCTAAGGCATTTCGAGCAATAGGGAAGAATACTTCAAGCAATCATCCATCCTGAAGGTAGTAAAAGGTATTCTATCATGGCATCCACCTCTGCACTTGAATATATAGTGAACCCTACTGTTGTTGAAGTTGTAAAAAGACCTAGGCCCGCATTTCAATTAGTTCCCAAGGTAGCAAAGAAAGATGATACTTTAGTTTCTTTTTCTCAAATCCCTAAAGGAGTTGTTTATGCTGAAGACCCCAGAATTTACATTCACTGCAACATTGAGGAACTAGGGGATGAAGAGATTAAAACCATGTTTAAATCTATCATATGTAATGAATCTGGCAATGTAAAAGATGAACATAAGATCATTGAAACCCTAGGATTTACAAAGATCCCTAGCATTCCTGAATTCCCGAAGGATGTGATTAGGATAGTCCTAAGCAGGGTACATGGTGAATTTTTTTGGTTAGATGCAATTCACAAAATTACCAAGGAAGCTGTGAAAGCTGTCACAGGGTTACTAATCACTGGTAAAAGGCCAGACAAAACCAAGAAAGTTTCCAATTACCTAGTTATGAACCTAACTGGTGCCACATCTGATAAAAGGTCCTTAAGAGTAAATGATGTAAAAGATACTAATGTAATATTTATCAGCATGATATTAGGATATAAGGCAACTCATGCAAACAAACTCAATTCAGTGTCAAGTCTGTGCATTAAGAGTGCTTATGACATGCTCACATATAATGCAAAGATTGATATATGTGAGTGGTTGAAGGATGAATTAATTGACAACTTAGGAAAGATTAAGAAGGACAAAGAAAGGAACTTTCAGGTTTGGAAATCTGCTAGTATGTCTAATGCTACATATAACCAAACAAGTTCCTGGTATAGGCTACAAATAACTTGGATATGATATACCGGTAGGTAAACAACTAACTGAACTATTCAATAATATGGGAGAAGATAAAGAAAACAATATCCATGATTTCTTTCAAGAACTTAAGACCAAAATGAAGAAAAGAATCAGATTATCACAAAAGATTGTTGACAAATATAAGGATGAAATATGCTTTGTAATAAAAAAGGATGAGATCTGGATGGAAGCAGTGATCCCTAGGACAATCTAGGTAATAGAGATGGGCTATGAAATAGATGATCATATAATTGAAACATATGCTAAAGCATTTCTGGAAGCCCCTAAAGAACGTAAGGAAGAAGTATTTGGTAGTGTAGAAACTATTGAAAGCCAAATACAATCTCATAAAAGAGTGAAAAAGGTTGAGGCAGTTGTGAGAAGAGGTTCCAAGAAAGCAAAGGAAATCAAAGAAAAAGTAATGAAACAAATTGGTATAACAGAGGATGAGTTAGCAGCTCCACAACCTGAAACTCACCTATCACCGATAGGCACATCTTCAGAGAATGACATGCCTGCAACTTTCAAGATAGTTATAAGGAAAAGAGATCCCTCACCGGCAACCACACCCTCACCTAGGAGGACAAGACAAAAACAACAAGCAGTGAGATCTCTGGTAAGAAAGGCTACACCAAAGAAGAAGAAACTGACACCCAAGAAGAAGAAGAGGACAAATAAGGACTTGGCTCCTCTTGACATACTGTTGAATGAAATTACAGAGGAAGGGAAATTGAAGAATATAGAGAAACTATATGACACTCTGATAGCTGATGAAAAAGAACAAGTAGAAAATAGTGTTATATTACATATGGATATGTATAAGAAATTTTTGATGGAAGTAGTAGATGAAGTACTAGATGAACTTTTTAAAAGATTGGAAGCAAGGAGACAAGCAGTAATAGAACTTGACAAGAAAATAAATATAGAAAAGCTACTTGCTGTATACCCAGTAAACTCACCCAAAGAAATTGATGACTTAATTGCTGAAGCTAACCGGTCAATATTTTCTACTGCACACAAGCACATTGCTTTAATGGTTGGAAGGGTTAATGAGGTGACTGAGGAGATAGAAAATGCATGGAACATTTTCTTAGTGGAATAATAAAAACAAGAAGAATACATGAGCCAAAAACCTATAAAGGTTTATCAGAAGGAAAGAGACAAGGGTAAAGGTAAAGTTGGTGGACCACCTAGTATCAAGGTTAAAGGCATCTTACCCCCACCTCCTTTGATTACTCCATCGGTAATATCAACAGCTACAAAAGATCAACTGGTAGTTGAAAGTATGGATGTAGAGGATGTTAATCCTAATCCTGAAGTCTTATATACAGTGGATGTTGATACTCAAAAGATCAACATTGTGGTAGACAAAGATACACCTGATAAGACTGACATGGCTAGTTAGCCTCTAGTAGATGAGCAAACTAAAAACACACAGGAGAAACCGATAGATGTCAAAGAGCAATAGGTAGAAACTCATACTCAGACTGAGACAATGCAACAAATAGAGAAACAAACAAAGCAAAAGGCTCCGAAACAGGAATAGCAACAGGAACAAGTTCATAAGGAAACAATCCCACTGGCAATTGGAGAAGCACACAAACCATTGCTTAAAGAAATACAGACACAAACAGACCTATCAGAGGTCAGTGCAAGTTTGGTTACTTCCACCAGTGGTACTCTGAATATAGGTTCCTCATCAATAGGCTAAAAATCAACTAATGTGACTGAAGTACTATTAGATTCAATTAAAAAGATAACAGATTGCAACTCACAAGCTTATAAGGCAATAGATGACACCATACCAATTTTGAAGGTAATTGCTCCTAACTGTAATATAGACAATAAAGATTCTTTAGGACAACTTGATACCTTGTGTAAATATATCACATAAAACATTGAGAAAATAAAGGAAGAGGCATTGAAGGATAAATTGTAAATTGAAAAGCAAAGATTCTTTGATGAGTAGATAAAGAAGTGTACCAGAGATTTTGACACACTTCTACCAGAACTATGTAACATATTGAAAGAGTACAAAAATCTATACAAAGACACCTGTAAGACAAACTTTTTGACTGTAGATATTGATAAGAAAATAAGCAAGGTACAGGATGAAATCAATAAGCTTGCTAGTAATTTTGTTAACTCACCTGATACATTATCAATTTTTGAGGGGAAGATAACAAATTTTGAGGAAGAATTAATTAAATTAGATAGAGAAAAGGAGAGAATAGTGAATAAGGAAAAGCATCTAAGATTAAAACTGACTCCAAGATTGGACTATCTAGCATCATTACAGAAGGAAATATCCGAGGCACTAATACAGGGACAAAAAACACCGGTAGAGCATTTGCAGCGTCTCACTGGTACAACTAAAAGGACAGAGACAACAATAAGAGATAGTAAAATTTTTATGGAGAGTATAAACTTGATTTTGGTGGATCTCTTTCAAATTGTAACTACCCAATTACAAGGTTAAAACTACAAACTCTACTGACATCTTGACAACCTTTGTCATTGATGCCAAAGGGGGAGTAGTGGTATGAGAAAATTCAAATATAATAGGAATCATATGCTCAGGGGGAGCACACATTTTTGGAAACATTTTTGGACTTCACATTTTTGGATACACTTTTGAAATTTCTCACAAGTGTTGCCATCAATGCCAAAGGGGAAGATTGTTGGCATATGCACACTCCAAGGAGACATTGTATGTGATTGAAGGTTTTGTCATTGATGGCAACCTTACAATCCTATGGCACTGGCAAGGCATTCCACTGGCAAGGCATTACATCGGCAAGGCATTACACCGACATCAACATAACACACTCTACAGTAGCACTCAAGACATTGACATCGGCACAGAGAAAGGAAGTATACCGGCACAAAGGCCGACAAGATTTTTGATATATTATATTTTGTTTATTATTTGAAAAACTTTGTAATCTGACTTGATATCATTGTAAAATGACTCTTATATATAAAAGAGATCATTATAGACATTTTGTAAGGATGCGATGTAAGTGAAAAAGTAAGGAGAAAAGATTAAGCATACCTATTATGCAAAATATAGGTTAAGAGGTATATGTAAAGAACAGAGCAGGAACCGGTACTGAATCTGGCATTGAAGATGCTATTGTAAAACAATACAAGTTATTGGATTCGTATAATCCACATTGTAAGTCAGTGAGACTTCCCATTTGAGCAGTGAGCTCTAGGCAGTTGGCCTTCTTGCATGTGCATGCCCCTATTGTAAGTAATATTCCCTTATTGGTCAGTTAGTGAATATTGTGGGTTACAAATCCCACTGAGGTTTTTACCACACTAGGTTTCCTCATTAAATCATTGTGTTATGGTGTGATTTTCATGTGGTTTCTTTTATTTCTGTTTATTGCATTATTTATTGAATACCGGTACACTGTTACATTATGTTCTGCATGTTTCAAGTTGAGAAAATCTAATTACCGGTTAGATACTGATTCACCCCCACCTCTCAGTATCTGTAAGTTTCCTAATAGTATATACATTGTCATATTGATGAACTAGGTGATGATGAAATTAAAAATATGTATGAGACTGTAATTTGTGATGAATCCAGAAATGTCAAACCTAAACATAAGATAGTAGAAACCCTAGGTTTCACTAAAATACTTAGTATCCCGGATTTCCCCAAGGATATCATAAGGGTTGTGTTAAGTAGAGTACATGGTGAATTATTCTGGTAAGACTCTATTCATAAAATCACAAAAGAAGCAGTAAAAGTTGTAATAGGGTTACCCTCCACTAGCAACAAACCTGACAAAACTAAGAAGGTTTCAAATGACTTAGTAACAAACCTAATCAGTGCAACATTTCATAAGAGATCTCTAAGGGTAAACGATGTGAAGGATACAAATATCAAATTTATTAGTATGATCTTAGGTTATAAGGTTACACATGAAAATAGGTTAAACTCAATTTCTAGCCTATGTATTAAGAGTGCCTATGATATGGTAAATGATAATGCAAGAATAGACATATGTGAATGGCTCAAAGATGAGTTGATAGACAATTTGGGTAAGATCAAAAGAGACAAAAAGGGGACATTCAGATTTGGAAAATTACTTGTTTGTCTGATGCTATACATAACCAAACAAGTAGACGGTATTGGTGCTAGAGATTTTGGATTTGATATACCAGTAGAAAAATAACTATTAGAACTATTAAACAATATGGGAGAGAACAGGGAGAAAAACATAAATGAACATTTTCAAGCATTTAAGACTCGAATGAAGAATAGAGTAAGACTATCACAAGCTATTATGGATAAGTATCAAAAGGAAATCTATTTTGTGATCAAGAAAGATGAAATTTGGATGGAGGCATTTATCCCTAGAACCATTTGGGTAAATGAAATGGGCTATGAGACAAATGATAACATCATAGAAACTTATGCAAAAACCCTCCTTGAAGCTCCTAAGGAACCAGAAGAGAAAGTATTTGGCAGTACAAAAACAATTGAGAGTACTATACAATAAAGGAAAAGAGTTAAGAAGGTAGAAGTAACTATTAGAAAAGGAACTTGGCAGGCAAAGGAAATCAAGGAAGATGTGCTAAAACAAACTGGTATAACAAAAAGTGATTTAGAAGCACTTCAACTGGAAACTCACCTTTCACCAATTGGATCTTCTTCAGAAAGTGACATACCTATTGTATTCAAGAGAGTTGAGAGGAAAAGAAAACCTTCACCGACGCCTTCTCTTACACCAAAAAGGACAAGACAGAAGCAACAAGCAGTAAGGCCTCCGACAAAGAAGATGACTCCTAAGAAGAAGGTGAAACAAACTATTGCCCCCATTGAGAAACTTCTTAGAGAAATTATAGAGGATGGTAAGTTGAAGAATATCAATAAAATGTACAATACACTATCAGCTGATGATAAGGAAAGTATAGAGAACAATGTAATTCTACACTTAGATATATACAAGAAATTTTTGATGCAAATTGTTGATGAAATTCCAAATGACTTGTATAGGAGATTAGAAGGTAGAAGATTATCTATTGTTGAACTAGATAAAAAGATTAAAATTGAAAAATTACTGGCAGTACATCCAGTTAACTCGCCTGATGAAATAGACAAATTAATTAGTGAGGCTAACTAGATAGTATTTTCTACTACTCACCGACATGCAACATTAATGGCTGGCAGAGTAACTGAAGTATCTAAGGAAATAGTTGATGGATGGGATATTTTCTTTGTGGAGAAAGAAAAAGAGGAAGAATTACTCAGACCTAAAACTATCAGAGTATATCAAAAGGACAAAGACAAGGGTAAAGGCAAGGTAGGTGGACCACCAAGTTTAAAAATAACTGACAATATGCCCCCACCTCCTTCAGATACTCCACTGGTATACACTACTACAAATCAACTGGCCACTGAGAGTATGGAGACTCCGGTAGAAGATACAAACCCTGAATCAAAAATTTTGTATACAGTAAAAGTAGATACTCAGGAAGTTAATGTCATGGTTGATAGAGAGACCACTGAGGAAAAGGAGAAAGATGTGACCACAGAGTCACCAGCTGTAGAGGTTGAGATAAACACAAAAAAAATTACATAGGCAGAGCAACCGGTAGATATAACAGACAAACCATCTGAAGAACCAGCTAAGCAAAGTTCAGAGGCACAAACTGAGGAACTAGCAACTGAAAGCTCAGAGAAACCGTCTGAGACACATTTGGAGAAACCCAAACTGGTACAGGTTGAAGCACAGGTACAGACAGAGACAATGCCACCCGACCAAACTGAAAAGCCTAAAACTTTGCTTGTGGAGATGCAAACACAGTCAGACCTACCAGAGGTCAAACAAAGCAAGGAAATAACTACAACCGGTAGCATGGCTATTGTAAAACTGTTGGACAAATATCTGGTATAGCTATGATAGAATTCAAACCTACTAATGTAACAAAGGTCTTATTAGATTCAATAAAGAAGATCATGGAATGCAATGCACAAGCCTATAAGGCTATTGATGATACTATACCAATTCTTAAATTGATAGCACCAAAGTGCAGTGTTGAGAATAAAGATTCATTAGGTCAACTAGACACATTGTCTAAGTTTATCACCAGTAATCTAGTAACTGTTGATCAAACAAATGAGGATACATTTAAGGAGAGAATGATAAAAGAAAAGGAAAAATTATTTGAGGATATTGTAAAGAAAAACAAGGAAGAAATGGATACCGTCTTACCAGAAATTAGAGAAATAATCTATGACTTCAAGAAAATGTACAAAGATACTTGCAAAACAAATGTCTTAACAGAAGATCTTGAGAAGGAGATCAGCAAAGCTCAAGAGAAGTTAAATAATATTGCTAACAATTTGATTGGAACATCAGATTCTTTTTTGGAATTAGAAAAGAAAATTGTAGAGTAGGAAGAGAAAATCAAGAAATTGGAGAAAGACAAATAGGTAATAAAGGATAAGGCAAAGGACTTAAAATGTAGACTTAGTCCAAGACTAGAGTATCTTATTTCCTTAAGAAAAGAAATATCTGAGGCTCTGGTTCCTAGACTGAAGACACTGGAAGAGTAAATGCACATACTCACCAGTACAGTGTAGAGAACACAAGAGGCAATAAAAGACTGCAAAACATTCAACAATGGCATAAATTTAGTTTTAACAGATATCTTTTAGATTGTAACCCACCAGTTACAAGAATCTAGGCAAGACTCCACTGATAGTGAATGACAACCTTTGTCAAAGGGGGAGTAGTGGGATGAGAAAAATGGTTAGAAGGAAGGGACTTCATCTGCTCAGGGGGAGCAGACAGTTTTGGTAAGACAATTTTGGCAGACTATTTTTGGATATCATTTTGAACACTTTTGTTTTTTTTCTCATGAGTGTTGCCATCAATGCCAAAGGGGGAGATTGTTGTCAAATGCACACTCCAATGAGAAATTGTAGGTGATTGAAAGTTTTGTCATTGATGGCAACCTTGCAATCATATGATACCGACAAGACAGGATATTAGCACTGGCAATGACAAACTCTACACCGACACACAGAACACCGATAGTGAAAGGAAGGATACCGACACCCTAGCCAACAGGAATTTTCTTTGAAATGTATTTTGTAATTAATTGTAAAATAATTGTAAGCCAACATGGCGAGTTGTAATATGACTCATGTATGTATGAGATCATTTTGTAATAGGAAATGTGTGTGATAGGATGTGAGATAAGCAGACCTAATATGTGAATTATAGGTTAAGGGTTTTTGTATGTAGTAGAGCTTAAACCGGTACTAGATCTAGCATAGAAGATGCTAATCTAAAGTAGTACAAGGCATTGGATTAATATAATTCATTTTGTAAGTCAGTGTGACTTCTTTTGTAATTGAGCAGTGAGCTCTAGGCACTTGGCCTTCCTGCATGTGTAGGCCCCTATTGTAAGAGTAATATTCCCTTATTGGCCAGTAAGCAAATATTGTGGGTCACAAATCCCACCGAGGTTTTTCCCATACTAGGTTTCCTCATTAAAATACTATGTTATGGTGTGCTTCTCATGTGGTTGTTGTTATTCTTGCTTACTGCATTATTTCTTGTTTACTGCTACACAGTTTTGATATGCTTTTCATGTTTTAAATCAAGTAAATTTACTCACCGGTTAGATACAAAATCAACCCCCCTCTCAGTATCTTTGGAAATCCTAACACCTAAATGGTCTACGGTGGAACAACCAAGAAGAAATCAGTTTAATGAGCCCAAAAATAGTCCATCAAACCTATCAACTTGCCCTTAAGTTGGAGGAAAAACTGAAAATAAGAGATGACTCAAGCAGAAATAGGGGTAGGGGTAGAGGAAAAGATAATAAAGGCCATAGAGGAGGCTTTGGAGGAAGAAGTTTTGAACAAAGAACACAAGGAGAGTCTAAAATCATTGAGCAGAAAGAGAGTGGCCCTAATAGAGGAGGATTTAATAGAGGAAGGGGATCCAATGGTGGTTTCAAAGGAAGATCTAGTGGCCAAGGTAGAGGTTCCTCATATTTTGCAACAATGAAGTGTTACCATTGCAACCAACTTGGTCATCCAGCATATAGGTGTCCAGAGAAGGGATAATCATCAGATGGTAGTGAAAGAAGAGTGAACTATCTTCAGGAAGATTCTTCTAGCAGCAAGACTTCAGAGGTTGCCTTAGAGTCAGAGGTAGGTGACAACTTGATGATAAGGAGAACTTTGATCAAAGAACTAGTCAGAGAAGAGCGAAACCAAAGAAGGTCCTTGTTCAGGATCAAATGCAAGATTATGGACAAAGTGTGCAAAGTGATCATTGATTTGGGGTCTACAGATAATATTGTGTCAGAAGAGGTAGTGAGTAAGATCAAGTTACAAAGGATACCTCACAACAATCCTTATAGAGTGACTTGGTTGAACAAAGGCCAAGATGTCCTAGTCAATGAGAAAGCATGGGTGAATTATACCATTGGGAGGTATAAGGACAGGGTGTTATGTGATGTCCTACCCATGGATGCATGCCATCTTCTATTAGGAAGACCATGACAATTTGATAGACAAGCTATCCATGATGGAGCCAAGAATGCATACTCAATCAAGAAAGATGGAGTCATATTCAAGATTTAGTCTATCCTTGAAGAACATGAAAAGAGGGCAGCAGGTCCTAATGTTATTTTGGTGAGTGAAAAATAGTTCTTAAAGACACTTGAGGAAGGTGAAGGTATAGGGTTTGCACTAGTAATGAAGCCCAAAGAGGAAGACAAGAAAGAGAAGTCAGATTTGCAAATAGAGATGCAAGATTTGTTGAATAAATTCAAAGGAATAGTAAGTGAAGGACAACCAGCCACCTTACCTCCTAAAAGAACCATAAGCCATCAAATAGAATTCATTCCCAGAGAATCCTTTCCTAATAAGGCAGCTTATAAAATGACTCCCCAACAAAATGTAGAGATTTCCAAGAAAATCCAAGAGCTCCTAGGCCAAGGCCTAATTAGGAAAAGCATTAGCCCTTGTGCTATCCCTACTATGTTAGCACCAAAGAAAGGTGGTACTTGGAGTTTGTGTACTGATTCTAGAGCCATAAATAGGATCACCATCAGATATAGGTTCCCTATTCCTAGAATAGAAGACCTAATGGATTGTTTAGGGGAAGCCAAGTACTTTACCAAGATTGACCTTACAAGTGGATATCACCAAATTAGGATTAAGGAGGGTAATGAATGGAAAATTGCATTTAAGACTACTGAGGGTCTTTATGAGTAGCTTGTAATGCCATTTGGCTTATCAAATGCTCCAAGCACCTTCATGAGACTCATGAATGAGGTGATGAAGGACTTCATAGGTAAATTTGTGGTGGTATATCTAGATGATGTTCTCATTTTCAGTAAAGATAGGGCAGATCACATTAATCATTTGCAAGATGTATTACAAAGATTGTATGATGAAAAGATAACCATGAACTTGGATAAGTGTGATTTATTTAGGAAGGAGTTGGTTTATCTTGGGTTTGTGTTGTCTCAAGGAAACCTCAACATGGATCCCAGCAAGCTTGAATCCATTGTAAATTGGCCTACTCCTAAGTCAACAATAGAGGTGAGAAGCTTCCATGGACTAGCTCAGTACTATAGGAAGTTCATTAGGCAATTCAGTGCTATATATGCACCAATGCTAATTGGAATAAAGACAAATTTTTAATGTGGTGAAGAAGCAAACAAAGGTTTTGAAACCTTGAAGGAGAAGATAGCTACTCAACCGGTTCTAGTGTTGGCTAGTTTTGAGATAATTTTTAAAGTAGAATGTGATGCAAGTAATGTTGTAGTAGGTGTTGTCCTAAGCCATGAAGAAAGACCAGTAGATTTCCATAGTGAGAAGCTAAGTGATGCCAAGAGGAAATACTCCTCTTATGATCTTGAGTTGTGTGATTTAGTGCAAGCTTTGAGGAAGTGGAGACACTATCTCCTCCCTAAAGAATTTGTATTGTATACAGACAACCAAGAATTAAGTTTTCTAAAATCACAAGAGAAACTCAGTCATAAACACATGAAATGGGTGGAGTATATGCAAGCCTATACATTCACCACTAAGCACAAGAAAGGATAGTTAAACCAGGTAGCTGATGCATTAAGTAAGAGGCTTTTGAGAGTCCAAGAAATCCAATTGAGAAGCATAGGTGTGGAAAGTTTTAGAGGCTTGTACCCAGAGGATGAAGACTTCTCAAATGCCTACAAGGTGTGTAAAGAGTATCAAAATCACTTCCATAGTGATTATTCTGATTTTACTTTGCAAAATGGGCTATTGTTTAAAGGTGGGCAACTTTATGTGCCTAGAGGCTCAATGAGAGAAAACCTTATAAAAGAGAAGCATAATGGAAGCCTTAGTGGACATTTTGGAGTCAATAAGACTCAAGAGTTGGTTCAGAGGTACTACTATTAGCCAAGGATGAATCAAGATGTGAAGAAATATGTGGAGACTTGCATAGTTTGCCAAAAGGCCAAAGGTACTTCTACAAATACTGGTTTATACTAACCTCTTCTCATACCAAATAGACCTTTTGGAATGCATTAGCAGGAACTTGCTAGTAGGTTTACCAAGGAAAAAGCAGGGATATGATAGTATTTATGTCATTGTGGACAGATTTAGGAAAATGGCTCACTTTGTGACTTGCAAGACTACTCATGATGCATGCCAAATAGCTCATTTGTTCTTCAAAGAGGTAGTGAGGATACATGGTTTACCCATGAGCATTGTTTCAGATAGGGACTCAAAGTTTATGAGTCATTTTTTAAGACACTATGGAAAAAGCTTGGTACCAACCTCTCTTTTGGATCAGCCTACCATCCTCAAACAGATGGGCAGGCCAAAGTGGTGAATAGAAGCTTGGGAAACTTATTAAGGTGCCTTACTAAGGAATATGGTCAGACATGGGATCAAGATCAAGTACTCTCACAAGTTGAATATCTATATAATGACACCTTGAATAGGACTACTAGCAAGAGCCCTTTTGAAGTGGTCTATGGTGTGCACCCAAGAGGCATTTTGGAGTTGAGAGACTTAGGAAGTGCAACAACAAGAAGTGGATATGCAGAGGACTTTTCTCAATCAATGAAGGAGGTCCATGAATCAGTCAAGCAAGCATTGATGGTGAATACAAGCAAACTCAAATAAAAAGTTGATGAAAGAAGGAAGAACCTGCAATTTCCAGTAGGAGATCTTGTCATGGTGCACCTAAACAAAGCAAGGCTATAGTAAGGAGTGCCAAACAAGTTTCAAATGAGGAGGATAGGTCCATGTGCCATTCTAGCCAAGTATGGAGAAAATGCATACAAGGTGGATCTACCTGGTGACATAGGATTGTCACCGGTTTTCAACATAGAAGATTCAGTTGCCTACAAGGGACCAATTCAAGGTTCATATTGCAGTCACTCAGAGGTTTTAGATGATGTGAACAACCTTCAGTTACCAGCCAAACCAATTCCACAGGCTGAGAAGGTGTTGAGTTCAAGGATCGCCAAGAAGACAAGGCATCAAGCCTATTTGGAGGACCTAATCAAATAGTATGGTATGGATGATGCTAAAGCTACATGGATGCTTGAGATAGAGTTTAAGAATCTTGGAATTTATTAGAATCTGATTCCCAAGGAGGTGACATGATCTCCTCTTGTTTGGGAGAATGGTGTAGGAGCACCTAGGACTTAGACTTTTTAGTTTTCTCAATTTTTGCTTGTACCAACCCTAGCCAAGTTAGAAGTGAATAAGGAATCTAAGAGGGTCGAAGAGTTAGTGTTTAGAGTCAATGTAGGCCTAGGTTGAGTTCATTCTTCTTGGGTTTGCATTTTTGTGTAAATAGTGAATTTGAGTAGGTAATTGACCTTTTTGAAGGTCAAAAATTTCAAAACTTGGTATAGGAATTAGGGATGGTTATATTAGTCTTAGGAATGTTTTAAAAGTCATATGTGATGACTTAGAATAGTTCTCATAGTTTGGAAAGACCAAAAAGTGCAAAAGTGCAAAGTTGCAAAAAGTTGTCATGACAACTTTTGTCCTGAATTGGTTAGCGATGGAGTTAGGGATTGTCCAATGCCCTAGGATGAATCCAAATGTGGGAAAATCTATAATTACCCTCTCCTTCATGGTTACCAAGGTTGGACAATGTGTTATGTAAGTTCAACAATCTGGAACTACTCATTTTTCAGACTAGTTGGTAGCATTTTGGCTTGATTTTACTCATTTTTGAAATTGAAAATGGATTGAATCCGTTGACCTAGAAATGGATTGAGTTTCTCTAGTGTGTTATAGTGTTGTTGGTTAAATTTCAAGCTTTGTAGATAGTTTTCATTAGTGTTTTCTTGCTTGAGTTTGCAAACAACTAGTTTTGGCTTGTACATAGCAATTTCATGTAAAAATGGTTGCCCCATGAACTCCACACGTGCTGCCATCATGAATTGTTGGGACATGAAGGGAAACAAATTTTAAAGTGTACATATGTAGGGGTAGATGCTGGAGAAGATTTTGAATATGACCGTCACCTTATTTTAGGTGAGTCCAAGAGCAACCCCGCTAGAGGAAATAAGGTGAAAATATGGTGTAAAGTGCAGGGGTGAATACCAAATCACTATCTAAGATTTTGGAGGGGTCCAGAGAGTTGGGACAGATTTTCCAATGAAAGGAAAAGCCTAGAGAAGGTCATTTAATGCTCAAACCCCAACTTGACCATTCACTACCAGCTAGAAGGCCTAGAAACCCTTCAAAACCCTCATTTTGGGGTTATCATATTGAACGGTGAAACAAGAAGCCAAAACCACAAAAATCTCTTGAGGTTAGGTGAAAAATTGAAGAAAATCCAAAATTTCTAGCAGGTCTTTTGGACCATTTTCACTCAAGCCCCAAAAAACCGGTTTGAGGAGGCCTAATTGGGCTAATTCCTTGTAGTCCTTTTCTAGGCAAGATTTTGAAATCGGTAAGAAACCTAATGATTGAAAACCTCAAATGGACCCTAAATGAATTAAAAATATAAAATAAGAAACCTCCACACCTCTACATCATCTCACAATGATAGGAGGTCAATTGGACAACTTGAAGCAAAGAAGCCATAATTGAGCACATGGGAAGCATTGTGAATTGGTAGGGTTCCTAGCCAAAATACTTGAAGAAAATACCTTGGGAAGGTAAAGAGTCAAGGCCTAGAAGAGATTGAGAAGGACTTGGAGGTTTAGAGAGAAACTAGGCCTGGTGAGTTGGTGGAACTGAGCAACACTAGCTAGGTGAAGTATTAAGAAAACTAGGTGAACCCCATCAGGATTGGAACTAAATAGGAAGATTTATAAGATTTAAACATTTTTTGGTAAGAATACTGATGAATTAGTTTTTACAGACCCAGAGGAGGGTTTCCTACCAGACCTAAGATAATACATGATTAACGCCTGAAAGAGAAAGCTAGTCATGGCTGAGGAGAGAAGTACATCTAATGGAAAGTGTAAAGTCCAGCTTGAAGAACTATTGCGAGGTATATTTAAAGAAGTGAAGATGTCAAAAAAATTCAAAGGGGCTTATGTTCAAGTTGGCTCTACCAAGATTTTGAAGGTGACTTTCGATGTGGTATAGTTGATGGTGAAGATCACATCATAGAGGTTAAAGTTTAAAAGTTCATAAACATTTTTGGTGGAGTTGAAAAGAAGTAAAAAATTCCTTAAGTCACCCTCTAAGATGAGCTCCCATATGCAAGGGAAGATTAAATCCTCTTGAGGTTTGATGCTATTCTTTTGGAATATGACAACCAAGTGTCATAATGTACCAGATCCATGAGTCCTGTTCTGATTTTCGGTAAGCCGAGAAGAGGGGCCCTTTCTGATGCCCTTCTATCTAACTTCGCTATCTTTGAATGAGGTATAGCACTCGAGGAGGATCTCTTATCCTTTTTTGAAGAACAACCTCCTACCCAAGGGATAAAGATTGAATGGAACCCTTTAAATCCCAAGTATTACTCTATATAATCCTATGAGGATACCAAGATCAGAAATAACCCTCTTTTAGAAGTGATAAATCCTTAGCCTATTAAGTAGTTGTCATCCTTCCATAATTTTATTGAGCCTGAGAGATATGTCCTTGAGGATAGCTTTTATGGTATTTAATCCTTTCCTTTATGCTATCATGTAAATATGTGAGGTAGAGATGTTCAGTTCCTGAGTCTAAATCTCAAGGCCCTTGTCGATGATTATTGGTCTGTTAATGAAATAATTGCTAAATCTTCAACTATTGAAAGTCTCAAGCCTTCACCATGTAAAGTCTAAATAAAGGGCCATGATAGCCGCATTGACATCTTAAAATAGATCTAGGAGGCATATGACCAAAGACAACATGCACTAGTTAAATCTTTTTTGAAGGATTATTATCAATTACCCCAAGAAAGTCATGAAGAGGTAATGGCTCTCGTCCCAGAGGTCTATCACAAAGAGCAATTTCTTAGGCATAAATGGACCTACCAAAAACTTTTGTATTGTTGTAATCAAAATTTTGGCTTCTGGGTTGTCATCGGGCATTGTTCATCTTGTGTCATGTAATATGTCTGAAACCCTCTATTTCACATAGGAATATATTTCTCTCAGCCCGTAAATGGTTTTGCTTGAATAACATTGTGCTCCTGTACCATAAGGCCCTTATGGCCATGTACATATTTAGGTTTTTTTTTGGCTTGTCATAGGTGTAATTTTTTTTGCTTTTGAGTTTATGCCCAGTCACCCCTCCACCCTATAGCTAAGCAATGCCCTTTCCTTCTATCACACTCTAACTCTATTACCTAATTTTCCATGCACTAGTTTGATTTCTATATTTCTCTGCATCTTTTTAGTCCTAGTCCCCATTCAGAGCCTATATATTACCTATCAATTTTTAAACTTTGGATAAGTCATTTCCCTCCACTCATTTTCCATTTTCTCATCACTGCCTTTCTGAGTTTCTTAACATCTGTCATGGGGTTCTTCACTTTTAGAACTACCTGACCAACCAAATTTCTTAAGGGGATCTATAGGAGGTTGACACCACTAAGAGTCAGACTTGTGTTTGTCTTTGAAAGAGTTTGATCGTTGTGAACTTGCTCGATCTTCTAATTATTTGATATTTTTAATGTTGGAAAGGCTAGGCTTCTTCGACACTTCAAGGAGCTCTCTAGTTTCAAGCGGGGGCATCATTGATGATGTAATCTCAGACCTATTAAGTAGCCTATTGTTGTGGCAACATGAGTGATGGTAAAGAAAGGTCATGCTTGGGCACCGTCAGAATTAAATGAGCCTATCAGATCGGGAGAATAACTGCTTCTTGTCATTCCTCTTTTTGCCTCATCAATTTCCATGTCGTGCACTACTTCCACAAATTAAATCAAGGAAATATTTATAGAGTACCTTCATTAATGGAAACTAAGAAACTAAGGACACAAAAAAGGTGGTGACATGTGTTACTACATTTGATGCTCCTATTTTTGTAGAAAACATTAAAGTTGGCTAAAAAGAGGAAATTTTCATGATTTTGCCTATATCAAAATGGTTTTGCCTCATGACACTGAGCTGTCATTTCACAACCCAAATTTAAATTGGCTAGAGAAGGAGAAGGAAGATATAGTCTGACAGTTATGGTCTTTTGCATGGAAAGCACAAACTAATATCAATGAATATAAGATGGTCATCACCATAATAGATAAGATTGTAGAAAAGCTGAAAATCACAAACAACACTTACAGGGCAATCTTGCAGCAGGAAGGAACCCAAATAATTGACTTTGATGAGATGGTTCTCCAAGATAAGAAAGGTCCTTTGGTACAACTAGATGTTGAGACATTGCAGGGACATATTCTTCTGGACCTATTTGACTTTTTTTGAGCTACTCTTTTTGACTAGGAAGAATTTGAAAATATCTTGTTGACATTGATTGAAGAAGAAGAGAAGGCATATGAGATCGATAAATGAGTTGCAGAGTAGAACCCAATCCCTGATGCTGGAGCTTGAGTCTGGTGACTTTATAGCCTTACCTATTGTGAAATAGTCTATATTTTGATATTGATCTATGGAAGTTCTATTTTGAAATAGTTACTTTCAAGACTGTTACTTTAGTAACCATTTATTAAAAACACAAAAGACTTTGGCTAATAGTAATAAATAAGTAGATTAGAGGATCTTTCGGGAAAAAAATGATTTAGTCTTAAGAACAAAAATTTATTTAAGTATAGTACTGTTTACTATTTTGAATATAGAAAGTTTGTTGGTGGCTTCACATATTCGTAATCTTTGAATTATGGTGTGATGTTCTTTTGAATGGTTATTAGTAGATGCATCTATATTTGAGATGGTGAATGATTTCATTTTTCTATTTCTACAAAAATATTATCTTTAAATGGTATTTTGTAGTGATTTAGTTGATTCAAAATCTTGAAAAATTGAAAAGTGTTAGTATTTCATGGATGCCTTTTCAATTCTTTTGGTTAAAAGCTCTTTCCTTATTTTCTTTTTGGTTAAAAGCATTTCAGTTAATTTTCATTCATTGAATATCATCCTAAGGTAGCTACCACCTTGTAAAATAAGTTGCCAGCTTGTAAAATGAGGAGAGAATCCGTTAGTAAATAGTTTGTTCAGACTGGTTCAACTGTGGTTACATTTGTCACCTTTATGGGTATGAGAATATAGAGTTAGCTGATAAATTTGTTAACCAACAAGTTTTTGGTGACTCTAATAGGGATTGGAATGAAATGGGAAGATTTATAAGATTTAAACGTCTTTTGGTAAGAAGACTGGCGACTCAGTTTGTACAGACCCAGAGGAGGGTTTCTGACCAAACCTAAGTTAATACATGATTAATGCTTGAAAGAGAAATCTATTCATGACTAAGGAGAGAAGTACATTTGATTGAAAGTGTAGAGTTCATCTTGAAGAACTATTGCTAGGTATCCTTAAAGAAGAGAAGACATTAGATGAATTCAAAAGGGCTTATGTTTCAAGTTGACTCTCCTGAGGTTTTGAAGGTGACTTTTGATATGGTATAGCTGATGGCGAAGGTCACATCACTGAGGTTGATGTTGAAAAGTTCATAAACATTTTTGGTGGAGTCAAAAAGAAGGAAAAATAGCCTCAAGTCACCCTCTGAGATGAGCTCCTATATATAAGGGAAGATAAAATCCTCCCGAAATTTGATCCTATGCTTTTGGA
This sequence comes from Cryptomeria japonica, assembly GCF_030272615.1. NCBI lineage: Eukaryota > Viridiplantae > Streptophyta > Pinopsida > Cupressales > Cupressaceae > Cryptomeria > Cryptomeria japonica. The sequence goes on along the minus strand of NC_081413.1, from coordinate 449,150,995 downwards.
ATATGACAATCAAGTGTCATCATGTACCAAATGCATGATTCCTCTTCTGACTTTGGGTAATCTGAGAAGAGGGGTCCTTTTTGATGGCCTTCTATTTGACTTGGCTAGCTTTGAATGGGGCATGGCACTCAAATAGGATCTCTTCTCCTTTTCCAAAGAATAACCTCCTACCTAGGGGATAGAGATTGAATGGAACCCTTTAAATCCCATGTATTACTGTATATAGTCCTATTAGGATGCCAAGATCATAGATAACCCTCTTTTTGAAGTGATAAATCCTTAGCCTATTAAGAAGCTGTCATCCTTCCATAATTCCATTGAGCTTGAGAGATGTTTCCTTGAGGATAAATTTGATGGTAATGAATCCTTTCCTTTATGCTATCATGTAGATACGTGAAGTAGAGATTTTCATTCCCAGGGTCCAAACCTCAGGGCCCTCGTCGATGATTATTGATCTATTAATGAAATCATTGCTAAATATTTAACTATTGAAAGTGGCAAGAATTTACCATGTGAAGTATATATATAGGGCCATGATAGCCGCACTTATATCTTAAAACAAAGCTGGGAGGTGTATGACCAGAGACAAGATGCACTGGTTAAATCTTTTCAGAAGGATTATTATCAGTTAGTCCGAGCAAGTCAAGAAGAGGAAATGGGTCTCATCCCAAAGGTCTATCACAAAGATTGTTTGTTTAGGCATGAATGGACCTACCAGAAACTTTTGTATTATTGTAATTGAAATTTCATCTTCAGGGTTGTCATCGGACACTGTTTATCTTGTGTCATGTCATATTTCTGAAACCCTCAATTTCACACATGTATATATTTCTCTTATCTAGTAAATGGTTTCACTTTAATGCGCTCATGTACCTTAAGGCCCTTATGGCCATGTACATATTTAGGTTATGTTTTGTCTTGTTGTAGGTGTAATTTGTTTTTCTTTCAAGTTTTGGGCTTGTTGGTTTTGAGTTTATGCCCAGTCACCCCTCCACCCTACTGCTAAGTAGCACCCTTTCCTTCTATCGTGCTCTAACTTTGTTGCCCAATTTTTGATGCACTGGTCTAAATTCTGGATTTCTCCGTGTCTTGTTAGTCATAGTCTCCATTTAGAGCCTATATGTTACCTATCAATTTTGAAACTTTTGCTAAGTCATTTCCCTTTGCTCTTTTTCAATTTTCTCTTGTAGCGGCCTTTCTGAGTTTCGTAACTTCTATGATAGGGTTCTTCACTTTTAGAACTACCTAACCACCTGAATCTCTTAAGGGAGTCTATAGGAGGTCTAAACCACTAAGAGTCAGACTTGTGGTTGTCTTTGAAAGAGTTCAATGGTTGCAAACTTGCCTGATCTTCCCATTCTCCGATATTTTTATTGTCGTAAAGGCTAGTCTTCTTCAAAGCTTCAAGGATCTCTTTGGTTTCAAGGTGGGGGCATCCTTGATGATGTAATCTCTAGCCTATTCAGTACCCTACTGGGGTGGAAACATGAGTGATGGTAAAGAAAGGTCATGCTTTGGCACCGCTAGAATTAAATGAGCCTGTCAGGTCAGGAGAATAACTGCTTCTTGTCGTTCCTGTTTTTGCCTCATCAGTTGCCATGTCATGCACTACTTCCAAGGAACAAATCAATGGAAGACTTAAAGACTACCATCGTTAATGGTAATTAAGAAACTATAAACACGAAAAAGGTGGCAACATGGGTGAACTCACAATAATGGTTCCCACTTTTTTGCTAACTTTGACACTAGATGAACATTTTTAAAATAATCTTCACTTTTTGACACCTATAACTTTTAAACCATTAATAATTTTAAGATGATGTAAATTAGTGATTTGTAACATCTTGTCTGTAGATTCTAAATATATTTTTTTAAATTTTTTTTGGAGAAAATTATTTTTATTTTTCATCTCCCTCAAAAAGTAGTTTTTAACAGCAAACAACATTTTTTAAGAGTGATGTGCCTCTCGGAAGACATAATTTTTTTTTTCTATAAATGATAAAAACTCAATTCTTTTGAATTTTTGTTTGTAACATCAATATCCAGGGTATGGAGTTGATTTGATAGTGATATTTTGAATATTTTTCATTTTATTAAGTTTTGAAGTCCAACTAATTATATTTTAGACATAGGTGTACCTTTGAACACTTAACTTGTTCTATATATATCGAAATTGAATTTTTGTTTTGTTAGAATAAGACATCAATACCTAGGGCATAGATATTTTTTAGAGTTTTTTTTGAATTAGTTTACTAATTTTTTCAATGCATTGAACAAAGAAGTTCATCTTCAGTGAAGAACCTATATTTAGTAATATATAAAAAACAAGATTATAATAAAGTCACAATGTAATAAAATTATAGTTGTTGGAAATCTTGCTTAGAGCACTACCATCCTATATTTTTTAATTGTCAAAATTCTTTCATTTAAGCCTTGAACCAGAGGTTTCAAGGCCAAAATTATGTAGAAAGTTGAAGAGTTTGGGGTGGAGAAGCATAGAAAAGGGGTTCAAATGAACACCCCTTAGAATGAAAGGGGTTTGAATGAACCCTCTTTGAATGAAGGGGGTTCGAATGAACCCCCCTACATTCATTTTATAATGGTTAAAAAATAGTTAAAAAGGGGTTCGCTCGAAGGGGGGTTCGAGCGAACTCCATTAAATATTAATAAAAAGGGGGCTCAAGCAAACCCCAGTGATGTCACATGTACAATCTAAGTGGGGCGTTCGCTCGAACCCCAAAGGGTAGTTCGCTCGGACACCCATAGTATGAACAAAACCACATAATTTTTTTTCCCCCATCAACGTTTTTCCTTCATGGGTGAAAGTGGGAACCATTATTGTGAGATGACCCACATGCATTACTACATTTGATGCTCCCGCTTTTGCAGAAAACATTAAAGTTGGCTAAGAAGAGGAAATTTTCATGATTTTGCCTATATCAGAATGGTTTTCCCTCATGACACTGAGCTTTCGTTTCACAACCCAGATTTGAATTGTCAAGAGAAGGAGTAGGAAGATATAGTTCAACAGTTACAACCTTTTACATGGAAAGCACAAATTGATTTAAGTGAATATAGGAAGGTCGTCACCATATTAGATAAGATTGCAGAACGAGCTGAAAAATCATGAACAACACTTAGAGGGTGAGCTTGCAGCAGGAAGAAACTTGAATAAGTGACTTTGATGAGATGATGCTCCAAGATAAGAAAGGTCCTTTGGTACAACCAGATGTTGAGACATTGCAAGGACATATTCTTTTGGACTTGTCTGACTTCTTACGAGCTACTATTTTTGATGAGGAAGAATTCGAAGCTATCCTATTGATGTTGATTGAAGAAGAATAAAAGGCAAATGAGATCGATAAATAGATTGCAAAGCTGAACTTGATGCCTGATGTTGGAGCCTGAGTCAAGTGACTTTATAGCCTTACCTGTTGTGAAATGGTCTATATTTTGATGCTGCTCTATGGAAGTTTTGTTTTGAAAGAGTCACTTTCAAGACCGTTACTTTAGTAACCATTTCTTGAAAACAAAAAATACTTCGGGTAATAGTTATAAATAAGTAGATTAGTGCATCTTTAGGGATCTTTTAGGCAAAATTTGATTTACTCTCAAGAACAAAAACTTCTGTAAGTATATTTTTATTTATTGTTTTGAATATAGAAAGTTTGATGGTGGCTTCAGATATTTGTAATCTTTAAATTATGGTGTGTGAATGCTTTCTATTCTTTTGATTGGTTATCAATGGATGCATCTATATTTGAGATGGTGAATAGTTTCAATTTTATATTGTCATAAAAATATTAGCTTTGACTAGAATTTTGTAGCTATTTAGTTGATTCAAAATCATGAAAAATAAAAAAAGTGTTAGTATTTCATGCATGCCTTTTCAAAGCTTTATAGTTAAAATTTATTTCCTTAATTTCTTTCTTGTTAAAAGCATTCCAGTTAATTTCCATTCATTGAATATCATCTAAAGGTAGCTACCATATTGTAAAATAAGTAGAGAATCTATTAGTAAATGGTTCATTCAGACCAGTTCAACTGTGGTTACATTTGTCACCTTTGTGGACATGAGAATATAGAGTTATGTGAGAAATCTATTAACCAACAAATTTTTGGTGACTCTACTAGGGATTGGAGTGAAATAGGAAGATTTATAAGATTTAAATGTCCATTGGTAAGAAGATTGGTGACTCAGTTTGTATAGACCCAGAGGAGGGTTTCTATCTATACCTAAGTTAATACATGATTAACGCTTGAAAGAGAAAGCTAGTCATGACTGAAGAGAGAAGTACATCTGATAGAAAGTGTAAAGTCCATCCTGAAGAATTATTTATAGGTATCTTTAAAGAAGGGAAGACGTAAGAAGAATTCAAAAGGGCTTATGTTTCAAGCTATCTCTAGCGAGGTTTTGAAGGTGACTTTTGATGTGGTATCGTTGACAGTGAAGGTCACATCACTAAGGTTGAAGTTGAAAAGTTCATAAAATGTTTTGGTGGAGTTGAAAAGAAGGAAAAATTGCCTCAAGTCACCCTCCGAGATGAGCTCCCATATGCAATTGAAGATAAAATCCTCTTGCACTTTGATCCTATGCTTTTGGAATATGACAATCAAGTGTCATCAGGTACCACATGCATGAGTCTTGTTCTAACTTTTGGTAAGTCGAGAAGAGGGGCCCTTTTCGATGGTCTTCTATCTGTCTTGGATATCTTTGAATAGGGTGTGGAACCCAAAGAGGATCTCTTCTCCTTTTCCAAGGAACAACCTCCTACCCAGTGGATAGAAATTGAATGAAACCCTCTAAATCCCATGTATTACCCTATAGAATCCTATGAGGATGCCAAGATCAGAGATAACCCTCTTTTTGAAGTGAGAAATACTTAGCCTATTAAGTAGCTATCATCTCTTTATAATTCCATTGAGCCTGATAGATGTGTCTTTGAGGATATCTCTGATGGTAATGAATCATTTCCTTTATTTTATCATGTAGATATGGGAAGTAGAGATGTTCAGTTCTCAAGTCCAAACCCTAGGGCCCTCATCGATGATTATTGGTTTGTTAATGATATAATTGAGAAATATTCAATTGTTGAAAGTCTTAGGACTTTTCCATGTGAAGTATACATACAGGGCCATGATATTTGCACTAATATCTTAAAACAGATCTAGTAGGCATATGGCCAGAGACAGGATGCACTGGTTAAATCTTTTTTGAAGGATTATTATCAGTTACCCCAAACAATTCATGAAGAGGCAATGGGTCTCATCCCGAAGGTCTATCACAAAGAGTGGTTGTTTGGGAATGAATGCACCTACAAGAAACTTTTGTATTATTGTCATCGGAAGTTTGTCTTTGAGGTTGTCATTGGACGGTATTCATCTTGTGTCATGTTATATGTCCAAAACTCTCTATTTTGCACAGGTATATATTTGTCTTAGCTCATAAATGGTTTCACTTGAATAATATTGTGCTCCTGTACCATAAGGCCCTTATGGCCATGCACATATTTAGGTTATGTTTTGGCTTGTCATAAGTGTAATTTGTTTCCCTTTTGAGTTTTAGGCTTGTTGGTTTTGAGTTTATGCTCACTCACCCTTCCGCCCTACTACTAAGTAGTGCCCTTTCCTTCTATCACTCTCTAACTCTGTTGCCCAATTTTCCACACACTGGTATGATTTCTTGAGTTCTCTGTGTCTTGTTAGTCCTAATCCCCATTCAAAGCCTATATGTTACCTATCAGTTTTTAAACTTTTGATAAGTTGCTTCCCTCCACTCTTTTTCCATTTTCTCTTGTCACAATCTTAATGAGTTTCTTAACTTCTATTGTAGGGTTCTTCACTTTTAGAACTACTCGACCACCTAACTTGCTTAAGGGAGTTTGTAGGAGGCTGATGCTACTAAGAGTCAAACTTTTGGTTTTCTTTGAAAGAGTTTGATTGTTGCGAACATGCTCGATCTTTTGATTCTTAGGTATTTTTAATGTTGTAAAGGTTGGGCTTCTTCGAATCATCAAGGATCTCTCAGACCTCAAGGTGGGGGCATCCTTGATGATGTAATCCTAGGCCTATTCAGTACCCTATTGGGGTGGAAGCATGAGTGATGGTAAGGAAAGGTCATGCTTAGGTGCTGCCGAAACTAAATGAGCCTGTCAGATCGAGAGAATAACTACTTCTTGCCATTCGTCTTTATGCCTCATCAGTTGCCATGTCATGTACTACTTCTAGGGAGCAAATAAAGTGAAGATTTATATACCATCATTAATGGTAATTAAAAAACTAAGGCCATGAAAAAGGTGATGGGATGCATTACTACATTTGATGCTGTCTTTTTTGTAGAAAACATTAAAGGTGGCTAAAAAGAGGAAATTTTCATGATTTTGCCCATATCATAATGGTTTTGCCTCATGATAGTGAGTTATTATTTCACAACCCAGATTTGAATTGGCCAGAGAAGGAGGAGGAAGATATAGTCCGACAATTATGGTCTTTTGCATGGAAAGCACGAACAAATTTCTTGAATATAGGAAGGTTGTCACCATATTAGATAAGATTGCAAAACAAGTTAAAAACTATGAACAATGCTTACAAGGCGAGCTTACAATAGGAAGGAACCCAAATAATTGACTTTGATGAGATGGTGCTCCAAGATAAGAAGGGTCCTTTGGTACAACTAGATGTTGAGACATTGCAGGTACATATTCTTTTGGACTTGTCTGACTTTTTTTGAGCTACTGTTTTTGATGAGAAAGAATTTGAAGATATCTTATTGATGTTGATTGAAGAAGAAGAGAAGGTAGATGAGATCGATAAATGGATTGCAGAGAAGAACTCGATGCCTGATGCTAGAGCCTGAGTCTGGTGACTTTATAGCCTTACCTGTTGTGAATTGGTTTATATTTTGATGTTTCTTTATGGAAGTTCTGTTTTGAAACAGTCGCTTTCAAGACCGTTACTTTAGTAACTGTTTCTTGCAAATGGAAAAGACTTAGGGTAATAGCTATAAATGAGTAGATTAGTGGATCTTTAGGGATCTTTTGGGAAAACTTTGATTTACTCTTAAGAACAAAAACTTCTTTAAGTATATTTTTGTTTACTATTTTGAATATAGAAAGTTTGTTGGTGGCTTTAGATATTTTTGTTCTTTTGAATGGTTATGAGTGGATGCATCTATGTTTGAGATGTTGAATAGTTTTAGTTTTCTATTGCTACAAAATATTATCTTTGAATGGTATTTTGTAGTGATTCTTGAAAAATCTTAAAGTGTTTGTATTTCATGCATACCTTTTCAAATCTTTCTGGTTAAAAGCTCTTTGCTTGTTTGCTTTCTGGTTAAAAGAGTTTTAGTTAATTTTCATTCATTGAATATATTTCAAAGGTAGCTACCACCTTGTAAAATAAGTAGAGACTTAGTCAGTAAATAGTTTTTTTAGACTAGTTCAACTGTGGTTACATTTGTCACCTTTGTGGGCATGAGAATATAGAGTTACATTTGTCACCTTTCATCCACTTTGTCTGCCCAATTGGTGAGTCCCCCATCCTTTCATCCACTCCATCTATCCTATATGCATGACCTCTCATCCTTCCATCCACCCTAGTTGAGGAACTCCACATCATTTTATCCACTCCATCTATCCCAACTGAAGAATCTCTCATCCTTCCATCTAGTCCATCCACCTAAGTCATTGAATCTTCCATCGTTCCATCCATTCCCTCTAAAAATTCCTACTCACTCACTCTTTATTGCACCATCCACACCTATCCCATCATTCAAAGATCTTGTTCTAGAGCATGTTGAAATAAATATTGATCCAAATCAAGATGCTACCAGTCAGTTTACTCCATCTCAAGATCCCTTATCATTTCCTTTTCCAAATCAATATCCTACCAGTCCATCTACTCCATCTCAAGTGCCCTTATCATTTTCTTTGCCAAGTCAAGATCCTCCCATCCCATGTACTCCACCTCTTGATCCTCCACTTCCTCCTATCCAAACTATTTAACCACCATCACTCTATCCCCTTGGTTTGCTTACATTCATACATGGAAGTTCCCTCACAAACAAAACAACATCTCATATACACCACACATTCTCCTCCATTTGATAAAGGACTCACATCTTGTTACCGAGAGAACAAGCATCCTACTTTAAAAAAAAATCTCAAAAAAATGAACTATCAAGGTAAAGGCTTAGGCCTACATGAGAAAGGTACTTTGGAGCCCATCCGTGTCAAAGCACATCCAAGATCTCATGGTCTCGGTTACATATCCCAAGGCACTGCATCCAAAATTTCTGTACAACTAATGGAAAATCCAAGTATGCTACCAAACACATCATCACATCTTCGTATCATTCCTCCAAATCATTTATCACCATTCCCCCTCCTCCATCATATAAAGCGAAAACAACCATCCATCTTCCTCCTTCATCCTCTAAATCCATTTTGGTCCCTATATCCAGAAATATAACTTCATATATCCCCCACATTCTAAATCTATTTTGGGCCCTTATATCCCAAAATCCCATCCTCCATCTTTTTTGACTTGTCCCTCCATACACATATCCCATATTCCATTCACCCATATAAAAACCTCATATTCCTTTCATTCACAATAAGGATCAACAAAGGCACGTCACATAGGCTTCACTTAGCAAACCCGGGTTATAGCATGTGTGTTCATGGCATACTAAAGAATCCCCGTATTTTCAAAAGATATTTCCCTAAACTCCTTTTTTGTCACTCCCTCCCAATACATAGACTGAATTAAAAGTCCTTTATTTTCACCAAATATTTCTTTTTTTCATACCTTGAGTTAAAACCCCCCTATTTTCATTGATAGGCAATATATTGTACCCTCATTTTTGGATATTAAACCCCCCTATATGAATGCATGTGATATAGTATTTCCTATCCAGTGAAGCCCCCATGAGGCACATATCCCCACACTCCATCCTACATCCTACATCCATCAGTTCATCCCATATTCCCTTCATCTCCTACACCTTCACACATTCCCTCCAATGCTACTAGCAATAATTTGGATGGCAATTCAAAAATACATAAAGCTACACATCCACAACAATCGAAAGATCACCATGTCCACTTCAAAAGACATGCTCCAATAAAGAAAAATTTGATACAAAAATGCACTGAATCCCAAAGGCCTCAAAGGCTCACTAAAGAAAAAAAAAACAATGTGGATCCCAAAGCAAAAAGAAGCTATAGATCCAAAAGAAAAATCCCCAATGGCATCCAAAATTGCTAGTCCACTAGCTAAACATTCTCCCCATCCATCTCCTAAGTCTATATTGGGTCCCTACGTCCCAAAGCTACCTATCATAATTCCTCCATCATATCCACATGCTACATCCATCTCTCCTCCACTCATACCATATCCCCCACAATATGTGCCAATGTTGGTCTTGCCAACATCCCCCCATCACACTCACTTTCCTTCATTTCATCTGAACACTTGCCACCAGCATGTCCCTTACACCACATACATCCCCCATCAAACCATCTAATCCAAGCCTTTGCATAATCCGTTCAATCCCAATAGAGTTGTACCAACACCAAATGATCACTCCAAATGGGATCCTATTACCCTGATATGAAACTTGATGGTTGAGTCCTCTATCCATTTACCTTATCACCTATCTTCCAAATCCATGGGTATGTGTAGGATCATGGTTGGCCGAATAGGCCCTTAAGTGGAAATGAAAATCAGAAAAACAAAGTTAGGAAACTTGATATAAAAATTTGAATAAGTTACCAACATTATTTAAAAAATATGTAAGAATAGAATCTATAGTAAATTGAATGTAGTTTCTAAGTTACTAGTTTTTTTATAAAAAGAAAAACTATTTCACAAAAAATTGAAATTTCAATGTAGAAGTACTAAATTTTTCAAGAAAAAAATAAGAAGAAGGTGTCTGTCTGACCACCCTAACCACAACCAAATCATAATATTTTTTTTATAAGATTTTAGATATAGGTAGAAGACTCATGTCTAGATGTGACACATATTTTTTAGTATTTTTTTTTAAATAAACAATTAATTATAATTTTTTTACTACAACTTTTTAAAAATATAAAAAATCATATGTCTGACCACCATAACTTGGTCATAACCTTATTAAATTCAATTTTTTTTTAGTCCTATACCATACGAAGCATAGAATGTGACACATGTTTTAGATTCAAAAAATGTGATACCTTTTGGAAGTTATAGATATTTTAAATTAGCCTATCAATCAGGACTTTAGTCAAAATATTTCCACTTTTTGGTCCCTCCTGATCCTGGACATACCCCCATTTCCCTCTCCATCCATAGGTTTCCTCCCAAATATTGAAAAGTTCCAAAAAGAAAAAGAGAAGAGAAAAATTCATCCAATGGTTAAAACTTGGCAAACAAGCGCCTTGGACAAGTACCATGATGAAAATCTGGTAAACATGAATCATGCATAATTACCCTCATCCTTTTGCTCTCCACACATAAGGGAAAATTTCACTAGACATCTGGCCATTTCCTCCTCTATTTCCATCTTCCTACCATACCCATGATATCGAATCCATTTTACTTCCTCCATCCTCCTTGGGATCTTGATAAAAAGAAAAGGCCCCCATTTATACATGCTTTGGACACCTCTTGGCCTCTATTTCCCTATCAGGTTGTTCCTTCATTTTACTTCCTATTCACTCATCCTTCCTACCATCCATATAATCCTTTTGCATGTCTTAATGATCCTCATCCACCTATCACCCTATCTTCCATACACTTTCCTCAACATCCTATCCTCTTGTCAGTAATCTTATCATATCCATCCATACACCATATCCTTGTCTCCTAATTCCTCCATTTCTTATCCTACCCATCCATCCCCCAATCCTTACCTCCTAGTTCCTCCATCCTTTCATACATAATCAGTTCCTTTCCCAATCCTTATCTACCTTCATCTAGCTATCCTTCTTCCTTTGATCCCCAAGCCACATCCATAATGCTTCTATTTCCAAATCCTTTTCATCCTATCCCCCATCCTTTCATTCCTCCCATCATATCATTTCATCTCCTCTTTCATCCCTAGTCATTGGTATCTATCACTAGGCTATCCCCACACTATCCAATGCCATCTATCCAACAAATCCATCTTATCCTTGCAATCCTATCCATTTTCCTTATCTATACAAGGTCAAATGCTAATCAAATCATCCATTCACATCCTTGGTCTTGTTCCCAAACTTGCTGCAAGCCTTGATCTCAATCCAATTATTCATCATTGATATGAATCCTTCCTAATCATTGCCAATATCTCATCTCTTTTCCTCTTGAGTGGGAGCACATTCGTGTCTGCCCCTGGCTCCTCATCCATCATTCATAACTCTTGCACATCGTGTATACATGTGTCATTGTACATATTGTACCTTTTAGTCCCGTCCTTCGAGATCATATCCTATCAGCATCTCTGTCATCATGATCATATCAGGTACCTTTTGTCTTATCCATGTCTTGTAAGTCGATGCATTGGCTGTGAAACTCCACCTAGGTTCCTTATAGCTTGGTGACTCACATACACTACTGAATTACAAAAAGTGCTCACTACATGACATCTCATTTTGCAGGTGCTCACGCTTTATGATGTTTCCGTCTCCATCTCCATTGCATTTTAATTTTCTTCCCCTTTCCCCTCTAATTCATCTCCCCTCAAGCTTCGCCTTGCGTTGCCTTCCACCTTGTTTGCTGTGGCACTACTTATTTCGAGACGCCACCCAGTCCCCTTTTTCCCTATGCACCTTGTCAAGGGGGAATCCCTAGCTATCTTTGTCTGCCTAGGGAATTTTATTACTTCTTTTTCTCCAAACCGTTGGTGTCTTATTGTCTTCACATTGAATATATTCTAGGGCCACCGCAAAGAGGGGAAAAATGTAGATAGATAAATTTGACTAATCAATTTAATCATATTTAAAAAACCCTTGGCCATTAATTAATTAAATATATTAATTAATTAGCCCATCCTTTGAATTAATTAATCTAATTAATTAATCCCCCTTTCCAACCCCTTGAATTAATTAATTTAACTAATTAATTCCCTCTTTTCCAAATCCATGAATTAATTAATTTCCTCCTCTTCACCTTTTATTTGAATTATTTAAATTCAAATATCCTATTTAGGACACATGGCTCCTAACTTGTAACCACCTAACCCTCCTCCTAACCAACCCAAAACTAACCTTCTCCTAACATATCCTAATCTCTCCTCACATTTGTGTGCACACACATAAATCCATAATTTCCTTATTATTAAGAAAATGATCCTATTTTGGGGTGGCCTCCTCCCAAAATGAACATGTGTCCTTGAGGGCTCATGTCAAGCCCCTCTTTGACATGTGTCTCTCCTGAGGACACTTGTCAACCCTTGTTGAGACACTTGAGGACAAGTGTCTCCTCCCATCCTCTTCCTTTCCTCTCAAATCCTATTTAATCCCCCCTCATTTTGGAGCAACTCCTCGAATTTCATGCATTCATAATGCCATATTACAAAATTCCATTTGTCATTTAACATCCACATTATCATAATGCTAATTTTCATCCTCATATCCACTCATCCAATCCTTGCATCTTGAATCCATTTAGTACATCTCGCATCATGGATCAATAAAGTTTCATCATGAGAACACATCCAAACAAGGGATAATTGAATCAAAGGTTGAAAAGGAGGTTTGCATTCACTTGTGTATGATTTTATGTTTCATTTTCTTCCTTTTTAAGCAACCCTATCTTCAGATGTATTGAGCTAATGGCCTACTTGATTGTCTTCATTGTTGTTTCGATCATTTATATTTAGCACACATATTTACCTCACACACCACCACTCCACCCATTTCTCATTTGGAGCGCCATAATTGACAAAGACGCACATAGAATTTCAATGCCGATTAGTATGAGAGGTGTCAAGATCTTCCTCAAAAGCATGGAGAACAACTCTTTACAGAGGGAGTTACAGAAATGAGGTCCCTAATTGGAGCGATCGATAGAGGCGAAGGATGCGTCCACATCCCATAAGAGATGGGGAAGGCCGAAGGGGATGAAGAAGAAGGCCACATCTCTATGGATTGGCTTCCCTCCAGACCACCTCACTATGGCAGGCCAGTCCCAAGATGATGAACATACTTAGTCTTCTCTACGTCGAGGCAAGGATATAGTGTCTGCAGATTGATCTTTTGTTAGATTATGGACTTTAAGGATGAAACTGTTATTAGCTCGATTACATGTAGATACTTACTTATTCTGGTTTGGGGTGGTAGATCGGGATGGTCATAGATTTTTTCAAGGTATTTTTATGATATTGTATGTCAATATGGTTACAATCTAAAATTATGATGCCGATGGATACATGTAAATTTTTTTATTATCAATATAAATATTAACAATTACCGACCCAAAAAAAAATATATTCTAAACTCTAAAGATTAAAAACAGTTGTAACTCCCACCTCTATTAGTTCTTTAGATTATATTAATTTTTTTTTATAATATAATATAATAATAAATAATTTTGAATACAAGTTTACTATAATTCCTATACCTAACTCTACCATTATTATAAACATCAATATAGTAATAGTATATGCAATATAGTAATAGTAATTGCATATAATACAATGTTAATATAACATAACAAAAATAATACAATCAATATAATTAATAATATTTATTTAATGTAAACTTAAGATTATATTCAAAATTAAAATTATATTTATCTATTTATCGTATATTTTTCATATCCCATTGCTAAAACTAAAATTATATTATATATTTATATTTTATATATATTTATTTTAATAATGAAAAATTCTTTAAAAACTAATTTTGTTGATATGAAACATAAAAATATTAACACACAAAACTTGTGTTAATCTAAAAAAACTAAAGAAGACATTTCAAATATCAAGCAAGACAAAACTCTTAAATTTCATAAAAAAAGTTTCCACATTTGTTCAGTTTTAAAAAATATATAGATGAATCTTCAACAAATATAAATAAAAATAATATTGCATTGATATTTGATATTAAAATTATCATTCAAGATATCAGTTTAATTTCCTTTTTCAGATTTGTTATTACAATTATCATTCAAAATATCAACATAAATTTTTTTGACTTATATATTTTTATTATATATTTAATTATTATATTTTTACTTGATTTTATATAAACTTGATAAATTTTAACATTTATAAATTCACTATACAAAATATCCTACTATCAATAGGAATAGACAAACTTCTAAAATTTTATATATTCAAAAAAAAATTCAGAAAATAATTCCACATTTACTCAAGTTTCCAAAAATATATATATGAAACTCCAATAAACTAAAACAACACTTAAAATTGAAAGCACACATTATTGCAACATTGTGCTCTTACCTGCTCTGCAACTTTTAAATTTCAAACCTGTCTAATCCATAGTGGCTCTTGCAGATGGGGATCTCCCCCCCACTAGCTGACCCTAATCCCCTTCTGGCCTCTGCGGTGCTAACATCTTTTGTCGTGTCCTCACCTACCCTTTTGGTGGATGCAATTCCAAGCTCAGTTGATATACCACTTACTTTCTCCCCCCTGAGGGATGTGACCTCTGAATTGTCATAAAATCGTGGTGGTTTTGGACAAACTTGTGGATTCCATTCCTCAACCCAAGGACTGTTTCTCATGATGAGCTAAAAGATAATGGGACCTCTTTGACAAAACGTCTGTCAAGGGCTAGAAACATGTGCTAATGGGGAAAGATTTCTAGGAGGTTGACCCCAATCTTGTCCTTGTCTGCTTACAAACTGACGAAGGAACGACTATTGAGCTCCTTGAAAAAAATTTGGACCGTATTCTGCTAAACATGAGCAATACTATGGGAAATTTTTCTCTCACTAACCTACAATGGACATGGTCAGGAAATGGGTTTTGGACAAATGGAAACTGAAAGGTAGTGTCTTAGTTAGTACAATGCCTGGGGCTCTCTTCCTCTTGAAATTTACTACTGAGGAAGATGTCGCTATGGTCCTCTCTGGTTGCTGGACCTATGATAGATGCAACTTATCTCTTTGCAGATGGAAGGTTGGTTTTGACATGATGACTAACTTGCAAAAACCAACTCTTGTTTGGGTCCACTTTCTGGGGCTCCCTTTTGAATATTGGGATGAAGCCATTTTTAGATGGATTGGTAATACCTTTGGACACTATGTGGGTGTGGACGACATAACTACAACAAAATCTAGATTCATCCTTACGTGCATTTGTGTGAAGGTAACGATCAACAAGAATCTCCCTAACTTCATTACTCTCAAGTCTAGGTTGGGAAGCTGGACTCAGGGCCTATTTTATGAAAGTGCCACCCTCTTTTGTTAGAAATGACGCAAGGCGGGCCATATCATCTCTCAGTGCAAATTTTACCCTCAAGCTCAAAGGTACTACAATTGCGAAAGGCTATTATAAGGATCCTGCTTCTATTGAAGGCTCTAAGGCTAATGATGAAGACTACCCCTTCATGGCGAGATTAAATAATCTCCTTTGCTCACCTGCCAAAGTTAGTGTGGGAGCCCCTACCCCCTATCAAGACGAGGTGGTGTTGCTAGCTCCGAAAATGGTAAAATTTGAACTTGATCCCTCAGTAGTTCCCTTATCTTCCCCTCTGAAGTTGTCCCCTCTTGAGGATGGAGAGATTGTTGATTGTTCTATTTCTTTGATAGCCCTTGTGTCCATTGGGTCCCCTCCTATAATGTCTCTATTGAAGGACCCTTCTTGCCTGATTACTTATTCCTTGGGCAAGGGTCTCTCCTCTCCTATAGCTTCCTCTAGTGGGTTCCAACTCTCTACTGATGATAGTTGGATCACATAGAGATGCAAGACTAATAATGTGAAGAAAAATGTTGGGACTAACCTAAAGATGGGTTTCCCATCACAAAGATTATCTATAAAAAAGGAAGCAACAGGGATTGTTGCCATTGGTAGACAATAGACCTTGGAGATGACCATAAGAGGGAAGAAATGAAGGTTCTCTCATGGAATATGAGGGGCCTGAACAACCCTCAAAAGTAGTACACCCTTAAGAATTGTATATTTCAAAATAAAATTGAGGTTCTTCTTCTCCAAGAGGTTAAAATGACAGGTGCCCCCGTTTCCCTTATAGCGGGCAAAACTACCCTGGTGCTGAGTTTTTTATTAGTGATGCTAGTTGAGCTTCTGGTGGTTTAGTTACTATGTGGGACCCCTCTAATTTATCTGGCAACCTGATTACCACTTCTTCCAACTTTATTATCTCTAGACTCTCGTCCACCTTGGAATCCTATTTTCTCATTAATGTTTATGCCCCTAATTTAAGATTGGGTAGGTTAACTCTATGGAATGACATTATGGATCTCCTCCAAAATGATCTCAATGTTCATTGGATGATTGGAGGTGACATCTTGGGTTACTTGATGGATTTCATAGGTAGGAATGGGTTACTTGTTCTGGACTTAACTCATCAAAGTTTCACTTGGTTCAATATTAGAAAAGGGAAGGATCTTATTCAAGTTAGATTGGATAGATTTCTCATCTTGAGTAATTGGGGTATTGGTCCCTCTCTAAAACTCTCTGCCCTCCCCAGAATGGTTTTTTATCAAAGCCCCCTTCATCTCTTCAGCACTACCAACTCCAAAAGATAAAGCTACCCCTTTAGGTATGAAGTCATGTGGAATACCCACTCAGAGTTAAAGGACTACATCAAAAGATGGTGGGAGACTGATATCCATGGAATGCCCATGTTTTGGGTCGCTCAAAAATTAGATTTAATTAGAAGAAATATTAAGGGATGCAATAAAAAAACCTTTGGGGAATTTTTTACTAAGAAAAAGGAAATCAATAGCAAGCTAGAAGTCATTTAGAAACAAATTGATCAAGGGGATCCCTTGGAAGTGACCCACATGGAGGAGGCTGACCTTCGGAGGAAATGGAAGGAAAAGTCTATGAGGGAAGAAATCTACTAGAAATAGAAATCTAGGGTTCAATGGCTAAAAGAGGGAGACAAAAATACTACCTTATTTGAGAGATTGACCAATATCCATAGGAGAAGGAACCACATCCTGTTTAAAGGATGACCATGATCAAGATGTCAAAGATGAAGTTAGCCTGGGGAACATGGCTATTGATTATTTCTATACCCTGGGATGATTGTAGGGTTGGAGATCCAATCCTCAATGATATTCTCCTCCATTTCCTCTCATCCCCCTCATGAGGGATGACAATGAACTAATCATGGCCTTGGTCTCTAAGGATGAAGTGAGGATTTCAGTGTTCTGTATGGGGGCCTTCAAAGCTTCAGGCCCGAATGGATTCCCTCCTTTTTCTAGGATTTTTGGGATGTGTTGGGTGCTGATATGGTTCTTGCTACTAAGGATTTCTTCAGATCTGGAAAGCTCCTAAAAAATTTAAACACCTTCATTGCTTTGGTCTCCAAAATTTAGAATTCGTCTTCTCTGAAATACTTTCGCCCAATCAGCCTTTGCAATGTTGTCTACAAGATCTTCCCCAAAGTCCTGGTCAATAGACTCAAACCCTTTCTTGACTCTCTTATCAGTTTGAGTCAGAAGGGGTTCATCCCTTGTAGACAAATTCTTGATGTGGCCATCTCCACTCATGAGATCATTCATTCTATGGACAAATGTCATAATCCTGGTATGGTGTTAAATTTAGATATTTAGAAGGCCTACGATAGAGTTAAATGAAACTTTCTTTTCAAGGTCCTACAAAATCTTGGTGTTTGAGGAAAATTGTTAAACCTTATTAGGGAATGCATAACTATGGTTAACTGCTCCATCCTTTTCAATGGGAGACTTTTGGAGACCTTTGGGGCTTCTAGGGGGCTGAGACAAGGTGACCCTCTTTCACCTTACCTTTTTATTATCCTTGCTAAAGTTTTGGCCAAAAAATTCAACTTTCTGGTTGGTAGTGGGGTCCTCTGTGGAATCAAACCTACTTCCACTATTACTCCTACCATTTTGCGGTAGTTTGTGGACCACACCATTCTCTTTGGAATACCTTTTGTGGTGGAGGCCAAGGAATGGAAATCCCTTCTCAACCAGTATGCGGATGCTTTTGGTCAGCACATTAATTATGTTAAAAGCAATATCTACTTCTTCCACACTACTGCCAATCTTCAAGATAAAATTCAAAGGATCCTGGGTTGTCAAATGGCCTCCCTCCTAGCTATTTACCTTGGGTTACCTCTAACTGTCAACAAAGTTTCCAACTCCTTCTAGGTGACTATCCTTGAAAGAATGCAAAGAAAGTTGGCTAGGTGGAAGGGAAGGCTCCTCAGTAGTGCAGGGAAGCTTCAGTTGTTGGTCTCTACTTTGTAAGGCATCCCTATCTACTTCCTTTCCCTCTTCAAAATTTCTACTATCCTGGTTGTTGCCTATGATGGGAACTTGAATGGCTACTCTAGCAATCAAGAGGAAGCTATGGCCTTGGCTTGGGTAAGACGATTGTCCCTTTCCATGGGCATAACAAATCTTGACATTGAAGGGGATTCTAAGCTCATTATGGATGCTAGGGAGGAACATACTTAACTGGATTGTTGAAAGTATCATCAAGGATATTCTTAGTCTTATAGATGGGCTTGACTCCTTCTGTATCATGCATTTTTATATGGAAGGTAATGGGGTTTCTAATTCTATGGCAGGCCTTGGATTATTGAACACTAGCATAAGATGTTGGAGGAACCACAATTCCTTACCTCCTCATGTTAACTCCCTCTTGAAGGGTGAAGTTACTAAAATCCACTGCTATGATATTGCTCTAGTTTAGCCTCTTTTTCTAGTTACTCTTAATGCTCTGGAGTCTTGAGAGGATTTTTTGTTTGAATTTGAATATGGGGAATATGCTGATGACTACTACCAACTTCTGGATGAGGTAGATTAATCAATAGGGGAATATGCTGAGTATTGCCAGCATGTCCATGAAAGGGGATGTGTGTGTGGAAATCATGTTTGAGTACGATCTTTTCGATCACCTTCTCATGATGATCTGGAAGGGTGATGATATATCTAGTTGTAGGTCTCACTAGAGTATTCTCAAGGTTAGCCATATACAAATGCCACACGCCACTTATATCATTATCAAACTAGCTTTGATTACTTAATAATTTTATATGTGCCTAAGGTCCTATCTTTTGTTGCGATTAATGACTCTCACAAGTTCCCTATTTCCAAGGTCATTAATGGCAATATTTCCACTTTTTGGTGCATTGTTAGTCACCTCAGGCTTAATTTAATTGACCCCTATGGAATTCTTAACTATATTTTCTCTAAAACCTACATCCTTAACATTCTCTGTGTGGTTTTTCTTATGCCCTCTACTAAGAAAGAGCTCTCGAATTTGGCCATGGGGGTGACAGAGTGTGCTACAAACCTAATAATCCTAATGATTTTAAGAAGGATGCCCTGGTCTGGATTTACTATGTGGAAGGCAGGATTGCAGATTTCATGGAGCACCTTACTGGCCATGATGAGCAGCTCTCGATCTAGTTTGCGTCCTCTTGGCCTGACAGAAGGGTCACAATTGGGGGTGTCTCTTTTGAGGTTTTGGAGGATTCTATTGCCCAAGTGGCAGGTCTCTCACTAGAAGGAAGAAAATAGAAGAGGACTAGTCATGTGTCTAATAGTGAAGGTATGAAATGCATCTTCAGAAACAAGGAGTAGTCGATGAAATTGTAGGGTGCTTTTGCCCATGAAGAGCTGAAGCACCCCTAGAACCAAATCTGCCTGTTAATCATGAAACAATTTACTCTGGAAGGCCGCTTCAAGGTATTCTATTACTAACACATCCCTTTGCTCAATCACTTCCACAATAATAACATTCTTTGTTTACCTTTTTTCTTATTGTATTCTCTGGAAGCTTCTATTAAAGAAGCCCTGCACCCCAAGACTGTGGAAAAGCCACCAATTCTGCTTCACCAAGGCTTTATTTATAGGCTCTATTATTACCATATGTCTCTTTTCCCTCCTAGGAATTTAATGTTGGCTCATCCCTCTGCTTTGGCTTTGAACCCTTTCATGACCTTCTCTTCTAGCCTAGATTTGCCTAGGTTTCTCCAAATTGTGCAGAATGCCCTTGCGGCCGCCCAATCCCCCCCCCTCTGTTTCTATCACTAAAATTACCCACTCTATGCCCTCTCCCTCCACTAGCAAGGATAAGTTTCATATCCCCCTAAGGGAAAAGGGAAATCTCTATCAAAGCACAAGATAATTGTCATAGATGATGACTCTTCGTCAAATGACGTGGAGGAGGAAAACCCCTCTTTGGATATGAAAGGAAGGAGGATATCCCACAGACTTGCCTCTAAGGGCTCCTTAGCAAATAAAGTGAAAATGCAACATGTCTATGAGGCTAATGGGGATCATATTGATGACAAGGAGGGGGAAGATCTCAAGGATGTGGACACTTTTGGGCCCCCTATGGATGCTAGAAATGATAAGTTGGAAGGGGAACTTGTGGACCCTATCAACCTAGTGTACTTAGAGGAGGTCATGAATATGGTGGGCCTGGATGATATGGGAACCCAAGTGGTTACTATCCCTATTGAGGATGTGTTGAAGATGGTTGAAACTACCAAGGAGGACAGAGTGGACCTGAAAATGGAGACGAGGCACAATCCTGAGTAGAATAGGGAGCGTAGTGTTGTTGATACTGAATTCTAACAAGGGATCCCCACTATGGAGAAATTCTAGCACATCAACACTGAGGTCAAGATGATCCTACCCCAAATTGAAAGCCTGGTGCCACTCCTTGATATGAAGGCCATTATTGATGAGGTATTCACAACTCAGCTCTGATTCTCTCCCTCCCGAGAGAGCGTATTGCAGACATTGATGCTGATAAGGAGGAGGCCAATGAACTGTATAAGTTCATGTTCAATAAATGGAACAAGGTTGTAGATATTACTGGGGTTCGCAACTCAAACCCTTAGGTCTATTTCTATTGGTTTTTGGTTGGGGTTGGTGTCCCTTGTTTTGTTGGTTCAAACTATTGGTGTTTTTTGGTTTTAAAAGACTTTGGCTTTTAACTATTTTTGTGTTGTTATAGTGTCGTTGGGGTGTTGCTAATAGTTTATGCTATGTAAAGGGTCAGTTCCCTATTTCTCACTACTTTTTAAATAAAAAACATCATGCTCTTTGTAATAGAGTTGGATAGTTTCCCAAATTTATTTTTCTTGCATTTGAATCTCATTGATTTCCTTAAAGCTAAAAAAAGTTACCAATTGTGGCTTTGGAATAGCGATTTCTCTCTTTCACTATCCCAAGGTGTCGATTCTCCCTAACTTATCAAATTCAAAAAATTCCTTTTGATTTTCAGAAATGTAATTGAAAAACGTCTTACAAATCACAGAGGAGTTTGCATATGCTAAGTATATTATTTTCAAAATTATATTTCTTTTGGAAATGCTGGCCGAACTTTATGATAATGTTAAGCTTCAAGGTAAAAAAAAAATTCCCCTTGTTTCTTTTGATCTAAAGGAACCTCTTTTAGCAAATCACAATCATTCAAAATTTGATTTGTGGTGCCTAACCCTACAACCCATTCCCACAAGAAGATACATTTTTAATCAATAGATCCACATTTCTTTACATATTTCTATGTATTATAAAACTAAATTTCTCATGGTATTATAAATTTAGAATAAATTACTTCAATTTTTTATAACTTATTTAATTTAATTGAAATACATTTAACCATTCATGATTCTCTCTCTAGAGAGAGAGTATATGTCATTCTAAAGCTGATTACATGATTACAAAATATGACTTGAGAAAACAATTCCATTTGATATTGTAGACACCTAAAAATGGTCAACGCTTGCGAAGTCATACTTTAACATTTGCGCATTGCCTCATTTTAGGTTTTTGCGTCGCATTAACATTTCTCCTATGATTTGTACTTGGTTTTTATCATTTGCGAACATCGAGTCATTCTTCTACATTCTTCATTTATCTCGCTCTCAAATTTGGTCTTGTCGACAACACTATCCAGTCATGATTTTAATCGATCTTATCCTATTGCATCAATGTGCGTGCTTATTTGTCATCATTTTGGACATCGTCAATCCTTATTAGGGTTTTGTCCTCCTGTCAATCTTGCGATCAATTTGTCATCGATCGTTGTCCTCTTATCAATCTTGTCATCTGCCGATCGATTTATCATCAATCCTTCAATCTTGTCGTTTAACGATCGATTTGTCATCGATCGTTGTCATGTTCGATCTTGTCATTTTGTGATCAATTCGTCATTGATCGTGGTCATTTTCAATCCTGTCATTTTGCAATCTATTTATCATCAACTCTTGTCATCTTGTTTGATCTTGTCATTTTGCGATCGATTTGTCATCGATCGTTGTTTGTCTCAATTATGTCAATTTGGATCAATTTGTCATTGTTCCTCGTCAATTGGCACATTTATCAGTCAAATCATTTATCAATTAAATCATGATCAAATCAATTATCTTTCATCAAGACCTAATTCATCTTCTAGGGTTTTATGATTTAGTCATCAAACCTGGTTTGTCATTTCTCCCTTTAGGATTAATAAATTGTTTATTTATCCTAAGTCTTCTCATTACAATTAAATGTTCATTTAATTGGCTAATTATTCCTCTTTGTGAATTAATTAATAAATGACAAATTATTAATTAATTTACCTAATTTCTAATTTCTATCAATTTCTTAATTTCTTAATTCTTAATTCTCTAATTTCCTAATTTTCTAATTCCTAATTTCAATTTCCTTCTATTTCTCTCCTAAATTCATGGAAATGACATGTCAATTTGTCATAAATTTGTCATAATTGACAATCAATCAATTTTGACATAGAAGTTGTCATAATTTGTCATAAATTATCAATCAACAAATTTTGCATAGAAAGTGCATAATTTGTCATAATTTGTCATAATTGACATAATTGATTTGCAATTTCCATTTGAATTGAATCATGCTAATCTTGTCATCTCTCCAATTCTTCTATAAATTGGATGATCTTCATCAATCAAAGATAATTGGTAATAAGATTATCGAATTTCTAGTCAATCACATTTTGAGTACTCTTGATCAAAAATCTTGTCTACTTGCTTTCAATTATGTGTGTGCACTTGTAGGTGAGATCCACAACCAAACCATTTGAAGAGGAAAGAAGAACAATGGAGCCGCATGAAGGAGCATTCAAATCACATCTTTGGTTTGCATAATCTTTTCTTTTGAATGTTTTTATTTCATGTCTCTATTGAATGTGTTTAGGATAGATCATTGCAATGAATGCATTTGTGATTGAGCTAGATTAGTTTTTATAATGTTTGTGATGATTTCCTATTTCCTAACATACATTAATTGGTGAACCCGATGTGAACACTAACCCTCTAACCCCTTTACTGTGTCTTTGAGTGCTTATGAATTGATTTGCAGGCCAAAAAACCCAAAAACAGGGCAGTGTAGGGCTTTCTGGGGACTTCTGCGCTTGTGTCAGACAACCTGTGCCTGTGTTGAGCATTCTGCACTTGTGTTAAAGACATTCTGCACTTGTTTCATGGGTTTTGTGCCTGTGTCATGAGTTCTGCGCCTTTGTAAAGTCCAGAATAGAGGTAAAAATGTAGTGTTTTACTTGAAAATTGTCTTGTTTTTGCATTCTATTTTCTGTGTTTTGGTTTTTGGTACTAATTATCTGTGCAGCATCTTGGCATACACATGGCAAAGACAACAAATCAAACTACTAACATGTGTTATGCAGAATCGATAGTCAAAGAATAAATACCTCGAACTTCTAACTTGGGTTTTGCAGGTTGCCTTGGAGAAACAACTAAACTTTGTGTTTGTCATTAATGTTTTAGGCACCTAGTGATTTCTAAATAGGTTGGAATGAACATGTTTTTGCTTTGATTGTTGAGTGTGACATTGGAGTAGGAGAGTATGCTCTCATCCTTCTTAGGGTGATCAGAAATCTAGATCTTCGATACCATGCTCATGTCTTTGATTGTGTGTCTCCTTTAGAGGGCCTGCCTTCCCGACCATTTGTTTTTGCAAGCAAGTGACAATCATGAGAAGGGAATGACCCAAAGTGAGTACGGATAGAATACTGGCTAGAATACCTTGGCATTCTAACTCACTATAAAAAATACCTGATGAGCGAAAGCTTTGAAGGAAGTGTTACGTGGGAATTGTAGTTACTTTGGAAGTGATGACCCTTGGACTCTTTCTCATATCAACATCTAAGTAGGACCTCACGGTCTAAATCATGCTTGCACGACTACATTTGTTTGGTATCTTGATGGGCTTAATGTCTCAATCACGCTTGTGTGACATCAAGGAGTAACACTTAACAGAAATCCTTACTAAACACCTTGTTTTTAGAGGCCAAAAACCCTTCTAGTTACTTGAGAAGGACAAGTTCAGATACTTGGAAGAGATACTAAGTTCGCCATGGGGAGATTTCCATGGGGACTCATGCTTGGCTGCCCTAAGAAGTGAGTGCCGTGGAGGGGAGCCCATGGGGTCAAGCATCTATGTATTCTCCTTGAATCTCATAACGAGTCTACCTCTCAAGTACCTAATGTCCTTGCCTACCATAAGAAATGTGGGAATGAGCATGATTGTCTTGAGTCTAAGTTGCAATATCTTGTATTCTTTGCTTGTCAAAAGTTGAATTGCATCCCATTTCAAAAGAAAAACAAATTGATCCAACATAAGTTTAAACACAAGAGACATTCATCCAACAAAGGTTCAACAAGGTTCAAAACTTATCTTCAAACATGGTTGTCAAATATTGTTCAAAATCTTGTCTCAAGAAGCATGTCACTTACATTTAGGTTCATCCTAGGTTGCATTTTGCAAAGTTCATTGTCAAGTACCAAGGTTAAGTCTCACCTAGGTCATACTCCTTTGCATATCAATAAGGGTCATCCATTTGCATGTGTCCTCTTGCATTAAAGTCATAACATTGTCATACATTTGCATTTGCATACCCTAGGTCTCTTCACCAAGCTTAGGTCATTATCATATCATATTAGAGTCATTTGCATAGTAATTGTCCCTTTGCATATAGTGTCAAAACTAGGTTTTGTCATACTTGAGTAAGCCAAATCTTTGATAAACCCTAAGTCATTGTTAGGAAGTCTAGACCTTATGAAACCTTTTGTCCTTTTGTCATCCATGTCATTTTGTCAAACCTAGCTTAGTATCCAAGCATATAGGGGAGACATTGTCAATTTGTCCTTTTGTCACTTGGTCCTTTTGTCCTTTGAGGTCTAGACATCATTTCAATTTCCTAAGGGTCTCTTTTTAAATTTGCATTCCAAAAATTTTGTCAAAATCTTGAAAAAAGAACAAAAACATAGATTGCACTCTTGCCATAGATTGCATTTTCACCTATTTAGGTTGCATTTAGTTGCATATCATACATTATCTTTGAAAAATTCCAAAAATATTGCATTTGCATAGTGACATGTCTATTGAAACAAGGTTCCAAGCACCAATGATGCAACAAAGTTTGACGTATCAACCAACAATGCAATCAAATTTTAATCCAAGGCAATCACAATTATATCGAACCGAACAACAAGGCAATATTGATCAAACTCTTTATGATGAAACAAGTCTCCAAATACAAAAACTAGAGGAGAAGCTAGCTCAAGAAAATGAGATATTGGAACAAAAATTGAAAAACATTGCGAAGAATAGATCACAAATGTCCAAAGTGTTTCAAAAATTTCCAGGTCGAAATCCAAAGGTTGAGCCAATTGATGTAAGATCTCTTCTTGAACAATCAGACATACCAGCTCTCCTCTCCCAAATAGAGATGATGAAACAATTTCAAGAAAAGAGACAACAACATTATGTGCCTTCACATCAAGAACAAGAAGGTGTTTACTATCAATCACATTTTCAACCATCACAACCAATGGTTCAACCAATTGTCCAACATATGCAACCAACACAACCAATGGTCCAATTTCAACAATATGTCCAACCAACTATACAATGTCAACAAATGGTTCAACCAATGGTGGAATATCAATGTCAACAACAACAACCAAACATTCAAAAACAAAGATTGCAGCACACACCAACCCAAGTTTCAAGCATGTAAGAACAATTGAACCAAGTCCAATATCAAAACATGACATCAAACCAAAAACAAGTTCAAATTCTAGATCCAATCATGTCAAAACCTCGAAAGAAAGGTGGCTTTATTGCAATGTTCTTAAGGAAATTACCAAGTGAGTTCTTTGAGGAAGATCAAGATAATACACCAATGTCTAGCAATGCCTCATCCCCTCGTAAACAAATTGACTCCCCAGTGGCATCTATCCCTACACCTCTAGAAGTTTCACAAGAACCTTCCATATTGTCCTCATCAAATAATACACCCAAGGATGCAATTATCCAAGGGCTATCCATAATTGATTGCCATGATAATCCAATTCATGATGCACATCCTTGTCATGTTTCAGAAATACAAGACCCAATGCCACCATGCACTTTATTGCCATTACCTGTTTTAGAGGACCCCATTCGAAGTCCTTCTTCCTCATGTTCAAGCATTGATTCCTTGCCAGAATCCATCATAAATGTTCAAAGTGCATCCCCTTCGTGCCAAACCATTGATCCCTTGTCAGAATCCTCCATGCATATCCAAAGTCCAACCCCATGTCAAGAGGATAATTTAGAGCATGAAGAAACGTGTCCTAAAGAAGATCAAGATCAAGATCCTAAAACCTTATCATCCCATCCAATTGTTGACCAGGATCCCATTTCCCTAAACACTCGCGATGATTCCCCTATTCTTCTCCATCCTATCCAAGATCCTATTGACACTCCATTCCCTGAGCAAGATCAAGATATCCCAATCCATTTGATCCCAAACGATCTCCTTCCATTTCATGAACACAATGTCCTTTCAAATCCCATTGACATTCCACTTCCTAAGAAAGATCAAGATATCCCTTCCATCCTTTCCAATGATCCCATTCAAAGTCAAGAGCAAAGCACCTTTAAAGATGATTCCAATGATCTTCCTCCTTGTCAAGATCAAATTATTCCTTTAAATCCTCCACAAGATCCTTTTGTTCCTCCATCTCCTTGTCATAATGCTCCATATACACTCCAAGATCATATTTCTTGTGATGATCCCATTATTTCTCCCATTCCATCTCTTGAAGAGCCTATCATTGAACCATGTCCACTACACAATCCTAGTCCCCCTCATGATCCTAATCCCCCTCATGTTTCTAACGTGTCAATGCAAGATGTTCATGAACCCTCGACATGCATAATGGGTTCTTCCACTTTGGTCCAATCCGATCCACTTCAAGATCTCATTATTTCTCTCATATCATATCCACCTCATAATGGACTTGCGTCTTCTTCCCAAAGAAAAGAGTATCCTACAAGTCAAGATATTCATAAAGGCAAAGGAGTAGATCTTCATGAGAAAGAATCCCTTCATATCAAAGAATATACTAATGGTCATGGCTACAAAGCTCACACTCAAGGTGTTGGTATCCCTTCAAAGTCAAAATCCAAATGTCCACCTTCCCCATCATCACTCCCATCCATTCTAGGTCCCTATATCCCTCCATCTCCTATGCAACATCAGCAAAGGCACACATCTTGGAGAACCTTCCATCCATCCCACATGCCTCCATATCATTCCCATCCACATCGACATTCATTCCCTCTTCCAAGCAATTTGGATGCCAAGTATAAAAGTCATAAGTCTAGCAATCCACATGTATTCAAGGATCAACATGTCCAATATAATCGACATGTCAAAACAAAGAACAATATGATCTATAAAGAAAATAATATATCCAAAAGGCCACAAAGGCCCACTGAGAAAAATAAAGAAAAGTCAAAATATATATGGGTTCCTAAATCCCTTGTGCAAGCAATGCACTCCAAGGAACCACAAAAGCATGACAAATCAAAAACCATGTGGATCCCTAAGTGGCTCCTTGAAGCACAAAAGCCTAAAGAAAAATCCAACTTGGCATCCAAAGTTGCTATTCCTCCATCCAAACCTCTCAAATTTGTTCCTCTATCACTTCCTTCTTCCATTTTGGGTCCTTATGTCCCAAAATCCCAAGCTATTCCTCCGTCACAATCTCAATATCCAAAATCCATTTTTCCTCCATCAGTCCATCACCCCTCAAGGTGTGTGCCAATGTCAATCTTGCCAACATTTCCATCCACTCAAGCACAGTTCTTCCAATACCCTATCCATTATCCAATGCATATTTTCCATCCTTCAATCCCTTTGATCCAATCTTTTGCATAAATCCTTACCTTAGTTCCATCTCATTTTCCATGTCCTTATCCTACCAACGTCTGTGAGCATACTTTCAAAGGTCATGGTCCATTTTTTTTCAAGGCTAATATCCAAACAAAAAGATGCTTGAGTCCTTCTTTCATCCCCTATCATGTGTCCATCTTCTATTGAAAAAGTCAAAATAAAAAAAAAAGTCATAAAAAGTGAAAAAAAAAAAAGACAAAAAAATAAAGCAAAAATAATTCGTCCACTGGTAAAAACCTGGCAAACAGGCGCCTTGGGCAAGTACCATGATGAAAATCTGGCAAATAGGCGTCATGCGTAATTTATGAACTTCTTGCACACCACACTTGGGGGCAAGTTTCCTCCTTCATATCCTATTGCCCTTCCATTATCCTATCGAACCCCTGTCATTACCCTTCATATCCTATTGTCCCTCATGTTCATTTTCCCTTTCCACCTTTGATCTTGACAAGGCTGACGATCGTCATGAGCATCATGCATCTTATTTGCAGCTTTTAGTCTATCATAGCTTTTGGTCTTTATCCATTTGCTTATTTCAACCTTTCATCCATATTCCCTGGCTTATTGCAACTTTTTGCCACTGTCCCTTAGCCAATCCCAACCTTCAGTCCATGTCCCTTATCCATTCTTGGTCTTGCTTATCCTATCCATATCTTATCACTATCCATACACTCTTTTTCATTCCTTGATCTTGATCTGACATAAGGACGCAAAATTTAAACATGGTTTCAAAAACCTCTTGACATGTCCCTCATGCCATGTCATTGCTTTACATTGTCATATCCAGTCTCTTGTCCCATCATGCCATAGCCCTTGAAAATTGCATCCGCGTTGTCTCCATAATAAAAGGCCTTTGTCTTCCCTCTATCCACCATCATTTTAGCAAGCCTATTTATTCACCTATCATATTCCTTTCCTTGCTAGACACTGGGGGCAAAATCTCTAAAAATCAAATAATGTCTGAAAAAATCTCTTAACAATTGAAAAAAATCTCTAAAAAATTGAAAAACGTCCTGAAAAAAAAGATCATAAAAAAATTTAAATATGATCCTGAAAAAATCTTCAAAAAAAATCGAATAATGTCCTAAAAAAAAAAAATCTCTTAAAAAAATTGAAAAACGTCCTGAAATAATCCAAAAAAAAAAATCAAATAAAGTCCTGAAAAAATCTTCAAGCAAAAAAAAAAAAAAATTGAATAAAGTCCTGAAAAAAGTATCTAAAAACTGAAAAAAATGAAAATCCCTAAAAATCATAAAAAGTCCTGAAAAAAATAAACAAAAACATTTCAAAAACATTAAAATCCAAAAACAAGCATTTTGCAATAAATGATCCCTCTGTGCATAAACAGATCACTGAGTATACATCCAACGACTCGCAATCCAACACTGCGCTTTACTGAAATCATGCATTAAACAGATGAACTTTTTCAATCAAAGTAGACATTCAAACTGATCCGAGTTGTCATATCAATCAACCTCAATATCATTCGTCCTTGGCACACTATCATGAGTTTTATACAGGGTGTGGTATACTCGAAACCAGATTATGTCCTATCTTAGACGGGGTACCGCATGTCCTGAAACCAGACAGCATGATCATCCTATCAGCACTTTCAACTTTTGACAATGAAGATCAAGATGTTTGTTTGACTTGTTGGAATTTGTTCATCTTATCTTTTTACTGATTTATCTTTGGCTTCGGTCATGTTCCTATGTTGCTCGATGATGTCACTGAGTGATTTAGAGTGACCAGGATGGTTCATGGTCCTTTTCTTTTTTTGTTGTGATTGTTGTTTGTCTGCAATGTGTCTGTCTTTTGCAAAAAGGGTTGCATTTCAGCTCTGGCCTTCAATGCCATGATGCTAAGCATCCGTTTTGCTACATTAAATAAAGGTTCTCACCTACAAAGTGCATTACTGAAAGCAAATTTTCCTTCATCTCTATCTGTTCTCTGTCTAATTTCTGCTTACTAACATTTCTTCCGTCAGTCTTGGCATTGCATTTGATCCTATCATTTTCTATCATTCTTATCGATCAATTGGCCTCTTCTCTGCATGTTTCCGGCCAATTCCTCGAGGGGGCATGCATATGTCATTATTATTGTCTGGGGCATTTTCATTATTGTTCTTTGAAACAATGCTTAAAATCACATTGTCTCAAAGAGGGGCAAAATGTAGACACCTAAAAATGGTCAACGCTTGCGGAGTCATACTTTAACATTTGCACATTGCCTCATTTTAGGTTTTTACGTCGCATTAACATTTCTCCTATGATTCGTACTTGGTTTTTATCATTTGCGAACATCGAGTCATTCTTCTACATTCTTCATTTATCTCACTCTCGAATTTGGTCTTGTCGACAACACTATCCAGTCATGATTTTAATCGATCTTATCCTATTGCATCAATATGCGTGCTTATTTGTCATCATTTTGGACATCGTCAATCCTAATTAGGGTTTTTTCCTCCTATCAATCTTGCGATCAATTTGTCATCAATCGTTGTCCTCTTATCAATCTTGTCATTTGGCGATCGATTTATCATCAATCCTTCAATCTTGTCGTTTAACGATCGATTTGTCATTGGTCGTTGTCATGTTCGATCTTGTCATTTTGCGATCAATTCGTCATTGATCGTGGTCATTTTCAATCCTGTCATTTTGCAATCTATTTATCATCAACTCTTGTCATCTTGTTCGATCTTGTCATTTTGTGATCGATTTGTCATCGATCGTTGTTTGTCTCAATTATGTCAATTTGGATCAATTTGTCATTGTTCCTCGTCAATTGGCGCATTTATCAGTCAAATCATTTATCAATCAAATCATTTATCAACCCAAAATCAAATCATGATCAAATCAATTATCTTTCATCAAGACCTAATTCATCTTCTAGGGTTTTATGATTTAGTCATCTAACCTGGTTTGTCATTTCTCCCTTTAGGATTAATAAATTGTTTATTAATCCTAAGTCTTCTCATTACAATTAAATGTTCATTTAATTGGCTAATTATTCCTCTTTGTGAATTAATTAATAAATGACAAATTATTAATTAATTTACCTAATTTCTAATTTCTATCAATTTCTTAATTTCTTAATTCTTAATTCTCTAATTTCCTAATTTTCTAATTCCTAATTTCAATTTCCTTCTATTTCTCTCCTAAATTCATGGAAATGACATGTCAATTTGTCATAAATTTGTCATAATTGACAATCAATCAATTTTGACATAGAAGCTGTCATAATTTGTCATAAATTATCAATCAACAAATTTTGCATAGAAAGTGCATAATTTGTCATAATTTGTCATAATTGACATAATTGATTTGCAATTTCCATTTGAATTGAATCATGCTAATCTTGTCATCTCTCCAATTCTTCTATAAATTGGATGATCTTCATCAATCAAAGCTAATTGGTAATCAGATTATCGAATTTCTAGTCAATCATATTTCGAGTACTCTTGATCAAAAATCTTGTCTACTTGCTTTCAATTATGTGTGTGCACTTGTAGGTGAGATCCACAACCAAACCATTTGAAGAGGAAAGAAGAACTATGGAGCTGCATGAAGGAGCATTCAAATCACATCTTTGGTTTGCATAATCTTTGCTTTTGAATGTTTTTATTTCGTGTCTCTATTGAATGTGTTTAGGATAGATCATTGCGATGAATGCATTTGTGATTGAGCTATTACGTTTATCTAATGCTTGTGATGATTTCCTATTTCCTAACGTACAGATATAAATTCCAATAAAAATGGAAAAAGAATCATGTTATTAGTAATTTGACAAACTTCTAAGAATTTTATGTTCACTCTCCATTTTGATCTTTCATAAGACGAATTAATTCCCCTAGATAAGAAAATTGAAATAAAGAAATATAGTTCTTAAAACAATTATACTAAAATTAATTAAATCAATTCTATAATACGTAAGATGACCAAAAATGTAATAGATAATATATAATCAAATCCAATAAGATTTTCTATATATGTATATAAAGAGAGGGGATAAAAGCTACAGATTAGGGTTTTATAGTATAAATCGTGAAAGCTACATATTGGTGTTTCCTAGTAAGAAACGTGCATGCATAATAAAAGAACAATCTATCAAATTACTGATTAGGGTTGCACAATATTAAGCATAAAAAATATAGATGAGGGTTCTATAGCTAGAAACATGAATGCAATATAGTGTATCAGATTACATAGATACAGTTAAGAACATACAAAGTAATCCTACACATATTGACAATATAATATAATAAAAAGTATAAAGCATGAAATAGTTGCAAGAAAATTAGCTTTTGAGTGTATTTCATATAAAATAGAAAACTATATAAAAATATTTAAAATCTTACATCTTCTTATCCCACTTGCATGACATAATAGAAAGTAGTTTATTATTTCAATTTCTTGGGAAATAAAAATAACTGGTATCTTTTTTTATCTACCAAATCTTCAAACAACCCAAGACAAACAAAAAAATTGGATAAAAATTATCTAGTAGAAGCTGACATTAAGAAAACTATCTAGTGTAAGACAATAGACAATTGTGATGGATTTCCCGAGTAATATAGCTTATTGGCTGATTACATAGACAATTAAAAATAAAATAGAAAAAATAATGTTAAAGAAATTTAATAGAATAAAGAGACAATGACAATGGAACATATTATTAATATGGGAAAAATATTTTAGTAAGAAACATTGTTATTGTTCATAAGTGACTCAATATGATCCAAGTGAGTAGAATCTAACACAACACACTTTATTGCACTCTTGGTAGAGGTGTCCACCTAGCCACCCTTGCTATTGTGAGGAGTGAATTGGGTGGTGTTGGGATAAATGGGTTGTTTTATTTGCAATGGAGCATAATGCCATTGATAGGTGAGAAAATGAGATACTAAACTAGGAACATAAACTAAGGTCTCTAATCTCCATTGCATATCATTGGAAAACTATTTAGTTTAAGCTATAATCCTAATAGGAGAGTTGAACACTTTAAATTATGTTCATTTGTTGCAATGGAATTGAGAGGGTAAAGTGTTTGTGAATTAACTAGGTTAAATGATATTAAAATGATGGCCTTCAACACAAAAAATAAAATATAAAATAAAAAACCAAAATAATAGGCCAAAAATAGAAATGAAATATAGAGAGGAATATGTAGCTAAAATCTAGAGCTACAAGTGTCAAACACTGTTGGAGGGCATCCTAATCCCGAGGGTGTCCAAACAAACAAAAAATAGTAGAAATATAGCTAGGAGGTCCTATAGGCATGCATTAGTTCATGTTCTCTGCTCCTGATTGATGTACCAAGTTTGTACTATTGATTTTAACACCCAATAGAATAATTGAATATAGAGTCTTTTCTCATACTCACACCTTTCCTCCCAACATTGAATGCATATGTTTGGGTGACCTTCTAGTAAGATATCTCCATCAGACTTTGATATGTTTGGCTATTCTCCTTTCTTTGATAAGTGTCCTTCTTTGATAAGAACCTTCAAAGATTCCAATCATTTGATAGTCTTCTTGTATGTATTGAACTAGTTTTTGAACAACCAAAATACTGAGAGGGGAGGGGTGAATCAGTATTCCCCTGAATTTATTAAAAATTTTGAACAACCATCCACATAACATAACTAGATTGCAAAAATGAAAAGAGAAATAAACAAAAACAAGGTACACCACATGACACCATTATTTATATGTGGAAAACCCAAGATGGGAAAAATAATAGAGGGTATTAGATCTCAATATCATGTAACTGGTTATAGAGTACACAAATGGCTCACTCCTAGATGGACTTACTGTACAAAGTACAGTGGCTCACTGTTAGAGGATGTGTTACAACCAATATTACAAAACATGAATTGTTATAACTGCATCCATCATATGCATGAGATATAGTTCCACTAAGGTGCATAATCACTTTCACATTTCTTGTACATAATCACTTTTACATTCATTGTACAAAACAAAAAAAATATCTAAAAAGATCACACTCTAATCATCACTAAGCAACTGAATATATACTGAATAAGTCTTCATGAAGTCGACTTAGATGGAGTAAGGGTTAATCCACAAATATCCTTTACACACTACTACAAAAATAGATCCTATCATATCAAATATGTCGATCAAAACAGAAAAAAAAAATTCTCCATAACTCAAGGAATAGACCAAATCACTAAAGCTAATATATTACTGATGATTCCAGAGGAAACCGGACCGAAAAAATCATATTGTACTAAGCTGAAAGACATGGTACTTCATTATCGAACCCATAAATATTCCACAAGAAAACATGACCACCTGAAATCTCATATGTACACATTAGATGAGATATATAACACAATCCCAAATCCTTACAAGAACATCTGATAGAGTAGAGTGATGCAAACCCAAAAATAGAATAGGTCAGACCCCAGTGAGTATTGGAGCTAGTAAAACTTGTGTTGGAATATTCTAGATCCATGTTGCCTGATATACAAAAAGATTGGTGAAATCAATGACAATATTATAACACCAATATATGACACTAAAAGTGAGTGTGTAACAATCTCCAACATATGGTCTTCATTTACAAAGATATTCTCAATCTATTCAATGTATGCCTCAAAATATCCAACTCCAAAATATCTAGGTAATTTGATATGGGATATGCCTCTTGAAATATAATTGCATTGGTAAGTTACCTACTTTTGGTTGTTTTTTGTGTTGGTATAGAGGTCTTGCAATACCTCTTCCTCCCATGAATTATTCTCTATTGAATATTCCTCAGATGATTCTTTCTCGCTCGATTATCCTTTTTGTGATTCTTCTACTAATAGTCTTTTGACCATAAACACCATCCAGGAACCAAAGAGCTTGCTAGACTACACCTTTGATTCAACATTCATCCATGCTTCTAGTACTTCCTCTTAATTTGTGGTTACATTTGTCACATTTACCATAATTTATTCTTCATATATATGTTCTTCTTCACTTCCAATAGTACATAGCCTAGTTATGGTATTAATGTTTCTTTCATCATCCTCATATTCTATCACATTCATTGAAGTCTTCCACATAGGTTTATTATAGAGACTTTCTTAAAGAAATGTGCACTATCCTTCTACTATCTACAAATGATATTTCATCCTTCCTTGCATATATTACTCACTTTGCATCAACAAACAATCTCTATGCAAATAATGCATCAAATGAATCAAAATTGTCTTTGATTGTTACCACTTTGAATTTGAACTATTTAACTCCATGAACATTTACCTCAACATGATTCCAAGTTCCTAATGTCTTCACACAGGTTCCGTCAATTAGATTGATGTTGTATCATGAGTTTGTATCAGTGTTTGTTTCCCTAAGTCCTCCCATATCCTCTTTGGTAGCAAGTTCACATCTAAGTCTCCTAAATCCACTGTTAACCTACTAATATTCTTATGATAAATTTGAAGGTCTATCATTATTGGTATTATCTTCAAATGCTTCCTAATTATCCTAACTTACAGTACTACCTACTTGTTCTAACACTTACTAAATTGATTCAATTTTTTCACTAGGTTTGTTGGAAAATATTGTCATTGATGTCAACTAGGCCAAGCAGTTGCAGGTTACAGAAGAATTGCATAACATGAAGGTTATTGACTAGATTGCAAAATTACATAACATGAAGGTTATCGATATCAACTAGGTCAAGGATTATGCAGCCCCCATAAGTCCATGGTGTGAACAAGTAAGGAACCATTTTTCTTGTGGGTGCGTGAGATAAGAGGCACCTTGTCATCTCGTGGATGGAACCACTAAAGGAGAAGTGTTTCTATAGGCACTTGGGATAAGAGTATTGAGGGCCCCCTGCCATCTCGTAGCTGGTATTGCTAAAGGAAATACTTGTCGGCATGTGGGTTAAGGGAATGGTGGGCCTCCACCATTCCGTGGCTGGAAATAATGCAATAAGAGGAATCCAGCAGGCACGCCGACAAAGACATTTAACCCCTTATTGTTCCATGATAGTATTTGCTAAAGGGGTAGTAAACTAGAATGTGCGTGGGGAAGGGTTGATGCCTCTCACCTTTCCCCAACTTGGAATGGGTGAACAAAAAGAATCTAGCGGGCATGTGGGGTAAAGGCATCTCGCTATTCGATGACTTGTGAGGTTGGAGAATAAGGGACCTAGCGGGAATGCATGAAGAAGACAAGGGGAAAGAATGATACATCTCGTTGTTCCATGACTTCCAAAGGTGAACAAAGAGAGACCCAGTGGGCATGTGGGGTAAAGATATTAATTGTCTGTTATTTCATAGCTTGCAAGGTTGGACAAAAGGTAATCTAGTGGGCACGTGAGGTAAGTAAATAGAGGTACCCCACCATTCCAAAACTTGCAAGGATGGAAGAAAAGTGATCCAACTGGCATGCAAAAGTCAAGGTGAAGAATATTGTATCTCGCCAACCTGCACAGGTAAAAATGATAGAAGGATAAATGAAGCGGGATGTTGTTCGATGATGTGCATAACACGAAGGTTAGTTGCAGTGTGGAGTTCAACTGTTCTAAGCAGCCTAGTAGTTCACATGGGTATTGACTGAGTTTGACCAAATGACATGGCATGTATGAGGTGAATCAGAAGCCACTTTTCAAAAAGATGAACATATTCAAAGTTTTTGACCTATTTTACGATCATGTTTGCAAGTTGATGGACTCCATGGTCCTTGTGGCAGTTGACCAAACTTGACTGAGTGAGCTGGATGATGATTACGATGACATGTGGACTCTAGGTGGTTGAATATGAATGTTGAAGTTGGTGTTGGTAGTGTTATTACATTCAAATGAGGTAGTTGTCAATCCAATTAGTGTAGGAGGATGGAAAATGCATTAATGGAGTCTATGTTGCATATAGTTTAAGGGCTCGAGGTGATTGACAGAGGAAAAATCAAATCTGTTAGATAGATTGAGTTTGCTAAAATAGAAACTCAGTATAGAGAATAATCAGGAAATCAAAGAAGAGTCATTTAATGCAAATGTTCAGTCCAAGAAAGAAAAAATGAATCTGAATGACTCTTCCAGGACTGAAAATCAAATCCTCTACTTTTGTGATTCCCTAGAAGTAGAAATCTCTTTTTTTAAAACTTTTTGTTGGAGGAAAAATTATTTATGTACAAAGTTGATCGAATCAAGAAGTTGTTGATGAGATTTGACAAATGCAGGTGTGGTAGTCGAGTTGGCTAAGAGATAGACAAGTAGTTTGTGATTAAAATAGTTAGTGAAGTAATCTAAATGTTGATGTTGCTATGGAATGAGATAGAGTGTGTGAAAAATTGTATAGCAGTAAGTCGAGAACTGTGAGAAAATAGAAAAATATAGAGGTAGAGAGTAGAGAGTGGAGAAGAAAGAGAGTTGAAGAGAAGAAGTGGACTAGGGTGCAGAGAGTTTAGAAGTACAGAAGAGGAGGACAAATAGTGTGTTACAAAAAATCATTTGTAACAGGGCAACAAAATTTGTAATCTTTTCTTTTATTGTATTTCTTTGAGTGGGTGCTCAGAGAAGGGTATGGTGATCCTTGAGTTGATGCTCAACATTATTAGGGGTTGGTGCTCCTTGGGTTGGTTCCCTAAACATATTTTACAAGTTATTATTCTTTGTGAGGATAGATTGGAGCACTAGACTCCAACAACTATTCTCACCTATGTTTTTCCCACATTGAGTTTTTCTTGTAAATCTTTGTGTTATATGGCTATCTCTTATGTGTGTGTGCTTTTAATCAATTTTCTTATTGGAATTTGGACATATATTTTATAGGTTTAAATTTATGACTATCACTGATTCATTCCCTTCTCAGTGATCACCTGTGTTCTTCAATTGGTATCAGAGCCATAGGTTCCCTATTTGTAAATATTTCTCTAGCTTAGGTAGATTCTATTTAGTGAACACAATGGCTAGGATGAATCCTCTTCTTCTAAAGCACCTATGTTTAATGGCACAAACTATGCCTTCTGGAGTAGAAGAATGGAAACTTATTTATCCTCTTTAGGTTTTGATGTCTAGATGTCAGTAAAAAATAGCTATACCATTGCTCAAGCACCCCCTACAAATTTTGACACTAAAAGAGAATATGAGAATAATGCTAGAGCCAATAATTTCATCCTTAGTGGATTATGTGATACAGAGTTTGTCAAAGTGATGCACTGCACAACTGCAAAAGATACTTGGGACAAGATGCAAAGAATCTATGAAGGAGATATCAAGGTAAAGGAGGCCAAACTGCAAAATCTCAGAGGCCAGTTTGAAGGATTAAAAATGAAGGAAGAAAATAAAATAGTTGAATACATTCAAAGAGTAGATGAAAATGTGAATACTATAAGAGGAATTGGAGAGGATGTCTTAGATGAAGTTATTGTCAAGAAGGTCCTGAGATCATTAACCACAAAGTATGACCCAAAGGTCTCTATAATAGAAGAAGCTAAAGACCTAAAAAATTTCTCCATGGATGAATTATTCGGCTCCCTATCAACATATGAGATGAGATCAATAGGTGGATAAATCTCAAAGAGAGAAGTTGCTTTCAAGACTACAAAGAAAGGAAAAGAAGAAGATGACTCTAATGCTACTATAGATAACTTCATAAGGAATATCAAGAAAGGATCAAGAAAATACAAAGGCAAGCTCCCTTTCAAATGTTTCAACTGTAGCAAGATTGGATAGTTTGCATCTAAATGTCCTTATGGAGAGAAGAATGAAGATTAGAAGAAATATATGAAGTCTTTTGGCAAAGAGAAGATGAAGAGTTCTTACAGGCCAATGAGAAGGAATTTTAGAAGAAAGAAAAACCTTTACACATTTGAAGATGATGTCTCTGATGAAGAAAGTGCTTTTGAAGCATGTTGCAGTGTGGATGAAAGAGAAGTTAATCCATTTATGGCGCAAGGAGAGTTTCTTGATGAACACATTGCTGACCATGAAGAAGAGGTAGTTGAAGCTGAAGTAGACCTTGAAGGTGAACTTGTGAGTGCACTTGAAGAACTCAAAAAGGTGAGGAAAGAATAAAAAAAACTTAACTATGCTACCGCTAAAGAACGAGAAAAAATGAGTAAATGTCTTGAGGAGTTTGATGAAAAAATTTCAGATCTAAGAAGACAATTGGATGAAGCTAAGAGAATGTATGAGATAGCTAAATCATATTTAGAGAGTAAGGATAAGGAGTATCAAAATATGGAGGAATAAATTGTGAATCTCATAAAGGAACTTGAAAAGTGCAAAGATGAACTCAAGGTGAGAATCAAGTATGAGGGAAGCATTGATGCATTGGATAAAATGTTGAACAAACAAAAGCACTCCAAAGACACAGAGGGTGTTGGATTTGATGTTGGTTAATGCTCTAAGGGTGAGGACTCATCCTATAAAGAAATTCACTTCACCTCTTCAAGTGAAAATGGAAACAAACAAACATTTACAGTCAGCAAACCCACTGAAAAGAAGACATACACTGCAGCTACAAAGAATCAGTGAAAGAACAAACATGTTGATCCAAAAGGAAAAGCCAAGATAGATGATGGAGGCTTCACAAGAGTCAAGGATACAAGGAAGATCTCAAGAAGATTGAGTTATTCTTCTCCAAGGAGACCAATGAGAAACAACTTCAACAATGATTGGTATGTACCTTAGTTCCATGGCTACTATTATAAATGTAATACTTATTGTCATAGAATTGCAAAATGTAGACCTATGTGTAGGTCCCCTCATAGTTATGAAAGTAGAAATCATTTTTCTTATCTTAGAGATGTAAATGTCATTTTTTATTACTACAATGGTGTTGGTCATAAGAGTCATGAATGTAGAAGAAATTTATCTCAGTATGACTACAATATATTTTCAAATTCATCATTCAATGCAAATAAAAAATGCTATCATTGTCAAAACTTGGGCCACATTGCAAAGCATTATAATCTTAGGACAAATAAGAAAAAGAAGGCAAGGTCAACTTTAGAATAAAAAATAAAAGCAGATCAAAATGAGATAACAGAAAACAAGGAAGAGACAAAACAAGTTTGGATAGAAAAAGGAAAGCAGAAAAATGAGTCAAGTTCGATTGTCCAAAATGCCCTACATGCAG
Organism: Cryptomeria japonica; assembly: GCF_030272615.1. Classification (NCBI taxonomy): domain Eukaryota; kingdom Viridiplantae; phylum Streptophyta; class Pinopsida; order Cupressales; family Cupressaceae; genus Cryptomeria; species Cryptomeria japonica. The sequence continues at coordinate 449,110,526 of NC_081413.1, read as the reverse complement.
AAAGGAAAAACTTATGGGTAGTAGACAATGGCTGCTCCAATCACCTGACTAGAGATAAGAAGAAATTCATTAAAATTCAAGATTTGAATGGTGGTTCAATGAGGTTTGGAGATAACTCATCAATCAATGTAAAAGGCAAGGGTACTCTCAGCATAGATGGAAAATTGAAAGATTGTGATGTATATTATGTTGAAGGTCTAAAACATAATCTACTAAGTGTAAGCCAAATGTGTGATAAAGGATACAAGTTTACATTTGACTCAAAAGGATGTGAAATAAGAAAGGAGAGCAATGGCAATTTTTTTGGAGAAGGCAAGATGACTATGTTAGACAGTTCAAATAACTGGAAGACAATTGAGAGGGGGGGTGAATCAATTGTTACATATTATCGAAAGCATTAGAAATTTAAACTTTAATGCTGAAACCCAAAATATTAATATAAAAATAGAAGATAAACCAATTAAGCATAAACAATAATCACAAAATAAATACCATCCATATGACACCAAGATTTATACGTGGAAAAATCGGTAAAGGGAAAAACCATAGCGAGAAGCCTACCCACAGTCAGATAATACTTTTGTAGTAAGTATGTGAATTACAACTGAGGAGCCTGCACATATAGGAAGGCCAACAACCTAGAGTGAACTGCTCATCACAAAAGGAGCCTCACTGACTACATATAAATCCATACTACAATCCGGAGAAGTGTTGAACTGCAAAAGATATCATCTCCTATGCCCAAGTACAGTTCCAGTTAAGCTCAATACCGAAGGACTAAATTGGTGCAGGGGCACTGGAACATCTGTCTAGTTTATTTTGACATGTGTCTACATCATTTTCATTCATGGTTATGCTTAGGAATAGAATGTGCAATGTGTGTGTTTGAAGGCCTATTGATTAGGTCTAGGCAATGTAATAAGTCTTATGGCTCCAAGGTGTGTCAAATTGGTCAAAGGCCTTGTATGGGAATTTTATATGTATTTTTAGTGTTTAGGGATCTAGAATATGTGGTAGGTTCATTCTTTACCTTTTGGTGTGAAGGCAAGACCTAATTGTAGAAAGTTGACAAAAGTTGCAAAGTTGTATTATTGTCTTAAGCAACTTTTCTTGCAAGATTTTGAAATGTGGTTATCCCAACGGTTAGTTGGTTGATTGTATGCATTTGAGGTAGTTGGAGGATTTTATTTGCATTATATAAGCCTAGAGGAACTATTCCTACTAGAGAGAGATGATATTGAATGAATTTTTTGTCTTCAAAGAAAACGGTTATTGTGATTTCTAGTATTTTCTTGAGTTTTTTGTTCTTGCATAATTCCCTGTGAATGGTGGGAATGAATTAAACATTTGGAAAGTTGTAAAAGAGGTTCACCATCCACTTGGAGTTGATATGAGGTCTTGAAGCCTTCGGTTTTGGAAGAAAGTGAATTTTCTATCCTACTGGCCTAACAAAACCCTCAAAACCAGGGTTTGGATGCAAACAGTGACACAAATCAACATCTCTCTATGGGATCAACCTGGAACTAGGAGGATGTTGATTTTATATGTATACTAGATGTTCATAGTGTTTTTGGAGATAGGAAGTTTCATTTGTATTTCCTAAGATGATGTGCTAGTCTTGACATCGCTCATGTGACAAGCATGTGCAGTAGGAAAGAGGGTGGAAACCTTGAACAATAGATTGAAGGATGGTCAAACTTGGCATGAGAAGGATGCTTGAAAAAGTGAAAAACCTTTGTAAGTTTTAACCTTTCATTCATTTGTGACTGGTGAAGCTTTTGAGAGCTTAAACCCCAATACCGGCTAGAAGAGCCTAAATAGGGTCAGTAGGGTTTGACCATCCATACTGAAAACCCAGATGCAAAAGTTTAGAATCTTGTAGAATACCCAAAAGGGTATTTGAATATAAATTTATTTAGGGGTTTGTTCAGGTAGGCTATGAGACAAATCAAGAAAATTCCAAATGGGGGCTAATTGCTTGTAGCCCTATTTCCTAGGTCCAAAAGAGGAAAAGATACAAAGGGGTAGTAAACACCCATATAGGGGGTCAAGAGTAGTGAAAATGCCATATAAAACATGTATAAACACTCACATAGGTTATATTCCACCTTTTGAGTAAAGATCTTGTTGTTTGGGGTTTGGGGTTGATAGGTGTCCTTGGTTAAAGGGTTGGAACCTTAGGGGTAGGAGACTCCTTGTTAGTTGTGAGTTGTCCTGATTGAAGAGATCCTTGGGAAGGATCTAGGGAAAGTTATAGAAACCTTGAGAAGGTTAACGACATTGGTACATTGGATGGTACCAACTGGAGACCCTTTTTGAGTAAAACCCAAGAAAGTGATATAACATCCCAAACCCTTTGCATCATATTGGTATTAGAGCTATACTAAGGGTGGAATAGTGTATGTTAGACTCAAAATTTGGAGTAGAGGCTTCTAAAATGCCTCCTAAAGAAATGAACCTAGAGGCCATCAAGAAGATGGTAGAGGAGTTGCTGAAGAGAAACTCAAAGAGACCAGACAGTCCAAGGGAAAGAACAAAACTTGTGATGATGAATCAAAAGAAGAGAATGAGGAGTAGGAGGCCATCCCTTATAATATGGCACCTGATCAAAAGATGTTCTTGGATGCCCTAAAATCAGTAAATAGGGATAATGTGGAAAGTCTACCTATCTATAGGGGTATCCTGAATGGAGGAGAGGTTCTTGAATGGATAGAAGCACTCAATAACCACTTTGAGTACAAAGAGGTCCCAAAGGAGAAAAGAGTGAGTTTGGCAAAGTCTAGACTCAAGAGGTCTTCCTTGTTGTGGTGAACAGTGTTGTAGGAAGAAAGGGTGAACATAGGGAAGAAGAAGATATCCTCTTGGGAGAGGATGAAGAACAAAATCAAAGACCAATTCCTACCAATAGAATATGAGATTCAAATGTATAAGAAGATGGAAAATATTAGATAGAGGGAGTTGGATGTGAATGCACATACTGAAGAATTTCACAAGCTAAGTCTTAGGTCCAATAAGCATGAAGAAGAGGCAAAGAAGGTGGCTAGATACCTAAATCGGTTAAGGCAAAACATCTAAGATGATATCAACATCATGGCTCCAGACACTATGCAGAAATGCTTCCAATTGGCATTGGTGGTGGAAGATAAGATAAAGAGGAGAGGAGAACAAAATAATAGAGAAAGAGGTGGCATAAATTTCAGAGGTACAGGTGGCTTTGGAGGAAAGAATACTCCTTTTAAAATGGTGATTCTAACCAGCAAGAGTCCAATGGAGAGTTCAATAACAAGAATGGAGGATTTAGAGAAGGAAGAAGGCCATTTGGAAGGGGTAGGCAAGGAAACCAAGGCAGAGGACCTGGTGTTTTCATAGGTAAATGTTACAATTGCAACCAAGTGGGTCATGCTATGAGTAGATGCTTGGAGATAGCTTCTAGCTCACATGGACCAAAAAGAAGGACTCAACTTGTGAAAGAAGATGATGGACAAAGTGTCAATTCACCCATGGGGAATGGGGGTCCTACCTTGGATGGAGAAAGCCTTATGCTAAGAAGGATGTTGTTGAAGGTACCCCAATGCAAAGAACCCCCACAAAGAAAATCACTCTTCAAAACTATTTGTATGTCTCATGGTAAGGTTTACAAAGTGATTGTTGATTCTAGATCCATAGAGAATATTATTGCTTTAGAAATGGTAGAGAAGTTAAAATTGAAAAGGTTACCACATGTGAGTCCTTATAGAGTATCCTGGCCTAACAAGGGATATCATGTAGTAGTAGATGAACAAACTTGGGTAGATTTTGAAATGGGGGACTATAAGGATAGGATCTTATGTGATATCCATCCTATGGATGCTTTTCACCTATTGTTAGTTCACCATTGGCAGTATGATGTTAGAGAAAAACATGATGGTGAGAAAAATGTGTGTCATTACCAAGAATGGTAGACACTTTAGGATGGATCCTTTACCTGATCAAGGGGAAGATAAGATTGTTATTCCACATGTCATGTTTCTTAGTGGAAAGGAGTTTTTGGAAGTCCTCAAACAAGAAGAGACCCAAGGCTATACTTTAGTTTTACACCTAAAAGATGAGTCCAAGCAATGAAATGGTGAGAAAGGAGAGATTCCTAGTGAAGTACAAGACATATTGGATAGATATAAGGGATTTGTGTCCAAAGAAATTCCTAATAACCTGCCTCCCATCAGAGAAATCGGTCATCAAATTGATTTGATTCTCGATGTGACCTTGCCTAATAAAGCTGCCTACAAGATGACTCCTAGTCAGAATGAGGAGATAGAAAGACAAGTGCAAGAGCTTTTGGATAAGGGGTTGATTAGGAAGAGTTTGAGCCCATGTGTTGTACCCACTATGTTGGCACCAAAAAAAGATGGAACATGGAGGATATGCACTGATTCTAGAGATGTCAACAAGATCACAACTAGATACGGGTTTCCTATGCCTAGGATTGAAGACCTAATGGACTATCCTGGAGGGTCATGCTATTTTTCAAAGATTGATTTGAAGTCAGGTTACCATTGTTAGGACCCAGAGGCAACTCAGAGGGGGGGGGGGGGTGAATCAGTTGTCTATTGATTCCAACCCAAATATAACTTAACGAAACTTAGTGTATAATATCGGTAAACCAAACTTAATGTCGGTAGACAGTTTAGCAGTTAATAATAGTACTGGTAAAGTTCAATGCATGAAACAAAAATATAAATAACATCTACAACATGTAACATAGTTATTTGTACGTGGAAACCCTGTAAGGGGAAAAACCACAGTGGGAAACCTTACCCATAATCAGATGACACTACTGCAGATAGTATGTGTGTACAAATGGGGTCTGTACATGCAGAAAGGCCAACTGCCTAGAGCTCACTTCTCAATCACAAAATGGGAGCCACACTGACTACAATTGGATGGTTATATCCAATGATAATGTACTACTCAAAATATCATCTTCATATGCTGGATTCAGTACCGGTTAAGCTTTGATTGTCTTCTTCATACCTTCCTTGAATCCTCAAATGATGCCTGCATGTATAGCTCTACTTATATTCGTATATACCTTATTACAATTCTTTTTCAACACCTCTTTCCTTCTTAATCTCACAAATAAGATCTTAAATATATACCAAAACCTAAGACCAAATGTGTAGTTTGGCTCACTAAGAATATTATAATTAAATCAATTACAAATGAATCAATATGCGATGCATGATATCGGATCAATGCATTTAAATAATAACAAATCATCTCCATAACGTGCTATGCTGATCTGGAATAGATAACGCTTGTCAATCCATAACCTAGACCTATTTTCTGGTAACAACAAATATCAAAACTCAATTTAGACCAATAACCAAAAATGTCTTTGACATAACCAAGTAATCTCTAGATGATAACAGATCATCCTTAGTGCCAGTGAACAATATATCATGTCAGTGAACCAGATACCGGTGACTGTGCATAAGTCACTTAGCATGCTGGTGAATATAAACAAAGATCTCCAAGTGTTGATAGGTGTTGAAGAGTGTTGACATCAATGAAAAAAACAATGCATCACATCCATAATACCAACAATCTCCCCCTTTGGCATTGATGGCAACACAAGATGGAAAAAACATCTAAGTGCCAAAGCAAAAATGCCAAAAACCAAAAACTTCCCAAAGAGATCATTAACCAGAAATCAAAATACAGATATAGAGAGTAACAATCTCTCCCCAAAAGATAATGTGTTTTTCCATAGACATCTCTCTTCCTTCGACATCAAATGCCAAAGCAATACAAAACCAAATACAATTAGTTCATAGAACTTATTACAAATACAATTTCTTATAACCAAATTTATTCAATCTACTCCCCCTGAGAAGTAGTTCTCCTTCATCAAAGTTGGAAAGAAATTTCTTTGTTAATTCTGTCGGTCTGATGCCATGCTCCAACTGTCTAAGTTTCTACCGGTGATGGTATAACTCCAAGTTTCTCTCTTAGATATTCAAAAGTTTCGTTAGGCAGAGGTTTAGTAAAGATATCTGCAATCTGCTCTTTAGTATTCACATAAACCAATTTTACTTCTTTTGCTTCAACATTCTCTTTCAAAAAATTGAATTTGACAGAAACATGTTTAGTTTTAGAGTGAAATACCAGATTCTTTGATATATCAATTTCTGCCATATTATCACAGTAAATGATTATAGTTTATTTGTATTTTACCTTTATATCCTTCAACATTTTCTTAATCCATATTACCTGTGTACATTTAGTTGTTGCTGCAACATATTTTGATTCTATTGTTGATAGTGATGTACAACTTTGGTTCTTTCTCAACCATGAAATTAATCTACTGCCAAGGAAAAATGCCCCGTCAGTGGTGCTCTTTTGTCATCTACATCTCTTGCCCAATTTGCATCTATGTATGCACAAAAATCAAAATTTTCATCTTTAGGATACCCTAAGCTAAGATTTGTTGTGCCTTGTAGATACTGAAAAATCCTTTTCACTGCTGATGCATGATTTTTCTTTAGGATTACTCTGAAATCTTGAAACAATACATACTGAATTCATAATATCAAGTCTTGTTTGTGTCAAATATAGTAAACCTCCAATCATAGATGTATATCTTGTCAGACTAACAGGTGTTGATTCATCCTTCAATGGTAGTTTGTTAGTTGTAGTCATAAGCGTACTTACCGGTTTAGAGTTTTCCATGCCAAATTTCTTTAGTGATTCCTTTAAGTACTTTGATTGATTTATGAATATACCTTTATTAGTTTTTGAAATCTGCAATCCTAAAAATAATTTTATCTCCCCAATCATAGACATTTCAAATTCTTCCTGCATCTTATTAGAAAAGTATTTACACAATCCATCTTCTCCTCCAAAAATAATATCATCAACAAAAGCTTCTATAACCAAGCTGTTAGCATTACCTTTAGTGTAACCAAGCTTTAAAAGATATTTGTCCAATCTAATATACCAAGATCTACGAGTTTGCCTCAATCCATATAAAGATTTCCTTAACTTGCAAACCATATCTTTGTCATATGTCAAACAAAATCCATCAGGTTGTTCAATGTAAACTTCCTCTTCAAGATCACCATTCAGAAATGCACATTTAACATCCATTTCATATACTTTATAGTTCTTGTGTTCTGTAAAAGCTAACAAATCCGACTGCCTCAATTCTAGCTACCTGTGCAAAGTTTTCATTATAATCAATTCCTTCTTTATGTGAATATCCCTTACACACCAATCTTTCTTTATATCTAATTACCTTACCATCTTCATTAATTTTATTTTAGAATACCCATTTAGTTCCAATTACATTTTTGTTTTTAGGCTGGGGAACCAATGTCCATGTGTTATTCTTTTCAATTTGTTCCAATTTATCTTCCATAGCCTTAATCCAATGTTTATCTTTACATGCCTCATTAATAGTTGTTGGTTCGAACTGAGAATTTAGACACACCTCTTCATTTTCTAGCCTTCCTCTAGTCATAACACCTTGATACTTGTTCCCAATTATTTGACTTTTAGAGTGATTCAATCTTACATACCTGGGTGTTTTTACTTTCTATTGTTCTTCAGTCACTGTGGAATTCTCAGATGATGCCGGTGTGACTGGATCAACATTCTGTACCAGTGTATTAGGTGTAGGTTCATTTGTGATTATCTCAACTGTCAGTTCGGAGTCTATAGACCTTCTAAACTATTCATCAATCTTCACATTTGCACTCTTAATGATTTTTTGCAATCTCTTGTTAAAACATTTATATGCCTTTCTCTTAGATGAATAACTAAGAAATATTCCTTCATCACTTCTAGGATCAAATTTTCTAATATAATCATCTCTCCTAATATTACATTTTCTTCAAAATATTCTGAAATATTTAAGAGTAGGAGTATTACCAAACCATAGTTCATGAGGAGTCTTACCAGTTTCACCTTTGATGTGAACTTTGTTGAATGTGTAAACTGTTGTATTCACTGCTTCTCTCCAATATACATGAGGTAGATTTTCTTCTGATATCATACTTCTAGCTGCATCCAAAGTAGTTATGTTCTTTCTTTCCATAACTCTATTTTGCTAGGGTGTCCGAGGTGCTGATAATTATCTTCTGATTCCATTTACTTCACAAAATGTATTAAATTCCTTAGATGTGAATTCACCTCCTTGATCTGATCTCAAACATTTGATTTTCTTACTGGTTTCATTCTCTACCATTACCTTGAATAGTTTGAATTTCCCAAAAGCTTCTAATTTCTCCCTGAGAAAAGTAACCCAACACATTCTAGAATAATTATCAATGATTAGCATCAATTACCTATCTCCTTGTAAACTTCTAGTTCTTGGTGGACCACATAAATCAGTATGAATCAAGTCAAGAACATTATTGGATTTTTCTAGAATACTCTTAAAATTTTCTCTAACTTGCTTTCCAAATTGACATTCCCTACATACTGGATTGTGAGGTTTAACAATCTTAGGTAAATGCCTTACTGCCTTAGTTGTACTGATTTTCACAATGTAATCAAAATTTACATGACAAAGTCTCTTATGCCATAACCAACTTTCATCAATATATGCAATAAAGCATGTCTTCTCATTGTTATTCAAATGAAAGGTATTACCTCTAGTCTGATTACTGGGTGCAATTTCCAAACCAGTTCTATTCATGATTTTGCATTTACCATTCTTGAATTGTAACTGAAATCCTTTTTCAACTAATTGACCAACACTTAAAAGATTATGCTTCAAACCTTCAACATAATAAACGTTGTCAGTATTGTGCTTACCATCAAAAGATATAGTGCCTTTTCCTCTGATCAAACAAGATTTGTCATCCCCAAATCTTACTAGACCTCCATTTTATTCCTGAAAGGTTAAGAATTTACTCTTATCACTAGTCATATGATGTGAACATCCACAATCAATGATCCATTCATCCTCTTCTTTAATTTTAGTTGCTAGGGCCTGCTCTACTAATTGAATAGTAGGTGTCGGTTGATCTTCTGTTATTGCAACAAAAGCCCATCCATTGTCTGTCAGTTCCTCATCAGAATCATCAGTAACTCCTTCATCAACATAGTAACATGATTTGTCTCTATTCTTCTTAAATCTGTATCTTTGATATTCAGGGTTAGGCTTATATGTTCTTTTATCTTCTTCTTTCAATATTGCATGTCTATCAGGACACTTAGATGCCATATGACCAATTTTATTGCAGTTAAAACATTTAAATAGTGCTTTACCTTCATACTTACTTCCAACTAGACCTTTAGGCATTTTCCTTGCAAATAGTGCTTCAAGCTCTTCAAGTTATTCATTCTCTCTTCTGATTTCTTCTAGTTCTCTAGCATAGAGTGCTTTCCAATCAGATTTTTCAGATGGCGAAGCTTTGAAAGCCAAATCTGTCTTAATTGTAGCAGTAGGACCAGATTCTTCAAGTTCAAAAGCTGAAAGTTTTCCAACCAAAGTATCTCTAGATACTGATGCATTAGGCATTATTCTCAATTCATTAATAATAGTTACTTTCCTTTTGTATGCCGATGGCAATGCTCTTAAAACTTTAGAAACAATTTCATCTTCACTTAAGGATCCTCCAAAACATTGTATACCCAAGACAATTTCATTAACTCTTTTCATAAAAGCAGAAATCCTTTCATCTTCTTCCATTTTCAGATTTTCATACCTGACTCGGAAGCATTCCAGTTTTACAATTTTGACAGTGGTATCACCTTCATTCAATGTCTCCAAATTATCCCAAATAGCTTTAGTAGTAAATTGGTTTGATAATCCCATGATTTGCTGATCTGACAATGCGCTCAAAAGTGTTTCTCTTGCTTTGCAATCATTCTCTTGATCTTTAGCCAAGGTTGGTGGATTAGGTTGACTCTATGTAGGACAAACATAGCCATTCCTTTTAACATCCCATATGTCTTTTCTAATGCAATTCAGATGTGTTTCCATTATGATCTTCCATATACCATAGTTAGTTCCATCAAGCTTCAGACTATCCATCTTGAAATAGTTAGTTGCCATAGAATCTCCTCAAGTTGTTAAACTTCTGAAAAAAGAGAACTTAGGTTTGATACCAATTGTTAGGACCTGAAGGCAACTAAGAGGGGGGGTGAATTAGTTGTCTATTAATTTCAACCTAAATATAACTTAACCAAACTTAGTGTATAATACCGGTAAACCAAACTTAATGCTGGTAGACAGTTTAGCAGTTAATAACCGTACCGGTAAAGTTTAATGGATGAAACAGAAAGACAAATAACATGCACAACACATAACATAGATATTTGTATATGGAAACCCTATAAGGGGAAAAACCATGGTGGGAAACCTTACCCACAATCAGATGATACTACTACACATAGTATGTGTGTATAAATGGGGTCTCCACATGTAGAAAGGCCAACTGCCTAGAGCTCACTTCTCAATCACAAGATGGGAGTCACATTGACTGCCTAGAGCATCTTCATATGTTGGATTTAGTATCGGTTAAGCTCTAATTGTCTTCTTCATACCTTCCTTGAACCTTCAAATGTTGTCTCTGTGTATAGCTCTGCTTATATTCATATATACCTTATTACAATTCTTTTTCCACACCTCTTTCCTTCTTAATATCACAAATGAGATCTTACATATATACCAAAACCTAAGACCAAATGTGTAGGTCGACTCACTAAGAATATTATAATTAAATCAATTACAAATGAATCAATATGAAATGCATGATGTCGGATCAATACATTTACAATAATAACAAATCATCTCCATAATGAGCCGTGATGATCTGGAATAGATAATGCTTGCCCGTCCATAACCTAGACCTATTTGTAGGTAACAACAAATATGCAAACTCAATTTAGACCAATAACCAAACAATGTCTTTGATATAACTAAGTAATCTCTAGATGATAACAGTTCATCCTTAGTGTTGGTGAACAATATATCCTGCTGATGAACCAGATATTTGTGACTATGCATAAGTCACTAAACATGTCGGTGAACATAACCAAAGATCTCCAAGTGCTGATAGTTGTTGACATGTGTTGACATCAATGACAAAACCAATGCAACACATCCATAATACCAACAACCATCAGATCAGAATCAAACCTGGTGATGAGTGGAAGACAACCTTTAAAACCAATGAGGGCTTATATGAGTGGATGGTCCCACACCTAGGATAGTAGGTGATGTTAGGAGCTTTCATGGATTGGCTACTTTTTATAGAAATTTCATCAAGGGCTTTAGTAATATTTGTTCTCCCATCCTTAACACTATAAAAGGAGGAATCAAATGCAGGTTTGAATGGATAGAAAAAGAAGCCAAAAGATTTGAGATTTTGAAGAGTAAGGTAGAAGAACTTCTAACCTTGAGGCTCCCTAGTTTTGATCAACTTTTTACATTTGAATGTGATGCAAGCAAAGAGGCAATAGGTGCAGTCCTTAGTCAAGAAGGACATCCGATGACATTCTTTTTAGAGAAGTTGAATGAGGCTAAACAGAGGTATTTAACCTATGATTTGGAGCTTTATGCCATAGTTCAAGCACTCAAAAAGTGGTGCCATTACCTTCTTCTAAAAGAGTTTATTATTTATACTGATAACCATGCATTGAGTTTTCTTAATGGGCAAGAGAAGTTGAACCAAAGGCACATCAAGTGGGTTGAACAACTCCAACCTTACACCTATACCATCAAACACAAGAAGGGTGTGACTAATAAGGTTGCAAATGCTTTGAGCATGAGAACCCTCACTGTCTAAGAAATTCAGTTGCAAAGTGTTGGTGTTGATTCTATTAAGGCCATGCACAAGGAGGATCATCATTTCAAGGATGCATATGATGTATGTACTAATTTTGTTGACTCTTTTCATGTTGAGTATTCTGATTTTATGTTGCAAGATGGATTTCTCTTCAAGGGGCATCAATTATGCATTAGTCAATGTTCTATGAGGGAGAATATCATTAGAGAGAAACACAATGACAGTCTTGGAGGTCATTTTGGTTTGGACAAAACCTTAGAGCACGTATCAAGGTTTTGTTTTTGGCCCAAGATGCAGGTAGAGGTAAGAAGGTTTGTGTAGCATTGTCCTATTTGTCAAAGGGAAAAAGGTGTTTCAACCAATGTTGGTTTGTATCACCCTTTACCAATTCCTTGTAGGCCTTGGGAAAGCCTTAGTATGGATTTTGTACTTAGATTTCCCAAACCTGCTAGGGGGTTTGATAGTGTCTTTGTAATTATTGATAGGTTCAGCAAGATGGCTCATTTTGTGCCATGTAAATGCACAAATGATGCATCTCATATTGCAGGTTTGTTTTTCAAAGAAGTTGTAAGGATACATGGATTACCTCTGAATATTGTCACTAATAGAGACTCCAAGTTTGTTGGTCATTTTTGGAGGACTCTCTAGAAGAAATTAGGTACCAATCTATCATTTTTATCAGTATACCACCCTCAAACTGATGGGAAAACTAAGGTGGTCAATAGATCCCTTGGCAATCTCCTTAGATGCCTTACCAAGCAGTATGGACATAGTTGGTATTTAGTGATTGGACAAGTTGAATATGCATACAATGATTCAGTCAATAGGAGCATAGGGAGAATTCCAATTGAGGTTGTGTATGGCCTATACCCCATCGGGATTCTTGAACTCAAATATCTTGGAGACATGGGCAAAAAGAGTGCCCAAGGAGAAGATTTTGTTGTCACCATGAAGGCGATTCATGAACAAGTTAAGGCTTCACTTCAACAAAGTGCTGATAGATATAAACTCAAAGTAGATGTTAAGAGGAGAGATGTTTAGTTGAAAGTAGGGGATTTGGTGATGGCTTACCTAAAGAAAGAAAGGTTACCTAAAGGCCAACCTTGTAAACTGCTCATGAAAAAGAGATAGGTGCCCTCTGGGTGGTTCATAAATCTGGAAACAATGCATATGAGGCTAAACTTCTAGCAAACTTGGGAATATCTACCATCTTCAATGTATGTTATTTGACAGCCTTCAAAGGGTCCTTGACAGATGCAACACTTGATTCATATCTTGATGAGGAGGATGTAGAATGGATGAAGGATCTACTACCTAGCAAGCCATTGGAATTGGAGTGCATTCTTGACTCCAAGGTGATAAAAAAAAAAGGAAATGTGTGTATAAAGACTATTTGGTCAAATGGAATTGGCTTCTTGTGTCTGAAGCTGCTTGGATGAGTGAAAGTGACATCCTCAAGCATGGAACCACAATCAACCAGTTGGCAACTCAAGGGACTTGAGTTTTATTGTCCAGAGGAGTATGGTATAGGGGCACTAGGTCACGTGTCTACTTCATTCTGACATGTTTCTACATCAATTTGATTCATTTTTATTTTGAGGAATACAATGTGCAATGTGTGTGTTTGAAGGCCTATTGATTAGGTCTAGGCAGTGTAATAAGCCTTAAGGCCCCAAGGTGTATCAACTTGGTCAAAGGAATTGTATGGGAATTTTATATGTATTTTTGGTGTTTAGGGGTCTTCAATATATGGTAGGCTCATTCTTGACCTTTTGGTGTGAAGGCAAGACTGAATTGTAGAAAGTTGACAAAAGTTGCATTATTGTCATAAGCAACTTTTCTTGCAAGATTTTGAAATGTGGTTATCCCAATAGTTAGTTGGTTTATTGTATGAATTGGAGGTATTTGTAGGAGTTACTTGGAATGATATAAGCCTAGAGGAATGATGTCTACTAGAGAGAGATGATATTGCATGAATTTCTTGTCTTCAAAGAAACGGTTTTTGTGATTTCCTGAATTTCTTGAGTTTTATGTTCTTGCATAATTCCCTGTGAATGGTGGGCATGAATTAAAAAATTGGTGAGTTGTAACAGATGTTCACCATCCATTTGGAGTTTATCTAATGTCTTGAAGCCCTTGGGTTTGGAAGAAAGTGAATTTTCTATCCCACTAGCCTAACAAAACCCTAAAAATAGGGTTTGGATGCAAACAGTGACACAAATAAACATCTCTCTATGGGATCAAATTGAAACATGGGAGGATATTGATTGACATGTATACTATATTTTCTTGGTGTTTTTGGAGATAGTAAGTGCCATTTGTATTTCCTAAGATGATGCCCTAGGCTTGACATCACTCATGTGACAAGCCTATGCAGTAGGAAAAGAGGGTGCAAACCTTGAACATCATATTTAAGGATGGTCAAAATTGGAATGAGAAGGACCCTTGAACAAGTGTAGACCCTTTTAAAGTGTTAACCTTTCATTCCTTTGTGACTGGTGAAGATTTTAAGAGCTTAAACCCCAATATTGACTAGAAGAGGCTAAATAGGGTCAATAGGGTTTGACCATCCATACTCAAAAAATAGATATGGAAGTTTTGAATCATTTAGAATTCCCAAAAGGGTATTGGAATATAAAATTTATTTAGGGGGTATTTCAGGTAGGATGTGAGACAAATACTTGTATCCCTATTTCCTAGGTCCAAAAGAGGAAAAGATACAAAGGTCTAGTAAACACCCATCTAAGGGGTCAAGAGTTGTGAAAATTCCATATAACACAAGTGTAAACACTCACATAGGTTAGATTTCACCTTTTGAGTAAAGATCCTGTTGCTTGGGGTTTGGGGTTGTTAGGTGTCCTCGGTTGAAGGGTTGGAACCTTAGGGTAGGAGACTTCTTGTCAGTTGTGAGTTGTCCTAACTGAAGAGATCCTTTGGGAGGATCTAGGAAAATCTATAGAAACCTTGAGAAGGTTAAATACATTGTTACATTAGATGGTACCAACTGGAGACCCTTTTTGAGTAAAACCGAAGAAAGTGATATAACATCCCAAACCCTCTACATCATAAATCCTCTAACATAAACCCAATTAGATCTCCAATGATCAACCAAATCCTCTTCCTTAATGATATTAAATTATTCTCACATTACATTCCTTGACCATGACCTCTTACAATAACCATGATGATCTACAATGAGATCTTACATCTATTTATACAAACCCTCGACCCTAAACAATCAGGTCAACCAGTAGATAATAGAACAATTATGTAATTACAAGCCATGCCATCCTTAGACCAAACAAATAATATAAATACATAAGACATCCCAAAAATACATCAATAGGTCCTATCCACATGTTACATTAAAGTCAGTCCATAACCTAGATCAACTAGGACCAAGAATAGGTCTACACACCACAACAATGATCTCCATCCACCAAGTCTCTAACATGATCACCAATAGCATCATAAAACTCCACCAAAAGCTACACCAACACTACCTATGCAATTCATCAAAGATCTCCATCAATAGCTCAGCCGGTGAAACCATCACCAAAACCAGAAACCAATCTTCTAAGCAAGCAAGATATCAACAGATCACCAGACCAAAACCAACTGACCAAGTATGATTATGAGTATCATGAACAAGTCAATTCCATCACCAAACTATACCAGAGCCTACCGGATCATGCTGGATCCAAGTTAACTAGAAACCACTCATCCTACTGGGACTGGAAAGGTGTTAGTAAAGCATCCAAACAACTAGTGATGGCATCAATGACAAAACATCAATACAACACATAATCAATTCCACTAAATGGCCAAAAATCTCCCCCTTTAGCATTGATGGTAACACTAAATGTGAAAAATATCTAAGTAACAAGAAATGCCAAATAAGTCTCCCCCAAAGGAAAACAACCAACAATCTCCCACATATAGCTCTAAAAATCAATATCTCCCCTTCTGAATAATATCTCTATAAAGCTCTGAATTACTTTTCCTTATCAATATCTCTCCCCCTTTCTTTTTCTTTTTCATATCAATATCACTCCCCCTTTGACATCAATGCCATAAATCTAAGAGAAATATCAAAGTAAAAACATAAGCCTCTGAATCACAAAGTTGACTACTCCCCCTAAGAAGTAGAATCCCACATCAGTGCCATAATGAATAGTATCTTTGATAATGCATGTCAGACTGATGTCAAACCACATCAATCAATTCTCTACCGAAGGGGTAAAAAATCTCAATCTATCTCTCACGTACTCAAATGATTCCTTGGACAAAGATTTAGTGAAAATATTTGTAATCTTCTCTTTAGTGTTCACATAAACCAGTCTACCTTCATTTGCTTCCACCTTCTCTGTCAAAAAGTTATAATTGATAGATATGTGCTTTGTTTTAGAATGAAATGCCAGATTATTTGATATATCAATAGCAACAGAGTTATCATAGTGAATAACTACCGGTGCATCACAATCCACCTTTATATCCTTCAACATTTGCTGATTGTTTCTTGTTGATCCATGAAACCAACTTCTTTCCAAGAAAGAAAGCTCCACCAGAAGTATCTTTTCGGTCATCAACATCTCCAACCCAATCAGTATTTGTATATGAACATAAAGTAAAGTTATCATCCTTAGGGTACCACAAGCAATATTTTGATGTACCTTGCAAGTATCTAAAAATCCTTTTCACCGCCATCTCATGATTTTCTCTAGGATCACTATGAAATCTTGAAATAATACAAACAAAATTCATAATGTCAAGCTTAGTCTGAGTCAAATAAAGGAGACCTCCAATCATATATTTGTATCTTGTAGGATTTATCGGTGCAAAAATATCTTTTCTTGTCAATTTCTCACTTGTAACCATAGGAGTACTTGCCGGTTTAGAATATCCCATACAAAAATTCTTCAACAATTCCTTAGCATATCTAGTTTGATAGATGAAAATACCTTTGTCAGTCTGAGTAATATGCAAACCTAAGAAAAATTTCTTCTGACCAATCATAGACATCTCAAATTCTTTCTCCATACTATTAAAAAATTCTATGCATAACTTATCTTCACCTCCAAAAATAATGTCAACAACAAAAACTTCAATAATCATTATATCATCATTAGTGATCTTATAATATAAATTATTGTCAACACTACCCTTAGTAAAACCAAGCTTGAAAATATATTTATCTAACCTTGCATACCAAGCTCTAGGTGCTTGTTTCAATCCATATATAGCTTTCCTTAACCTGCAAACCATATCTGTATCATCTGATAGTGAAAAACCATCAGGTTGCTCAATATAAACTTCCTCGTCAAACTTCCCATTAAAAAATGCACATTTAATATCCATTTGATAAACCTTGTAGTTTTTGTAAGCAGCATGGGAAAGAAATAATCTTACAACTTTAATCCTAGCTACAAGTGCAAAAGTTTCTCCATAATCAATTTCTTCCTTTTGAGAATATCCTTTACAAACCAATCTATCCTTATTCTTTATAACTTTACCATCCTCATTAAATTTATTCCTAAAAATCCATTTAGTTTCAGTAACATTTTTATTTTTAGGCCGGAGAATCAAGGTCCTGATGGACTTGAAAACAATTGAGAGGGGGGTGAATCAGTGACACCAAAACAAACACTACTTTAAACACTAACTGGTAGATGAACTTAACCAAGCTGTTAAACAAAATACATGCTATCCAAAATGAAATAACATCCACATAAAGTAGAACATCCACCATAACAAAAGTGTTTATACGTGCAAAACCCAAATAGGTAAAAACCACGGTAAGATGGAACTCACAAGTTAACTATCTGCAGTAATAGATAACTAACCGTTTAAGTTCTTACAAATAGCTCTTCTAGGAGCGAATCTTGTTAGAGATCCCAACCTTGATTAGAAGCTTATACCCTGTTAAGAGTACTACCCTGTAAGGAGTAACCTTGCTAGAGGATTTTAGAATCCAAACTAATGGATCACCTTATTAGAGGATTTGTATAATGAATCTTGTTAGAGCTTACCCAATTAGGGGATTTTATTTTGTTGTAATGATTAGAAAGCAACAAGAAAGATTTGATCTATTCTGAGTAGCACAAACTTGCTTGATGAGATCATTCTAAGTACATTCAACACTTCTCTTCATCTTAACACTTATCACTTTTCAACAAAAGCTTTTTCACATAACAACACTCTCTATGTTATTATAAAATGGTTCACTAAGATGTCTTTAAATAGACATTCATATCTTATGTCGGCCATAGGAACACAATTTCCTAGGTGCAGTGTATCTAGACAAGTAAACATAACTCATCACAAAAACGACCGCCAAACAAATGGTGTGGTAACTCATCACAAAATCAAATACCTGTTAGAGCAATCAATACTAGTTGGAATAAAACTAGTGAATTGTTGTCCAGGAATCTTCCACTTGATCTTCACCTTCAACTTTATCTTCACTTTGATGTAAAATTAGTGTCACCACAGGTTATCTCTTAGGAACATACCAGTTGACACAAAGTACGGTATAGGGATAGACCTTAAACATATCGATTGGTAGTAAAAACCAATTGAAGTTATACTAGTAGTCAATGCAATCATATATGTGTGTGAGAGTTTTTCATCAATGACAACAAGTGATGAATACATTACAATTATCATCAAGCCAACAATCTCCCCCTTTGGCATTGATGGCAACACTTAGAAAATTTTAGTAACACAATACTGCTAAGTGTGCGTACACAACATATTTACATATATATACTCATACTCCATTTGAATGTAATACTCCCCCTTAATGCATGCATAAATACAAAATTTTCAAAAACACATACATATTATTACGCCCCCTTTGATAACAATGCCAAAATGATAAAGTAAAATATATAGATATAAATAGAAAATATTTATCAAAGTGTTTATCATATATTAAAATTTCAAACAAGTTCATGCATTGGATATTCTCATGAAAATATTATTGAAATTCTGCTTCATCTGGGATAGAGCATTCTGCCATGATTCCAGTATGTTATTCATATACTCAAAGGTAGACAACAACTGAGAATATAATTCTTCCATTGAATCTAGTGTGTAGGTTTCAGGAGTAGCAAGAATAGCTTCTACACTAGAGTAGGCTCTTTGAAGAATGTCAACCTGTGAGGTGAGATGACTCTTGAGCTCTCTTAGAGATTGGAATCTCTTAGCTCTCTCATTATCAAACCTATTCAGTTTGTCATGCAGTTCATATATAGACCGGTTAAAGGCATGAATAGACTCTTCGATTGGGACATATGCCTTGCATAACCTTTCTATTTCTTGCTCAGTCTCAACTTGATTTTTAGAAATATCAGAATAAAAGAATGTAATATTGGAGGTAGTGGCAAGATACTTTCCTCCAGATTCAATAGCTTTATTTAACAGACTGCCATTATGAGATAAAGCCATTTTCCCATTTTCAATGTGCTTAGCTTTTTTATCTCCATATGCCTTCTTATGGCTCTTCTTAGCAAATATCTGAGCAACATCTTCAAGGGATTTTATTTGGTCAGATGCATCTACAATTAACTGACCAAGTTTGCTGATAGGAGTAGGAAGATGTGCGATAGAGGTTTCCGGTAGTAATCCAAACAAAATTTCTATTGCATTTTGGATTGTCTCTGCCTCAATTCTTTTCTCTTTCAACCTCTTCTTGTGTGCATGAGATTTCTTAGCATTATAAATATTCATTAGTTCAGATGCACTCAAGGTATTCATATCAGTAGGTCCTAAACTACTTAAAGAGTCTTTGTCATCATCATCAAGTAGTTCTGGCTTTGTCAGTTCGAGGGGTGTACTCTTAATGATGGCTCTTTTTGTGTTTTTCTCTATTACATCTTCTATTTGTTGAGTAATAACTTTCTTAGTAGACTCCTTTTGAGTGATCTCAATGACCGGTGGAGATTGGGGTTTCTCCAGTTGTTCAGTTGCCAGTTCACTGATCTCTTTTAGTTGATTAGTCAGTTGATCACCTGATGTAACCTATACTTTTGTGATTGTAGGAGGATCTGTATCTGGTGCAGTAATGTCTCTAGATAGGTCTATTGTGTCCTGAATATCTTCATCGACAAGAATAATGGAGTCATCCTTCTTCCTTGGTTGAATAGACTACATCAGCTTGAACAATTTCCTCTTCATCCATTTCCGGTAGAGAAACATCTTCTATAGTATTATCCAGATTGCTAGATTGGATAGCTTCTTCTTTCTTTTTGATTATACAGGCTAGCTGATGTGTCTCAGACTCAACAACTGAGCTTTTTGCATTAAGAAGCTCTAGTCTTATTACTTTAAAATCAAAATATTATTTGTATTCCTTAGTTAAAGAACTAATTCCATCTGATGTTAGATTGGGAAAATACTGTACAAATACTTCATCAATATTCTTTTCTAACTGAGTGAGTTCTTCCCATTTATCTAACAAAGTAATATAAAACGAAACTGAAATATCTTTCTCTAAATCATGTGGAAATCTACTGTAATGACCCAAGTAGGTTATTACCTATTGAAGTACTTGCTTCTGGTAATCTTCAGTAAAAGAATCATAATGTTCTTTGACATTGTCAAACCTATTTCTTCCCAATGACTTCATTATTCTCTTAAATGTTGTGTCAAGTTTGTAGGTGGAAATGCCTATAGGTGTAGTTTCCTTTGGCACTACCTTTACCTTTTTAGGTGTTCTACTGGTTTCTTTTTCCTTCTCAAGTAATTCTTCAAAATCTGTACCCTTAGACTTTGGTTGCAAAATCAGTTTCTTGTTCCTCTTCTTTGGTACACTCTCCTTCTCAGATATTTTAGGTGTTGGTTCCTTCTTGGTTCGGACACTCTGAGTCACCCTTGTAGTCTTCTTTAGAGGATATTTTTCATCACATTTCTTTTGCTTTCCTTTTTTTTTTTTTCTACAAGTGCAGTACTAGTTTCAGTTGGTGCAGCTTGGATTGCTAAGATGTCCAATTTTGCATTTTTTTCTCTTTGGGTGATGCTAACAGAGTATTAGCATAGCCAACCAGTAAGTCATGATTGACCTCATAGCTAATATCTTCCATCTCTTCCTTCCTTGGTTCAATTGCTTGCATCAAGCAAAAGCAAGTGGTAACCATGAAGATTAAGTCTTTTTCAAAGTGTCTTACCACATTTTTAGGTAACCTTATTCTCAAGCTTATCTTCTTCTGGAATTCATTAAAGTACCTATTCATGGCAGTTGAAAAGGTGTTCTTCATAGCCTTAATGTTGTTCTTGATCTGTACATTGATCGGTTGTTCTTTGGACCATTCAATGTCACCTATACCAGGTAGAAAGTTTTGAAAGTATAAAAATAACGTAGCTAACAACTGACCATATTTGAACTTTTGAGAGTTGTCCTTCTTAATGGATTTCAAATTTTGAAATAGCTGGACCCTGATAGCTTCACAAATATCATAGTCTACGTTATCGATTATTATTCTATGTGTTGTACGAATTGCTGCAGATGGAACACTATTAAGTCTACTAGAGTAAAACACTCAGTAGCCTATCACCATTGCTGCAAGTTTCACCACAGGGTCCCTAATATTGTTGATAGAAAAAAGCATGCCTATCGGATGTAGAACCGGTTAACTTGAAGACAGTATCTTTTGAAATTCTCCTCAACTCAGGAACTTCACCGGTTGAGCAATAACCCATTACAACCCTAATAGCCTCCTTGGTTATTGTGTGAGTCCTCTCCAGATACATATTTTCACCGTGGACTCGACTCAAAATTATTCTTATTTGTTCATCCTCAAATTCTTTAAAAATGTAGGCGGCATTATGAAACCCTTTTTCATAAACCCTAGCATATTTAGCTTCAATCTTTCTATCCTTATTATAGAGTGATTTCAGTTGAGTATAGATGTGAAGAGTTCCCAAATCTTCAATTTTGCAATCTATATAGCTGGACAAATCACCTTTGACCATGACACCACTCGGGACTTGTGATAATGTAGTATAAGACATAATTTCATCTACCTTTAGAGCTTCCTCAGGCTCAGCAGTGATCATCAAACTCTCTACAGACTTATAAGTAGATGCCATTCTAGATAAATAAGTTTTGAAATGGTATACAAAGAAATACCTAGTGTCTTGCACATTGCTCTGTTTCCTAGTTGGACTGTTCAAATGCACTCTCGTTCGCTTCTTTGCAGGTTCCAATTCAACTTGATTTCTCTTAATCACAAAGCAATTCACCAATTTGCACCAAGACAATATTGCTCTACTCTGCAATCGCTTCAATTTCTTTTTTTGAAAGAGAGGGTAAAAATGATAAGGTAAAACTTGTTTTTATCCTTTTTACCAACCACAATAAATGCTCATATTTTTAGGTTAGAAACCCTAATTTCACCACTTAAGTGAAATACCAGTTAATAACACATCAACGAAAATCACCAAAATTCAAAATTCAAAAAATTCTTTCCTGCTCATTTTACAAAAGGGGTCCGGAAAAGTTTTACCGTTATGCTCCCCTTAGCCGTGTTAGATAGGCTTAAGTCACCAGTGCTGGATTCTCTTCACTAGGTGAAGGAATGATTTCATCTATAGGCAATTCTTTGCTTTTCTTCTTCCAAGTTTGGTTCATATCTTCTCTTGTTTCCTCAACATAAATATTTTGTTTTCCTTTCTGATCCTTGAAAGAGTTGATCGGTTTACTGTTCCTCGATCTAAAAAACTTTGCCAGGTGCCCTAGTTTGTTGCAGTGGCAACAAACCATACCAGATGACCTCCAGGGTCATGTATTTCCTCTTCCTATTCTATTTCTGTAGTTCATAGCCACATGACCAAGGTTATTACAAAAGGTACAAACAACATTTGTTACCTTTTCTATTTCGAATGGACTAAACCAGTTGCCATAGGATCTTTGCCAGTTCCTGTTTACCCAGTTATCAAAATTCCTTGCCTGGTCACCATATGGTCTAGGATGCATGTGTTGTACAGGATTTTTTGATCCATATCTACACTCAATATGTTTATGGCCATACATTCCACAAGTGTAGCAATGTCTTCAAACTTTCTAGACACATACCTAGCATTAGTATTGTAACTTGCATTCTTGTTAGGTTTGTTCCTACAAACATTTGCAGTATGACTAGGCTTATGGAAAAAAAAAGCAGACAAGTTTAAAAGCCTTCTTGCTGATAGTCTTATTGACTTTAGAAGCAGTTTTGTTCTTTGGATTGTTGCTCTTTGTGCCAGAGGATTCACCTTTTTCAGATGTATGAAAATCAAGTCAAGAGATATCACCCTTCATTCTCTCTGATTGAATTTGTTCTTCCAGCATGGTAGAACTTTTGACGAACTTCTGCAGTTTCTCAGTGGCTTCAGTAAGATTTTTGACAAGATCTTCATTATGCTTAGACAGGTTCTCTTATAGAGACGATGCCAACTCAAGATCTAGCTTTAGGTTTTCCTTTTCTTTTGTTTCAACAATTAAGTCCTTTAATAACTCAATGATAAATAGAGAGTACCAAACCGGTACTGAGAGGGGGGTGAACAGTACAGGCACAAAAATTTTTCCTGAACCGGTTTGATGGAAAACAATGCACTTGACAGACAAACACTAATACCAGTCTAAACTAGATTACTACTGGTTAAACATAATGAGAATGTGAAAGACATAAATCGGCAACACTTAGCTTTCATACAATCTACTCCCTCATTTCCACTTCATCCTTATGCATAAACAGACAATCTATGATCAAAGATGCACTAATTTACTAGAACAACATGATTCACCACTAAACAAGAAATAACAAAACATCACATGAAAGAGGCATCACACATGACACACATATTTTTCATGTGGAAACCCAACTAGGAAAAACCATGGTGGGGATAGTACCTGTATATGGTGAAAATGGATAACAATAATAACAATATTGAAAGGCTAAATGAATCCAACCACTAAACCCTAGCCTAACAATAAACAAAGATCCACCATAACATATGAAGATTACCTAAGACAATGCAAAATAAAACAAAATCACAAAGATTATACCATCACATGTCCAATAGGGTTTTGATCTCCATTCTTCCTATCTCCATTGATCTTGCTTGATATATTTGCTCTCAGATTTTTGTATGCACAAGAGCTCAACAAAGAACGGAAGGTGGTTGCGAGTAGGATCGTAGTGTAGCAAGTTGCATGAAAGATCATTAGCATGAGTGATTAGGGTTTGACAATGAAGAAAGCATCTTCTTAAATAGAAGACACAATATGAAATGGAGGGTTAAGATTGAGAGGTGTAAAAAAAGAGGTCGGCTAGGATTAGAGGGTAGGTAAAAGAAATACCAAAATAATGAAAGAGGTAGGTAGTGTAGGAATTAAGAGATGAATGACATGTGTCATGTGTAGAAAAAGCTAATGAATTAATTAAATAAATAAGGATTTATTTAATTAATAGAAGAAGTATGATAATTAAATAAATAAAAGTATTTATTTAATTTAGGAAAAGAATAATTTAAATAAATAAATGTATTTATTTAAATGAGAAATAAGGCTAGAAGAGGATAAATGAATTAATTAAATAAATAAAGATTTATCTAATTAATAGAAGAATTAGGCTTAGATAATTAAATAAACAAAATATTTATTTAATTTAAACATGACAATTTTGGGTGTCTACATTTTGCCCCTCTTTGAGACAATGTGGCTTGTCGCGTTGTTTCAAAGAAGATAAGATGAACTGATACAGAGTTGCCCCAGAATGGGAATGATATGCCCCCTCGAGAGATTGGATGAAAATGTCTGAAAAGATTGCAGACAATCTCTCGATAAGAAAGAAAGGCTAGAATTTACTGACCGAATAAAGTGACAAAGTCACAGGATGAAGAATACTGACTCGGGAAATGAAGGCAAGGGCTAGGGTAGGCTATAAGATAGACCACGGGCAAAATACATCCTCATTGTCATCTACACCCTCACAAGATCATAGTGCAGAGAGAAAAAAAGAGCAGCAGCAGTCAGCAGCGATGGCTTTCGTACACAGATTCGACCGCATTCGCCGATTTCAGAGGCCAGCAGAGGCAGGAGAGCCGGTAAGTACCACCAAACCTCCTCGTACTTTGACGCATTCAATTTTGTCATTAATGCATGGTAGTTTAGCAATAAATGCACTTAGGAATAGGGCACAAAAAAGTGCAAAAATATGCAACCGTGTCTGTGTCGGTGCCAGGCGCGTCTGTGTCCACCAGGCGCGTCTGTGTCAGTTCCAAGCGCGTTTACGTCTGGAACCGCGTTTGTGCTTGATGCGTGTGCGTTTATGTCCTGGAGAGGCGTTTATGTTCCAAAGTCGTGTCTGTGAGTAATTTAGGCACGTTTATGTGAAAAAAGGCGCATCTGTGTTGTGTAAGCGCGCTTGTGCAGTCAAGAGGCGCGTTTGTGAGTTTAAAGCGCGTTTATGTTAGAAAATGCAAGTTTTTAGTCTTCTAGGTCAAATCGGCAGTTTTGTGATGAACATACGCTGTCGATTGGATAAGCTGCTGAGAGGATACACTCAAGCAGGTCCTCTAGGAAGACTAGGATAGATCAAGGCACTTTGTGATGAACAGGGAGCACCAAGATAGAGTACTTTGTGATGAACAGGGAGTACCCAAAGGATGAACAGCACTTTGTGATGAACAGGGAGTGCTAAATGTGAGTAACACTTTGTGATGAACAGGGAATGTCACACACATAGTACTTTGTGATGAACAGGGAGCACTACTAGGATAGATAGCAACATTTTGTGATGAACAGTGAGTGTCACTAGAATAGATAGCCATATGCATTTAGATAGCGAGTAGCATTTTGTGATGAACAGGGAATGCCACGATAACTGACATGATTGATTGTTTGACTGCAGGAGTATTTGCCTATGCTAGAGTCAAGGGAGAGATTCCCGTCCACACAGAGGTTGCAACCTGAGTTGTCCTTTCAGGATAGAGCTGCCATCGAGGAGATGGGTTTGAGACACGTATTATATGTGCCTGAGTTTCAGGCAAATATGGGTTTGCTGACTGCGCTGGCGGAGAGATGGCACTCCGAGACATGCACATTTCATTTGCCGATGGGGGAGATGACAGTGACCCTCGAGGATGTCTACAGGATATTGCATATACCGATCGATGGAGAGCTGATCCCATACGATCGTGATGGAGACAGGGAGGCTTTGAGACGGGTGTTCCAGGATCCCGGGCTAGAGATGAGAGCAGGGCACGTGGCATGGGATAACATGACTGCGACAGGGTTAGCCTTGCCAGTTGTGATCGGAGGAGCGATCAGTGGGTTCTTGTGTCCAGACAGGGCGACACGGGGGTTGGCATTGGGCTGGGGAGGAGCACTGGAGACATTGGTGATGTAGCACACCAGATATGTGTGGGGTCCATGTGTCTTGGCACATCTATATTATGAGCTTCACCAGTTCATCTACCATGGATCAGTGGGACTGGGTTGTGGAGTGACACTGCTACAAGTGTGGGCATACGAGCATCTGCCTATCACACGGCCGATACACTTCAGGGGCAGAGGTCAGGGGCGGAGCTTTGTGCATCTTTATGATATGATTACTTCACAGCCTCGGATTGGCAGGCTAGAGCATTGGAGGCGTGTGCTGGATGATATTGATGTAGTCATCTAGAGACCGTATCTAGGATGCGAGGAGTGGGAGGATGATGCATTGGAGTTGCCATACACCTTCCGGAGCAGGTATCTGATTGGGCGGACGCCCTATGTACTGGAGTGGTAGCTGGTGGATAGGGTTGGCAGACAGTTTGGTAGGATCCAGAGGATGCTACGAGGCATGGGTATGTATGCCCGCACAGTGAGGGATCAGGCGCAGTTCGGGCCTTTATTGTCATATGATCAGGCCATCACACAGCTGGCAAAGATGATGCCCCTACACTGGGATATGTGGCCAGAGATTGAGGATGTAGGTATGGATGTAGAGTATACAGCTTACTGGGCAGAGGATCCATTCCCTCGACTGACAGATCCAGGGGAGCTACTGGAGGGAGAGGTAGGAGGAGATGATGATGATGACGGTGGGGGTGATGGAGGCAGAGGCTGATGGAGGCAGAGGGGAGTAGTTGGGGAGAGGAGGGTGGCACATTGGAGGGATGGGGGACAGGAGGGATAGGCCCAGGTGGTGAGGGGTCATGGTGGATTGCCCCTGCAGGTACCAGCAGCACAGGGTCCTAGAGTACAGGGATAGAGACAGGTGCCAGTACAGGCACAGGGTCAGAGATAGGGACAGGGACAGGGACAAATGTAGGGACAGGTGCCTAGGCATGTATAGAGACAGGTACCCTTTCAAGCACCAGCACAAGCACAGGGGCCGGCACAGGTACAGGCACCCACAGAGGGAGAGCCACAGGCAGAGGGTGGAGACCCAGAGGAGGATGAGCTGCTAGAGCTGAGGGAGATCTGCCAAGGCTAGGCAGACGAGATCCAGGAGTTGGAGACGGAGAGAGACCAACTAAGGACAAGGCTCAGGGACACTGAGCGAGAGAGGGATCAGGTTATCCAGCGCTATACTGAGGCTGAGACAGCGCTGAGAGCAGGGAGGCAGGCGACGGAGGATGCAGGAGTAGGCTACGCATATGTGCTGCGAGCCGGAGAGGAGATCACCTACTGGAGGGACCTATATTTTGGTGTCGTGCCAGCAGATTAGCGGGCGAGGAGCTTCCATAGACCATCGCGGACAGCGACAGCTACGGGAGGGAGCCGGAGGAGACAGGCATCTAGTGGTGGGGTCATGGGTCCTCCACCACCACCAGATAGGCAGGGTGATCCTGGAGCAGGTCCTTCTAGGGCTCAGATTCCGTCGAGGCCAGGCGGCTCCGAGGGAGGGAGTTCATCATAGCCATAGAGGGCTCCCTTGTATCAGTATTTGTACCATTTTTTGCATTGTAGACACCTGCGGGTGATTGTAGCCATATGATTTTTTGACATCATTGTATCATGACATTTTTGATTATATATATGAGAGATGATTCATTTTTGTGGCAGCTATATGCATGTGTACCTATGTGATGAGATGTTCTTATGTGATGCTTATGATATGGATGCAAATATTTACATGATGCAATGCAATATTTTTGTTCTTTTATGATGCTATATGTTATGCTAATGCAAATGTGAATGTATGTAATGCAGATGAACATGATAATGCAAATGTAAATTGTGCTAACAGGTGTTGTGTGCAGGATGTGATGCAATTGTGATATCTATACGTATGTATGAAATACTTATATGTGGTAATGCAGGTGTAACTATATGAAATGTTTTTTTTTTTTTTGGTGTGTCATTATACTCAGTCATGTGATAGCAGGCTACGTGGACTCAAGAAGGACGATGGAAGTCAACCAAGAAAGGGGGGATGAAAGACAGAAGATATGAAAGTGAAAGAGCTTCTTGTGTGTTATCATCATTGAGCTTATTATGGCAAGTAGGTTATGACAATCGAGGCATGTGTTCGATCCAGAAAGTCATTGTACCTGTTTGCATGGAGATAAGACAGTCACAAACAAGGAATGCCCCAGTTCATACTAGACTCACAGTGTCCTCATATCCTTGGACAAGTCATAGCATTACTAAGAGACAATCCACAGACAACAAATGCAAATAGGTGACGATACCCCATCCTCGCCTTTCTAGTCAAAGACATCCTAGGGATAGAATCTCTAGTCAGAGACATCTTAGAAAAGCTAAAAGACATGTCACCAAAAAGATGAAATCAAAAGAAAACCAAGACTCGACACCAACATCCACTGTAGTCCTCAAGTTTAGTGTCTCTTGTCACTTGTATAAGTCATGTTTGATTGTGGTCACAATGTTCACTTTCACAAAAGGGATAGATTAACACTGAACCATAATGTTGTCTGAGTCTGTTGAAAGATTTGATTTTGTTGAAGCCCATTGTTGTTGCTGTGTCTCATCTGAAACTGACTGAATCTATGAAACTGATACTTTATTGCGAAGAAGATGAAGCTTTATTGCGGATTTGGTGATGCAGATGTTGCTTTATTACGGATTGTGCGCAAATAGACTGGAGAAAGCTGGAAGAAACTGTACTCCTCGAAACATGTGATGTCCTCAGTTCCACACCCATCACTAGACGTAGGAATTGCCTTAGCCACAGATAGGATCTGATTTATTATGGATGGAAAGGGAGGTTTATTATGGATGGCTAACCAATCTTAGGTAGATCAATAACAAGCCATGATGGGAATGGGTAAGTTTATTATGGATGAATAGGTTGTGAGTGTGTGCAAAGTGAAGGATGAAAGAGAATCCTGAAGGAGAGAGGAGCAAAGTCTCTACGCATGGCGCTGGTGACCCAGTTTTCACCATGGTACTTGCCCAGGCCGCCACCAAAGTGGTTTTCACCATTGGATGAAATTATTTCTCTTTACTTTTTTCGATTTTTCAATTTTTTTGTGTCACAAGGTGCCTGTTTGCCAGGTTTTCACCAAGTAACGATTTTTTTGTTTTATAATTTTTTTTTGTATTTTTGAAGTTAGGATACTCTGATGAGCTATGTGTAGAACCGATGAAGGTGCATGCTGTTGATAGGATCCTCCAAAGGTTCACCTTCTATAGTTGAGAGCTGATATGCCCCAGATCCATATACCGCTATGATGATGTAAGGACCAAGCTAGTTTGGTTCAAACTTGCCCTTCTTATCTCTGTCTGGCTGATTCTTGGGGTTTTCTCTGAGGACTAAGTCACCTACCTCAAATGTGCGAGGCTTGACTTTGTGATTGTAGCTGCGACTCATTCGCTGTTGGTAAGCCTTAAGATGATTAAAAGTAGTTTGTCTCCGTTCATCCAGCAGTTCTAGTTCTTGTAAGCGAGAGACCCTGTAATCTTCATCGTTGATGATGTTTCGCAAAGAGACCCGTAAAGAATGTAACTCGACCTCAATAGGCAAAATGGCTTCAGTGCCGTAGACAAGTGAGTAGGGTGTAGCTCCTGTAGGTGTGCGGACACTTATGCGATAGGCCCAAAGTGCTGGATTGAGTTGGATATGCTAGTTACGGCCAGCGTCGTCAACTATCTTTTTGAGGATTTTAAGAATTGTTTTATTAGACGCCTCAGCTTGGCCATTACCTTGGGGGTAATATGGTGTGGAGAAACGATGGGAGATATGGAAGCGCTCACAGAGTTCATGAACATCCTGATTTTTGAAGGGATGCCCGTTATCAGTGATAATGGAATTGGAAATACCATATCGACAAATGATGTAGTTCAGGATGAAGGTAGCAATTTGTTTCCCAGTGACTTGTGTGAGAGGCATGGCTTCAATCCATTTTGTGAAATACTCTGTGGCTGTGATAATGAATTTATGACCATTGGAAGAAGGAGGGTGAATCTTGCCTATGAGATCGAGTCCCCACTGACAAAAGGGCCAAGGATACGCAAGTGGTTGTAGTTCTTGTGCTGGTGCATGTATGAGATCCCCATGAATTTGACATTGCTTACATTTCTTGACAAACTGATATGAGTCTTTTTCCATATTGGGCCAGTAATATCCAGTCCTGATGAGTTTCTTGGCCAAGGTAGGACCACTAGTATGCGGACCACATATCCCTTCATGCACTTCACGTAACGCAATCTGAGCTTCGTCGCTTTCTAGACATCTAAGAAGAGTGCCATCTAGACCTTGTCGGTATAGGATATCAACTAAAATGACATATCGAGAGGATTGGCGAATGAAAGTGTGGCATTGGTTGTTTGATAGATCAGGAGGTAAGGTATTGTCGCGAAGATATGTGAATATGGAACCATATAACTGGGATTCAGGGCCAACAACGCATATCATTTCAGTAGGAGTGATCTCATATGAAGGAACCAACAGGTTGTCTACCAAGAACTCATAGCAGGTCTCATTTTGAAGTAAATCAATTAGTGAAGCAATTGTAGCCATAGCATCTGCAGCACGATTCTGCTCTCTTGGTATCTGCTCAAAGTCTATCTTTGTAAAGTGTTGTTTCAGATTATCCACCATTTGTTTATAAGGCAGTAATTTTTCATCTTTTGGTTGGTAGTCATCAGTTGCTTGATGGATGATAAGTTGAGAATCCCCAAAAACATGAAGTTCTTGGATCTGCCACTGAACTACAATTCGTAATCCTATTGTTAATGCCTCATATTCCGCTATATTGTTGGTGCAAGAAAATGATAAGCGGTATGATTTTGGTATAGAATCGCCTTGAGGAGTTATAAAGAGAATAGTAGCTCCTGCCCCATGCTGTGTGTATGAGCCATCGAAGTACAGTTGCCATGGCTTTGCACGTGACACTATTAAAATGGATTCATCTAGAAATTCTGAATTTAAAGGAACATCATCTATCATGGGAGCATCTGCTAATTGATCTGCGATGGCTTGTCCTTTTATTGCTTTTCTGTCCACATACTCAATGTCAAATTCACTCAATATCATTACCCATTTGGCCAGCCGCCCAGTAAGTGTAGCTTTGTTGAGAAGGTACTTTAATGGATCAATTCTTGCAATCAACTTAGTCTTGTGAGTGAGCATATAATGTCATAATTTCTGTGAAGCAAAGACCACAGCGACACATGCACGCTCGATTGGTGTGTAGTTTAGCTCATATCCCACCAATGTGTGACTGATATAGTATACTGCTTTTTCCTTGCCGTCAGCAATTTGTTGCGCTAAGAGTGCCCCCAGTGCTATTGGAGTAGCTGAAATGTATAATAACAGTGGTTGATCTGGAACTAGTGGCATTAGAACTGGTGGATTTAGGAGATAGTCTTTGAGCGTCTGGAAAGCCTGTTGATAGTTATCATCCCATTTGAATTTGATGTTTTTATGTAGCAGGTGCTGAAAAGGATTACACTTATCCGCCAGTTGTGCTATGGATATTCGTATGGACTGGAGTCTGCCTTGTAAGGATCGAAGTTGACTGATATTTCTTGGTGGTTGCATTTCCAAGATAGCTTTGACTTTTGCTGGATCTACTTCAATTCCTCTTTTGGACACGATGAATCCTACGAGTTTCCTAGAGGTTACTCCAAAGACACATTTCTTGGGGTTTAATCTTACCTTGTACTTTTCCAACCGATCAAAGAAGACTGAAAGTATGTCCAAATGTGTATCTTTGTCTATTGATTTACCCAAGAGATCATCAACATAATCTTCCACGGTTATGTGCATGAGATCATGAAAGATAGTAGTCATAGCTCTTTGATATGTAGCACCTGCATTCTTTAACCCGAAAGGCATGACATTCCAGCAGAAAGTTCCCCACGGACAAGTAAATACCGTTTTGTGTTGATCCTCGGGTGCAATTCTTATCTGATTATAGCCAGAGAATCCATCCATTAATGATAGCATTTCATGACCTACTGTGAGATCCACAATCAAGTCAATGTTTGGTAATGGGAAGTCATCTTTCGGACAAGCTTTGTTGATGTCTCTGAAATCTGTACATATTCTGATGCTACGGTCTGGGTTACTGACAGGTACTAAATTGGAGATCCATTCGGGGTAATCAATTGGGCGTATGAATCCGACATCGAGTAATTTCTCAAGCTCTGCTTTGACTAGTAATGCCACTTGTGGATGCATTTTCCTTAATTTCTGTTTCACTGGCTTTGCCCCCGGTTTGACTGTCAAATGATGCATTACCAAATCCGGATCCAGTCCAGGCATATCAATGTATGACCATGCAAAGTTGATTTGTCATTCTTTGAAGAAGCTTATGAATTTTGATCTTTCGGACTCTGTTAATGATTGAGCTAGGAATATGTTGTGTGGAACCTCTTTTGTACCAATGTTTGTTTTGATAGTCTCCTCTACCAACATGGATGGCTTTTCCTCATATGATGCTGGGAGAATGTCGAGCCTTCCATCTTCGGGCGCCTCAGAGAGGTTTTCACCCTCAGATACGTCCTTTCTTTTTACTTTTTTGGGGTCAGATGTCGCCACAGTGTGGTTTTCGCCATAAGACTCTTGATTTGTTCTTATTTTCACATTTTTGCGACTGGAAGGTCCGACACCCTCACCAAAATATGCCATGTTGTTGAGTTCTATGGTGTATCCTGCTTTGTGGTCCCCAAGGGGAAGATCATCTCATATGCGAAGATAGTCAATAATAGCTTCGTCATTCTGAAATGTGTCAAATTGTGCTAGTCCTTCATAATCCCAGTCAATGAGTTGGTGGTGAACAAGGGGAAGGCCTTTAATGTTTTCAGAGTTTGCGGGGCTAAGAGTGAAGATGTGGTTATATTTGGGTATATCGAAGCAATCGTCGAGGTCATCGATGGCACTCTCCTCGTCAGTCTCGATCGCGAGCGAGTCCAAATTATCATTACTAGTAGCGCATTCCGGAACAGGTGTTCTCATCCTATGTGATTTCAACCTAGAACCTCGAGACAAGGACTGTGTAGACTCCTCATGGGTTGTTTCTTGACCAACTCTGAATTTGTTATAAAACTCCTCCTCTTCTGTGGGTTCATCTCGCTCTCTGAATGTCTTGGTGAGCTCGTAGTCACTGGAGGATTTGTCTGAACACCATTCCCATTCGTTGGAATCTGTGGAATAGCAATCCTCTTATTGAATTTTGGCAATTTTGATTCGTGATGCCTCTTCTGTCCTTTTTGTGTGGATCTTGGAAGTCAGAAAACCAAGTCCCTTTGAGTGTTCCCTTCTTATAGTCAATTCAGGTTGTAAGGGCTCCATGACGCCTTCTTTGCGTAACCCAAGAGGGCTTTTTCCATCATACCCAAAATTTTGTAGAATCTTGAAGCCTTTGCCATATTTCTCAGAAGGTATATTGATCTGATCATGTGTGTCATCTTCAATGTCTTTATAGAGAATTTTGTATAAATCTTCTTCTTCCAGTTCACCCCATCTTTGAAAGGTAGTAGGATCCCATTTGAGCGTCATGATGAATGTTTGCTTGTTAGGATGTGGCCTTCCAAATTCTTTTGGAGAGCTCATGACTTGTCGTAAATACTTGGTCTGATTTAAAGTGTATTCTCCCATGCCTTTGTCCTGAAATCTGCCTTTAAGTTCACCTTGTTTTGATGTCGAAGGTTTTAATGACTCAGGGTCAATTTATGCCGAAGAAGGAATAGCTTCACGATTACTGGGAATGATGGTCTCCGTATGTGATCTCAGGTTATTGCAATATATGAACGGATTAGGATCACCGTTAACTGTTACCTCGACTCCATTATGAGGAAACTTTAATGCATTGGTGATATGTCGATGGGACTGCCCTCATCTCATGAATCCAAGGATGTCCTAGCAATATATTATAAGTGAGATCTAAATCCAGGACCTGACAAACCACATCCTTTGTAACTGGCCCAATTCTTAGAGGTAAGGTGACTGTGCCCTTGGATGAGCATTCTTCATCATCGTATGCCTTGATGGTGATTTGATTTTTTGAATTCATAGCTTTATCAGAATATCCCAACTGTTTAATGGTGCTCAATGTACAAATGTTTAGACCAGCTCCTCCATCTATCAGGACTCGCTTTATTCGATGCTTGTGTATGAAGGCTTCAATATGTAATGGTGCATTATGTGGCTGACTTATGGAGGCGTCATCGACTTCTGTGAATGTAAGGGAATGTGGAATGGAAAGGTATCCCACCATGGCTTGAAACTGGTCCACGTTCAGATCAGTAGGAACGGCGGTGTCTCTCAAGATTTTGTCAAGAATAGCTTTATGAGCGGGGGATATGCGTAAGAGCTCAAGGATGGAGATGAGCGCGGGTGTCTTCCCTAACTGTTCTACAAGGTCATACTCAGGTTTAGTAGATGAAGAAGTGGTGTTTTTAGTGGAGGCACCTGGAAAAGTAATTTTACCTCGACGAGTTGTAACATGACATTCAGAGGCAGGCTCGGAAGAAGATCCAACACCTCTTAGAACAATCTTGGGTCTCTGAGGAGGATTCTCAGGATTTTTGTTCTTGATGGTAATAGTAGAGATATGATTGTCCATTGAGATGTGATTGATAGTTGAGTCATAGTTGTAAGGTGCTCTAGTATAGTTGGCCTGATCATCTGTGACTTGGGCTTTTCCTTTGTCATGCTTTGGGAATGGTTCCTTAAACATCTCATGTTCTTGATTAGACGAATGTCCCTCAATCTCAATGTCACCTCTATCAATGAGATCTTGCACAATATTCTTCAGTCGATGGCAATTTCCTGTCTTATGACCCTTGCTCTTATGAAACTCACAATACTCATCATCATTCCACCAATTCGGTTTGACCTTTGGTTCATATGGAGGAAAATCTGGAACTGTGATCACTTTGTTTGCCACTAGCTTTTTAAAGACTGATTCAAGTGGTTCTCCCAATGGGGTGTACGTCCTTCGTGATCTGGAAGTTGTTTGAGTATTCACTTGATTGTTTGTAGAACTTGATCCTGAAAAGATGAACTTGGGTCTCACTGTATTGGCATCAACAATGCCATCGTTGACTGTGTTCTTGTTTTTATTCCAAAATCTTGGCTTGTCTTTTCCTTTAAAGTCATCTTTGTTTTCCTTGAATAGTTTGATGACACCTTGTTCAATTAGGACCTTTTCTGTTGCTAGGCCCTTTTCAATAACATCCTTGAATGTGGACAAACAAGCTTTCCTGAGATCATAGCCAATATCCTTGTTAACGTTTTGAGTGAACATTTCTACCATTTGTTTCTGTGGGATTTCGCAAGAGCATCTCCTAGCTAGATTTTCCATCTTTGTAAAAATGACGCAAAAGATTCTCCTTCCTTTTGCTTAGTATTGCATAGAGTAGTGACTGAGATATCTGTTTCTATATTGTAGGAGAAATGCTGAATGAATGCCTCTGCTAAGTCACCCCATGACTTAATACCGGGAGGTAATTGAGAAAACCATTCCATAGCTTGATCGCCTAAGCTCTGCGGGAACAACCTCATCAAATATGTTTCTTCTGCCGCTACCTCAATGCAGGCTGTGAAAAATTGTCGTATGTGTGCCTTGGGGTCTCCCTTTCCTCTATACTGGTCAAATTTTGGTGTCATAAAGTGTGCAGGAAATGGAGGCATTGTGATGCTCTGATCAAATGGATAAGGACATATATCTCTCATAGTGTATGTTGGTTTTGGTGTACTCATGTCCTCCATTTTCTTTTGTAAATCTCTTATTTGTTGCTCCAAATTGCTCTTGGGAGGAGATCTATTTCTTGTAACATACCCCATGTTTGAAACACCCATTTGAGGAGGAGCTTGTTGCATGTATGGATGATACTGATCGTAGACATGTCCATATGGAGGTCTATATTGATGCGGCATATAGGGAGCACTTCGCATAGCTTCATGTTGAGGAACCCCATATCTATTTTGTGCATATATAACATATTCAAAAGGCATTTCATTTTCCATTGTGTTGCCCCCAAATTTGACATGAGGTTTCCTTATGTCCAAATTTTGAGCATGTCTTTGAGTGTCCACTTGTTTTGTTTGATCCATAGCTTGAGCATGTGATTGAGGATATCTATCTGCATAAGGCTTCCATAATGGTTTTCGAAGGTAAGTATCATATGTTTGACCATGTGTATGTGAGACCTTTGGTTTTTGAAGCAAAGCTGATGGTGATTCAGGTACCATGTGTGGTCCTCTATTTCCTCCACTATTGGGTCTCCTTTGATCCATGTTGGATTGGGTTTGTTGCGAGGGTCGATTTTCCATAAGTTGAGACATGTCAAAGTCATGAGGTATTTTAGCTCCACTTTGTGCCATCATGTGTAAGAAGTATTGTCGATCTCTCCTCATTATCTCTTCAACCAATCTATTGAAATGAGGATTCATTATGGATTCTTCTATGTCTGCTGATTGTATTGAAAGGTTGTCCACATTGTCATTGTGTGTAGCATTGTTGTTTGTAGTGTCTATGTTTTCCACGTTTGGATTGTTTCTATAAACCTCCATGTCAGGTAATGTAGTGTGCTCAGGATTGAAGAATAAATCATTGTCATACTCATAAGAACTCATGTTTGCGGATTCTTGAGCTTCTTTAGCTATTTTCGTAGATTTTTGAAGGCGGGTTTCAACCATGAACTAGGTGTTTGACCAAGATGTGAGAGACTAGATGAAAAATGAAAAGAGTATGGAAGACCAAGAGTTGAATGGAATGTAAATGAATCTGAAGTGTACTTGTAATGTCCAAAGTGTAAGACCAAGTATGTAAGTAGTAGAGTAGGTGTGACTTCCAAAGAGAGGATAGTTTCTCTTGAAGAGGTAAGCTAACCTTGACCCTAAGTAAGACCAAATGAGACCCAAAGGTAAGAAACCTTAATGAGGGACCACTTAGCAAAGTGTAGTTGTAGTATGTAGTATGTTGACAAAGTATGATGAGGACAAGCAAGTGACCCTTTGACTAAAGTTTAGACAAGTATGAATGTAAAATGAGATGTGAAGCAATGATGGACTGTATAAGACCCAGAGACAGGTTGAATGCTAGATGAAACCTGAAGAAACAACCTAGGAAGCTCAAGTATTTCGAAACTGATTTCTCTTGTTTGTTGGACTTTGAAATTTTCTTGCAATTGTGAACACAGACGTGACTGTATACTTCACAGACGCGGTTTTCGGACACAGACGCTACTATGTTTAACCCAGATGCGCTTCTGTGATTTTCTTATTTATGTTTGCTGGACTGTAAAGTTTTTGCAATTCTGTACACAGATGCGACTGTATACTTCACAGACGTGATTCCCAGACACAGACGTGTTTCTGTAAGGGCTCCATGACGCCTTCTTTGCGTAACCCAAGAGGGCTTTTTCCATCATACCCAAAATTTTGTAGAATCTTGAAGCCTTTGCCATATTTCTCAGAAAGTATATTGATCTGATCATGTGTGTCATCTTCAATGTCTTTATAGAGCATTTTGTATAAATCTTCCTCTTCCAGTTCGCCCCATCTTTGAAAGGTAGTAGGATCCCATTTGAGCGTCATGATGAATGTTTGCTTGTTAGGATGTGGCCTTCCAAATTCTTTTGGAGAGCTCATGACTTGTCGTAAATACATGGTCTGATTTAAAGTGTATTCTCCCATGCCTTTATCCTGAAATCTGCCTTTAACTTCACTTTGTTTTGATGTCGAAGGTTTTAATGACTCAGGGTCAATGCATGCCGAAGAAGGAATAGCTTCACGATTACTAGGAATGATGGTCTCCGTATGTGATCTTAGGTTATTGCAATATATGAAGGGATTAGGATCACCGTTAACTGTTACCTCGACTCCATTATGAGGAAACTTAATGCATTGGTGATATGTCGATGGGACTGCCCTCATCTCATGAATCCAAGGATGTCCTAGCAATATATTATAAGTGAGATCTAAATCCAGGACCTGACAAACCACATCCTTTGTAACTGGCCCAATTCTTAGAGGTAAGGTGACTGTGCCCTTGGATGAGCGTTCTTCATCATCGTATGCCTTGATGGTGATTTGATTTTTTGAATTCACAGCTTTATCGGAATATCCCAATTGTTTAATGGTGCTCAATGTACAAATGTTTAGACTAGCTCCTCCATCTATCAGGACTCGCTTTATTCGATGCTTGTGTATGAAGGCTTCAATATGTAATGGTGCATTATGTGGCTGACTTATGGAGGCATCATAAACTTCTGTGAATGTAAGGGAATGTGGAATGGAAAGGTATCCCACCATGGCTTGAAACTGGTCCATGTTCAGATCAGTAGGAACGGCGGTGTCTCTCAAGATTTTGTCAAGAATAGCTTTATGAGCAGGGGATATGCGTAAGAGCTCAAGGATGGAGATGAGCGCGGGTGTCTTCCCTAACTGTTCTACAAGGTCATACTCAGGTTTAGTAGATGAAGAAGCAGTGTTTTTAGTGGAGGCACCTGGCAAAGTAATTTTACCTCGACGAGTTGTAACATGACATTCAAAGGCAAGCTCGGAAGAAGATCCAACACCTCTTAGAACAATGTTGGGTCTCTGAGGAAGATTCTCAGGATTTTTGTTCTTGATGGTAATAGTAGAGATATGATTGTCCATTGAGATGTGATTAATAGTTGAGTCATAGTTGTAAGGTGCTCTAGTATAGTTGGCCTGATCATCTGTGACTTGGGCTTTTCCTTTGTCATGCTTTGGGAATGGTTCCTTAAACATCTCATGTTCTTGATTAGACGAATGTACCTCAATCTCAATGTCACCTCTATCAATGAGATCTTGCACAATATTCTTCAGTCGATGGCAATTTCCTGTCTTATGACCCTTGCTCTTATGAAACTCACAATACTCATCATCATTCCACCAATTCGGTTTGACCTTTGGTTCATATGGAGGAAAATCTGGAACTGTGATCACTTTGTTTGCCACTAGCTTTTTAAAGACTGATTCAAGTGGTTCTCCCAATGGGGTTTACTTCCTTCATGATTTGGAAGTTGTTTGAGTATTCACTTGATTGTTTGTAGAACTTGATCCTGAAAAGATGAACTTGGGTCTCACTGTATTGGCATCAACAATGCCATCGTTGACTGTGTTCTTGTTTTTATTCCAAAATCTTGGCTTGTCTTTTCCTTTAAAGTCATCTTTGTTTTCCTTGAATAGTTTGATGACACCTTGTTCAATTAGGACCTTTTCTGTTGCGAGGCCCTTTTCAATAACATCCTTGAATGTGGACAAACAAGCTTTCCTGAGATCATAGCCAATATCCTTGTTAACGTTTTGAGTGAACATTTCTACCATTTGTTTCTGTGGGATTTCGCAAGAGCATCTGCTAGCTAGATTTCTCCATCTTTGTAAAAATGACGCAAAAGATTCTCCTTCCTTTTGCTTAGTATTGCATAGAGTAGTGACTGAGATATCTGTTTCTATATTGTAGGAGAAATGCTGAATGAATGCCTCTGCTAAGTTGCCCCATGACTTAATACCGGGAGGTAATTGAGAAAACCATTCCATAGCTTGATCGCCTAAGCTCTGCGGGAACAACCTCATCAAATATGTTTCTTCTGCCGCTACCTCAATGCAGGCTGTGAAAAATTGTCATATGTGTGCCTTGGGGTCTCCCTTTCCTCTATACTTGTCAAATTTTGGTGTCATAAAGTGTGCAGGAAATGGAGGCATTGGGATGCTCTTATCAAATGGATAAGGACATATATCTCTCATAGTGTATGTTGGTTTTGGTGTACCCATGTCCTCCATTTTCTTTTGTAAATCTCTTATTTGTTGCTCCAAATTGCTCTTGGGAGGAGATCTATTTCTTGTAACATACCCCGTGTTTGAAACACCCATTTGAGGAGGAGCTTGTTGCATGTATGGATGATACTGATCATAGACATGTCCATATGGAGGTCTATATTAATGCGGCATATAGGGAGCACTTGGCATAGCTTCATGTTGAGGAACCCCATATCTATTTTGTGCATATATACCATATTCAATAGGCATTTCATTTTCCATTGTGTTGCCCCCAAATTTGACATGAGGTTTCCTTATGTCCAAATTTTGAGCATGCCTTTGAGTGTCCACTTGTTTTGATTGATCCATAGCTTGAGCATGTGATTGAGCATATCTATCTGCATAAGGCTTCCATAATGGTCTTCGAAGGTAAGTATCATATGTTTGACCATGTGTATGTGAGACCTCTGGTTTTTGAAGCAAAGCTGATGGTGATTCAGGTACCATGTGTGGTCCTCTATTTCCTCCACTATTGGGTCTCCTTTGATCCATGTTGGATTGAGTTTGTTGCAAGGGTCGATTTTCCATAAGTTGAGACATGTCAAAGTCATGAGGTATTTTAGCTCCACTTTGTGCCATCATGTGTAAGTATTGTCGATCTCTCCTCATTATCTCTTCAACCAATCTATTGAAATGAGGATTCATTATGGATTCTTCTATGTCTGCTGATTGTATTGAAAGGTTGTCCACATTGTAATTGTGTGTAGCATTGTTGTTTGTAGTGTCTGTGTTTTCCACGTTTGGATTGTTTCTATAAACCTCCATGTCAGGTAATGTAGTGTGCTCAGGATTGAAGAATAAATCATTGTCATACTCATAAGAACTCATGTTTGTGGATTCTTGAGCTTCTTTAGCTATTCTCCTAGATTTTTGATGGCGGGTTTCAACCATGAACTAGGTGTTTGACCAAGATGTGAGAGACTAGATGAAAAATGAAAAGAGTACGGAAGACCAAGAGTTGAATGGAATGTAAATGAGTCTGAAGTGTACTTGTAATGTCCAAAGTGTAAGACCAAGTATGTAAGTAGTAGAGTAGGTGTGACTTCCAAAGAGAGGATAGTTTCTCTTGATGAGGTAAGCTGACCTTGACCCTAAGTAAGACCAAATGAGACCCAAAGGTAAGAAACCTTGATGAGGGACCACTTAGCAAAGTGTAGTTGTAGTATGTAGTATGTTGACAAAGTATGATGAGGACAAGCAAGTGACCTTTTGACTCAAGTTTAGACAAGTATGAATGTAAAATGAGATGTGAAGCAATGATGGACTATATAAGACCCAGAGACAGGTTGAATGCTAGATGAAACCTGAAGAAACAACCTAGGAAGCTCAAGTATTCCGAAACTGATTTCTATTGTTTGTTGGACTCTGAAATTTTCTTGCAATTTTGAACACAGATGCGACTGTATACTTCACAGATGCGGTTTCCGGACACAGACGCTACTATGTTTAAACCAGACGCGCTTCTGTGATTTTCTTATTTATGTTTGCTGGACTGTAAAGTTTTTGCAATTCTGTACACAGACGTGACTTTATACTTCACAGACGCGATTCCTAGACACAGACGTGTTTCTGTTCGACACAGACTCTATTATGCCCTTCACAAACGCGCTTATATTACTCAGACGCGGTTAAAACGGACACAAACGTGTTTCTGTAAACTTCGTGCAATTTTTTCAATCTGTGAAATTCTTTTGATGTGACCAAATCTGACTGTTTGACTGTTTTTCGTGACAAGAGGACACAATGTTGATGAGGACTCAATGTTTGCTAGTGTTTAGACTCCAAAATGACTCCAAGAAAAGTGTGTTGTTTGATGTAAAATGTTTTGCATACACTTGAAGACACAAAAGACACAATGTTTTGTTGTTTGGTCTTGAATGTTTGAATGTTTAACATAAGTCAAGCACAATTCTTATGGCTGGCCAAGACAATAGTTGTTGATCCCACATAGGGTTTTACCCCCGAGGCTACGCTATTCAGAGCGGATACTTAGATGCTTGACCTCACTGACTCCACCCTCGGCATTCACTTCTCGGGTCAGCCAAGCATCAGTCCCCATGAAAACTCCCCATGGCAAACTTTGTATCTCTACTAAGAACCGTATGTGTGTGGGCCGCTACCAGAGGTCTGACCTCCTGCCTCAACAACTAGAAGGATTTGGGCTTCTAAAACAAAAAGGTGCTAGTAAGGGCATCCGCTCGTGTGGCCATACATCCGGCACTTTCAGCTCTGTAAATACAGAAGGCTCCCAGCCGGTAGGGGTTACGCCCTACAAATGATCAAATAAATTTGATCAAACGGGTTTATGGAGAGACATAGTGTCGATATGAACTAATCAGCACACGTTATCCATAGTCTTCACCATGAATACATTTGATTATAGTGGTTCGGATGAGGTGGGTTTTCCTCGCTACCACTTGGGTCGTCCTCTTCTCACTAGTAGTCCTAATGACCACACGGGAAGACAGGCCCTCTAAAGATTAAACAAAAAGAGCCTATTGCTCAAGACACAAAAGACAATGATTCAATTTTAGTGCACCAATGGAAGTGTTTGCTAGTCTATGAAAATAAGGCACACAATAAAAATCCAAAAAAACCTTGCCAAGGACCTGCACCAAAGATTTGTTAGTAGTTTGGGTTGTTTTCAAATGATCAACCCTTCCTGCAAGCACACAAGTTAGGTAAATTTTTAAAACCCAAAAGACTTTGTGAAAGAGGGGCCTTCAACCAAAACGTTTTAGCTTCCAAGGCGAGCTGCACCAACTTGAGTTAGCTAGATCTGAAAGGGTTAGTCCAAAAAAAATAAACCAGATTTGAAACCCTAGGCGCAAAATCCGAAAACCAAATCAAAGAAAGATTGAAATTTTGAAACAGTAAAAACACAGACGCTGTTATACCAGACACAGACGCGTCTTTATGACACAGACGCGGTTCTGTGATGCACAGACACGGCCAAAACACACAGACGCCCCTCTCAGACACAAACGCGATCAGAAGTAACTCAGACGCGATTATGTAACACAGATGCCCCTGTCTGAGACCTGCAAAACAAAATTTGTTGAAAACACAGACGCAATTCCCGATCCCGCAGACGCTCCTGAAACTCAGAGACGTGATCTGAACACTCGCAGACGCGGAAATACCTAAAATGTCGTCGAAAAATGTCCGATCTGCAACTTCAAAAATGCAAAATCTGCAACAAAAAGGTTAAATGCAAAGGGACAAGAGTCCCACCGGGCGTGCCAAAATGTATATGGTGAAAATGGATAACAATAATAACAATATTGAAAGGCTAAATGAATCCAACCACTAAACCCTAGCCTAACGATCAACAAAGATCCACCATAACATATGAAGATTACCTAAGACAATGCAAAATAAAACAAAATCACAAAGATTATACCATCACATGTCCAATAGGGTTTTGATCTCCATTCTTCCTATCTCCATTGATCTTGCTTGATATATTTGCTCTCAGATTTTTGTATGCACAAGAGGTCAACAAAGAACGGAATGTGGTTGCGAGTACAATCATAGTGTAGCAAGTTGCATGAAAGATCATTAGCATGAGTGATTAGGGTTTGACAATGAAGAAAGCATCTTCTTAAATAGAAGACTCAATATGAAATGGAGGGTTAAGATTGAGAGGTGTAAAAAGAGAGGTCGGCTAGGATTAGAGGGTAGGTAAAAGAAATACCAAAATAATGAAAGAGGTAGGTAGTGTAGGAATTAAGAGATGAATGACATGTGTCATGTGTAGAAAAAGATAATGAATTAATTAAATAAATAAGGATTTATTTAATTAATAGAAGAAGTATGATAATTAAATAAATAAAAATATTTATTTAATTTAGGAAAAGAATAATTTAAATAAATAAATGTATTTATTTAAATGAGAAATAAGGCTAGAAGAGGATAAATGAATTAATTAAATAAATAAAGATTTATTTAATTAATAGAAGAATTAGGCTTAGATAATTAAATAAACAAAATATTTATTTAATTTAAACATGACAATTTTGGGTGTCTACAGTACCCACAAGATATTTTTGAACTCTTTAGAAGTCCACTCTGTTAGGAGCCTAGTCTGGTTAAAGACTGTTGCAACAGGTTCTGTTAGGAATCGATCCTATTAGGGATCACCCGATTAAGGGATGGCTAGAATACCCAGTTAAGGGTTAAACCCTATTAAAGGTTACCTTGTTAGAGGATTTTATGAACTCAATGGATTTGAGTCACCCTGTTAAAGGATTTACAACAACCTAGTTAAAGCTACCCTGTTAAGGGATTTTCCAATTGTTGAAGTGATTAGAGATTAACAGGTATTACAATGACCCAGTAATAGCACTCAATGCCAATGCAGATCTATTTTAGTTCCTTCCTTCTGCACACACACTTTGTAGGTATCAATTCTCTTATTTGGTCTAGCAAGAAACGAATATCTCTACACTTAGATACACACACAACATTTGCCAACAACTTCAACATGAAAAACAACATTGACCTTATAGGAAACAGATAGGTTGGTAGCATAAACCCTAAACCCTAGACATTTAGGTTGAGCAAATCATTCGGTTCAATCCTGACCATTGAACACTTTGCATTTGAATACAACGGTCTTGAACAGATCTCAAGACATTCTCCATTGTTCTTTTTTCATTGCTTCTTGCAGGCGATAACCCATCACGTTTTCTTCACCGTTTGTAGGGACTTTGCACATTCCCGAGGTAGATAGGATCAATCCCCTTCATGCAAGATCCTTCATGCGCATGAGGCTAACATGGAAACATGATCTAATCTCCATTACAATGCTAACTCATCACACAGGCTCAAAACACTTCAACTGGAAACCCTGAGGCTGGGACTACCAACCAGTAGTCATACCATATTAAACCTTGATAGAAAACATTCCATATACTGGTTCACTTGGACAAACGTACCAC
The DNA here is from genome assembly GCF_030272615.1 of Cryptomeria japonica. NCBI lineage: Eukaryota > Viridiplantae > Streptophyta > Pinopsida > Cupressales > Cupressaceae > Cryptomeria > Cryptomeria japonica. Next base: position 449,065,571 of record NC_081413.1, on the reverse strand, counting down.
TTCACCTTTTGCACCTATGCCGATTCATAACATTATATTGGTTCACTTTGCCAGTTGTTTAACTTCAATAAACCGGTTCACTCTTTGACATATTGTCGGTTCACTCTTCAACATATTACCGGTTCTCTCTTGAGCATATTGACATCAATGACAACACAATATCATCATGTCAACATACTCTGCACATATGCCAACAATATCCCCCTTTGGCATTGATGGAAATATACAAAGATATCTCTCTTTGTGCATCACATCTTCTCCTTAATACTGCAGATATCTTCTCTACTTCACATCTTCTCCCCCTTTGACAACAATGCCCAAGTGGAGGCACGAGCTTCCCTGTTCCACTATGCTGTTCCCCTTGAGGAGTAGCATCCTTCAACACATCAATCCTAAAAAGATATAGCAAAGTAAGATCTAACTGATGTGGAGCACAAACCTTTAGTTCACCTCTTGAAGAGGAAGCACCCCTAATTCCCCTCTCAGGTAGGTAAAAGTAGCCTTCGATAGAGGCTTAGTGAATATGTCTGCTAACTACTCCTTACTGGAAACATTTTCCAATACCACCTCTTTGCTCTGAACCTTTTCCCTAAGGAAATGATACTTGAGTTCAAAGTGCTTGGTTCTAGCATGTAAAACCGGATTCTTGGAGATGTTAATTGCACTTGTATTGTCACAAAATATACTTACTGGTTCAGATATAGGAACTTTTAAGCCATTCAATACATGCTTCATCCAAATAGTCTAGGTGCAGTTCATAAAAGTTGCAACATACTCCACTTCTGCTATAGACTGAGAGATACAACTCTTCTCTTTACTCATCCATGAGACCAGTCTACCACCAAGAAAGAATGCACCACCAGTTGTGCTCTTCCGGTCATCCACATTACCAGCCCAATCAGCATCTATGAACACTTTCAGGTTGAAATCATCATTGTATGGATACCATAATCCATAGTCAATAGTTCCCTTCAGATATCTAAGAATCCGCTTGACTGCTACCAAATGGGATTCTCTTGGGCTTTTCTGAAACCCATAAGTAATACCCACTGTATATGCAATGTTTGGTCTGTTATGCACTACATAATGAAACTTACCAATCATTGATCGGTATTCCTTCTCATTCACCAATGCTGAGTCATCCTCTTTTGATAGTTTACAAACGGTCACTATTGGTGTACCAACCGGTTTTCTATCTTCCATGCCTAAGGTCTTCAAAACCTCCTTGACATACTTGGACTGAGTAATAAAGATTCCATCTTTCATTTGCTAAATCTATAGTCCAATGAAGAACTTAATCTCCCCTATGAGTGACATCTCAAACTCCTTTTTCATCTCATCTACAAAGTCATGACCCATCTTGTCATCTCCACCAAAGATTATGTCATCAACAAATACTTCACAAATCAGAATCTGATCTCCTTCAGATTTCAAGTAGATATTGCTATCTTCACTTGTTCTTTCAAATACAATCTTCACAAGATGGGAGTGCAAGCATTCATACCATGCTCTAGGTGCCTGCTTTAGTCCATACAAGGCTTTATGTAGCCTACACACCATGTCACTATCTTTTGATAGAGAAAACCCATTTGGTTGCTCTATATACACCTCCTTTTCAAGTATTCCAATTAGAAATGCAGATTTTACATCCATTTGATATACCTTGAATCCTTTAAAATTTGCATATGCAAGAAGCATACGAACTCCTTCCAATCTTGCTACTGGAGCAAAGGTTTCTCCATAGTCTTCCCCTTCTTCTTAGGCATATCCTTTACATACTAGTCTGGCTTTGTTCCTTACCACTACGCCATCCTTATTCAGCTTATTTTTGAAGACCCATTTGGTTCCAATGATATTTTTATGCTCTGGTCTGGGTACCAAACACCATGTACTATTCTTCTCTATCTGGTCAGCTTCCTCTTCCATTGCCTTGATCTAGTCTTCATCTTTATGTGCCTCTTTCAATGATTTAGGCTCGAATTCAGAGATCATACATGAGATTTCTCTGACCTTTCTTCTTGTAAGAATTCCTGCATCTTTGTCTCCTATGATCTGCTTTGGATCATGTTTGAGTTTGACATACCTAGGTATATTCTTAACAGATTCCTCTTTCTTTTCTTCTTCATCCTCATCTTCATCAGCATTAGCATCTACCAGTGTAGGAGCATAGTTACTAGTACTAGGTACATTTGCAACCAGTTCCCATAAGGTTACTACCGGTTCATCTCCTACATGCTCTTTGCCAGTTTCCTCAGCTTTCTTAGAGTTTTCATCAATCCTAACATCGATTCTTTCAACAATTCTCTGATTCCTATTGTTGAAACATTTGAGAGCTTTACTCTTGGTGGAATATCCTAAGAATATTCCCTCATCACATTTTGCATCAAATTTTCTCTGATGTTCACTCCTTTTGATATAGCATTTGCTACCAAACAATCTAAGGTAGCTTACTACTGGTGGCTTACTGGTCCATTACTCATAAGGAGTCTTATCCTTTCCTTTCTTGATGAGTACCTGGTTCATTGTGTAGACTGCACTACTCACTGCTTCTCTCCAAAAGGTGTGAGCAACCTTTCCTTGGATCAACTAGTTCTAGCCACTTCAACCACAGTCCAGTTGTTTCTTTCTACTAGGCCATTCTACTATGGATTCTGGGGCGCAGACAGTTGCGTCTTGATGCCATCCTCTTCACAATATTTGTTGAATTCACCGGAAGTGAATTCCCCTCCTTGATCAATTCTAAGGCATTTGATTCTTCTACCACTTTCCTTTTCTACTAGTGCTCTGAAAGCTTTGAACTTTCCAAAGGCTTTAGACTTGTCCTTCAAGAATGTGACCCACATCATTCTTGAGCAATCATTTGTAAGAATCATAAAATACCTATCTCGTTGCACACTCCTAGTTTTCATAGGACCACACAAATCAATATGCACAAGATCAAGTAAATTGTCTACAATGAAAGATTTACCTTTGAAAGTTGAGGAAGACATTTCCCCAGTTGACACTCTCTGCACAAAGGATTTTCTAGTTTTCTTAGCACTGACAATTCTCTAACTGCCTTGATCTTACTGGCCTTCACAATGTTATCAAAGTTGACATGGCAGAGTCTCCAATGTCATATCCAACTATCATCAAACTTGGCCATAAGACATGTATTGACATTTGCATTCAGCTGAAATAGGTTAGCTTTGGTCTGCATACCGGTGGCCATCAGTTCACCATTCTTTCCTTTGATTTTTCATACTCTATTTTTGAATTCTAGAGTAAATCCACTATCATTTAGCTGGGCAACACTCAATAGGTTGTGTCTGAAACCTTCCACCTAATACACATTGTCAGCACTGCTCTTTCCAATCAGAGAGATGGACCCTCTTCCTTTTACCATACATGGTGCATCATCACCAAAATGAACCACACCACCATCATACTCTTCCAAAGATAGAAACTTTCTCCGATCACCAGTCATATGGTGAGAACAACCACTATCAATAATCCACTCATTGGAATTATCAAAGCAGGAGACAAGAGCCTTCTTGTTTGACACATCTTCCTTGACTGCTACAAACACAATATCTTCATTTTCTTCGTCTTCTGATTCCTCATCAGTGACACCTTCATCAACTGCTACAAAATAGTTTCTTTGGTTTCCTCCTTTGAACTTCTTGAACTTTTCCAGTTTGTCCTTGCTATCACCATTAGGACAATTTACAACAATGTGTCCTATCTAGTTACAAGAAAAGCATTTCAAAGGGAGCTTACCTCTGTATTTATTGGTTCCCTTAGGAAGTCTCTTGGAAAGAAGAGATTCAAATTCCATCAAAATCTCCTCATCATCCATTTCTCTTCTCTATCTTGGTTCACCACTGGTACTAGCTTCTTTTCCTTTTCTAGATGGAGCAGCAAATGCTCTAAAGGCTGATTCAGTCTTCTGAACACTGCCATCAAAACTATTTAGCTCATAGGCTGTCAACTTTGCAATGATGGAGTCTAGGGATACCTTAGTTTTGTCTATTGACCTCAACTCTTGAATAGCAACAACCCGTATTGCATAGACTGGTAACAAGGATCTCAAAACTTTGCTAACAACAGTGGAATCTTTCATTTTACCACCTGCACTCTTGATATCTCCAACAACAATTTTGATTCTTATTCTATATTATTGAATGGTCTCTCCTTCAACAATCTGCATGTCTTCAAACTTTCCTCTAAGGCTTTCTTCCTTAGCTTGTTTCACATGCTCATCACCGCCATAGATGTTCTCAAGAGTATCCCATACTTCTTTGGGATTTTCTTTATCCTGGACATCAATAAACTCAATGTCAGATAAGCTGCTGATTAGGGCTTCCATGACCTGCCCATTCTCTTAGATCTCTCTCTTTTAATCATCGGTGAGAGTACTGGTAGGAATAACATAAGCATTCTCAACATAGCTCTAGTGTTGAGCACCCATGCTCCTAATGCATATCTTCATTCTATCCTTCCATATTTTGAAATTATCTCTGTTGAACTTTGGACCTTCCCTCTTCATCATTAGAATAGGATCTTTCCCTCAAGCAGTTAAGCTTACAACACAGAGGACCTGGAGGATGCTCTGATACCAATTGATAACTCAATGATGAATAGTGAGTACCAAACCGGTATTGAGAGGGGGGGGGGGGTTTGAATCAGTACAGGCACAAAAACTTTTCCTAAACCGGTTTGACTGCAAACGGTGCACTTGAAAGACAAACACTATTACCGGTCTAAACCAAATTACTACTGGTTAAACATAATGAGACTGTGAAAGACATAAACTAGCAAAACTTATCTTTCATACAATCTACTCCCTCATTTCCACTTCATCCTTATGCATAAACAAATAATCTATCATCAAAGATGCAATAATTTACTATAACAACATAATTCACCACTAAACAGGAAATAACAAAATATCACATGAAAGAGGCATCACACATGAGACACATATTTTTCACTTGGAAACTCAACTGGGAAAAACCACGATGGGGATGAGTACCCACAAGCTGCTTTTGAACTCTTTAGAAGTCCTCTCGGTTAGGAGCCTATTCTGGTTAAAGACTGTTACAATAGGTTCTATTAGAAACCAATCCTATTAGGGATTACCTAGCTAAGGGATGGCTAGAATACCTAGTTAAGGGTTAAACCCTGTTAAAGGTTACCTTGTTAGAGGATTTTACGAACTTAATGGCTTTGAGTCACCCCGTTAAAGGATTTATAGCAAGCTGGTTAAAGCTACCCTGCTAATGGATTTTCCAACTATTGAAGTGATTAGAGATCAACAGGTATTACAATGATTCAGTAATAGCACTCAATGCCTGTGCATATCCGTTTGAGTTCCTTCCTTCTAAACACACACTTTGTAGGTATCAACTCTCTTATTTGGTTTGGCAAGAAACACGTATCTCTGTACTTAGATACACACACAACATTTGCCAACAACTTCAACATGAAAAACAACATTGACCTTTTAGGAAACAAATAGGTCGGTAGCATAAACCCTAAACCCTAGACATTTAGATTGAGCAAATCAGTCAGTTCAATCTTGACCATTGAACACTTTGCATTTGAATACAATGGTCTTGAATAGATCTCAAGATATTCTTCATCGTTCATTCTTCACCACTTCTTGGAGGCGATAACCCATCATGCATTCTTCACCTTTTTTCAAGGACTTCACACATTCCTGAGGTAGATAGGATCAATCCCCTTCATGCAAGATCCTTCACATGCATGAGGTTGATGTGGCAACACGATTTGATCTCCATTACAATACTAACTCATCACACAACTAGAAACCTTGAGGCTAGGACTACCAACTGGTAGTCATACCATATTAAACCTTGATAGAAAACATTCCATATATTGGTTTACTTGGACAAATGTACTACTTCACCTATTGCACCTATACCGGTTCATAACATTATACTGGTTCACTTTGCCACTTGCTTAATTTGAATAAACTGGTTCACTCTTCAACATATTGCCAGTTCAATCTTCAGCATATTACCGGTTCACTCTTCAACATATTGTCGGTTCACTCTTCAACATATTACTGGTTCTCTCTTTAGCATATTGACATCAATGACAACACAATATCATCATGTCAACATACTCTGTACATATGCCAACATCCTCATGTATAGTATCTTTTTCCCATTTGATCTTTATGATTTCATGATCTCTTACCTTGATAAGATCTTTAGCAGCTCTTCTAGCTTCCATTTCCTGACCAATGCGGATAGTGAGACCTTCCAGCTGTCTTCTTAAATTTAGTTTCTCACCCTACAAATTTTCAACTTCTTTTGATAAAGCATCAATATTAGCTTCATCTGAAGAACTATTGTCAGATATTTCTAACAGTTTTTTAGATAGCTCTTTCCTTTTGGATTGAGAAACTTTTAGTTTGCCCCTAAGGGATTCAATCTAGTTTCTGCTAGCATCTAGCTCTCTAACAATCTCAAAGTAACTTTTGTCCCCCATGGTAGTTTCAATATTTCCTTCCAAGCGGTTAGGCTTTAAAGAAGTTAGGTTTAGATACCAATTGATGGACTTGAAAAGCACTGAGAGTGGGGGGGGTGAATCAGTGACACCAAAACCAACACTACTTCAAACACTAACTGGTAGATGAACTTAAGCAAGTAGCTAAACAAAACACATGCTATCCAAAATAAAATAACAACATCCACATAAAGTAGAACATCCACCATAACACAAGTGTTTATACATGGAAAACCCAAATAGGTAAAAACCACGGTGAGATGGAACTCACAAGTTAACTATCTACAATAATAGATAACTGACCAGTTAAGGTCTTACAAAGAGATCCCAACCTTGATTAGAAGCTTATACCTTGTTAAGAGTACTACCCTGTTAGGAGTAACCTTGCTGGACGATTTTAGAATCCAAACTAATGGATCACCTTGTTAGAGGATTTGTACAATGAAGCTTGTTAGAGCTTACCTGGTTAGGGGATTTTATTCTATTGTAATGATTAGAAAACAACAAGAAAGATTTGATCTATTCTGAGTAGCACAAACTTGCTTGATCAGATCATTCTAAGTACATTCAACACTTCTCTTCATCTTAACACTTATCACTTTTCAACAAAATATTTTTCACATAACAACTCTCTCTATGTTATTATCAAATGATTCACTAAGATGTGTTTAAAAAGACATTCATATCTTATGTCGGCCATAGGAACACAATTTCCTAGGTGCAATGTATTTATAAAAGTAAACATAACTCATCACAAAAATGACCGCCAAACAAATGGTGTTGGTAACTCATCACAAAATCAGATACCGATTAGAGCAATCAATACCGGTTGGAATAAAACTAGTGACTCATTTTCTAGGAATCTTCCACTTGATCTTCACCTTCAACTTTATCTTCACTTTGATGTAAAATTAGTGTCACCACAGGTTATCTCTTAGGAACATACCAGTTGACACAAAGTACGGTATAGGGATAGACCTTAAACATATCGATTGGTAGTAAAAACCAATTGAAGTTATACCGATAGTCAATGTAATCATATATGTGTGTGAGAGTGTTTCATCAATTACAACAAGTGATGAATACATTACAATTATCATCAAGCCAATAGGTCCATGTGTTATTTTTCTCAACCTGATCTAATTCTTCTTCCATAGCTTTCAACCAATACTCATCTTTACATGCCTCAATTACTGATATCAGTTCAACTTTTGAAATTATACATACCTCATTAGTTGCCAATCTTCTTCTTGTCATCACTCTATTGCTCTTCCTTGTTCTTCAGTTATTGTAGAATTCTTTGATGTTGACGGAGTAACTAGTTCAACTCTCTATTCCAGTAAAGGTGCTATCAGTTCAGATATAATTATTTCCATTGCCAATTATTTCTCATAAACTCTGATTTGATTTCTATTCAGCTCATCTACTTTGACATTATCACTCTCCACAATTCTCTACAATCTCTTGTTATAACATCTATATGCTTTGCTTTCATTAGAATAACCAATAAATATGCCTTCATCACATCTAGGATCAAATTTACCAATAATATCATTTTTGATTTAACATTTACTACCAAAAATTCTGAAATACTTAATTGTAGGTGTATTGCCAAACCATAATTCATAAGTTGTCTTACCAGTTTCTCCTTTGATCTTTACTCTGTTAAATGTATAAACCACTGTGCTCATTGGTTCTCTCCATTAGATATGAGCTAGACTAGCTTCCATCATCATTGTTCTAGGAACATCAATGATAGTTTTGATCTTCCTTTCCACAAATCCATTCTGCTGAGGTGTTTGGGGAGCAGAAAATTGTCTTCTTATACTATGCTTGTCACAAAAGTTATTAAACTCATCAGATGTGAATTCTCCACCATGATCTAATCTCAAACATTTAATCTTCAATCTTGTCTCAGTTTCCACTTTAGCCTTAAATATTTTAAAATTTTCAAATGCTTCAGACTTTTCTCTTAGAAAAGAAACCCACATCATTCTAGAATAATCATCAATGATTAGCATGAAATATCTATCACCTTGAAATTTTTTAACTCTAGCAGGGCCACACAAATCGGTATGAATAAGATCAAGAACATCATTTGATTTAACTTGTATGCTCCTAAAAGAGGTTCTAACCTGTTTACCCATTTGACATTATTTACATACTGAATTATAGGGCTTCATAATCTTAGGTATATTCCTAACTGCCTTAGTTGAACTAATCTTCACAATGTAATCAAAATTAATATGACACAACCTTTTATGCCATAGCCAACTCTCATCAATCTATGTAATCAAACATGTCTTCTCACCAGAGTTCAAATAAAATATATTACTGTTTGTCTGTGTACCAGTTGCAATATCCAAGAGAGATCTATTAATGATTTTGCATTTCCCATCCTTGAACTATAATTGAAATCCCTTGTCTACCAATTGTGCTACACTCAAATGATTATGCCTCAAACCTTCAACATAATAAAAATTGTTAGTATTGTTCTTACCATCTAATGTTATAGTTCCTTTTTCTTTAATCATACATGCCTTGTCATCTCCAAATCTAACTAGACCACCATCAAATTCTTGTAAAGACAAAAACTTCCCTTTATCTCCAGTCATATGATATAAACAACTACTATCAATTACCCATTCATCCTTGTCTTCAATTTTAGTAGCAAGTGCCTTCTCTTCAAGTACATTCTCTTCCAATGCCTGATCATCTTCATTGATATCTAGGAATACCCACTCCTTCCCATTGCTAGATCCACCAGTAGAATCTTCTGCCAGTTCATCATCTGAATCAGTAATGCCTTCCTCATCTACTACATAGCATGATTTGTCTTTGTTTTTCTTGTACTTATACTTGTTCTGATATCCAGGGTTAGGATTAAATGATCTTCTAACTCTTTCTTCAATTCTTGAATTTCTTTCATGACATCTAGATGCAAAATGACCAATCTTATTACATGCAAAAGCTTTAAAAGGTTCTTTTCCTTCATACTTACTTCCTACCGGTCCTTTAGGAACTCTTCTAGCAAATAGTGCTTCATTTTTTTCAAACTCATCATCTTCTCTTTTCATATCTTCTAATTCCTTTGCATACAAGGCTTTCCAATATTGCTTATCAATTGTAGATGTAGATGCATGAAAAGAAGGTTCAGTCTTCATATCTCCAGAAGGTCCAAATTCTTCAAGCTCAAAAGTAGATAGTTTCCCAACCAGAGTATCTTTGTTGACAGATGTATTAGCCATTATTCTCAACTCATTAATACTAGTAGCCTTCATTTTGTAAGTCGATGGTAGGGCTCTTAGGACTTTACAAACAATTTCATCTTTGCTCAGAGTTCCACAACAACATTGAATTCCCATAACAATCTCATTTACCCTTTCCATGAATGTAGTAATCCTTTCATCTTCTTCCATCTCTAGGTTTTCATGTCTCACTCGGTAACCATCAAGTTTAGCAATTTTTACTGTAGTGCCACCTTCATTAAGAGTCTCCAACTTATCCCATATAGCCTTTCCAAGTGATTTGTCGGTTAATCCCATTATTTGCTGATCAAAAAGTGCACACATGAGGGCTTCTCTTTCTCTACAATCATTCTCAAGCTCCTTGTCTAGGTTTTATAGAGGAGGATTTCTAGATCCTGAATTATAGCATGTGACACCATTCTATGTGATCTCCAAAATCTCCTTGCCAAGAAATCTTAGATGAGTCTCCATCCGAATCTTCCATACTATGTAATTTGTTCCATCAAGCCTTAGAATATCCCTTCAAAAGATAGCTCCAAAATAAATGGATGAACTTGAACTATTAGTCACCATAGGATTTTCCTCAAGAGGTTAAGCTTTCTGCAAAGAGGACCAAAGCTCTAATACTAATTATTAGATAGTTCAAATAACTAGAAGACAACTAAGAGGGGGGGTGAATTAGTTGTCACAAATTACCGGAAGCATTACCAATTTAAACATTAATACCGAAATAGAAGATAAGCCATTTAAGCATAAACAATAATCACAAAATAAATACCATCCATATAACACCAAGATTTGTATGTGGAAAACCTGGTAAAGGGTAAAACCACGGTGGGAAGCCTACCCACAGTCAGATAATACTTTTGTAGTAATTATGTGAATTACAATTGAGGGGCTAGCACATGCAAGAAGGCCAACAACCTAGAGTGCACCACTCATCGCAAAAGAAGCCTCACTGGCTACATATAAATCCAGACTACAATCCAGAGAAGTGTTGAACTATAAAAGATAGCATCTCCTATGGATGAGTATAGTTCCAGTTAATCTCAATAATGAAGGACTAAATCCTTTAACATAAACCCAATTCGATCTCCAATGATCAACCAACTCATCTGCCTGAATGCTTTTACATTATTTGCACATTACATTCCTTGACCATGACATCTTACAATAACCATGATGATCTACAGTAAGATCTTACATCTATTTATACAAACCCTCGACCCTAAACAATTAGGTTGGCCACCAGATAATAAACCAATTATATAATTACAAGCCATGTCAGTCTTAGACCAAACAAATAATATCAATACATAAGACATCCTAGAAACACATCAATAGGTCCTATCCACATGTTACATTAAATCTGGTTGATAACCTAGATCAACCGGGACAAAGAATAGGTCCACATGCCACACCAATGATCTCCATCCATCAAGTTTAGAACATGATCACCAACAGAATCCTGAAACTCCACCAGAAGCTACACCAACACCTCTTATGCAAATAATCAAAGATCTCCATCAAAAGCTCAATCGGTGAAACCATCCTCAGAACCAAAAACCAATCTTCTAAGCATGCGGGATATCAACTGATTCCTAGACTAAAACCAATTGACCAAGTATGAGTATGTGTATCATGAATAAGCCAATTCAATCACTAGACTATACTAGAGCCTATCAAATCATGTCGGATCCAAGTTAACTAGAAACCATCCATCCTACTGGGACCAGAAAGGTGCTGATAAAGCATCAAAACAACTAGTATTGTCATCAATGACAAAACATCACTACAACACATAATTAATTCTATTGGCAATTTGGCACTAAGTTGTCATTGATGTCAACTAGTTTGGCAAGGTCACCGGTAAGTTAGAAGTGGTGACCAATATGATGGTGGTACACATGAAAGTGAGCAGACAGAAGGAAGGCTATCGATACACATGACTTGGTTCATCTAATGATAAAGAAGGCTTATCAATAAGGCATAAACCAGAATGAAGGCACAACAACTGGTGGTCAACTGATGAATAGAACCGAAAGGATGGTTGATGATCATACCAGTGAGATAAGCTAAACCGATAGTCAACCTAGTTCGACAAAGTATGTCAAACCAACATAGGAATCTAAGAAAAGGAGGATATCGACAAGCATGAGAGCTAGATGCTAGGTGGATGTATTTTATAGGTTGGTGGAGTGTGCATCGATGAAACAAATCAGCATGCAGGTCGACTTTGATGAGGATCCCACAAATCATGGAGGATGCGAGAAGATTACGGCTCGAGGAAAGCAAGATGGAAAATAATTCGCACTGATCTTGCAAGAAGATTTGATTTTCATACTTATTAGGTGAAGGAAATAGTAAATCCATTAATTGGGAGTGACAAAGGAAAGAAGAATAGCGTGGTGCAGAATCCCAGATTTAGAAAATGCACATTGGAATGCAAAGTTCAGTTGGTGATTGAATGCTGTCATAAAGATCATATCCCTAAAAAGAAGAACATATCAGAGGGGATTCAGATTGTGTTGGAAAAGGAAAACCTAATAGGATAGTGTTTGAAATCATTCTTGGCAAGAAACAATGAATATAAATACATAAGCTCAAAATAGAGAAGGTGTATGCTTATAGAGAAGAAAAAGAGAAAAAAGAGCTTAAGTGTAGAGAAGGATGATTTTTGCCTTAGAATTTATTCTAAGAAAGTTGCAGAGTGAGTGAGTGAGAAAACTGGTGAGAGGGTTTAACCGACAGTGATTGAGTATCGGTATAACTGTAGCAGGTGCAATAGTTAAGAAAACTGGTGAGGTGTGATAGAGAAAGACAACATCCAAGTGTGACACAGTATGTTGTGAGAATGTGAGAGAGAGAGAGAGAGAGACACACACACACACACGCATAGAGAGAGAGAGAGAGGAGAGGGCAAGAATCAGAGAGAGTGATCTCACAACCAGTAGTGTGAGATCCTATGGAGAAGAAAAGATTGTCAACCAACAGTAAGATATTTGATCAAGAGTTGTAGAATTCATTTGTAACAAGAAGCATTAACTGTATATAATTTGTATTTCAATATATATGCATTGCCAAGTTGGAGCTTGGTGCTCCCTGGGTTGGTGCCCTAAATCTTTGTAATCCAGTGTTTTACTTGTGAGACTAGAATGGAGCAGTAATCTCCAACAATATTTTTCACTGAGGTTTTTCCCATATTGGGTTTTCCTCGTATATCTGGTGTTGTGAGTTGAATTTGTGTGATTGCTCTCCTTAGTTTCCTTTTTCTTTACTAGTTTGATAGTTTGGTTCTTGAGATTAACCAGTATTCTGAAGTTCCTTTAAAATTCAAAAAGTTTAGGAACCACTGATTCATCCCCCTCTTAGTGGTACTATGTGTTCAACAAATTCCACCAAATGGCCAACAACTAATGGTAATGTATACAATCTGAAAGATGATTTGAACCACAATGCATGATGGGACAACCTGATGAGAGATGATTGTGGTATAGATGGCTAGGACACATCAATTTTGACAATTTTGTCAAAGTGAGAAAGAATGGATATATAAGACACATACCTCAGATTACCAAACCCACAAGCACTTTCTGTGATGAGTGCAAAAGAGGAAAGCAAACCAAGGTAAGCGTCAAGACTAAAGAATACTCAACTACAAGGCTACTAGAACTTGTTAATCCTATGAGGATCTAGTTAATACTGAGAGGGAGGGTTGATTCAATATTAAGACCAATTAAAAACTTCAACTCAAAATCAAACTTATTTCAGCTTATCTTAGATATGCAACTACTATAATCAAATCTAATAACTCTTTTTCAGATTTTCTTAACAATTCAATCAAATCATTTACCAATAATTTCACCACCAAAGTAATCATATAAACTTGATCAATTACCAACTCATTAACCTTATCAATAAGATCAAAAAGTTTCTCAAACAACATCTTATCAGTACTAGTAACCTTAGATAAACTTCTAATAAAAAATCATAACCAGTTTCTCAAAAATAATGCATGGAATAAAATATAAACAATAACATCACATGAAAAACATTCCACACATGAACACCATAAGTTTTTGATGTGGAAACCCAAATAGGGAAAAAAACCACAATGGTAGTTGGCACCCACAAATATTTGTACTCTTTTGAAGTACACCCTGTTAGGAGCTTAGCCTTGTTTGAAGTACACTTGGTTAACAATAGACCCTGTTAGAAGTCCCTCGGTTAACAGTAGACCTTGTTAGAAGTCACTTGGTTAGAGGATTTTCCTTGCAACTCGATTAGGAGCTTGATGATCTGTTATGATTAACCTCATGAGAGGATTTAACACTCTTTTGAGAGCCTCCCTGTTAGGGGACTTAAATGATTAAGGCATGTTAGAGCCTACCTGGTCAAGGGATTTAACTTGCCACAATTGTTAGGGAACAACAGTAAGAGAAATATATGTTTTCTTGCACTTCTCTTCTTGCTTGATTAGATCCAATTATAGAAAACACTCTACAACTCTCAAGAAGATTCCACGCTTTACTTGGATGGCTTAACACATTCTCTAAGATGACTGACATAATAAACATCGTGTCAACATAAATAGCCATCTCAACTAGGTCGGCCACAAATCCTAATTAAATCATGAATTTACAATAAGATCACAAAATATCATCATAGATCGCTATCCAGATCATAACAAAAAATTATAATGCAATATCAGTCATTGATTGATCATAATTCATCACGAAAATCCGATCTGTATACTCAAAACACTCACCAAAGCATTTCGTTGATTTCCAAGAAAATATTTTTTGAATCGTGCTAAAACAACTATTAAATATTTCATGTGGGTTGTGTCGTGTTACCAACTTTAAGTAGACTCACTGTCGATCACCTTCATAACATAAATCATTACCATTTTGATGATTTATTCATCGATCCTTAAACCCTACTAAAACCTTAGAAAAACTTGATGAGAAATTGAAACACACAATATCAATTGCTAGCAATGACAACACAAATCATTACCGTTTTCATGAGGAATATCAATTGCTAGCAATGACAACACAAATAATTGATCATGCCATCTATTCGTAGAATCTCAATCTCTTCATTGCAAATAGATTTCTATCCTTTACCTGTGTAGTCATCGAACTTCAACTACATGACCTAATCTACATTAGTTATGTCAAATGCCAACAATCTCCCCTTTGGCATTGATGGCAACACTAATAAGACACATAATCAGAATGCAATCATCATCATCAACTTGCTTGCAGATATCACATGTCTAATCACAACTCTATCGGTTCTCTTTTTGACATCTCCCCCTAAACCAATGCTTCACTCAGTCTCATCTTTAAATTCCCACATGTTTGTCATATTTGATTTATGTTCTTTTCTTCTTCCCCTTTGACAACAATTCCAAAGATGTAAATTCATGACTTATCTTTAATTTTGTTGCTGCCTCTTTTATAATCTTTGCTAAATAAATCAAAAAATTAAAACAGAGCATTCAATCAAAAATTTACATCAGACTTGCTCCCCAATGGATCGACCTCTACCTTCATCAATCCTTAGTAAAATAAACATGAAATCCACAGGATTGATGGATCTTCATCATTTTAGTTCTTCTGATGTAGGGGTCTAACTCCTACTTTACCTCTAAGAAACTCAAAAGTAGCCTTCGGTAAGGGCTTAGTAAATATATCAACCAACTGATCTTTACTCTTCACATATTCCATCTCCACCTCCTTATCTTGAACTCTTTCCCTTAGGAAATGATACTTCAATTCAATGTGCTTGGTTCTAGTATGTAACACAAGATTTTTAGAAATGTTGATTGCACTTGTATTATCACAATAGATAGTCATTGATTTTGACATATCTATCTTGAATCCTTCTAGCACATGTCTCATCCATATTGCATGCATGCAATTCATGGATGCAACTACATACTCAGCTTCAACTATAGATTGAGAAACACAAGTTTCTTTCTTTCTCATCCATGCCACTAATCTTCCTCCAAGTAGAAAATCTCCATCGGTTGTGCTTTTTTGATCATCAGCATTACCTTCCCAATCAACATCAATAAAGACATCCAAATTAAAATCACCTTTATAGGGATACCATAAACCATAGTCCATTGTTCCTTTGAGATACCAAAAAATTCTCTTCACAACCACCATGTGACTCTCTTTAGGCTCTTTTTGAAATATAGCAACTAATCCAACAACATGAGAAATGTCTGGTCTTCTATGGACAACATAATGTAGCTTTCCAATCATAGATATGTACTCTTTTTCACTAACAACAAGGGAATCATCTTCTTTTGACAACTTGCAACCAGTCACCATCAGTGTCCCTACCTGTTTGCAATTTTCCATGTCAAAATTCTTAAACACCTCTTTGATATACTTAGTTTGACAAATAAAGATACCACCATCCAGTTGCTAGACCTATAAGCTAATAAAGAACTTAATTTTACCAATTAGAGACATTTCAAATTCCTTTTTCATTATATCAACAAAGTCCATACACATATTATCATTGCCACCAAAAATTATATCATCAATAAACACTTCTGCTATCAACATCTTGTCTCCATCAGTCTTCAAATAATATTGTTGTCCTCGCTAGTACATTGGAATCCAATCTTGATCAAATGTGCATGTAATCTCTCATACCATGCTCTCGGTGCCTTCTTAAGACCATACAAAGCTTTGTGCAATTTACACACCATGTCTTTATCATGGGTCAAGGAAAATCCATCAGGCTGTTCAATGTATACTTCTTCTAGAATCCCATTCAGAAAGGTTGACTTGACATCCATTTGGTACTTTAAATCCTTTATATGTAGAAAATGCCAATATCATTCTTACATCTTCCAATCTAGCAATAGGTGCAACTGTTTCACCATAGTCCCCATCTTCCTCTTGAGCATACCCTTTGTAGACTAACCTTACCTTGTTTCTTACAATCCTTCCTTCTTCATCAGGTTTAT
The DNA here is from genome assembly GCF_030272615.1 of Cryptomeria japonica. Classification (NCBI taxonomy): domain Eukaryota; kingdom Viridiplantae; phylum Streptophyta; class Pinopsida; order Cupressales; family Cupressaceae; genus Cryptomeria; species Cryptomeria japonica. The sequence goes on along the minus strand of NC_081413.1, from coordinate 449,048,813 downwards.
TCCTAAAGACCCATTTTCTTCCAATTACATTTTTATCATGTAGTCTAGGAACAAGTGACCATGTCTGATTTTTCTCAATTTGATCTAATTCTTCATTCATTTCCTTAACCCAATCATCATCCTTTATTGATTCCTTAACTATCTTGGGTTCAATTATAGATATCAAACATGAATTCTCTTTCATCTTTCTCCTCATTTGCACACTTGCATTCTTATCACCAATTATTTGTTCTTGTCAATGATTCAGTCTGACATATCTAGGTATTGTATGTGTCAGTTCTACATCTTCTTCATCAAGTTCTTCATCTTCACTATCATCGCTCACCGATTAAGCACTTAGTTCTCTATTCATTGGTTATTCATTATTCTTCACTTCCGGTTCAATGATCACATACTTTTCCTTATTATCATCCTTTATTAGGTTCATATCTGCTTGTACCTTCAGACTTATTAGATAAATTATCAACTTTTAAATTAGCACTTTCAACAATTTTCTTATTCCTTTTATTGTAACATTTATATTCTTTACTCTTAGAGGAGTAACCAAGAAAAATTCCCTTATCATATTTTGCTTCAAACTTCTCAGTGTGGTTATCTCTCTTGATAAAACATTGACTTCCAAAGATTTTAAAATAACTAACACAAGGAGTTTTTCCATACCATAGCTCATAGGTTGTCTTATTGTTACCTCTTTTTATCAGTACCTGGTTAAGAGTGTATACAAAAGTATTGACTACTTCTCTCTAGAACATTTTGGATACATTACCCTTTAATAACATGGTTCTTGCAGCTTCAACTATTGTTATGTTCATCCTTTTTGCAATGCCATTCTAATGTGGTGTCCTCAAAGTAGATATCTATCTCTTTATACCCTGTTCATCACAATACTTCAAATTCATCAGATGTGAACTCACCTCCTTGGTCTGATCTAAAACACTTTCAATTTCTTACTTGTTTTCTTCTCAATCGAAGCTTTAAATGATTTAAATTTACTACATGCGTTTGATTACTCTCTCAGAAATGCTACCCACATCATTTTAGAATAGTCATCAGTGAAGATCATGAAATACCTATCACCATAATAACTCTCTATTCTCATAGGGCCACATAGATCAGTATGTACCAAATCTAAAAAATTCTTAGAAATACCATTCTTGTTCTTGAAAGAAATAGAGGTCATCTTACCGATTTGACAATCTTTTCATATCACACTATCTGATTTGACAAGTTGGGGTAATCCTCTTACAACACTTGACTTAATTATCTTAATCATATTATCAAAATTAACATGACAATATATTCTATGTCATAACCAACTGTCATCCATTCTTTCAACCAGACAATTATTAACATTACTATGCAAATAGAATAAGTTACCTCTAGTTTTCTTCCCGGTAGCAATTAGTTCACCATTACTCCAAGAATTATACAGAATCCACTCTTAAATTCAAGCAAATAACCTTTATCATTGAGCTTACCAACACTTAAAATATTATGCTTAAGACCATCAACCCAAAATACATCATCAACATTACTGTTTCCATTTAGAGATATAGAACCTTTGCCTTTCACCATGCAAGGAGAGTTGTTCCCAAATCTAACAACACCTCCATCAAATTCATTAAGGTTATAAACTTACTTTTGTCTCTGGTCATGTGGTGTGAGAAGCCATTATCTATAATCCATTCATCACTATTCTCCATATGAGATACTAGTGCCTTTTTATCAGACAGTTCGTCCTTCACAACTACAAACACAATTTCTTCATTGTCATCTTCTTCTTCTGACTCCTCATTGGTCACACCTTCATCTACTACAACATAACAATGTTTCTTGCCATTTCCTTTGAATCTTCTAATCTTTTCTTTCTTATTGGTGTTAGGGCAGTTAGCAGCACTATGACCAATTTTATTGCAAGAGAAACACTTCAAAGGTAGATTTCCTTTATACTTACCAGTGCCTCTTGGAAATATCTTTGTTAACAATGCTTCAAGTTCCATCACTTGATCTTCACTATCTTCATCTCCCTAGTTACTTACATGAATTGTCTCGCACTCAAGATTTAGATATATATGTTTTCCTTTTCTACCAGATGAACCAGTAATAGATGCTTTAAAGGCATATTCAATAGATTTTGTCACACTAATGTCAAAACAATTTAACTCAAAAGTCATAAACTTACCAATCAATGAATCAACAATTACTGTATCTTTTTAAATAGATCTAAGTTCTTGGATTGCCAACACTCTTATAGAATACTAAGGTTGAAGAGTTCTGAGCATTCTACTTATTATAGTATCATCTTCTATTTTGCCTCTAGCATTCTTAATGCCACCAACAACTTTTTTAATTCTATGACCATACTATCCAATATTTTATCCTTCCAACATTCTCATGTCATCTAATTTTTCTCTCAATCTTTCCTCTTTGGCTCTTTGAACATACTCATCTCCTCCATTGATTGTCTCTAACTTTTGCCAAACCTCACCTGCAGTTTCCAATCCTTGAACTTCAATATATTCTAAATCAGATAAAGTACTTACAATAGCTTCTAGGTCTTGCGTGTTATCTTGTTGTTCTCCAAGTTCATCCTGTGTCAAGGGAGTAGTAGGAGAAACATATGTTGTTTAAAATTTCTTCCAATATTGTGCACCAAGACCTTTGATGTAGATCTTCATTATGTCCTTCCAGATCTTGTAGTTATCCTTGTTGAACTTGGGACCCTCTTTATTCATCATATTGAATTCCTTAGAATCTTTTACTCAAGCGGTTAGGCTTTTTGCACATAGAGGATTAAAGCTCTGATACCAATTGTTAATTCTATGACGATCTAGTTAATACTAAGAGAGGGGGTGAATAAGTATTAAAACAAATTCAAACTTTAATTCAAAATCAAACTTATTTCAACTTATCTCATATCTGCAACTACTGTAATCAGATCTAATAACTGTGTGAGGCCCTACCCTGACTTAGTCTAACATTTCAGTGATTTTTATGTTGAGACTATTATGGATGCTTTATTTTTATGCATTATGGATTTAGAACTTATATGATTCCGTGATTTGGATAACATTGCTATATGTTGATGCTTCATTTATATGCTTTATGATATAGAACTCTACATGATTTTTGAATAGGATGAATTTGAGATGATATATGTTGTTATTGGATTTGCAGGACTTTACTATGATGATAGAAATAGGATGTATGTTTTATGTGTGGATCAAAATTATGAGAATTATGATAATTGTTTATGTGGATTTGTGGATATAAGGTGTATTGATTTGTTTAAGTGTATATTGTTTGTAGAGTGTTTGATGTGTATTCTTATTCATGTGTTTTATATTATATGAGGTTATTTGAAATTACTAATGTGTAATTGAGATGCGCATGAAAATTATCCATGTGACCATGGAAATATTTTGGAGAACCAAAGCTAGACCCATGTACGTTCGTAGAACCAAGGTTTGTCTATTTGGAGAGACAACACCCCGTTTGTATAGTATTTTATTTGTAAAAGTGGATGTTGCACGAGTGTTAGATTGAATTTATTTATTTGTGTAAATCCAACAAGAGACAAGATTTCATGTATAATTTTGTAAAAGTATTTTTATTTTGTGTCACTTGACACGTGTTGATTTATGTTTTGGTTTTTTTAAAATTGTCTCTTGGAGGGAGTTGTTTAACCATAGCTTTTTCAATTAATTTAATGTGATTCCATAATTGCCTTGGGAAGAGAATCTTTGGGGTGGTCGACTTAAGTTTGACCCGAAAATTAACTTCAGAGGGGTTTAAAAGGGGTTAAATAGACACCCAGGGGTAGTTTAAGAGTGTTTCGTAAAGCCCTTAAGGTATACCTAAGGGTTAAGAGCAATTTTAGGCATGTTTCAACTCCCATGTGACCATTTAGACACCCTAAAAAGTGAGTTTTCTAAGTTGTGTGAAAATTGAATTTAGAAGGCATCATCTAGATTAGTTAAATTTCTATTTTGTTGAGAGATACCTTTTGATCTTTTTCTTCTTTTTTCCTTTTTCAATTTTTAGAAACCTATGAGAACTCTTAGTGAGGTCTTCTTAGGCAAGAAAGAGAGAGTTTGTGGGTAATCACCCACTCTCCATTTTTGGAGACAAGATTTTGAAACAAAGACAGATTTGGTTTTAGAAAATTTGGCTAAGTGTAGAGAGGCAAGGGTTTGTGGAATTGGGCTGCTCATCTTCAACCAATCTAGCATACCTTTGGGCAGTTGAAGGTTGGTCATATTTTCTCCTTGTAATGTTTTATATTGAATGTTGTGTTGAAAGGATTTGCTTGTGTAAAAAGGCTAGTTTCTTGCATGTTTTCTGTGGAAAATTATTGTGTTCTATGTTTTACTTTTTGTATGCATTTTATGTGCTTTGGGAGTAATCAAGGCCTCCTACTCTTGGGAGAGAGGATGGTCTTGTGGGTGGTAGAAGTGACAGTCCTCGAGTGAGAGGCTCTCGTTATGAGATTGATCACAAGGGATTTTATGTGACCCTTTCTTCATGGCTTGTTTATGCATTTGGGGGTCATAAGGAGGGAAATAAGGCATGAATGTCTTGAGGGGCATAAGGATGTGGGGTTGATATACTTATGATGTATTTGGTTTTCCATGAGGTGGCTATATGTTTTACCATACTTGCAGTCTCCTCAGGGTACTTGGTCCACTACCACCCTTGAAAAGACATCACAATATGTGGTGCAGTGTAACCTTGCTTGGGATTGTGTTTGAGATTGTTTTTCCCTTGTCTTTTATGTTTGCATGTGTGTTATCTATCTAGGGCTTGGTTCTCCAAGCTCAGGGGTGGCTACTAGTTATCCTAGGCTGGGAGGTGAGCACTCCATGGTCATAGCTTTGATTTTAAATGCAGGTTGTCGAAAGAAAAGAATAGAACAAGTGGAAGGTTGCAGGAGTTATTTGTTGCAAGAAATTATTTGTAAATGTAATTAATAATTAAAAAAGTCCTCATTTATTAGAAATGAGAGACCCATTGTAAAGAGATAGTAGTGTCTTTGAAATACGTTGTAAAAAGTAGTAATATTTTTGAAGAGGGAAAAATAGATTTGAAAGGTAAACTGATCAAAACATAATGAAATAAACATGTAGAATGCTAAAATATCATAAAAAGATCATTTCATCTTGCTATTTTACCTTCTCCTTCGGATTGAGCTTGATGAAGTGAAGGCGCCCCTTGACAATGCTCCACTTGATGTGCTTCTTTGTTTGCTAGATGTGGATGGCTCTCCAATATTGTGCACAAATGATAAGGATGAATGATAAGGATGAGATGATCAAGTTGCCAAGATGATTTCCTGGGCTCAAAAGGGCAGCATAAGCTTACTGAATTTCAAGATGTTTTGAATGAAGGGATGGAACCCTATTTTATAGGAAGAGGAGAGGAAAATGGATGGCTAGGATGAATTCGAGATGAAGGGCTAAGATTTACTTGTGAGGTCACACAAGGTCAAAGAGAGGGTGTGAAGACCAAGAAATATGCCTTAAAGGCATTTTGTATCTCCACACTCTACAAGATACATTGGAGGAATTAAAAATTCTCCAAAAACGGATATTATGGGGATTAGAAGAATAAAAAGGAATTAAAAATTCCTTGGGAGAGGGAAATGCCTAGAGGAATGTGAGATTTCAAAAATCTTACATTCATCTAGAAAAAGAGCATTTAAAGCTAGTGGCTGGATGAAAGGACAAAGAGTTGACTTTGTGGCTAATCATGATGATTAGCCATTAACGACTTATTAGGAGGGGAATTAGAGGAAATGTTAGGTGGGATTTATATTTGTAGGAGAATTTGACTAAAAGAATAATGTTAAGTGAGTTTAGGGAGTTTCTAGAAGAATTTATTAGGTTAATGATGAATTAAGAAGATGATTTGTAGGAATCATGTAGGTTAACTAATTAATTGAAATTAATTAGCTAGGAGGAAGATTTGTGAGGATTTGATTTTTTAGAAGAATAAAGAAAGGGAATGATTTATCAATCATATGCTATAGTGACAATATTAATTATATTTAATTAATATTGAGAAGAATTTTAATTAACATAATTAATTAATTAATTATGTGAGGAATTAAAAAATAATTAAAATAATTATTTTTAAGTGTCTACAATTTTAGAATGCTATTTATTGTAGAAAAGAAATGAGTATTCCTAAATTAGTTTTTCCAAAGTTCAACAAATTTTTTTTATATCTGATGTGTTTATGATAAATTGAATAGCAAGAAATTTATTTCATTCGTATGCATTTAAAATAAAATAAAACAGGAAAGGAATAAATTAGATTTGCATGCATATTGTAGGCTAAAATTAAAACATATAGTTCTATTTTCTGTACATGCAATATAGTACAATAGAGTTCTAGAAACTGTGTTTTCATGTATTACAGAAAATAATATCTAAGATAGATAGTTTATCTAGACTATATAAAGATATATTTTTTATAGTTGCTGTATAAAATTAATTTAACTCAGTCAGTTACTTTATGCAGAAGATAAATCTAAGGTTAACTTAGTACATCTATGTTTTAGCAATAAAGTATTTTTGGGTTTTTAAAAAAAAGATATACATGGGTTTAATTCAAGATTTCGTTAGCAATATGTTTTAGTAGTGTAAAAAAATAAATATAGAAATTAAATGCATAGTAATGTTAATTCTCCTTATGCATCAAATGTATATAAATTTATACTCATATTTAAAATACAATGCAATATATATATATATATATATATATTACCTATTTACATATATATATTAAAAATATAAATAAAATAAAAAAACAAAAATAATAAAATTAAAAAAAAACCTTTGTTTTAAAAAAAAAAATCGGGGGGTAGGTTTCGGCCGGACCCACTATGTTAAACACAGTGTTCGGCAAGCCAAACCACTTTGTTTAACATAGTGGGATGGGACGGCTCCCGCCATTGTGGGTGACCACAGTGGTCGGCGCCACTGTGGCCTCCCACAGTGGACGACCCTAAGGCCGACACTATGGGTGACCATAGTGGTTGCCGCCACTGTGGTAACCCACAGTGAGCGGCACCCACGGGGTCATCACCGTCGCCTCCCCCAAACCTGCCAATCTTTAAATCATGGCCGCCGCTCCACCACGAACGCAGTCGACCCCTACATAATTTTAAGATTCAAAAAAAATATAAAACCCTAGCCCGGGTAGGGCTAGGGTAGTAAAGAAAAGAGTTAGTATATTATAAAATATGAGGTATTTTATATTATGCATTTTAGATAGGGTTTGCATGAAGTTTTTTTTTAATTATGTGGAAATTCTTTTATAGTATCTAAATATATAGTTATATATATATACACACACATATATAAATACATATATATATGTATATGTATATATATGTGTGTGTGTGTGTGTGTGTGTGTGTAAATATTTATAGAGAGATTGAAAATATAAGAGAATAAGGTAGATTTTAGATTAAATATTTATTTAAGTGTTTATAATTTCCTTATGTTTTTAATAAACATATGGATTTAATTAAAGAAGAAAATAAAATGTTTAAATTTAAAGTACTATGAAGTTTAATCCCTTTAGAAATTTTATGACAAATAGGGTAAGACATTTTGATGAGATTAAACCTTATAGGAAAATTTTCCTTATGAATTCAATCGACTCTTTAAGTCGATTTAGTTTAAACTACATTTTAATTTTTGTTAAATAAAATATAGACACTTACAAATCTAGGTGCTAGGACTAATTTAATTAGATCCTAGGAACAAGTAATGGATATTGGAGATTTATTGTTACCTACGCTAATTAATTTACTAAATTAGTTTATTGATTAAAATCGATAAGACAATAGAACTATTCATTTAATATTCCGCATCTAGTTTTAAATTATTTTTACTTACTTAAGTTAGTAGATAAAGTTAACCTTAAAGATAGTTAAGACAAAATATGTTAGAGCATTTCATATTTGCTAATTTAATGTTTTAAGTGCAAATTTAAAAAAATAAAATTATCCTGTTCTTGCCCTAAATTTTGGGCATGACATTTTGGTATTAGAGCAAGGTTTCCAGCACTAGGAACCTTTCTCCATTACGTTTCGCTTTAATTATTTAATAAATCTTATTATATTAATTTTCTAGGATATTTAAATTTAATTAATTAAATATTATTCCAAAGAAATTAGTTATTTAATTTATTTTATTTTATTTTTCTCTTAGGATGCCTCCGACTACGTGACAAGCTTGCAAGCACGGAAGGGGTCCTAGGCATTTATGCATGGCACACGAAGAGGTAGATAGGGAGGAATTGGTTCCAGAAGTGAACCCAGAGGTTCCTCCCAAACAACCAGTTGACCCAAACCGAAACCTCTCAGAAGCAATCCACAACCTAATTGGTATAGTCCAGGATAGGATTCCAGTCGGGGATCATCATGTTGAAAATCAGAACTCAGGGAGTCATAGATCGACTGATAGGGAATGAAGCAGGAGTCCACCTCCTATTCCCATATAAAGTTAGGGTGGGAATGAGCCAGAGTCTATGCACCTACCAGGACCACCTCCAGGGGCAGAGCCCATGTATTATGAGAGAGCTCGTCAAGACCCAGGTGATCTTATCAGGGAGGTTATGCACCTCCAGGCACCGTCTTTTGGGGGATCTACCAACGGGGTAGAAGCTGAGGCTTGGCTTTTGAGCCTTGATAGGTGCTTTGCATTGTGCTCTTACAAGAGCAATCTAAAGGCATGTGTAGCAGTCCATCTGTTGAGAGGGACGACCTCCACATGGTGGAGACAGGAGGAATACAAGTGTGGATTAGTTCTTGATACTCTTACATGGGAGATTTTCATAGAGAGGTTCAAAGAGAGGTACTTGTCAGAACATTACAGACAGCGTAGGATAGATGAGTTCCATGACCTCTAGCAAAAGGGTCTCTCAGTGACCCAGTACGAGAGAAAATTCTTTGAGCTCTTTCCATACGTGGACTATCTAAAGGATGAGAAACTTCTCGTTAACCGTTTCATCAAAGGGCTAAATGTCGGCATAGCAGGACCAGTGACTATGTCCGCTCCAGGGAGCCTTTAGGTTGCTATGGAGAAGGCACTGATAGCAGAGGAGATTTAGGTCAGACCATAGGATTCTAGGGATTGGTTCTAGAACCAAAACCCTACACCCCTGTCATACGGATTTCAGAAACCCCATTGGAAGGGAAATAATAAAAACTCACAGGGTTTCTCCAAAGCCCCTCCTTCGCAGCAGTCACAATAGAACCAGAGGCAGAAGCCTCCGTAGTATTAGCAGGGCCCAAAGCCAAAGCAGTGGTATTCTTAGGGTTAGAGGCGAGATCAGCGGGCTTAGGTGCCTTACACACCTCTGGCGAGGACTCAGCAGTCCTCCAGGGGTGGGTACAGTGGATCTAGTAGGACAGCGGAACAGGCTTTCTCTAGGCCTCAGGGTGCCTAGTTTTAGGCACATGATGCTTGCTTTACAAGTGGAGCCATGGGGCATATGGTGAGGGATTTCCCTCAGGGTCAGATGGTAGGAAATCAGAGGATGGCCGCTTCAGAGCCTATAGTTGGTGATATGGACCGGTCCCATAGGGTATTCATAGCAATTGACAACCGCCAGGCTGAGCATCAGGCCACGGTCATTGAGGCTACAAGTATTATCAAAGGTAATAGTGTATCTATATTATTTGATTTAGGAGCTACTAACTCCTTTATTTCTCCATTGGTTGTGGAGCGTTGCGAGCTAGTGGCAACTAGATAGGGTGTCAATTGGGAAGTGGAGTTAGCTTTAGGGGCTAGAGTGTTTGTGGAATCAGAGGTTAGGGCATGTCAGCTTCATATTGGCAATGCTACCACCTTAGTAAGACCTTAGAGTTATACCACTTGGATCCTATGGTATCGTACTTGGCATGGATTGGCTTTATGCCCACAGAGCCAAGATGGATTGCCGCCGGAAGGAAATCAAGTGTGAGGATGATCAGGGTTTGCCCATAGTAATCACCAAGATTCAGAGACCCGTGTCTCTTCGTATGATCTCCGCAATGCAGCTTAAGTGGAGCATGTGAAAGGGATGTTAGCTTTTTGCCATCACGATCAGTGATAGGGGGGAAAAGGATGAAAAGGAAATATCACTTGATGACCATCCTATCCTTAAGGGATATTCAGACATGTTTCCCTTAGAGCTACCTGGAATATCGCCTTGTAGAGAGATTGAATTTCATATAGACCTTGTACCAGGAGCTAAACTAGTCTCAAGAGCACCTTATAGGATGACCACAAGTGAGCTTAATGAGCTCAAGATGCAGCTTGAGGAACTACTAGAGAAGGGTCACATTCATCCTAGCATATCCCCTTGGGGTGCACCAGTCATCTTCATGAAGAAGAAGGATGAATCTATCCGATTATGCATGGATTATTGTCAGTTAAACAAAGTAACCATCAAAAACCGATATCCTTTGCCCAGAATCGATGATTTATTCGATGAAATTCAGGGTGCCAAAGTATTTTCCAAAATTGATCTGAGTTAGGATACCATCAGCTGAGAATAGTGAAGAGTGATATCCACAAGACTGCGTTTCGCACTAGATATGGCCACTATGAGTTCACCGTGGTACCATTCGGTCTTACAAATGCTCCCATTGTTTTCATGGGCCTCATGAATTGGGTATTCCGCACATTCCTTAACCATTTTGTGATCATTTTCCTCGATGATATTTTGATATATTCTCATAATGAGGAGCATGAGGAGCACCTGAGGTAGGTTTTGTAGTGTTTGAGGGATAACCAGTTGTTTGGTAGTTTGTCAAAGTGTGCTTTCTTTAAATCAGAGGTCAAGTACCTTGGGCACATTATTTTTGGTGATGGGATCTTAGTTGACCCATCAAAGATCAGAGCTATTATGGATTGGCCAGTACCAACCAGTGTGACAGAGGTCAGGAGCTTCATGGGCTTAGTAGGTTATTACCTACGCTTTGTTGAGGGATTCTCCAGAGTCACTCATCCTATTACTTCTCTTCAACATAAAGGGAAGAAATTTGAGTGGACAGAGAAGTGCGAGAGGGCCTTTCAGGAACTCAAAAAGGCACTTACTAGATAACTTCATAGTTTGCATAGATGCTTCCCTAGAGGGTTTAGGAGCAGTTCTTATGCAGGATGGTAGGTCTATAGCTTTTGAGTCTAGGAAACTTAAGACTCATGAGATTAATTACCCTACTCATGACCTGGAGCTTGCAACGGTAGTGCATGCACTTATGAGGTGGAGAAACTTCCTTTTGGGTCACCATTTTGAGCTTCATTCAGACCATCAGAGTCTTCAATACATATTCACTCAGCTGAACCTTAATGCAGGACAGAGGAGATGGATGGAGTTCTTGTGCAAGTATGATTTTGACGTTCACTACATCAAAGGGAAAGAAAATGTAGTTGCAGATGCTTTGAGTAGGAGATGTCATGAGGTATACACCATATCTATGGGCATGGATTTGAGAGACCATATACTATAGCAGTTGCTAGAGGATGGATGGTATTCAGAGGTTTGTCAGGTGTTACGATCTCAGAAAATTTTAGAAGGAAAATATGTGGATTATTCCTTAGACTCTGATGGACTATTATGCCATAGAGGGTGTATCTATGTACCTTCTTCTAGGGGTTTGTGAGAGTTCATTGTCATGGAGGCTCATAGAGCTCCTTATGTAGCACATCCCAGAGTTAAGAAGATGCATGCTAACTTGAGACAGTTATATTTTTGGCCAGGAATGCAACAGCTCATTGCTAAGTTAGTAGCTCGATGCCTCGAGTGTTAGAGAGTAAAGGCGGAGAACCACCATCCAGGTGGGTTGCTCCAGTCTCATGCTATACCAGAGTGGAAGTGGGATACTATATCCATGGATTTCATTATTGGTCTTCCTATGTCATCTCGTTACCAGTTGACAAGTTGACCAAAGTGGCCCACTTTTCACCAGTTCGGACTACCTTCACAGCACCAGCTGTGGCACAGGTGTTCCTATGAGACATTGTCAAACTTCATGGTGTTCCACATAACATTATTTCTGATAGGGATTCCCTCTTCACATCTTCCTTTTGGAAGGCATTACAGGCAGTTATGGGCACTAAGCTCAATTTCAGTACAGCCTATCATCCAGAAATAGATGGTCAGATAGAGAGGGTTAACTAGGTGATAGAGGATTTGCTTCTAATGTACGTCATGGATCATCAGACCAGATGGGAAGAGTACCTTCCCTTAGTGGAGTTTGCCTATAACAATGGGCATCACACTTCTTTGGGGATGCCACCCTATCAAGCATTATACGACAGGCCTTGCAGGACACCGTTGAGTTGGGACCGTATATAGGATAGAGTTACTATTGGTCCTGAGATAGTTCAGGATATGGGGCAGCAGGTGGATTTGATTAGGCAATGTCTTAGAGAGGCACAGGATAGACAGAAGATATATGCAGATGCGAATAGGATAGACCATAGCTACTTGGTTGGAGACAGAGTCTTCTTGAGAGTGCGAACACATAAGAGTCCAATCCATTACGGAAAGGGTTCTAAGCTCGTACCTCACTTTGTAGGACCATTTGAGATCCTTGAGAGGATAGGACTAGTTGCCTACCATTTAGCTTTGCCACCTATCCTGTCACGCATCCACGATGTGTTTCATGTATCCATTTTGAGGAAGTATATCTATGATGAGTCTCATATTTTAGATTGTGATGCCTTGCAAGTGGAGTCGGATGGGTAGCTAGCTTTGGAGCCCATTCGCATTTTGGCATGCCAGACATTGGCCCTTCGAGGTCGAGAGCTGGATTAGGTTAGGGTCTAGTGGGATTGCTATGATAAGGTTATAGCTTCATGGGAGGACGTAACATGTATGAGATCAGAGTACCCCCATCTTTTTGATGAATTCCAGGAGGAAGTTCATGCCTAGAGGGGGAGGATGTGAGGCCCTACCTTGACTCAGTCTAGCATTTCAATGATTTTTATGTTGAGACTATTATGGATGCTTTATTTTTCTGCATTATGGATTTAGAACTTATATGATTCCATGATTTGGATAACATTGCTATATGTTGATGCTTCATTTATATGCTTTATTATATAGAACTCTACATGATTTTTGAATATGATGAATTTGAGATGATATATATCGTTATTGGATTTGCAGGACTTTACTATGATGATATAAATAGGAGTAATCAAGGCCTCCTACTCTTGGGAGAGAGGATGGTCTTGTGGGTGGTAGAAGTGACAGTCCTCGAGTGAGAGGCTCTCGTTATGAGAGTGATCACAAGGGATTTTATGTGACCCTTTCTTCATGGCTTTTTTATGCATTTAGGGGTCATAAGGAGGGAAATAAGGCATGAATGTCTTGGGGGGCATAAGGATGTGGGGTTGATATACTTATGATGTATTTGGTTTTCCATGAGGTGGCTATATGTTTTACCATACTTGCAGTCTCCTCAGGGTACTTGGTCCACTACCACCCTTGAAAAGACATCACAATATGTGGTGCAGTGTAACCTTGCTTGGGATTGTGTTTGAGATTGTTTTTCCCTTGTCTTTTGTGTTTGCATGTGTGTTATCTATGTAGGGCTTGGTTCTCCAAGCTTGGGGGTGGCTACTAGTTAGCCTAGGCTGGGAGGTGAGCACTCCATGGTCATAGCTTTGATTTTAAATGCAGGTTGTCAGAAGAAAAGAATAGAACAAGTGGAAGGTTGCAGGAGTTATTTGTTGCAAGAAATTATTTGTAAATGTAATTAATAATTAAAAAAGTCCTCATTTATTAGAAATGAGAGACCCATTGTAAAGAGACAGTAGTGTCTTTGAAATACGTTTTAAAAAGTTGTAATATTTTAGTATGCTATTTATTGCAGAAAAGAAATGAGTATTCCTAAATTAGTTTTTCCAAAGTTCAACAAAAATTTTTTATATCTGATGTGTTTATGATAAATTGAATAGCAAGAAATTTATTTCATTCTTATGCATTTAAAATAAAATAAAACAGGAAAGGAATAAATTAGATTTGCATGCATATTGTAGGCTAAAATTAAAACATATAGTTCTATTTTCTGTAAATGCAATATAGTACAATAGATTTCTAGAAATTGTCTTTTCATGTATTACAGAAAATAATATCTAAGATAGATAGTTTATCTAGTCTATATAAAGATATATTTTTATACTTGCCGTATAAAATTAATTTAATTCAGTCAGTTACTTTATGCAGAAGATAAATCTAAGGTTAACTTAGTACATCTATGTTTTAGCAATAAAGTATTTTTGGGTTTTTATAAAAAAGATATACATGGGTTTAATTCAGGATTTCGTTAGCAATATGTTTTAGTAGTTTAAAAAAATAAATATAGAAATTAAATGCACAGTAATGTTAATTCTCCTTATGCATCAAATGTATATAAATTTATACTCATATTTAAAATACAATGCAATATATATATATATATATATATATATATATATATATATTAAAAATATAAATAAAATTAAATAAAAACCTTTATTTTTTTTTAAAAAATCGGGGGGTACATTATCGGTCGGACCCACTCTGGGTGACCACATTGGTCAGTGCCACTGTGGCCTCCCACAGTGGACGGCCCTAAGGCTGACACTGTGGGCGACCACAGTGGTTGCCGCCACTATGGTAACCCACAGTGAGCGACGCCCATGGGGTCACCACCGCCGCCTCCCCCAAGCCTGCCAATCTTTAAATCATGGGCACCACTCCACCACGAACGCAGTAGACCCCTATATAATTTTAAGATTCAAAAAAAATATAAAACCCTAGCCTGGGTAGGGCTAGGGTAGTAAAGAAAAGAGTTAGTATATTATAAAATATGAGGTATTTTATAATATGCATTTTTAGATAGGGTTTGCATGAAGTTTTTTTTAAATTATGTGGAAATTCTTTTATAGTATTTAAATATATATATATATATATATATATATATAGAGAGAGAGAGAGAGAGAGAGAGAGAGAGAGAGATTTTAGATTAAATATTTATTTAAGTGTTTATAATTTTCTTATGTTTTTAATAAACATATGGATTTAATTAAAGAAGAAAATTAAATGTTTAAATTTAAAGTACTATGAAGTTTAATCCCTTTATAAATTTTATGACAAATAGGGTAAGACATTTTGATGAGATTAAACTTTATAGGATAATTTTCCTTATGAATTTAATCGACTCTTTAAGTCGATTTAGTTTAAACTACATTTTTAGTTTTGTTAAATAAAATATAGACACTTACAAATCTAAGTGCTAGGACTAATTTAATTAGATCCTAAGAACAATTAATAGATATTGGAGATTTATTGTTACCTATGTTAATTAATTTACTAAATTAGTTTATTGATTAAAATTGATGAGACAATAAAACTATTCATTTAATATTCCGCATCTAGTTTTAAATTATTTTTACTTACTTAAGTTAGTAGATGAAGTTAACTCTAAACATAGTTAAGACAAAATATGTTAGAGCATTTCATATTTGCTAATTTAATATTTTAAGTGCGAATTTAAAAAAAAAAATTATCCCATTCTTGCCCTAAATTTTTGGCATGACAAACTGTTTATCATATTTGCTTAACACTTCAATCAAATCATTTACCAATACTTTCACCACCAAATTAATCATATAAAATTGATGAATTACCAGCTCATTAACCTTATAAATAAGATCAAAACTTTCTCAAACAACTTCTTATCAATATCGGTAACTTCTGATAAACTTCTAATAAAATATCATAACCAGTTTGTCAGAAATAATGCATGGAATAAAATATAAACAAGAACATCATATAAAAAATATTCCACACATTCACACCATAAGTTCTTCACGTGAAAACCCAAATAGGGAAAAAATTAATGGTGGGAGTTGGCACCCCCAAATATTTGTACTTTTTGAAAGTACCCCCTATTAGGAGGTTAGCCTTGTTAAAAGCTAACAATATGCCTGGTTAAGCGCAAACCTTTTTAGGAGTCACCTAGCTAGGGGATTTAGCTTGCAACTTGATTAGGAGCTTGATGATCTATTAGGATCAACCTCATGAGAGAATTTAGCACTCTTTTGAGAGCTATCCTATTAGGGGATTTAAATGATTAAGGCCTGCTAGAATTTAACCTGTTGCAACTGTTAGGGAACAACAGTAAGAAAATGATCTATTTTCTTGCACTTCTCTACTTGCTTGATCAGATTCAGTTATACACAACACTTTGCAACTCTCAAGAAACTTCCACACTTCACTTAGATGGCCTGACACTGATGGTATGTTGAAAGAATAAGGATTTGGTCAACTACTCAGAGGGGGGGTGAATTAGTAGATAGAAAAACTAATATAAACTTTCATGAATCTCAAAATTAACCTCTCAAAGTAAACTATAAACTGACATGTTAAACCACTGAATTATAAATACAATATCACTATCAAGATAAACCGGTTGACTGTAACAACAAATTAACAATAAACAACTTGAAATTCGTAAACATCCAAATACTTTACTAACAAAATTAAAACCTTATTTCAGATTGCTGCCAATTAACATGACTTATCAAAGTAGATTAAGTAGTTAAGAAATTCAACCATAGTAAGCATAAACATAAAAACATTCACCACTTGACAAAATATTTTTGATGTGGAAACCCAAATGGGAAAAACCATGGTGAGATGAGATTCACAAGTTAACTATCTGAACTCTTTTGAAGTTCGCCCTGTTACAAGCCAAGCCTGTTAAAGCTTTACAAAAAGTCTTGTTAAGAACAGATCCTATTAGGGACCACTCGGTTAAGGGATTGAATATAATGCCCTATTAAAAGCAATATCCTATGAGGAGTAACCTCGATAGAGGATTTGAAATCCAAGCTAATGGACCGCTTGGTTAAAGGAATTCAATAACACTAAGCTTGTTAGAGCTTACTCGGTTAGGGGATTTTAACTACTGTAATTGTTAGAAAACAATAGGAGTTTGCTTATCTATTTGAATAGGACTATACTTTCTTGTTTAGATCCTTTTCATGCTCCTATCTGCCTTTACACAAACTGTAGATACATCATCTGGTTTGGCAACCACACACTCAACTAGAACTTTGCCAACTATGAAACAAAACAACGCATCGACCTTATAAACAAATCAATAGGTGGATAACACAACAAAAACCTAATTCTCTCATAGAGATTACAAGCAAGTCAGTTCAAGTATGACCGTTGTATTACATAAACATATCTCCACATCATTCAAGATAGCCTCAATAGCTCCTTGATCAATGCTTCATCAAACTTCGTAACTCATCACACATTTTTCATTACATGCAATATAATTTCTCATTCCCAAGATAAAAACCATTATCTCACACGCAAAAGCACTTTCAAACTCTCTCCATACAATATGCATACATGTCATAATCATTACCACTCATCATTAGATCATAAAGAAATACAACCAATTCACCAAACTTAATCGGTTAGGGTTTATCAAATTAATAAGTAGGGTTTACTGGTTCAACTCTCAAATACTTAGCAATACTGGTTCCCTCCACAAACTCACCTACTGCTTACAGTTCCCTTCACTAGCTCTTCATATCAGTTACAAAACAAAACTACAACAATATCATTACCGGTTAATTGACATCAATGACAACATAACAAATCATTAATGCAATCTTCATGCAAATGCCAACAATCTCCCCCTTTGGAATTGATGGCAATACAAATATCAATACCATTGATTTCTATGATTGTGAATAGGAATCTTGGTTTACATTTTACCATTTACTCTCCTTGTCTTCAGCTGGTAACTAGCTATAGACCTTCTATCTATCAATCATACAATTCTTCTCCCCATAATCACATAGTTCTTGTTTGTTCTCCCCCCCCCCTTGACAACAATGCCAAAGTGAAAGTAAAACATGCCATGTCTAACTTCATAGTTCAACATCAACAACCTGCAACTTGATGCTCCCCCTATGGAATAACTCCACTCTACATCAATTGTGCTATAAAATTCTGGAGGTAATTGACCTAATGAAGGGGTACAACCCCTATCTGACTTCTAAGATAGTCAAAATTAGTCTTAGGTAGAGGTTTAGTAAGGATATCTGCAAGCCGCTCCTTGGTAGAAATATGCTCCAAGATCAAATATTTACTTTGGACTTTTTCCCTCAAGAAATGATACTTCAATTCAATAGGCTTGGTTTGTGCATGCAAAACAAGGTTCTTGGAAATATATATGGCACTGGTATTGTCACATAAGATCTTTACAGGTTTTATAAACTTCCTTAGACAATTTACAACTTGTAACCATTGGTGTCCCAACTAGTTTACAGTCAGCCATACCCAATGTCTTTAATACCTCTCTCACATACTTAAACTGTGTGATGAAAATACCACTCTTCATTTGCTGAATTTGCAAGCCTATGAAATTTTTTATCTCTCCCACTAGAGACATTTCAAACTCACTTTTCATTTTATTTACTAAGTCATTGCTCATGTCATCATTACCTCCGAATATGATATCATCTACAAATACTTCACTAACTAGTATCTTATCTCCTCCAGATTTGAGATATATGTTGCTATCTTCACTTGTTCTCTGAAAACCTATCTTCAATAGGTGTGAATGAAGCCTTTCCTACCATTCTCTTGGTTCTTGTTGTAATCCATATAATGCCTTGTGCAACTTACATACCATGCCTTTTTTAATTGGTCAGAGCATAACCATTTGGCTGCTCAATGTATACTTCTTCCAGTATTCCATTAAAAAATGTTGACTTCACATCCATCTAATATACTTTGAATCCCTTATGTGCTGCAAATTCAAGTAAAGTTCTATCACCTTTCAGCCTAGCAAATGGTGCAAAAGTATCACCATAATATTCTCCTTCTTCCTGTGCATAACCTTTGCAAACCAATCTAGCTTTTTTGCAGACTATAATACCATCTTCATTCAAATTGTTCTTGAAAACCCACTAAGTACCTACCACATTTTTATTCACCGGTCTGGGTAGTAGGGTCCATGTATTGTTCTTCTCAATTTGTTCAAGCTCGTCCTCCATAGCTTTGACCCAATGATCATCTCCAAATGCTTCCTTAGAAATTCTAGGCTCAATAGTGGAGATCATGCAAGAATTCTCTCTAATTCATCTTTTGGTTAACACTCTAGCATCCTTATCTCCAATAATATGGTCAGGACTATGATTGAGTCTCACATACCTCAGAATAACATGATCATTATTCTAGGTTTCTCAACACCTTACTAAACACTATGGAATCTTCCACTTTACCACCAACACTCTTAATCTCAGCAATTATCCCTCTTATCCTCTGACCATACTATTGGATATTCTCACCTTCAACCATCTGCATGTCATCGAACTTTCCTCTTAGACTCTCTTCTTTAGCAATCTTCATATGTTCATCAATGCTATAAATCTCTTCAAGTTTCTTCCACACCTCATATGTAGTCTCCAGACCATGGAAATGAACATACTCTACATCAAACAAAGAACTGATAATATCCTCTAATGCTTGATTGTTTTCTTGTTACTCTTTCTTCTGATCATTTATCACAATGCCACTAGGTGCAACATATTGAGTACCAGCATGTTCCTAGTATTGATTTTCTAGACTCTTGATATAAATTTTCATTCTATCACTCCATATTTTGTAGTTCTCTCTATTAAACATTGGACATTCCTTCTTAATGATGTTCTACAAGATATTTACCTCAAGTTGTTAGGCTTAGACCTTAGAGGACCTGAGAAGCTCTGACACTAATTGATGGTATGATTAAAGAATAAGGATCTGTTCAACTACTGAGAGTGGGGGGGGGGGGTGAAACAGTAGATAGAAAAACTGATATAAACTTTCACCAATCTCAAAATCAACCTCTCAAAGTAAATTATAAACTGACATGTTAAACCACTGAACTATAAATGAAATATCACTATCAAGATAAACTGATTGACTATGTAGTGTCCACCCTTGACCTGACTTGTTTTGATTATAGTTCACTTTTATTCCATGCGTTATAGACTTATCTTGACTATTCATGATGATTTGGTTGATGATTATTCATTTGATTTGATGGATACTATATGCTTACTATGCTGTAGATTATCGGAAGATTATATTGATCATGGATTTGATGTTGATTATGATTATACTAACCCTATTTCATGATTATATTTGATGAGATGCTTATGAGATATGTTTGACTATTGTTTGAATGCCTTCGTGGAGAATCAATGTCACATCAGTCATTGCGAGCGGGATGTGCCACTGCATAATTCTACCGCTTGCCTGTAATATATATAGATACATGTATCATTGTTGGTGGTTGTAGGACTTGCAGGTACTGGACATTTATTCCTCTTGGCATTCCTAGGTGCGAGCTCCCCTGGCTTCACAGGTGTGAGCATGTCCTTATCTCAATGGTAATATGTGGTTTCAGAGTTGACATGGGTTCCCTTCACATACTCTAGGTCTAAGTTGTTCACCGTGAGTAGTTAGCATCTTGGCATAATTCGCCATGTCAGTTAGTAAGCTTGGTTCTTTGGTATTGTGAGTCAAGTTTATGCCAGTTGATTTACTTGATTATGTTAGAGTAATTATGTAGCTCTTGATGTGTAGTTTTCTATCTAGAAATGTTTATTTTAATGTATTTAATTTATAAGTTTTGAATATTTAATTATTTAATATTTATATTTATTTGATAATTAACATTTATTGATTTTATGATTATTTTAATATTTGATAAGCTTTATTGTTGTTTAATATTTATTTAATATTTGAGATTTAATCTTTTATGGTATTTGATTATTTAATTATTTATTTGACTTTCTATGGTTTAATATTTATTTGATATCTTATATTTATGTGGTTCTTTAATTTATTTTCTTTGCTTTTGGTTTATTTGATTTTAATCTCCTTTTGGATTAAATTTATTTTCAGCTTATATTTATTTAATAGCTTGACTTTTATTCCTAAGTGGGGTGTATGAGCACAATAAATTAAATAAAGAAATAAAAACAATCCCACTTAGTTGAATAAGTATATTTTATTTACTTTACCTACCCTTCACTCTCATTGGTTAAATTTAAAATGGGTGAATAAATTATATTATATGGTGGGTTGGTAAAATATACTCCAAAATGGAATATTTTGATTGGCCAAAATTGAGGCTAGGGTTTTTGGATTATTGTTGTTTTTTATTTTCATTCCCATGAGGTTTTTTGGGTTGGCGATTCTCTGGAAATTTCTCCAGCAAGTTTCTTCCTTGGTTTTGGATTTCTTCACTCTTGGTTTTGGCTCGAGCTTGGTTGGATTTTAGTTTCGCTTGTGGGAGCTCTTCTTCAACTACAAACCATCACACAGGTTGCAGGTTGGAGGCCTCTCCATTGGTTTCTTGTTTTTCTTTCAAAGTTTTGAAACTTATTTGCTCCGTGTTTGATTTGGTTAGAAAAAAAGGGATTTTGTTTATGAATTATCTTTAGCCTTCCTAGATTTGGAATGGGTAGCCATGGGATTCTAGATTCTTTGCTTGGTTTATACTTGTAGAAATAATGCTTCCTATGCATTGTCATGAATGTTCGACATGAGGAATATTTTGCATATGTCTTGTATGAATTATTTTAATAGTTTTCTATTGTATATTAAGGAGATTTTAACCTGGTAGATGAGTTCTTATGGAGATTGTGAATCTGGGAAAGAGGAGAGTCTTTGTGAGCTCCCAGTTTGGCTCTACCATAGGGGAGACTCACAGAACTTTAGCCCCTTTTCATTTCACTCATCCTCTTGTGTATGGATGTTATTTGTTATGTGGAATGTCTTTTAAATTTATTTGAGTCATATATAATGATTGCTATGTTTTAGATTCAAGCTTGTTGAGTATTGCCTCAGTCATGATAGTGCTGGAGATGTTCTTCCTCCAAAAGTTTGCATTATGTTTTCAATTAGATTTCCTTGGGTAAATTTTATTATTTTATTTTGTTCATATATTCGTATAGTTCATTTCTTGCCAATTCCAATGAGTATAAATACATCATATTTGGCTGATTGTATTTCGACCAGTCTTGATCTCGCACTTCAGCAGTTTACTGCTAGAATTTATGCCTTTTTCTATGTGCTAAAGGAATAAATACATGTGATAAGGTAATCACCCTATGCACTAAGAGATCACCCTGATGCACTAAAGTATCATTCGTATGCGCCATTATGTGTAATTTTAAGGTTTTGTCCAGTTTGAAGTCTGTTTGATGTCAGTTGGATTTGGGCCCATACCAAAGGGTTTTTGAGGGCATTTATGATGTTGTCTAATGTTGATTTATGATTGGTGATGTCTTCATATGATTTATTAGTGAGTTTTGTATGCATTTTATGCCATTTGAGTTGTTTACATTTCCTCTCTTGTTGATGTGCCAAGAGAGAGATTGAGATTCTTGTGATTATGAGCCAACAAGTGGATAGGCCTTGCTGAGATTAATTGATGATTCATTCCAGATTTGATGGAATTTCTTATGGCCTTGATATGTTTATTTAGCCAAGAGGTTCATTGATTTTTGGTTCTCATGATGTTAACTTTCACATGTTTCGTGATTATGAGATGAGATTGTTGTTTGCATATGGATTATTTGTGATTTCAGATTTATGTATGTTCTCAGATATAATTATGATTCTAGAGCCTCTTGTGTTGTCATGTTTGAGACCATGTTAGGAGGAGTGGGCTTCCTTGTGATGACCGGGATCACAATAGATAGGCTCGCATGAGGTTCCTTGTAAGGATGCATGAAGTCTAGACCACCAGGGCATATTGGAGTTTTCCATTATTTGTAAACAAGTGATAACATTGATAATGAATTAACTGGGATGGGTAATTATAACTCATTTAAAACAAGATAATGAATAGTTGTGAGCCTCATGAATTGATCCTAGGGAGGATATTTTAGGATAAGCATGAGAAGACCGTGAAGATGGTAAACCAAACTCTCTTGATCTCTCATAGGTTGAGTTGGTTCCGCATGTGTGTCACTTACCAAGAGGTTCCTTGAAAGGATGCTTGGGGGTTTATACATAACAAGAGGTTCCTTGTAAGGATGCTTGTACCATGCGACTATAGTCCACTCCTACATGTGCTCCCTTTGATGATCTTATGACCATGCCCTGTTGATTGATAAGCCTCTGGGAGTTTCTTATTATGGTTGTTTGTGTTGGTTGTATTTGCTCCATGCTTGAGAGAGTTTTTGTAATCTTGTCTTTTGGTATTAAGTGTCAACCTAGATGTAGCATGTGTGTTGGGACCCGATGTCATCTCCTAGCATGGGGGGTGGTTCCTTTGGTTCCACATGGTTGGGTGGTTTGTGCTTTTTAGCCATTGGGATGTTCCTGTCTTTGGATTCTTCTTGTGTGGATGAGTATGCTTCTTCAAATTGTTCATGGATAATAATTTCAGAAAGAATGTAAATGATGATGTGAATTATGTAATGAAATTATTATGTAATGGTTGTAAAAGAAGTCATGTTTATGAGAGATAACTATGTTGTTCTAGTTGTAGTGATAGTTTTGATTATGGTATATAATTGTAACGATGAACCTTGAGTTATATTGTAACACATTTATATTAGATGAAATGGATGCATGCGATGTGGATAAGTATTGTGGTTTAGAATTCAATGATGCATTTTGTATTCTTGATGAGCCATGTTAAAAGGAAATGGTGTAAATGTTATGATAATTGTAATAGTATTGAAATTATGTCTCTAGCTAATGCTTTAAGTAGAAGAAATGTTATGCCTCAAAAGGATGTATGAGTATGAGTAATATTGAAAGATAACTTAGGACATGTTTATGTTTGATGAATAAAGAAATTGAAAGTATAGTATCATACTTCATAGACAATGATCTAATGATTGGATTGAAATCTTATAATTTTTTGGGATGTGACTGAATGTTCCTTATGAAAATATTGTATGGAGATTCTTAATGAATGCATTACTAATCTTATTAATGGAAATTTCTAGTAAGTGTATGGGTAGATGGAAAAATGAATACTTGTCTTTTAGAAAAGGATTAGAATGTATCATATGTTATGGTTTAAGATTATATCTTCATTAGGTGGATGCTATTAGTGGTTATGGAATTAGGATATTCTATATTAGTTTGTGCTGAGTTGAATTCATGTAGTTACCTGATTTGTAATTAAATTATTGTTGATTAATTGATATAGTGTAAGAGAATTTATGAGAATTAAATTGTCTATGGATTAAATGTTTAGGAAGTCTTTGTGGTTATTGCCTTATGTACTTTAGGAATCATGATGAAGTAATAAGTATGCTAGAAGCATAGAATCATAAATGATTATGTGGAAGTTAATCGTAAATGGAAAATATGTTAATGCAATGTAAGAGTTAATCTTGGTATATGAATGGTAATGTTCATAGTCAAAGGTTGGTTAAAGGTAATAGAAACATTTGGACTTGGTATATAAAATGAATCTAAGTGAAAAGAAAAATAGATGTGCATTGAGAGATAGAATCTCATGTTAAATGAAAGATTAAGTAGATTGCATATCATGAGTGTTAGGTATTGCTATGATGTACCTATGTGTGTATAATGATTAAGATTATGAGGTATTGATCTAGAAGAAAGTAAATGCTTATTGCTTATGTAGGTAGATTAAGTAATGGCGTTGAGATACCCTAGGGAGTTAGTAGTAATGATTTATTGTATTCTACTTGCGTAATTGTTTAAATAGCTTGAGTGAATTATCCTATGTTCATAATGCTTAAATGTTGTTGTGTGTTCGCTACATTGCTTAAGTGATGTTATGTGTTGTATTGAAAAACAAATTTTAAATTAGTGTGTATTTAGCTATAATTCTCTGGGGTATTTTGGCGGGCATTACAGACTGTAACAAAAGATTAATAGAAAACAACTTGAAACTCATAAACATCCAAATACTTTACTAACATAAGTAAAACCTTATTTCAGATTGTTGTTGGTTAACATGACTTATCAAAGTAGATTAAGTAGTTAAGAAATTCAACCATAGTAAACATAACCACAAAAACATTCACCTCTTGACACAATATTTTTAATGTGGAAACCCAAATGGAAAAAACCACGGTGATATGAGACTCACAATTTAACTATCAAAACTCTTTTGAAGTTCACCCTATTAGGATCCAAGCTTGGTAAAGCTTTACCAAAATTCCTATTAAGATTAGATCCTATTAGGGACCACCCAGTTAAGGGATTGATTATAATTCCCTATTATAAGCAATACCCTGTGAGGAG
Organism: Cryptomeria japonica; assembly: GCF_030272615.1. Lineage (NCBI taxonomy): Eukaryota > Viridiplantae > Streptophyta > Pinopsida > Cupressales > Cupressaceae > Cryptomeria > Cryptomeria japonica. Next base: position 449,023,499 of record NC_081413.1, on the reverse strand, counting down.
TAACCTTGGTAGAGGATTTGAAATCCAAGCTAATTGACCACATGGTTAGAGGATTTGAATAACACTAATCTTGTTAGAGATTACCCATTTAGGGGATTTTAACTATTGTAATTATTAGAAATCAACAGGTTTTTGCTGATTTGTTTGAATAGCACTACACTTTCTTGCTCATATCCTTTTCATGCTCCCATCTTCCTTTACACAAACTACGGATACATCATTTGATTCGACAACCACACACTCAACTAGTACTTTACCAACTCTAAAATAAAACACATCATCGACCTTATAAACAAATCAATAGGTCAGTAACACAACAAAAACCTAATTCTCTCATAGAGATTACAAACAGGACGGTTCAAGTATGACCATTAAATTACATAACAATCTCTGCACATCATTCAAGATACTCTCGACCACTCCTTGATCACCGCTTCATCAAACTTTGTAACTCATTACACGTTTTGCATTACATGCAATATACTTGCTCATTCCCAAGACATAAACCTTTATCTAAAAGCGCCAAAAAGACTTTGAAACTCTCTTCATACAATATGCATACATTTCATAATCAAAACCGCTCATCATCAGATCATAAACCAATACAACCAATTCACCAAACTTAATTGGTTAGGGTTTATCAAATCAATAGGTAGGGTTTACCGGTTCAACTCTCCAATACTTAGCAATACTGATTCACTCCACAAACTCACCTACCACTTATAATTCCCTTCACTAGCTCTTCCTACCGGTTACAAAACAATATTATAGCAATATCATTACCGGTTAATTGACATCAATGCCAACATAACAAATCATTAATGAAATCTTCATGCAAATGCCAACAATCTCCCCCTTTGGCATTGTTGGCTATACAAATATCAATACCATTGATTGCTATGATTGTGAATAGGAATCTTGGTTTACCTTTTACCATGTACTTTCCTTGTCTTCAGCTGGTAACTATTTATAGACATTCTATCTGTCACTCATGCATTTCTTCTCCCCATTTGAGAACAATGCCAAGGTGAAAGTAAAAAATGCAATGTTAAACTTCACTATTCAACATAAATAACCAGCAATTTGATGCTCCCCCGGTGGAATAACTCCACTCTACATCAATCGTGCTGTAAATTTTTGCAAGTAGCTCCAGGAATGATGTACTCTACATAATGGTCAATTGACCTCATGAAGGGGTAGAACCCCTAGCTAACTTCTAACATAGTCAAAATTAGTCTTAGGTAGAGGTTTAGTAAAGATATCTGCAAGCTTCTCCTTGGTAGAAATATGTTCCAAGATCAAATCTTTACCCTGCACTTTTTCCCTCAAGAAATGATAATTCAATTCAATATGCTTGGTTCGTGCATGCAAAATAGGGTTGTTTGAAACATTTATGGCAATGGAATTGTCACATAAGATCTTTACAGGTTTTGTAAACTTCATCTTGAAACCTTCAAAAATGTGTCTCATCTAGATAGCCTAGGTTCCAGAATGTGTCTCATCTAGAAAAACTAATATAAACTTTCACCAATCTCAAAATCAACCTCTCAAAGTAAACTATAAACTGACAAGTTAAACCACTAAACTATAAATGAAATATCACTATCAAGATAAACTGGTTGACTGTAACAATAGATTAATAGTAAACAACTTGAAACTCATAAACATCCAAATACTTTACTGACATAAGTAAAACCTTATTTTAGATTGTTGTTGATTAACATGAATTATCAAAGTAGATTAAGTAGTTAACCAATTCAACCATAGTAAGCATAACCACAAAATCATTCACCACTTGACACAATATTTTGAACTTGGAAACCCAAATGGGAAAAACCATGATGAGATGAGACTCACAAGTTAACTATCTGAACTCTTTTGAAGTTCGCTCTATTAGGATCCAAGCTTGTTAAAGCTTGACAAAAATTCCTATTAAGAATAGATCCTATTAGGGACCACCCAGTTAAGGGGTTGATTTTAATTCCCTGTTAGAAGCAATACCCTATGAGGAGTAACCTCAATAGAGGATTTGAAATCCAAGCTAATTGACCACTTGGTTAGAGGACTTGAATAACACTAAGCTTGTTTGAGGTTTCCCGGTTAGGGGATTTTAACTACTGTAATTGTTACAAAACAACATGAGTTTTCTCATCTATTTGAATAGCACTACAGTTGCTTTTTCAGATCCTTTTCATGCTCCTATGTGCCTTTACACAAACTACAGATTCATCATCTAGTTCAGCAACCACACACTCAATTAGAACTTTGCCAACTCTCAAACTAAACAACTCATTGACCTTATAAACAAATCAATAGGTCGGTAATACAACAAAAACCTAATTCTCTCATAGATATTACAAACAAGTCAGTTCAAGTATGATCATTGGATTACATAACAATCTTTGCACATCATTCAAGATAGCCTCGACTGCTCCTTGATGACTGCTTCATTGAACTCCATAACTCATCACTCATTTTGCATTACATGCACTTTACTTGCTCATTCCCAAGATAAAAACCATTATCTCAATGCACCAAAAACACTTTGAAATTCTCTTCATACAATATGCATACATGTCATAATCATTACTACTCATCATCGGATCATAAACTAATACAACCAATTTACCAAACTTAATTGGTTAGGGTTTATCAAATCAACAGTTAGAGTTTACCGGTTCACTCCACAAACTCACCTATGGCTTACAGTTCCCTTCACTAGCTCTTCCTATTGGTTACAAAACAATATTACAAAAATATCATTACCGGTTAATTGACATCAATGACAACATAAAAATCATTAATGCAATCTTCATGCAAATGCCAACAATCTCCCCCTTTGGCATTGATGGTAATAAAAATATCAATATCATTGAATGCTATGATTGTGAAAGGAATCCTAGTTTACATTTTACCATGTAATCTCCTTGTCTTCAACTAGTAAGTGGCTATAAACTTTCTATCTATCAGTCATACAATTATTCTCCCCATAATCACATAGTTCTTGTTTGTTCTTCTCCCCCTTTGACAACAATGCCAAAGTGAAAGTAAAACATGTGATGTGAAACTTCATTGTTCAACATCAACAACTTGCAACTTGGTGCTCCCACTATGGAATAACTCCACTCTGCATCAATCGTGCAGTAAAATTCTGCAAGTAGATTCAGGACTGATGTACTCTACATCATGCTCAATTGACCTCATGAAGGGGTACAACTCCTATTTGACATCTAAGATAGCCAAAATTAGTCTTGGACATAGGTTTAGTAAAGATATTTGCAAGCTTCTCCTTGGTAGAAATATGCTCCAAGATCAAATATTTACTCTATAATTTTTCCCTCAAGAAATGATACTTCAATTCAATATGCTTGGTTCATGTGTGCAAAATAGGGTTCTTGGAAATATTTATGGCATTGGTATTGTCACATTAGATCTTTATAGGTTCGGTAAACTTCATCTTGAAACCTTCCAGAATGTGCCTCATCTAGATAGCCTGGGTACAATTCATATAAGCTGCAACATACTCAACTTCAGCAGTAGACTGTGATATACAACTCTACTTCTTGCTACTCCATGAAACAAGTCTTCTTCCAAGAAAGAATGCTCCACTAGTTGTGCTTTTCCTATCATCAACATTACCTTCCTAGTCTACATCTTTGTACACCTTCAAATCAAAGTTACCTTCATATGGATACCATAATCCATAGTCAATAGTGCCTTTTAAATATCTGAATATCCTCTTGGTTGCTATCAAATGTGTTTCCTTTGGATTCTTCTGAAATCTAGCAACTAGATCAACTGCATGAGCTATATCTTGTATGTTGTGAACAAATAGTGCAGTTTCCAAATCATTGATGTATACTCCTTTTCATCAATACATGTGGCTTCATCTTCTCTAGATAATTTACAACTTGTAACCATTGGTGTCCCAACTGGTTTACAATCACTCATACCAAATGTCTTTAATACCTCTTTCACATACTTAGACTGTGTGATAAAAATACCACTCTTCATTTGTTGAATTTGCAAGCCTATGAAATTTTTCATCTCTTCCACTAGAGACATTTCAAAATCACTTTTCATTTCATTTGCAAAGTCATTGCTCATGTCATCATAACCTCCAAATATGATATCACCTACAAACATTTCACTAACTAGTATCTTATCTCCTTCATGTTTGAGATATATGTTGCTATCTTCACTGGTTCTCTGAAAACCTATCTTCATCCAGTGTGAATGAATCCTTTCATACCATGCTCTTGGTGCTTTCTTTAATCCATATAATGTGTTGGGCAACTTCCATACCATGTCTTTTTCATCAGTCAGAGCATAACCATCTGGTTTCTTAGTTTATACTTCTTCCAGTATTCCATTAAAAAATACTGACTTCACATCCATCTGATATAAGTTGAATCCCTTATGTGTTGCAAATGCAAGTAAAGTTCTGCACCTTCTAGTCTAGCAACTGGTTCAAAAGTCTCACCATATTATTCTCCTTCTTCCTATGCATAACCTTTTCAAACCAATCTAGCTTTGTTGTGGACTACAATACCATTTTCATTCAGCTTGTTCCTGAATACCCACTTAGTACCTATCATATTTTTATTCAGTGGTATTGGTACTAGGGTCCATTTATTGTTCTTCTCAATTTGTCCAAGCTCCTCTTCTATAGCTTTGACACATTGATCATCTCCAAATGCTTCCGTAGCAGTTCTAGGCTCAATAATGGAGACCATGCAATAATCCTCTCTAATTCTTCTTCTAGTTAACACTCCAACATCCTTATCTCCAAAAATATGGTAAGGATTGTGATTGGGTCTCACATACCTTAGAATAACATGATCATTATCTTCAGGGTTCTCAACACCTTACTAACCACTGTGGCATCTTCCACTTTACCACTAGTACTCTTAATCTCACCAAATATCTCTTTTATCCTCTGACCATACTATTGGATATTCTCATCTTCCACCATCTGGATTTCATCAAACTTTCCTCTTAAACTCTCTTCTTTAGCAATCTTCACATGTTCATCACTGCTACAAATCTCTTCAAGTTTCTTCCATACCTCATATGCAGTCTCCAAACCATGGACATTAGCATACTCTTCATCAAACAAAGAACTGATAATAGCCTCTAGTGCTTGATTGTTTTCTTGTTTCTCTTTCTTCTGGTCATGTCATAATCCCACTAGGTGCAACATATTGAGTACCAACATGTTCCCAGTATTTATTTCCTAGACTCATGATATAAATTTTCATTCTATCACTCCATATTTGGTAGTTCTCTCTATTAAACTTTGAAGCTTCCTTCTTCATCATGTTCTACAAGATCTTTACCTCAAGCCGCTAGGCTTAGACCTTAGAGGACCTAAGAAGCTCTGATACCAATTGATGGTATGATGAAAGAATAAGGATCCGGTAAACTAGTAAGGGGGGGGCAAGTGAATCAGTAGATAGAAAAACTGATATAAACTTTGACCACTCTCAAAATCAACCTCTCAAGGGAAACTATAAACTGACAAGTTAAACCACTAAACTATAAATGCAATGTCATTATCAAGATAAACTGGTTGACTGTAACAACAGATTAATAGTAAACAACTTGAAACTCATAAACATTTAAATACATTACTGACATAAGTAAAACCTTATTTCAGATTGCTCTCGGTTAACATGACTTATCAAAGTAGATTAAGTAGTTAAGCAATTCAACCTTATTAAACATAACAACAAAAAAATTCACCACTTGACACAATATTTTTGTCATGGAAACCCAAATGGTAAAAACCATGGTGAGATGAGACTCACAAGTTAACTATCTAAACTCTTTTGAAGTTTTCCCTGTTAGAAGCCAACCCTGTTAAAGCTTTACAAAAAGTCATGTTAAGAATAGATCCTTTTAGGGACCACCCAATTAAGGGATTGATTATAATTCTCTATTAGAAGCAATACCCTATGAGGAGTAACCTTGGTAGAGGATTTTAAATCCAAGATAATTGACCACCTAGTTAGACGATTTGAATAACACTAAGCTTGTTAGAGATTACCCAGTTAAGGGATTTTAACTGTTGTAATTGTTAGAAAACAACATGAGTTTGTTGATCTATTTGAATATCACTAAAATTGCTTGTTCAAATCCTTTTCATGCTCCTATCTGCCTTTACACAAACTGTAGATACATCATCTAGTTTGGCAACCACACACTCAACTAGAACTTTGCCAATTCTGAAACAAAATAGCTCATCGACCTTATAAACAAATCAATAGGTTGGTAACACAACAAAAACCTAACTCTCTCATAGAGATTACAAACAAGTTGGTTCAAGTATGACTGTTGGATTACATAACAATCTCTACACATCATTCAAGATAGCCTCGGTCACTTATTGATCACTGCTTCATCAAAATTCGTAACTCATCATGCGTTTGCATTACATGCAATATACTTTCTCATTCCCAAGATAAAATTTATTATCTAGATGCATCAAAAATACTTTGAAACTCTCTTGATACAATATGCATACATGTCATAATCATTACTCCTCCTCATCAGATCATAAACCAATACATCCAATTCACCAAAATTAATCGATTAGGGTTTATCATATCAACAGGTAGGTTTACTGGTTCAACTCTCCAATACTTAGAAATATCGATTCACTCCACAAACTCACCTACCGGTTACAGTTCCCTTCACTAGCTCTTCCTACCAATTACAAAACAATATTACAATAATATCATTACCGATTAATTGACATCAATGACAACATAACAAATCCTTAATGCAATGTTCATGGAAATGCCAACAAACACATTCTCTAAGACCACTGACATAATAAACATCAATTGTGTCAACATAAATAGCCATTTGAACTAGGTCGGCCACAAAACCTAATTACATCATGAATTTACAATAAGATCACAAAAGATCATCATAGATCACTATCTAGATCATAACAACAAATTACAATGCAATATCAATCATTGATTGATCATAACTCATCATGGAAATCCGATTTGTATCGTCAAAACACTCTCCAAAGCATTTTGATGATTTCCAAGAAAATATTCCTTGAATCGTGCTAAAACAGCTATTAAATCTTTCACACGGGTTGTGTCGTGTGACCAACTTTAATTATACTCATTGTCGACCACCGCCATAACATAAATCATTACCGGTTTGATGATTTCTTCATTAGTCCTTAAAGCCTACTAAAACCTTAGCAAAACATCATCAGAAATTGAAACTCGCCTTTTGGTAATTATCACAAGTTCTGATTCTAGTCACACACATCTTTCCATGATGCAAGTTCACCATCCAATCTATAAATCACCAATCATTGCTAATCGATTGATCCAATCAAAATAATTTAGCTTTACAGGTTAAAGTCCTATTTCAAAGACTTTAGTTCACTGTTGGTAAACCTTGTCTTCTAGTAAACCAAATCACTTAGATGATAAAGCAAAACATCAGTAACATCAGTTGCCAGCAATGAAAAAACAAACAACTGATCATGTCATCTATTCATAGAATCTCAATCTCTTCATCACAAATACACTTCTATCCTTTACCAGTGCAGACATCCAACTTCAACTACATGACCTAATCTACATTAGTTATGCCAAATTCCAACAAAATTTGTGCATACTAACTTATGTGGGCCAACCAGGACAAGAGCACTCAATGGGGAAAAATATTTTATGTTGCTTATAGACAATTTTTCAAGGATGGCATTGTAGACACCTAAAAATGGTCAAACGCTTGCGAGGTCATACTTTAACATTTGCGCATTGCCTCATTTTAGGTTTTTGCATCACATTAACATTTCTCCTATGTCACGCACTTGGTCTTTATCATTTGCGAACATCGAGTCATTCTTCTATATTCTTCAATCATCTCGTCCTCGAATTTGGTCTTGTCGACAACATTATCCAGTCATGATTTTGATCGATTTTATCTTGTTGCATCAATGAGCGTGCTTATTTGTCATCATTTTGGACATCGTCAATCCTAATTAGGGTTTTGTCCTCTCATCAATCTTATCATTTTGGACATCGTCAATCCTAATTAGGGTTTTGTCCTCTTTTCAATCTTGTCATCATGCGATCGATCGTTGTCATGTTCGATCTTGTCATTTTGCGATCAATTTGTCATTGATTGTGGTCATTTTCAATCTTGTCGTCTTGCAATCCATTTTATCGTCGATTCTTGTCCTCTTGTCGATCTTGTCATTTTGTGATCAATTTTGCTATCGATCATTGTCTGTCTTAATTATGTCAATTTGGATCAATTTGTCATTGTTCCTCGTCAATTGGCGCATTTTATCAATCAAATCATTTATCACATTGGTCATTTATCAATCCAAAATCAAATCAAATCGAGTCAATTATCTTTCAAGACCTAATTCGTCTTACAGGGTTTTTGATTTAATCATTTAACCTTGTGTGTCATTTCTTCCTCTAGGATTAAATAATTTATTTATTTATCCTAGGTCTTCGTGTTGCAATTAAATGTTTCATTTGATTGGCTAATTAATTATTCCTCTTTTTGTGAATTAATTAGTAAATGAAAATTGTTAATTGATTCACCTAATTTACTAATCTTTCATCAATTTTCCCTCTTTGTGAATTATTAATAAATGAAAAATTATTAATTAATTCACTAATTTCTAATTTTCATTAATTTCCTAATTTCTAATTTCTAATTTCTAATTCCTAATTCCACCTATTTTCTAATTTCCTAATTGCAATTCCACCTAATTAAATTGTCTTTAGTGCTCCCTATTTTTGTGCTTCATGCGTCATACTCTTGGCATAGCAAGATGTCATAGGGTTCTAGTCATCTAAGTTTTGCATTGGCAATATGTCATAATTTATGACATAGAAGGTGTCATAACCTTCTTCTTTTCACTCAATTTTTCCCATTTTGAAATCAATTGCTTCTAATATCCATTTCATGCTAATTTGTCTTTTCTCCAATTTTTCTATAAATTGGATGATCTTCATCAATCAAAGCTAATCCTTAATCATATAATCACTTTGTCAAATCACGCTTCTAGTACTCTTGACCAATAACCAACATCAATCTTGCTTTCAATTGTATGTGCACTTGTAGGTGAGATCCACAAATCCATTGAAGAGGAAAGAAGAACAATGGAGTCGCATGGAAGAAGCATCCAATTCGTCATCTGGTTTGCATGATATTTGTGTTTTGAATGCTTTGTTTTCATATCTCTATTGAGTGTGCTTAGGATTAGATCATTGCAATGTGTGATTGAGCTAATAATGAATAATATGTCCTTTTATATATTGCTTTGATGATTCCTAATTCCGATGCTACAGGCATGGGTCACCTTTCTTCAAGACAATTCACAAGAATTTGAAAGATTCAAAATCTTCAAAAAGATTGTAGAAAAGGAAAGTGGTTACAAGTTGAAATGTTTGAGATCATACTATGGAGGTGAGTTCACATCAAATAAATTTGAAGACTACAGTGAGAGATGGAATAATAAGACAATATTTTTCCCCTAGGAAACCACAACAAAATGGTGTTGTGGAAAGGAAAAACATAACGGAAATGACAACAACAATGTTAAATGAAGCAAATTAGTCTAATGTATATTCAAAAGAGGCAATCCACATTGTTGTATACACCTTAAATAGAGTAAAACTAATAATGAATAGAAGAATGAGACCTTATGAGTTATGGTATGATAAGAAACCCTCAGTCAAGTACTTCAAGTTGTTTGGTAGAAAATTCTTTATCAAAAGAGATGATGATGGATTATGTAGCGTTGAATCAAGATGTGATGAAGGTATCTTCTTAGGATAGTCTACTCATAGCAAGGTGTACAAGTGTTTTAACAAGAGGATAAAGAAGGTGGTTGAAATCGTACATGTGAGAGCTGGTGAGGATCTACATAAAGGTAAATAAGCCATAATAAATCAGATTGAACAACCATATGTTGAAGATGAAGAGCAATCTCAAAGTGAACCAAAAGAGGCACCTATCAAAGCTCCAAATAGATATGTTCAAAAGAACCACCCTCAAGATCAGATCATTGGTAACAAGATTGAAGGTGTACAAAATAGAATAAGACATGCAAGAAATAATAAGCAAGTAAACTTCTTCCTTATGACTGAGATTGAGCCAAGAAATTTTAGTGAGGCCAGCAAGAGTGAAAAGTGGATGACGACTATGGAGGAAGAGTTGTAGCAGATTGAGAAGAACAAAACATGGGAATTGGTTCCTAGACCTCCTGACAAAAATGTCATTGGGACTAAATGGGTCTATAGAAAAAAGATGAATGAAGAAGCCAAAGTGATAAGGAACAAAGAAAGGCTTGTATGCAAGGGATATGCTCAAGTTGAAGGAATATATTTTGAAGAGATATTTTCTCATGTAGCAAGGCTTGAAGAAATCAAAATGTTTTTGGCACTCTCAACCTATAAAGGATACAAAGTATATCAGATGGATGTCAAATTTGGCTTCTTAAATGGAAATCTTGAAGAAGAAGTCTACATAGAGAAACCTAAAGGATTTGAACTACATGAAGATGAGAACTTTGTCTTTAGATTGAAGAAGGAAATATATGGACTAAAACATGTACCTAGAGCATGGTATTCAAGATTGGATAAGTATCTCCATCAACAAGGTTTCAGGGAGGGAAACGTTGTCAACAACCTATACATTAAGGTACAAGGTGAACACATGATCATAGTAGTGGTGCATTTATATGACATCATATTTGGAGGTAATAGGGATTCCCTATGCAGGGAGTTTGCTAATCAAATGCAGTTTGCGTTTGAGATGTCCATGCTTGTAGTGTTATCATATTTTCTTAGTCTACAAATATTACAATAGAAGAAGGGCATATTCATCTCTCAAACCAATTATACTAAGGACATGTTGAAAAAATTTCAAATGGAAGATAGTGAACTGCTTAGTACCCACATGGTGATAGGTTGCAAATTAAGCAAGGATGATGAGTCACCTAGTGTAGATCAAACCTTGTATATATCTATGATTGGAAGCCTATTGTATCTCACAACCTCAATGCCTAATATAGTTCAAGAAGTGTGCATGGTTCCAAGATATTAAGAAGCTCCTAAGAAGTCACATGTTAATGCAGTTAGGAGGATATTCAAGTATTTGTAGGGAACAATTACTTATGGCTTATGGTACCCATGGAAAGGAGATCTCACTTTGCAAGCCTATACTAATGTTTATTGGGAAGGATGTGTAGATGACTAGAAGAGAACTAGTGGTGCATCTTTCTTCCTTGGAGATAGTTTGGTGTCATGGCATAGCAAGAAACAAGAGTCCATTTCATTAACCATTGTTGAAGTAGAGTGTATTACAACTACCACATGTTGTTATCAAGTCTTTTGGATGAAGCACTCTCAAGGACATTTTGGTGGAGTTTTAAAATCACATTCCCATCATGTGTGACAACTCAAGTGCAATGAATATATCAAAGAACCCTATCATGCACTCAAGGACAAAACATATAGCCATCAAATATCATTTTCTCAAGGAAAATGTTGTAGAGAAAGAGGTAAAAGTTTACTATGTGTGCACTGGTGAACATGTAGCTGATATCTTCACTAAACCATTGTGAAAGGACAAATTTGAATATCTAAGACAAACATTAGGAGTTGTCTTGCCTTCCTATAGCACTTAAGTGTTTTATGAAGTCTATGGTTCAGGGGAGCATATTGTTTTACACCTTTTTTCCTATGAACCTCATGCTTGATCTCAAGGGGAGATCAATAATTTCTTTTAAGCAGTATTGGCATTGCTTTTTATATTGTAATAATGCTTAATCTAGATTTTTCAGGTCGTACATGCAGTCCAAATTTATGCATGCATAGATGGTCACAAGGGGAGAATTCATATTTCAATTAGGATATCAATTTTTTTTTTCTCAAAAGGGGGAGAAAAATATGTTTGAGTGTGCTGTTTGTTAGGCCCTTTGCCTTTTTACTTATAGCCCAAATTTATTGCCAAAAGCCAATTCAAAGTTCAAGTAGTTAGGGTTTCCTCATCATCTTCAAAGAAAACCAAATCCAATCATATCTTGCATGATCTGACCTTTCTGACATCTTAATGGACATCTCTGCCATAGTCACATCTCCTCAATCATGCCTTTAATTCCTAGCGATTTTCTTTTTACCCTCATAGCTAATCCTTTGATCAATCACAAAAGATTTGTCAGGTTGTTTACTTCATCACCTCGATCTTCTCAATTTCTCTTAGCTAGCTCATAGTTGTCTTCCATACCTTGAGCCTCAAACCCCTGCAATCTCTCTACAACAAGTCTCATGATTTGTGTGGTCTTTCAGTAAAGCTAACCAACCCTGCAATAACCCTATCAATGTACATTCTATCTTTATCCAAATTCAAGTTTGCCATGTTTACTCCATGTTGACTATCTACCAGCTTGGCACTTCAAGTCAGTCCAAGTAGGATCACCAACCAACCACCCTAATGGTTTCTTACTTCTTCCATTTTGCTAACCCTTTCGGTCTCAACAATTCTACCGGCTTCCTTCTCAAAACTTCTCTCATCTTGAATTGTCAATGGAACTCTCAAACCGGTCTCCAGACTGGTAAGTCCTAAGTATGCTCAATCCCACAATGGGGAGGTCTTCTAAAATTTAACCTTGTTTATATAACCGGTAGACTTACATACTAGTTACCACTCTTGATGACACCATGTCATCATTCTTTCCAAGGCTCGATCTTCTTTCAGTCAGGTCAGATTCCTCTGTTTGCATCTACTTAGCCTTTTCTTTTCCCTGATTAGCTTCGACCGTATCACAACCAGTTTGTCAAGATGACAAACATGTCATGCTTCCTCTATACTGGCATCATGCCTTCTCTTTTGGTTTGGTGCATAACCCTAATCTCATAAACTTAGGGCATTCCTTCAATTCATTGGTAGATTCAGTGTAATCCTTCAAGTGTTTTCCTTTACCACTTCACTCTTATCTCTCTCCAAACTATGATGCACTGAATGCATAATAGGAGATAAGCTCCACTTGCTCGATGAGGTAATCACCTTGTCTTCTGCATCCTGCAAATCTCTTCATGTGGTCTAATGTGAGCACATTTACTATCAGTCATTGCTTTGCATGATGACTACTTCTTCACCTGGTAGGAGTCCTACTATTCTCTTTTGGTGCTAAAGTGATTCAGATAACATTTTGCCTCTTCATCACAAGAAACCGCTCAAAACACTTCTCCATCTCATCACACAAGTCAAGTGCTAACTTGTGTACTAATGACCTTTGTGATCAACTTCTTTACCGTAATCGGTGTTCTGCAACACAAGGTGATATCAAAGCTATCACACACTATACTCCTTCATATCAGTGTTTCACATACATCTCATCTACCAATGATTATCCCATGACATCAATGATAGCACAATGCCAACAATCTTCCCCTTTGGCATTGATGTCAACACATGTAGTATCTGACATAATACAAAATTCTTCTGCCCCTTTGACACAATGACAAAGGGCATTGTCAGACTATTATTTCTCTTTGTATGTGCTAGTCACTAACATAATCCTTTCTCCCCCTTTGTCTTCATTGGATGTAACACTTCCTTTGATGTCACTTATTATCTTATCACCGGTTGTTACATCTTCTCAGGTTACAACACTTGAGGTGAGGAACATAACCATCAACTGAAACTATTATGCTAGTCTGATGCTATTGAAAATCAATTTTCCAAAAGACATACCGATTTTCAAATGTATCAGTGAATACTACTCACCTGTCGGTCAACCTTCAACACCTTTGCAATTTCCATCTCCTACAGTCTAGGCAGTTAGTATCCTCCCAAGTTCAATCAAACCAACTCTTCATTATGAGACTCTTCATGATGAGAACTTGAACTCCCCCTGAGTCATACATCTCAAGTCCTCATCTCGAATTAGGTACAATACTAGAGCTCCATTCTTCACCATATGTCGATTGAGCTATGTATGTGTGATCAGTAGATGATCCTTCAACTACATTATATCCACCATAGCCTATGACATGATCCTAGACTTACACAATGCTAGATAATGTTATCATCGTTATAGGAATAAAAACCAGTTAGCCCACAAGCATGCAAGCCTGCATGATCAACCACGAGGTAAACATATGTCATTCAGGGTGTTTCCAATACCTCCCGAGACATAAACTCAACATTCCCTGCTACCGGGGTTATTACAAATATTTCCAACATCATTGTCTTACATAAGCTATTTTACATCCATGTTGGTAACATCCTTCACATACTGGTTAACAGCTAATACTGATCAGTAGGTGTGTAGATGGGGCAACTTCTACACACACTTGTCATCTTCTTCCTTCATACTGGCAACAACATGGTTTTCCATGCTGCCTTCATTACTGAGGGGGTGAATGATAAATTCGATGTGCTGCTCCACCTAAGAACCTGCATCTCCTTAAGGCTTTAGGAGATATCACTTGTGCATTAAATGCACAAAGCTAGTCCATGGTCTTCTTCCTCCATACTGGCTTAATCTCATTATTCTCCCCACTTTAAGACTTGGGAACATGGTTTGCCTTCTTCTGCTGATGGGCCCTTTCTTTTGTGGTCTCTGCATTACAACCAGAAATAGTGCTATAGGAGAACACAACATCAATAATAACCTCATGACAAGGGAACCTTCTAATGTATTGGTTCACTCTTCTTCTTCTTGTCATGTCATTGTAGCCATTAGCTAGTCTCCTTGGATACCTTGCTAGAGAAGGAACACCACTCATCTTGTTCCATGTAGGTCTTTTCCTTCCACATGCTCTATTTTCACTTTTCCGTAGAGCAAGGTTGTTTAGTCGGCCCCCATGTGACTATAGGTTCCTCTTCCTACACTCAAACTCTCTATCGCTAGATCCATTGTAGTTATGACAAACAATTTTTGCATAACCGGGAGAGGGGTCATGCATGTATCTACTAATGGGTACACCTTTCCCATAAGCATGATTTCTATGAGATCCTACATTGTTCTTTCTAGATCTCTTTCTACAATCTCATTCCTTATGGCTATAAACATTACATGTAAAGCAGTAACTAATAAATGAAGGCATATGACTTACATATTTGCTTTGCCATGCATGAGGAGATCTTGCCAGTTTTGCATCCCCATCTTCACCCTTTTGAGAATGGACCCTTGGTTGTCTATTCTGAGTACCTCTTCTCTCTGATCTCTTCTTCTTCTTCCATGCATGCTTCCCCCTATGGGTTGTAGCATTTTTTGGTCCTCTGCTAATGGAGGATCTCCTTTGCTGCTTCCCCTTCTTCCTACTTCCAGTGGAGTTTTTTTCTTCCATCTTCCTCTTACCTCTAGGATCTGTAAGAAGATGCCTTCTTGCAGCATTGATCTTCACATTTGTCTACAATTCCACACTAGTTGTGGTCGGGTCAACCTTATTTTGAGGAGCATATCTAACTAGAGAGGTCTGGCCTTTATTTTCTTGAAGCAGCCACATAAGTATTTTGTCTTTTATCTCTAGCTAAGAGGCTAGATCTTCACACCAACATTTCTTGGTGTCTTTTGCCCAAGTCCTCAACTCTGAGATGCATTTCTCAGATTCTTCAAGGCATTTGACTAACTAGTTCTGCTCCACAATAGCAGCATTCTTGAAAAGCTTGTATTCCCTTTTAACTCTTCTGAGTTCTTCAAGTGTATTTACAAGTTCTCCTTCAAGTTCAACCTCAACCTCAACCTCCTCTTCCTCTTCCTCGTCATTGCCAAGCATATCATGCTAGTGGGGACCCTTTGTCCTCACACATTCAGATGTGTGATTTTTTTCTCCTTATGATTCTCGAGACATGAAGAGGTGGGATCCTTCCCCATCACTATTGTAGCTGCCTATAGATCTATCTTCATCCCGATAAATATGAGATGTATTTCTCATATTTCCTTCAGATGCAGGTTCTACAATTGAGGGTTCATTTCCATAGAGATTCTTCAATCTTTCCCATAAGCTATTTGTTGTTTTACACCTGTCCACCTATGAAGAGACATCACTAATGAGTCCACTAAGAATAGCCTCCATGGCTTCTTCATTGCACTGGTTTCTTCTTTCTTTTACAAATCTGGTAGGAAGACTGACCTTTCTAGGGGGACTATCAACTACTGACATCCATCCATCAAACCCTAAAGAGGATAGGAAAAATTCCATTCTGCAACTCCAAATAGAAAATTTTGAACCATCAAATACTAGAGTAGAGATAGATACTAAACAAACCATTGTTTCCTTAAGCCAGAATCTACCCAAGTTGGAGAACACTCTTCTAACTAGGAACCTATGCTCTGATAGCAATTGTTAGACACAATGCACCACTGAGAGGGGGAGGGGGTGAATTAGTGGTTCTCAAAACTTTCCCTTTTAGCTATCCTTTGTGAGCAACAATCGTTTGTGAATCATGCACAATGTAGACTTACTAGTTAGTAATGAGACTAACTCAAATACACACACACACAAGGAGACATCACATAACACTAGCCTATACGAGGAAAACCCAAGATGGTAAAAACCTCGATGAGCAATGTTGCTGGAGTCTACTGCTCCAATCCAACTTCACAGTAAAACACAGTTACAAAGTTTATGGCACCAACCTAAGGAGCACCAACCCCTACCTGATTTATTGGCTACAACCCAAAGGAGAACCAACCCCTAACTTTAGGGCACCAAACCAAGGAGCTATAACCCCACTGAGCTACAACTCAATATTCACAATATAACCTTCAAATACATAAGTTGTTATCATGTTACAAGTGAATCTTTCAACCTTATCAAATGTCTTCC
The DNA here is from genome assembly GCF_030272615.1 of Cryptomeria japonica. Taxonomy (NCBI): domain Eukaryota; kingdom Viridiplantae; phylum Streptophyta; class Pinopsida; order Cupressales; family Cupressaceae; genus Cryptomeria; species Cryptomeria japonica. The sequence goes on along the minus strand of NC_081413.1, from coordinate 449,006,661 downwards.
TCTATTGGTGAAGTACCTTATCTCCTTTACTGACTCACTCTTCTTCCTACTCTACACCTGTTGCTTCTTTGCTGGATCTACACCTCACTCACAACACATCACCGGTATCACACTGTTGGTGTAAGAACTACCAATTCTTCTCTCCAACTAGTTGAAAGATTCAACTAGGTTCACTCTCACTCTCTTCTTAGATGCTCATTTAATCACTTGGCTGATCTTATTATAATTTGCAGAAGTCTTCCACTCCGCAACAACACTACATTCTTCTCTCTTCAGCAACATCTCCCAATCCCTTTGGCCTTTTTACTTATAGCCCAGATTTCTCACCAAAAGCCAATTCAAAGTTCAGGCGGTTAGGGTTTTCTCACCATCTTCGAAGAAAACCAAATCCAATCGGATCTTACATGATATGATCTTTTTGACATCTTAATGCACATCTTCACCATGGTTGCATCTACTTGGTCATGCCTTTCATTCTTGGCGATTTTCTTTTTACCCTCATAGCTAATCCTTTGGTCAATCACAAAAGATCTGTCAGGTTGTTTCCTTCATTGCCTTGATCTTCTCAATTTCTCTTAGCTAGCTCGTAGTTGTCTTCCATACCTTGAGCCTCAAACCCCTACAATAGCTCTATAGCAAGTCCCATGATTTGTGTGGTCTTTCATTAAAGTTGATCAACCCTACAACAACCCTCTCAATGTACATTCTATCTTTATCCAAACTTAGCTTTTCCATGTGGACTCCATGTCAACTATCAGCCAGCTTGGCACTTCAAGTCAGCCCAAGTAGGATCGCCGACCAACCATCCTAACGGTTTCTTACTTCTTTCGATTTGCTAACTCTTCCGGTCTCAACCATTCTACTAGTTACCTTCTCATATCTGCTCTCATCCTGAATTATCGATGTAACTCTCAAACCGGTCTCGAGACTGGTAAGTCCTAAGTATGCTCATTCCCACAATGGGGAGGTATTTTACAACTACACCTTGCTTATATAACTGGTAGAATTAAATACTGGTTACCACTCTTGATGACACCATGTCATCATTCTTTCCAAGGCTCCATCTTCTTTAAGTAGGGTCAGATTCCTTTGTTTGCATCTACTCAGCCTTGCATTTTCCCTGATTAGCTTTGACCATATCACAACTGGTTTGTCAAGATGACAAACACTTCATACTTCCTCTATATTGGCATCATGCCTTCTCTTCTGGTCTAGTGCATAACCCTAATCTCATGCACTTAGGGAATTCCTTCAAGTGTTTGCCTTTACCTCTTCACTCTTATCTCTCTAAACTATTATGCACTCAATGCATAATAGGAGATAAGATCCACTTGCTCGATGAGGTAATCACCTTGTCTTTTGCATCTTGCAAAGCTCTTCATGTGGTCAGATGTGAGCACATTTACTATTCATCATTGCTTCGCATGATGTCTGCTTCTTCACCTAGTGGGAGCCCTGCTATTCACTTTTAGTGTTGAAGTGATTCAGATAACATTCTACCTCTTCATCACAAGCAACCGCTCAAAAACCCTCCTCCATCTCATCACACAAGTCAGGTGCTAACTTGTGTACTAATGACCTCTATCATCATCTTCTTTACCTTTACCGGTGTTCTGCAACACAAGGTGATATTCAAGCTATCACATATTGTACTCCTTCATCTCTGTGGTGCACATACATCTCATCTATCGGTGATTATCCCATACCGGTTGACATCAATGAGAACACAATGCCAACAATCTATGTCAACTAGGTCAAGTGTTATGCAGCCCCTACAAGTCCGCGGTGTGAAAAAATAAGGAAGCATTTTTCCTATGGGCGCATTGGATAAGAGGCACCTACACCATCCCATGAATGGAACAACTAAAAGGAGAAGTGTTTTTGTGGGAGCATGGGATAAGAGTATTGAGGGGCCCCTGCCATCTTATTGTTGGTACCATTGAAGGAAATGCAACCTTGTGGCCATGTGAGTTAAGGGAATAATGGCCCCCCACCATTCTGTAGTTGGAATGAATGCAAAAAGGGGAATATAGTGGGCGTGTGGGCAAAGACATTTGACACCCCCATTATTTTGCAGTAGGATTTGTTGAAGGGGTAGTAACCTAGCGGGCACATGGGGAAAGGTTGATACCTTCTACTGTTCTACAACTTGGAATGGGTTGACAAAAGGAATCCAACATGCATGCAGGAAAAAGGTATCTCACTATTTTGTGTTTTCTGAGGTTGTAGAATAAGTGACCCAACATGCATGTGAGAAGAAGACAAGGTGAACACATGATGTATCCTACTATTTTGTGGCTTCCAAAGGTGAACAAAGAGAGACCCAACAGGCATGTGGGGTAAAGATATTAACTTCCCATTGTTCTACAACTTGCAAGGTTGGACAAAAGGTAACCTAGCAGGCACTCGGGGTAAGTAAATAGATGGACCCCTCCATTCCACAACTTGCAAAGATGGAGGAAAAGTGATCCAGTGGGCAGGCATAGGTCAAGGTGAAGAATGATGTATCTCACTAGTCCGTATAGGTTAAAAGGCTAGAAGGATAAACAACGCGGGATTTTGTTTGGTGATGCGTATAACACAAAGGTTAGTCATAGTGTGGAGTTCAACTGTTCTAAGCAAACCAATAGTCCACATGGGCATTGACTAATTTTGACCAAACAATGTGGCATGTATGAGGTGAATTAGAAGCCACTTATTGAAAAGATGAACGGTTATTTTGCTGATAGATTTGAAGTTTTTGACCTATTTTGCAGCCATGTTTGCAAGTTGACAGACTCAGTGGTCCTCATGGCAATTGACTAGACTTGACTGAGTAATCTGGATGATGATTATAATGACGTGTGGGTTCCAAGTGGTCAAATATGAATGTTGAAATGCTGAAATTGGTGTTGGTGGTGTTTTTACATTGAAATGAGGTATTTGTCAATCTAATTAGTGTAGGAGGATGGAAAATGCATTAATGATGACTATGTTGAAGATGGTTGAAGGGCTCGAGGTGATTGACAAAAGAAAAATCAAATCTATTAGACAGATTGAGTTTGATAAAAATAGCAACTCAGTACAGAGAGCATTTAGGAAATTGGAGAAGAGTCATTTAATGTAGATGTTTAGTCCAATAAAGAAAAAAACTAATTTGAATGACTCTTCCAAGACAAAAAATCAAATCCTCTACTTTTGTGATCCCCATGAAGTAATTTTTTTTTTAAAACTATGTTGGAGGGAAAATTATTGATGTACAAAGCTGATCAAAATCAAGAATATTTTGATGAGATTTGATAGATTTGGGTGTGGTAGCTGAGTTGGCTGAGAGATAGACAAGTAGCTAGTGATCAAAATAGTTAGTGGAGTAATCTAGATGTTGATGTTGTTGTGGAATGAGATAGAGTGCGTGAAAAAGTGTTGAGTAGTAAGTCAAGAACTGTGAGTAGACAGAAAAATATAGAGGAAAAGATTAGAGAGTGGAGAAGATAGAGAGTTGAAGAGAAGAAGTGGACCCGGGTGCAGAGAGTTCAAAATTGCAGAAGAGGAGGACAGATAGTGTGTTACAAAAACTCATTTGTAACAGGGCAACAAAATTTGTAATCATTTTTTTATTGCATTTCTCTAAGTGGGTTCTTAGAGCAGGGGCTGGTTCTCCTTGAGTTGATTCTCAAAGTTATTAGGTGTTGGTGCTCGTTGGGTTGGTGCCCTAAATATATTATACAATTGATTATTCTTTGTGAGGCTAGATTGGAGTAGTAGATGCCAACAACTTGTTAGAGTAATTGGGTCTTTACTTGATTAATTAAATGATATTTTTTTAATTAATTAAGTTCCCCTTTATCTCTTTTACACTTAAGCTAACATTAGGTGCATAATAATTAATTATTTTATTAATTATTATCTGCAAGCCGAGGGTTTTCCCTTTTAGGGTTTTTTTTTTACCTATTACAGGATGAATTCTTTTCTTTGTATCATTATTCTATTAAACATTTTTGTGAATACAGAGCTCTCATATTCTTGAGCTTTTTCCTATGTTTATGTTTTTCTTTGTTGCTTCCTTGCTTCTCCTTGTAATAGGTTTATTTAGTGTGCAGAGTTCATTTGGGCTCCTATGGTGTTGTATTTATCAACTCTCACATGGTATCAGAGCTTCAGATCTACAGCTACCTGTTCTTGTTTTGAGCTTTTTTTGGATTGGAAATAGATCAGGGGTTTCAAAAGTTTTTTTTGTGCACCTATGGATAGGCCTTTTTCTGATCACTTTGGGCCTAAACAGACCTCACCATCGTGCTCAGAAAGCCCAAAAAACCCTAGCATCATATAAAGCTTGATCTTTTTCGACACCTGAGTCTCTGGTGGTATTTTTTTTGTTTTCATACTAGGTCGTAGGACCTTGTTACAGAGTTTGAGAATTTTTTTTTTAAAAATCATCTTTTGCTTTTTTACAGCATGCAGGCTGAAATTTGTTTTTTTTGAAAAAAAAAAAAGAAAAAACATCTATCAACAAAAAATTGGCCATTTAAAATATATATATATATATATATATATAGGGTTTCCCATGGTACGCAGGGTATCGTGGGCCTCCTAGTACTATCGCTGACCCTGACAGTCCAACTTGTCGGCCCTTCTCTGCAGGCCTTGAGCTACCGCCAACCTCCATCGCTTGCAGCTTGGCCGCCGCCACAGCGTTGCCCGACCGCCGCCACTGCTCCGAAACTGGAGCGCCGTCCTCGGGCCATCTCTACTTGGCCCTGCCACCAGACATTCCCTCTCTCTTTCCTTTTAGGGGGGGTGGGTTTTTTCTTTCTATGTTGAGCATACAAAGTCATTTTTTCAAAAACGAATAGGTGTCAGAAAGCTAGTTCCAAGCCGGACCTCATTGTATTGGAATTTTTTTTTCCAGTTTTTTTTGTTTAACTATAGTTTTTTCCAGTGAAAGTGGGGTCACTATTCTACATTTCCAAGGCCGTAGAATGTGCAAACGGACTCCATTTTTTGAAAATGAATTGGCCTTGGAAAGCTCTTAGCATACTCTATTTAGATATGTGATTTTTTTTCTCAGATATTTCATCAAGTACATGAGATTTAAGTTTGAATTTTTTTTCTTATGCACTACTTCATTCTCACCATTATGTACTAGGGTTTGGGTTTATCTCTTGTTGGGGGGTGTTTTTTTCTTGCTTTCTGTCATTTATATCAGAAATATAGAACACCAAAACTCTCAAAACAAACAAACCCTTCTGCATCTTCTGTCTATTCTAAAAGATCACATAATTAAAAAAACACAAGCAGGTACAAGTGTAGAGTTTCATGGAAGATTCTTTAGTTGAGTTGTTGACATCACACAACTATCACACTTGGAAGCCTTGCATCACGAGGCTTCTTAGGGAACGAGGGTTGTGGTCTTGTTTGGATGAGGTTCAGCCTCTATTGTAGCATCCTTTTGAGATTCTTTACCACAAAAACAAGAAGGATGAGGCCATGGGTTTGCTCTCATTGGATATTTCCAACAGTCTTCTGTTTCACCTTGATGCTTTCCTCACTCCTTGAGCTATGTGGTTGAAGTTTGAGACTCTCTTCAAGAGAGTTAATGAGATCCAAACATTACAAATTGAGGCAGATTGAGGCAGAGTTGGTTTCCTTGTCACCTAATTCCTTTCCCACCATTGAGGATTTTTTGAACAAATTCAAGACTACTAGATCTATTCTCTAGGGGTGTGGAAAGATCAAGACAGACCCAAAGTGCATTCACTTGATCCTTTCAAAGCTTCGGAGTCCCTTACAATTTTTTGCCTCTACTTTCTACTCCACCGTGGATGGCTTGGGTGCTTGTTTCACCATTCCTACCTTTTATGTGTTTTGTGAGTGTTTGTCTCGTGAGAAGTCTCACCTTTCTCATCTAGGCATGCTCTTAGGGTCCAAGAACAAAGCCTTGATTTCTCAGTCCTCTAAGGAAAAGCAAAAGTAGAAACCAAAGTGAAAAACAAATTCTACAGGTAGTGAGCATTCCTCCAAGTGACCTCCTAAGTCTGATTCTAGACCACCATTTCCTCCAAAACAAGGGAAATCTTCACTGTCTTGTAAGTCTTACTCCAAGACTAAGAATAAGTGAGGAGATACTTGTAGTTTTTATGGAAAGGAAGGACATCCAATTTCTAGGTGTTGGAAATGATTAGAGGCATTAGAGGAAGCCATGCAACAACATCACATCTCATCACCTTAGGCGTCTTCTCCTTCCAAGGGGAAAGGTCATGCTCTCACTACTTGAGCTTTGACCTACTGGTCCACTTGGATTTAGATTATGGCACTTCTCACCATATGAATCACACTCAATAGTTGGTTACTTCTGTTTTGTCTTGTGGTACTTCACAGATTGTAGTGGGTGACTCAGTTCAACTTTCAGTCTTGGGTTCACATCTTGTCTCTTTGGATGGGGGTACTCTATAGGATGTTTTGGTTGTTCGTGACATCTTGACGAACCTCCTATCCATTTATCAGATTTGTCATTCTGGCTCTGGTAAGATAGTTGAGTTCTCACCACATGATGTGGTTATTCGGGACCTCCATGACTTTGATATGGTTGTGGCTACTGGGAGTGTTGATACTGCATCTCATCTTTACAGATTTGATGGATTTGAGCCCTCTGCGGGTGCATGTTCATCTCTTATAGCACATGCAGATTCAGTGAGTAAGCTTTGGCATGAGCGGCTGGGCCATGTTGATTACAAATATCTTTAGCAGATGAGTACATAGGCACTTGTTCTTAGGCTCCCATAAATTTCCTACACTAATGGTGTTCGTCATGGTTGTGTGCTTGGCAAGCATCATAGGGATCCCTTTCTGAAGGGAAGAACCCCTTGTTCTTTGACACCTTTGGAGTTGATTCATAATGACCTCATGTCATTCCCTACTCCTTTTTCTGGGGCCAAGTATGTACTCACTTTTATTGGTGACTTCTCCAAATGCACATGGGTGTACTTTCTTAAGTACAATTCTGATGTCTTTGATTCATTTCAAATCTTCAAGACATTTGTAGAGAAGCAGTTTGGTTGTTCTATTTAGCAGATCCGTATAGATAATGGGGGGAGTATGTGAATCAGGATTTCAGAGATTTTTGCACTAAGCATGGTTTACAGCATCAATTTACTATTCCCTGCACCCCTCAGCAGAATGGTGTCGCTGAGAGAAAGAACAAAACTTTACTAGAGATGGCGAATTGTATGATTTAGTACAGGTCTATGGATTCGTCTTTTTGGGCCGAGGTAGTCAATTATACCAACTACATTTAGAATTGGATGCCTCACAAGGTGATTTGACATATGACTCCTAAGGAGGCTTGGTCTCATGACAAGCCTAATATTTCCTTTTTCTGAGTGTTTGGCAGTGAGGCATGGGCATTTATTCTTGATGCTCAAAGGAAAAAAATGGAACGGAAGAGCTGACCCCTCATTTTTATTAGTTGTTGTGAGGATGTTAATGCGTATAGGTTATTTGATCCTAATTCTGAAGAGTTCCTATTTCGATGGGATGTTTAGTTTGATGAGGGCCTTCCCACAGTGGATACCTTGTCTTGAGTACCTACCCCTCTACCTACTCCTCCCATTGCATATCTTTAGGATTATTTTGAGGATGATTCTGATGATGCTACTAATGATCCACCATCCCCACCTCTACTTGCTCCACCTCAGATGCCCAAGTGGGCTTGCTCTATTGTTGAGGCGGTAGGATCCATGGTCGGTGATCCTTCAGATACTCATTGCACCCGTTCTCATACTATGGGTTCTAGTCTTTTGATTCATGCCATTTCAGATAATCCTTGGAAGTTTTCAAAGGATAGAGGACACCCTAAGTGGGATTGTGCTATGGAGGAGAAGTATTCTTCTCTGATGAGGAATTTTACTTGGGATCTTTGTCCTCTTCCTAAGGGTAGAAAGATGGTTTGGTGCCGCTGGTTGTATCACACTAAGTATGCTACTAATGGTTTGATTGATAAGTACAAATAACATCTAGTTGCAAAGGGTTTCTTGTAGGTTGAGGGTATTAATTACTCTGAGACATTTGCCCCTATCCCCAAGATGAACTCTATTCGCTTTGTATTATCCCTTGTAACTTCTAGGGGATGGCCCATTTTTCAGATGGATGTGAAGAGTGCTTTCTTCCATGGACACCTACAAGAGGAAATCTATATGGATTAGCCTTAGGGATTTGTGCAAGACAATTCTTTGGTTTGCAGACTTTGGCATTCACTGTATGGTCTCAAACAGGCCCCTCGAGCTTGGTATGAGAAGATGAACTCTTTCTTGCTCTCCACTGGTTTCACCCATTGTCATTCTGATCACACAGTGTAAATTCAACTTCTTGAGGGTGAGATCCTGATTCTTGTGCTATATGTTGATGATCTCCTCATCATAGGCGGTTCATCCTTTGTGATTCAACATGTTCAGCAAGCCTTGATGGACCAATTTGAGATGACAGATCTTGGTCTTCTGCACTATTTTCATGGTCTTCAGGTGATTCAATCTTCTGATGTGATCTATATTTACCAATAGAAGTATGTGTGTGACATGCTTCAATGCTCTAGCATGCTTGATTGCATGCCTACTCCCACTCCTTTTCAGTCAGGGGTTGTTTTGATTACTACTTTCTCCACTCCTTCAGTAGATTCTACACACACATTGTTGTTGGTTGGTAGTTTGTTGTACCTGACACACACTTGTCTTGATCTTTCCTTTGTGGTTGGCCTTGTCTCTGGATTCTCCCATGATCCTCATGAGAGTCACTGGCAAGCTGCCAAATCTATTTTGTGATACATTTGGGCCTCTATTTCTCATGGTATTCACTATACATCAGGAGAACCTCACATTGTTGGCTACACTGACTCAAATTGGGCTGGTGATGTCAATGATTGAAAATCTACTTCTAGCTTTGTTTTCTATCTTGGTTCTAGTCCTATGACATGGTCTTATAAGAAGCAGACTACTCATGCATTATCATCTACAGAGGCTGAGTATCGAGTTGTTGTGATCGCCAATCAAGAGATCTTATGGTTTCGATAGTTGATGACTAAGTTTGGTTTTCCTCTAATAGTCCTACTATTCTTTGGTGTGACAATCAGAGTGCTATTCACATTTATCGCAACCCAATAGAGCATCAATGGATGAAGCATATTGAGCTTCACATGCATTTCATCTGCCAGTTGATTCAGGATGGTTCTCTCATTTTGGAGTACATTCCCACTATAGAGCAGGTTGCAGACATCTTCATGAAACCTTTTGCATCATTGCACTATCTTTAGTTGCACACTATGTTTGGGGTGAAGTAAGTTATCCTCGGGGGGTCTTTATGAGGCGTTCCTTCCTTGTTTCTTTCAGCATGTTCTTTTATCTCTTTTTGGAGAGGATTTTTTTTCCCACTAGGTTTTCTCCTTTTTCTTCGTTTCATAGAGATTTCATTGTATTTGGGTACCTGATCAGGCCTTGTTGTCGGGACCCGTCTTTCTTGCTTTTAGTAGCTATTCTAGGTTTTAGCTTTTCTCTAAGTCTAGCTTAGGGGGGGTGTTAGAGTAATTGGGTCTTTACCTGATTAATTAAATGACATTTGTTTAATTAATTAAGTTCCCCTTTATCTATTTTACACTTAAGCTAGCATTAGGTGCATAATAATCAATTCTTTTATTAATTATTATGTGCAAGCCTAGGGTTTTCCCTTTTAGGGTTTTTTTTGACCTATTAGAGGTTGAATTCTTTTCTTTGTATCATTATTCTATTACACATTTTTGTGAATATAGAGCTATCATATTCTTGAGTTTCTTCCCATGTTTATATTTTTCCCTATTGCTTTCTTGCTTCTCCTCGTAATAGGTTTATTCAGCTTGTAGAGTTCATTTGGGCTCCTATGGTGTTGTATTTCTCAACTCTCACACAACTATTCTCATTGAGTTTTTTCCCACATTGGGTTTTCCTCATAAATCTTTTTTTTATGTGGCTATCTTTTATATGTATGATTTTAATCAATTTTCTTACTAAAATTTGCACATATGTTTTAAAGGTTTAAATTTCTAACTATAACTGATTCACCCCCCTCTCAGTGATAACTTATGTTCTTCATAGGTCATGTCGTCCAACCATCTGCACTATTTGCATGAGGATCTTAACTCTTTGACCAGTGAAATATATAGTTTTCTCATTTTCCTTTCTTTTCTCTTTCTCCCCTATTCTATAAGTCCCTTTTATGTTCTGATTGTGTTGTTGTTTTCTGAGTCAAAACTATTGTTCCTCTTCCTTGCTTTCTTGTTCAGTTGCTACCATTGGTTTTCTTTTGGTATTGGTCTCTTGTCTAGTCACTGAAGCTGCTTTCCTCCTTCTCAATTTCATGTTTTGTGTGATATTCATCCTCTATTGTATTTCTGTCATCCAAAGTGTATCTTATGTCTCTTCTAGCCATGCAAAATCTTCTTGTTTATTTTCAAGGGGTCTTTGATACTTTACAAAGAACTATGGCTCCTGTAGTTACATTTGAGATTTACAAATCATCATTTTGGGCTCCTAGTGCCACATTTTTGTAGTGTTGTTGTTTCTTAAGACAATTAAATAAATCATGTCCTTCATGACAGAAAAATCCACATGTTTTCCTCTTTTCTCTATAACATTTGACTACATAATGGCCTATGTTGTGATAATTGAAACAAGTAGCATTTGATCTTTGTCCTATGTCTCTTCCTCCATGGTATGATCCATTGTTATTCTAGAGTTCTAGATTTTCAATTTATTTTATGTTTTTCTACCATGGCAACACTCTGTATCCAATATCTTGAGCATATAGATTTGTTTTTTCTATCCCCTTCACATATGCAATATCTCTATCATATTTTGGTTCTTCCTTCATGCATAATAAATGGGAAAGGAAATTTTTTGTCTCATGATCATCTCATTGTCAACAAATACCACAATACACATAATTTAGTATTTGAATTGTATGAATATCAACTCTTAATTCATTTACCTTCTTCTCTCAAATACCCTTAAGGAATTCATTCCATACATGCATGCCTCTACCACAATATGAACACCAGATATTTGGCCTTTGACATCCTATCTCGTATCTCCTGATATTTTTTTGAAACTACAATTGTTCAAGTTCTAACTATAATTACTTTATGTTATTATTGTTTATTTCCTTTATGTTACTCCTTCTATTGTTTATTGTTCTAGTTCTCTATCTAGAAAGCCAATATCACCAATTCTAAATATGAAGCAAACTATCTTCCTTATAAAAGCCATCCTCAAATTTGACATCACTACAAAAAGGAACAATTTTATCCTCTTCTTATCATTACTAGGTTCTTGATTCTTAAGGTTCCCTCATTGAATCTCCTAGCCAAATCAATGATTGATTCTGATGAATAATGATGAACAACAAATACCCTAATCGGTACTGAGATGGGAGAGGTGAATCATTACATACAAATACTTCTCAACACCTTATCAAGTTAAAATAATGCTAACCAGTTGTCTTCATCACTGAACTTAACCATGGCAATATCAGTTAAACATAGTAAGACTTCAAACAACTAAACTAGTAAAACTGAATACTTCAAATAACATTCAACACTTGATAACTACTTCACCAATATACTCATGCATGTGTTGTATTAGTAATACCTTAACCATTAGCTTTGCATGCATATTCACCTAAACAAAGACTGCTCAATCATCACATGAAAAATGCACAACTCATGAAACACAGATTTTTCATGTGGAAACCCAAATGGGAAAAACCATGGTGGGGATGAATACCCACAAGATTGTTTTTGAACTCTTTTGAAGCTCGCTCTGTTAGGAGCCTAGTCCGGTTAAAGACTTTCAATAAGGTTCTGTTAGGAACCAATCCTATTAAAGATCACCTGGTTAAGGGATGGCTATATACCCTGTTAAAGGTTGAAACCCTATTAAAGGTTACCTCGCTAGAGGATTTGAAGAACTCAATGATCTTGAGTCACCTGGTTAGAGGATTTGCAATAAGCTTGTTAAAGCTACCCAGTAAAGGGATTTTCCTACTGTTGAAATGGTTAGAAGACAACAGGTAAAGATTTGATCTAATAACAACACTACATGCTAAGACATATCCTTTTGAGCTCCTCTACTTTGTAATCACACTCTGTATTTTTCCACTCACTGGTCTAGCATGTATCTCATCACTCGGATAAAAGCACAACATTTTCCAACACAAACAATAAAAAAAATCATCAACCTTATAGATAACAATTAGGTCGGTAGCATAAACCCTAACCCCTAAAAATTTAGGTTTACAATTACAAGCGGTCCAATCCTGACCGTACAAAAACTTTTCATAGAATAAAACAATCTCAAATAGATCACAAGTCATTTTGCCTCGTCCATTCTTCACCGCATATAGAAATCAGCAACCCATCACGCTCTCTTCACATACTGCTAAGAAGAATGTTCATTCGAGAGGTAGACATTTAATGCAATCTATCTTCACATGCAAGATCCCCAAGGAAATCCTTCACGTGCACAAAACTGATGTGGCATCTCAATCTCATCCTTTTCTCTTAGCTAACTCATCACAAAATGTCACTGGTTGCATCGCACAAGCTAGACTGCTAAATTGGAAACCCTAGAGATGAGACTACCAACTGGTAGTCACACTTAGTGAAACCTTGACACCGGTCCACTTCATCCCTTCATATCAGTTCTCCTACTTGAACATCAATAAAAACTTCTTCCAATCTTCATACTGGTTCACCTGCACTTATTGACATCAATGAAAACATACATTATCATCATACTGGTTCATCATATGCCAACAGTCTCCCCCTTTGGCATTGATGGCAATACTTAGTGTAGCACTACAATTGTAGCCAACATAGACCAGTGTAATTATAACATATATCTTCTCCGATATCATATATCTTCATCACTTTGGATATCTCTCCACCTTTGACAACAATGCCAAAGTGGAGGCACAAGCTTCCATTCTCCACCATGCTACTCACCCTATGGAGTAGCATCCTTCAACACATCAATCCTGAAATATTTGACATTGTAGTACCTAACTAATGCGGAGCACACATTTTTAATTTACTTCATGAAGGGGCAGAACCCCAAATTCACCTCTCAAATAGGTAAACGTAGTTTTCGGTAAGGGCTTAGTGGATATGTCTACTAGTTGTTCTTTACTGGAAACATGTTGTAATACAATCTCTTTGTTTTGAACCTTCTCTCTCAAGAAGTGATACTTGAGCTCAATGTGCTTAGTTCTAGCATGCAATACTGGATTCTTAGAAATATTTATTGCACTTTTGTTGTCACAAAATATACTCACTAGTTCAGATATAGGTACTTTGAAACCATCCAATATATGTTTCATCCAGATTGCTTGAGTGCAGTTCATAAATGTTGCCACATACTCTACTTCAGCTGTAGACTAGGAAATGTAGCTCTATTTCTTACTTTTCCATGAGACTAGTCTTCCACCAAGAAAGAACGCTCCACTGGTTGTGCTCTTCTGGTCGTCCACATTACCTGCCCAATTTGCATCGAAAAATACTTTGAGATTAAAATCACCATTGTATGGATACCACAATCCATAATCAACTGTCCCTTTCAGGTATCTAAGAATACTCTTGACTGCTACCAAGTGGGATTCTCTTGGACTTTTTTGAAAATGGGCCACATTGACCACTGCATGAGCAATATCCAGTCTGCTATGTACCACATAGTACATCTTACCAATCATTGACCGACACTCCTTCTCATTCACCAACATTGAATCATCTTCCTTAGTCAATTTGTAGTTAGTCACCATCGGTGTACCAACCAATTTTCTCTCCTCCATGCCAAAGGTCTTCAATACCTCTTTGACATACTTGGACTGGGTAATAAAGATGCCCTCTTTAATCTGTTGAATCTTTAGACCAATGAAGAACTTTATCTCTCCAATCAGAGACATCTCAAACTCTTTCTTTATTTCATCTACAAAAGCATGGCTCATTTCATCATCTCCTCCAAAGATTATGTCATCTACAAACACTTCATAGATCAAAATCTGATCACCTTCAGATTTTAGGTAGATGTTGTTGTCCTTACATGTTCTCTGAAATCCTATCTTCACAAGATGAGAGTGTAACCATTCATACCATGCCCTTGGTGCTTATTTCAATCCATACAGGGTCTTGTGTAATCTACACACCATGTTACTATCTTCTGATAAGGCAAACCCATCCGGTTTCTCAATATAATCTTCCTCTTCTAGGATTCCATTCAAGAATGTAGACTTCACATCCATCTAGTATACCTTGAATTCCTTAAATGCTGCAAATGCAAGTAGCATTAGAACACCTTCTACTCTAGCCACTGGAGCAAAGGTTTCTCCATAGTCTTCTCCCTCTTCCTAAGCATATCACTTGCATACAAGTCTTGCCTTGTTCCTTACAACTGTGCCTTCTTCATTTAGCTTATTCCTGAAGACCCATTTGGTACCTATGACATTCTTGTATTCTGGTCTAGGTACCAAAGACCATGTTGCATTCTTTTCTATTTGGTCCAACTCCTCTTCCATTGCCTTAATCCAATCTTCATCTTTAAGTGCCTTTGTAGTGGTCTTAGGCTCAAATTTAGAAATCATGCAAGAGTTTTCTTTCACCTTTCTTCTTGTGAGTATCCTTGGATCTTTATCTCCTATGATCTTCTTCAGATCATGGTGTAGTTTCACATATCTAGGAATGACTCTAGCTGGTTTTGCTTTCTTTTCCTCTTCTTCTTCTTCTCCATATTCTTCTTCTCCTACTATAGCTTCTACCGGTACAGGAACACTGAGGTCTTTGCTTGTTTCTTTCTTAATCAGTTCCCATAAGATTACATCTGATTCATCTTCCACTTTCTCGTTGCTGGTTTCCTCAGGTTTCTCAGGGGATTCATCAACCCTAACATTGATACTCTCAATAATTTTTTGAGTCCTATTGTTGTATCACTTGAGATCTTTTCTTTTAGTGTGATATCCCAGAAATATTCCTTCATCACATTTAGCATCCAGCTTTCTCAGATGCTCACCTCTCTTGATATAACACTTACTACCAAATACTTTAAAATAACTCACAGTGCGAGTCTTCCTAGTCCAGTACTCGTAAGGGGTTTTATCTTTACCTTTCTTGATGAGTACCCAGTTCATAGTATAGACTACAGTACTCACCGCTTCTCCCCAAAAAGTGTGAGCAACCTTTCCTTGGATCAGCATTGTTCTGGCCACTTCAACTACAATCCTATTATTCCTTTCTACTATTCCATTCTATTGTGGTGTCCTTGGGGCAAACAACTGCCTCTTGATATCGTTCTCTTCACAGTACTTGTTGAATTCATTAGAAGTGAATTCACCTCCTTGATCAGTTCTTAGGCATTTTATCCTTTGACCACTTTCCTTCTCTACCAATGCTCTAAAGGATTTGAACTTTCCAAATGCCTCAGACTTGTCTTTCAAGAATGTGACCCACATCATTCTTGAGCAATCATCAATAAGAATCATGAAATACCTATCTCCTTGAATACTTCTAGTTTTCATTGGACCACATAGATTGGTGTGCATACGATCAAGTAATTTATCTGCTGAAAAAAGACTTACCTTTTAAAGTTGAGGAAGATGTTATCACTATTTAGAATTTTGGGTGATTTTTTTCTTTTCAATCCTTTTATTTTTCGGCTTTCATGGTTTCTTTCTACTCTTGAGGGTTATTCGTCCATAAGTTTAGGGTTTTTATTTTCAAAATTTTGTGTTATAAGGTTTCTCATTCTATTTCCTTGTTGGTTTTTCCACTTAAGTGGAAGGGCTAGTCCATCATGCGAAGAGGGGACCTTTTTAGGTTTTCTCCTAGGCAGGTTATCATTTTTCTTAATTTTCTGCCTTTTCCTAAGTCTTTTATGTCCCTTGTTAGGTCTCTTAATTACCATGCAAGTTCCTATTGATCTCGTGGACACTGCTATACCACAAAGAGAAGCTACACGAAGGTTACCCTTCACAAAACAACGACTAAGTGAGTGGGACCCTAATTTCCTTAAATTCTTTCTACAGATGCTAAAGTGCGAGTAAGTTTGAAAGAGATCTATGGTGGTCACTGAATCACAAGGTTAAAATGTGCGAAGATTACTCTTCACGGAGTAGCGACTAATGGTGGGACCTACTTTTTGAGAATGTTTCTACGGGTGTTAAAGAAACCACAAGTTTGATGATCATCAAGAGTTGTTGCTACCCCGCAATGCAAAGGTGTCTGAAGTTTACCCTTTGCGGAGTAGCGACTAATGACCTGGCGATCCGGCTGGCAATGAGCTGGCGGGTCCCGATGAGGTGGTAAAACACATGGCATAATAGGTGGAAGTGCTTGTGAAGTAGTTTTGTGAAAAGGAAAATGATCCAGTCACCCAAAACACATGTGGTTGTCAGAAGGTGGAAATAGGTATACTTGTGAGCAAATGAATGGATGATAGGTGGATACACCTGGAAGGAACTCGCGAGCTAATTAATTAAAGGTAAAGGGCCCACTTTTATAGTTAAAGGAGATAAAAGCCAAATGAGTTTCATGGAGATCTACGGCCATCACTGACCAGCTAGTTGAAGTTGTGTGAAATTTATGGTCCGTGACCCAGCAACAAACCATTTGTAGTTACGACAAATGATAATAGATGTGGTCAAAATTCAAAATTCGCTCAAGAGGAAAAGAGTAGGAAAAGAGATAAAAATAGGTGAAACTTTATACTCTCCATCTCAATCCCTAATTCATGTGGGAGATGAACATGTAGTAGCAGAACAACTATTGCAATTAGGAAGTCTTGGGGAAATTTCTCTCACTTATGAGGAGTTGCAAGAAGGAATACTTGAAGAACCGACAAGTGCCCAAAGGGACTTAACTATAGGGGAATTTATAGGTAAATAATTGGACCCTATCATCAAACATGCTAGTGAGAAGTTTTTGGCCGACAGTAATTTTGTCAAAATAGGATCTTTCATGCAGTTTGTATGGAGAACAAACATGGAACACTTTAATAAAAGATGTGAGAAGAGAAAGATGGAGTATCCAGATAAGGACACATCTATAGTTGAAGAAGAGATCAAGAAAGAAATGATAACTAAATTTGAAGCCATTACCCCTGAGCAGGGGAGAGAAATGATAGCAAAGGCTGGAGTGTTAATTCTCCCCGAGTGGTTTATAGCTGAAGCATTAATCCTTGATACTGTCAGAAAGGAGACAAAACCCTTAGAAGGGGTGACATTCACCAAGGATCATGTTGTATTGGTCATGTAATCACTAAGAAGGGAAAAAATTAGGAAAAGAAAAGGCCCCTCAGATTCCAGGTACTCAAGGGGAATGATTGTAAAAAGAGTGAAGGACACAGGCCTAGTGGAAGCAACTAGTACAAATTTGGAGTTAGCAAATTTCAACATGGCAGTAGCTAAGAGAGAAGCAAAAGAGAAGGTTGACATCTATGTGAAGATGGAAATGATTTTAAAGGCATACAATGAGGCTAAAGTGGAATTAGCCCACAAGGATAACATAATTGAAAAGTTAAAAGGCCAGATTGAAGGGCAACAAGAAAAAGGTGAGTCGTCCACTTTGATGATTGTCTCTACTCTAGCAACATCTCCACCCACTATTCCAATCATTGACTTTCCCCTTTCCCCTAGGACATTTGGTTTTCAATCATCTGAGACTCTTTAAGATGAGATAGAAAAGTTGAATCAAGCTCAGGCTATTTTTGCAAGCAAGTATGAAGAGAAGGTCAGAGGCACCATTTTGAAATTTGCTGAGACAATGGGAGCTTCCATAGTATATATATACATGCATAGAAATTTGAGCATGTTGAATGCTATAAAGGAGGATAAGGATGCCTTAGAGGCAATTTTGAATAAATGGATGGCTAAGGAGTCAGACTTAGAGCTCATGTGCCTATCCTAGGAGGGAACTGATGCAGATGCCATAGTTAAGTTTGCGTATGAGTTAGTAAAAAGCATCACAAGTTAGTAGAAGCAAGAGCCAATTTGGAGAGGAAAGCAAATTTATAAAGGAAGGAGTACACTGACCAAAAGTTTGAGCTTTTCCTATGAAGTTTTGTTAGTGCAAATGAATTAAAAGATAAAGAGGTTTGGCTTGGCGAATTAGGCCATAAGTTATCCCAAAGAATAAATGATGTTATCAAATCAAATGACACCTCTTTGTTTATTCAAACAATTGAATAAATTGAGAAAATGAAGTCTCATTACGGTTTTTGGGAAACAGAGATTAAGTAGCTCAGGAACACATGGAAAAGGGCTAAAAATTTGAGAAAGAAAATTATTAACTTTCCATGGCCTGATGATGACACATTTAAAGAATGGAAAGACAAGTATATGGTACAAGAAGCAGAGGCTCAAGAATAATTAATTGATGCTGCCGTGTTGTAACAACCCTCAGGAAGTTAGGAATGAAAATTATTGTAACCTCTTTTAAGAGGGAATTACGGTTGTAACAAACTATTCCTAGGAAAGTCTAAAGCTTGTTCGCATCCATATTATTATAAATGGATACTAGGACTTTGAAAAAGGGGATCACAAGAATTTGTAAAGAAACTCTGCCAAAATTTATCTACGGTTTTCTAGTTTTTCAGAAATCACCTTGAGTTATGTACTATTTTGAAAATGAATATTAATATACAAATCAAAGCATTTTGAGCCTAGATTACTATTGTCTTCTTGTGTGCATTCATTGATTTACTAGTTTCTTTTAAATAATCTAGTGTTATATGATTGAATAGGAATTGCAAGGCAAATCTTACAAATATGTTTTAGGTTTTCCTCTCAAGGAGGGGAATTAAATATACGTGAAATCTTTCTATTAGTAAATCAATAGTTTCTACTTGAATTTGATAACCAGGTCTAGCATAAAGGAAAAATTATATATATATCAATCATATATTAGGTTGATGAAGCCCAATTGATGAGATGTATGTGAATGTCCTGATTTAGAATTCTTGTCTAGTTAGGGTGACTTTGTAGCCCAGATAAGGCACTGATATTATTTGTGGATTTTTTCTACCTTTCTTGGGGTCAAGACTAAAAATGAACACAGGTTTTCTTTTGCGTTTCAATATTTTTGAGGTGATAAGGTTTACAAATTTCTAACACTCATTTACTATGGATCTTATATTATAATTGTGAAAGTATTGACAAGAGGTATACCCACCTAAGCTTAGGATAAGCTTAAAGTGTAGAAGGTTTTGAATAAACCTTGTTATATGTTATTCTGGATTCCTATTTTCTTATTGTTTTCTCCATATGCAACAAAGTCTATAATTTACTTATAGAGGAGATAGGGAAATTAAAATTTGAGAACAATAGAAGACATCTTCCAAAGTTGGCATTCTCTGGACAAAGAATTCTCTGGTTTGTTCAGAAAAGGCATTCCTCTTACTGCCTTGATCGTACTGGTTTTTATAATATTGTCAAAGTTTATATGACAAAGTCTCCTATGCCATATCCAACTATCATCAAACTTCGCTATTAGACAATGACTAATCTTGGCATTCAACTGAAACAAGTTACCTCTGGTTTGCTTAGCAGTGGCAATAAGTTCACCACTCTTTCCAATTATATTGCAGACTCCACCTTTGAACTCTAGAATGTGTCCTTTGTCATTTAGTTGAGCAACACTCAAAAGGTTATGCTTAGGACCTTCTACACAGTAGACATCATCTGCACTGCTCTTTCCATTCAGTGATATGGATCCTTTACCTTTCACGAAGCATGGTGCATCATTGTCAAACTGGACAACACCTCCATCATATTCTTCCAGAGACAAAAACTTTCTCCACTCACCAGTCATGTGGTGATAACGCTTACTATCAATAATCCTCTCATTAGAGTTGTCAATGCAAGGGACAAGGGCTTTCTTGTCAGACACTTCTTCCTTTACATCTACAAACACTATGTCCTCATTCTCTTCATCCTTAGATTCTTCATCATTAACACCTTCATCCACTGCAACAAGATAATTTCTCCTACCTCCTCCTTTATACTTTCTAAACCTCTCTGATTTATCCTTATTGTCATTATTAGGATAGTTAATAGCTATATGTCCTATCTTATTGCAGGAAAAACATTTTAAAGGAAGCTTACCTCTATATTTTCTGGTGCCTTTTGGAAGTCTCTTGGCAAGAAGAGCTTCAAACTCCATCAGAATCTCTTCATCATCCATATCTTTGCATTTCCTAGATTCATAACTGGTACTTACTTCTTTTCCTTTTCTGGTTGGTGTAGCAAATTCTCTAAAGGATAACTCAGTCTTCTGAACACTGCCATCATAGCTATTCAACTCATTTGCAGTCAACTTTGTAATGATTGATTCTAAGGATACCTTGGTTTTGTTGATAGATCTTAGATCCTGAATAGAAACAACTCTAATTGCATAGACCGATAACTGTAGCATCAGAATTAGGAATCATCAAAGCAAGTATAAAGACATGTTAATCATTATTAGCTCAATCATAAACACACATTGCAATGATCTAATCCTAAGCACACTCAATAGAGACATAGAAACAAAGCATTCAAAAGAAAAGATTCATGCAAACCAGATGACAATTTGGATGCTTCTTCCATGTGGCTCCATTATTCTTCTTTCCTCTTCAAATGGATTTGTGGATCTCACCTACAAGTGCACAACATACAATTGAAAGCAAGATTGATATTGGTTTGTTGATCAAGAGTACTAGAAGCATAAGTTCGATAGTTTGATTAGGGATTCGGGATTAGATTTGATTGAAAATCATCCAATTTATAGAAGAATTGGATAAATGACAAGATTAGCATGATGCAATTCAAATGGAAATTGCAAATCAATATGACAAATTATGCACTTTCCATGCACCATTTGATTGATTGATAATTGATGACAAATTATGACACATTCTATGTCAAAATTGATTGATTATCAATTATGACAATTTATGAAAAATTGAAATGTCATTCCCATAGAATTAGGAGACAAATAGGAGGAATTTGAAATTAGGAAATTAAGAAAATTAGAAAATTGAAATTGATGACAATTAGGAATTAGAAATTGATGGAAAAATAGGAAATTAGGAACTAGAAGAAATTAGGTAAATTAATTAATAATTTGTCATTTATTAATTAATTTACAAGAGGAAGAATAATTAGCCAATTAAATAAAGATTTAATTGTAATGAGAAGACCTAGGATTAATAAATAATTTAGTAATCCTAGAGGAAGAAATGAGAAATTAGGTTAAATGAATAAATCATAAAACCCTAGAAGATGAATTAGAAATGCAAAAATGACAATTAGGTCTTGATTGAAGATAATTAATGTCATGATTTTGAATTGATAAATGACCAATGCGATAAACAATTTGATTGAGAAATGTGCCAATTGACGAGGAACAATGACAAATTGATCCAAATTGACATAATTGAGACAGACAACGATCGATGACAAATAGATTGCAAAACGACAAGATTGAAAATGACCACGATCGATGACAAATCGATCGTTAAATGACAAAATTAAACATGACAATGATTGATGACAAATCGATCGTAAAACGACAAGATTGATAAACCGATCGCCAGATGACAAGATTGAAAAGAGGACAAAACCCTAATTAGGATTGACGATGTCCAAAATGATAAGATTGATGATAAGATTGATAAGAGAGCCACGATTGATGACAAATCGATCGCAAGATTGACAGGAGGACAAAACCCTAATTAGGATTGACGATGTCCAAAATGATGACAAATAAGCACGCACATTGATGCAATAGGATAAGATCGATTAAAATCATGACTGGATAGTGTTGTCGACAAGACCAAATTCGAGAGCGAGATGAATGAAGAATGTAGAAGAATGACTCGATGTTCGCAAATGATAAAAACCAAGTACGAATCATAGGAGAAATGTTAATGTGACGCAAAAACCTAAAATGAGGCAATGCACAAATGTTAAAGTATGACTCCGCAAGCGTTGACCATCTTTAGGTGTCTACAATAACAATGATCTCAAAAATTTCCTAACAATGGTGGCATCATCAATTGTTCCACCGGAGCTCTTGATATCTCCAACAAGCTACTAATAAGGGCTTCCATGACTTGTCCATTTTCTTGAATCTCTCTTTTCTGATCATCGGTTAGAGTCCCAGTGGGGATAACATAGACATTCTCAACATAGCTCCAGTTTTGAGCACCCAAACTCTTGATATAAATCTTCATTCTTTACTTCCATATTTTGAAGTTATTTCTATTCACCTTAGGACCTTCCCTCTTCATCATTAAAGTAGGATCTTTTACCTCAAGCAGTTAAGCTTATATCACCGAGGACCTGGAGTTTCTCTGATACCAATTGATGAATAATGATAAACAACAAATACCCTAATTGGTACTGGGGGGGGGTGAATCAGTACATACAAAAACTTCTCAACAACTTATCAAGTTAAAAGATTGCTAACTAGTTGTCTTCATCATTGAACTTAACCATGACAATACTGGTTAAACACAGTAAGACTTCAGGCAACTAAACTGATAAAACTGAATACTTCAAATAACATTCAACACTTGATAACTACCTCACCAATATACTCATGCATGTGTTGTATCAGTAATACCATAACCATTAGCTTTGCATGCATATTCACCTAAACAAAGACTGCTCAATCATCACATGAAAAATGCACAACTCATGACACAAATTTTTCATGTGAAAACCCAAATGGGAAAAACCACGGTGGGGATGAATACCCACAAGCTTATTTTTGAACTATTTTGAAGCTCGCTCTATTAGGAGCCTAATTCGATTAAAGACTTTACAATAAGGTTTTGTTAGGAAGTGATCCTATTAAATATCACCCGGTTAAGGGATGGCTATATACCCTGTTAAAGGTTTCCTCACTACAGGATTTGAAGAACTCAATGATCTTGAGTCACCTAGTTAGAGGATTTGTAATAAGCCTGTTAAAGCTACCCGATAGAGGGATCCTATTGTTGAAATGGTTAGAAGACAATAGGTAAAGCTCTAATCTAATAACAACACTACATGCTAAGGCAGATCCTTTTCAGCTCCTCTACTCTACAATCACACTCTGCACTTTTCCACTAATTGGTTAGGCAATTATCTCATCACTCGGATACAAACACAACATTTTCCAACACAAAAAACAAGAAACATCATCGACCTTATAGACAACAATTAGGTCGGTAGCATAAACCCTAAACCCTAAACATTTTAGGTTTACAATTACAAGCGGTCCAATCTTGACCGTTCAAACACTTTGCACATAATAAAACAATCTCAAATAGATCACAAGTCATTCTGCATCATCCATTCTTCACCGCATATGGAAATCAGTAATCCATCATGCTCTCTTCACTTACCGCTAAGAAGAATGTTCATTCCTAAGGTATAAATTTAATGCGATCGATCTTCACATGCAAGATCCTTAAAGAAATCCTTAACGTACACAAAAATGATGTGGCATCTCAATCTCATCCTTATCTCTTACCTAACTCATCCTAGAATGTCACTGGTTGCATCACACAAGCTAGATTACCAAACCGTAAACCTTAGAGCTGAGACTACCAACTGGTAGTCACACTTAGTGAAACCCTGAAACCGGTCCACTTCATCCCTTCATACGAGTTCTCCTACTTGAACATCAATAATAACTTCTTCGAATCTTCATATGGGCTCTCCTGCAGTTATTTACATCAATGACAACATACATTATCATCATACCGGTTCATCATATGCCAACAGATTCATCCTCCGACTAGGATAGTTTTTGTAGCTTAGTTACTCCTTCTATGGATAGTTCTAGACTATCAAAATTCTCCATATATCATCTCCAAACTTTGTTCCATTCCTCATCATTCCAAGGGTATGACCTATGATACCATTTTAATTGTTCCTTTTTGGGGGAGCTAACAAAATCAAATACTTTGGTGTTGTCGCATGTTTCATTCTTACTTTTCCATAAGGACTTAATTAAGAAAACATGCTGCATGAAATATTTAGTGTCCTTCTCAAAGATGGGTATATTCCTCATGTTACTCAGGGTGTCTTCCTCTTCAGAGGTATTCCCTCCTTCACTTCCACAAATGTTTAAATTCATAAGCTTAGTGTTTCCTTGGTTTCCCCACATAACTGCCTAATTAACATCTCCTAATTTATCCCAATTCACAATGTAATTTGTCCACAAGTTTTCTCAACCTGTAATTCTCTCTGAATCTTCTTCGAACATTGTATTTGTATCCAATATAATTAGCATAAGGGATGACTTCTAGTCTAGGGTGGCGACTGTTCAAGGTATTTCTTTAATTTCAAAGATGATGTTTGATTGATATTCAAAATTAATTTTATTAGTTTTAGAGTTTGTTAAGTATTATCATTGATGTCAAATGGCAGCTCTTTTATGTCACTAAGTGTTGAAGTATTT
The DNA here is from genome assembly GCF_030272615.1 of Cryptomeria japonica. Classification (NCBI taxonomy): domain Eukaryota; kingdom Viridiplantae; phylum Streptophyta; class Pinopsida; order Cupressales; family Cupressaceae; genus Cryptomeria; species Cryptomeria japonica. Next base: position 448,982,189 of record NC_081413.1, on the reverse strand, counting down.
TGAATTATTCAACACTTAGCCAATTTGGCTAAGTTATGATTTCATGTCTAGTTCTTGATAGGTTTGCCAATCAAATGTCCAACACTTAGACATATTTCACATAGATCAAATTATTAATTGAGTTTTGAACCTACTTCAAATCCCAATATGATTACCGATGAGAGAAATTCACAACACTTAGTAAAGTTTTTATTTAAGAAAACAAGTCAGCCTTTTTAACTAAGTTGTGAGTTGAGGTTAGATTTCTGCTTTGTCCCTAGGGATAGGAAAAGGTTGGACAAATAAGACTAATTTAATATTTACTATCTTTGAGGAGGAAATGGTTTGGGAAGCAAGTTCACAATTGTTGGCATGGTGTCTTTGTTGATGTTCTCTCACACAACAATTTGTTTTAGTTTTACTTGAGACAAGTGTGAAGGTTGAGGATCAATCAACATGGGCTTCTCTTTATCTCTTACATGAGGAATCAAATGGGAGGATCCTCACTAGATTGAGAGATACCAGATGCTATGTTTTTTCCTTTATGAGACATGTGGGAGGTAGGAACACAACATATAGAGGAGGAATAGAAGGAGTAGGAAGAAGTCAAAGTCTGGGACAAGGGTATCTAGGTTTACTTAAGGCCAATATCATATTAGTTTTCCATTTTTGATCAGATGTAAAATGAATATCATTTCAAGTCTTTAAAGGTTCAAGTTGTTTCAGCCAAAAGTAATCTTAGATGAAATTTTCATGCTTCACTATGGGTTAGTAAAGGCTGTAATTAATCATGATAATTTATTCCCATTTAGAGGGAACTTCAAACACTTATAGATTGTAGAAGGAATAGATTTCATGGAAGAGAAGGATGTCCCAAATTCACATAAAATTGGTTCAATGTAGAAATAATAGAAAAGGTAACATCTAAGCACTTTGTACCAACCTCAACAGGAAGAATAATAAAATCAATTTTAGGGAAAGATAAATCATCATACTTGTTGATCATAACATCAGATTTATCATGTGGAACTTGATACAATTGTTGAGTAAAAATATATCCTTCTTTAATAATATTCACCATACAAATGAGATCAATGAGCACCCGTCATGGGAGTTTGTCTTTAATATTTGCAGTAATGTATAATGGTCCATTGTTTGCAACAATAGTATCTCTAGGATCAAAGGTAATGCACAATTCTAGTTTAGGTTTAGGTTTTTCAATGAGTTTCATAACATTATTGGACTCTATACCAAATTCAATGGGAAATAATACAATTGGTTTAGACTCAACACATTGGTAGAGTGAGAAGCTGAAAAATTGATGAAGATTTGGAGGTTTTGATTAAGAGGTGCTACAAATTTGTTTCCTTTATCATTCAAATCATCCATAGATATAATATCATTATCAATAAGGTCCAAAATCTTACACCTCAACTTATAACACATATAGTATCATAACTTGCTTGACAATGGTATTGGCAAAAGGCTTTATGATCATAGGAAGGTGTTAGAGGATTAGAGGTATCTATAGGCTTCATGGGAAGAAGTTTCAACACATTAACATTAATCTACCCCAACATTAATATACTATGCACAAAATTATAAAGAGGAATTAATTCTTTTCTAAAGTATTTGGATAAAGGGGCTACACTTCATGCTATAGCTATCACTTGTGTGTTGATATTGTTGGAAGAGTTATCATTTATCTTGATGAAACCTTTGTTGTGTTTATTGAATTTTGGAAATGATTATTGAGCGCTCTCATTCTTATCAACTAGATCCCTTGAAGGAGATGATTCAAATTATCTCACTTAAAACTAATAGTTATGAAGCACTGGACACAATTATGTGAAAGAGGTAAATTTAGAAAATAGAAGCTTATCTCTAATATCCTTTTGCAAATTAGTAATAAAAATTCTTTGAACATCATGATCAAGTATAGTATAAGAAATTTGTGAATGAAAGAATTAGCCAATTGTTAAATGAAAGCATTAGCCAAGTATTGAAAAGAAGTGATGGAATAAGGAAGCAAAGAAAAATACCATTGAAAATATTTAGCTCTAAAGGTTTGAGTAAATAAATTTTCCATGAGTCTTTGATCATGAGGGAAATCACTACACAAGGTTTGAATGTCTTCACATGAGTTAAGGGGACACCTTTTCCATTGTATCTCTAATTGAGGGATATACACATTCTAAGGAGAAGCCACACATAAAATCTCATTGGACAATGGGATTGGTACATCATAAGTGGGAACATTGAACTTGTATTGACTTAAAGAAGCCAATTGTTGTTGCAAGGATAAAACACTTTGAGCTAGATTATTGATAGTGGTTTTGATGGATGGATTGGAATTCGACATATAGAATTGTGATGGAAGAGTAATTCTCAACTTGAATAGTAGGATGAGAATAACCAAGAGCTTCAAAAATCTTTTTGATAGGCATAATAGTAGTATCAACAATATGATCAATGCCATGTAGCACTTCCAAATCTAACTTTTCACTTTGAACCAATCTATTTAACCCTTCAATCAAGGATATTGCCACACTATTCAAGTGTTCTTGGCCCACCCATTGTTTAAGATTGTCAAATTCCATGTCAAGATTGCCTAATTGAGAACTAGTATGTTGAACACAAGATGACACTGAGAGGAGGGATGGGGGTGATTCAGTGATTTCCAAACTTAATCCTTTTCAATCCTATGTGTGTAAACTGGTTAACTGAACTAAGATAAAGAAGACATATCGGCTAGATGGGAGACTAACACAAATGAAACCACACATAAAAGGGACATCACATAACACCAAATGTACAAGGAAAACCCAAGATGGGAAAAACCTCATTGAGAAATGTTGTTGGAGACTACTACTCCAATCCAACCTCACAATGAAATATTCAGTTACAACATTTAGGGCACCAGCCTAGTTATTACCACTCCTAATTTAGAACACCAACCCAAGAAGCATCAACCACTGATTTTATTGAACCAACCCCTACACCAAGATCCAACTCAGTTATTATGAAAACATATCTTGAATACAAAAGTTATCTTCTTGTTACAAAAGAACTTTGTAACTCTCATGTATGTCTCCTCATTAGTTCCCCTCTACATAGATATCTGTCAATTCTCTATTCACATTTTCTCTGCAGCAACCTTATCTCTAGCTGCAATCCACTCTCTGGTGCACCTTACTCTCTATTGCACCTTTGCTAGTTCAACCTCTTCTTCTTCTCTATCGGTTCTTCTCTCTGTCACTTTTCTTTTCTTTCTACCATACTAATGCTACCCACCACCAATCTTGATAACTTAATCAGATCTCTACCCTCTGATTCTTGTTGGTTCTTAGCTTTCCTTCTCTACAATTTTATAACTTTTCTCTGTCGATTTAGTCACTATCGATGTACTCCTTTATCAGACTCAATGGTAGACTACCAGTTGCCTCATTGTTGCTGAATAAACTCTTCAACCTAATTCTCTCTCTCACATAGTATCTCCTCTGATTCTCATTGAGCACTTGACTAATTTCTCCTCTCACATGCAATAATACAAACAATATCTTTGGCTTGCATAATTATAGCCAAATTTTCCTGCCTTATCATGAATTTGAACATTAGCACACTAGGGTTTCTGCAATGCACTGAATATGCATTTTATTTGATCTCTGATCATCATGACATATCATATCCAATATGATATCATGTCATTGATCAATATTGAACACTCAATCAATGAGAATCACTAATCTATTTACCTTGCGAACCACATCTTCTCTCTTTTGCTATCTGTAGCATGATTTTTGGCCTTTTATTTGATCCATCATGTGCGTTATGTAGTTTCCCTCTTCCTCTTTGATCTGCAGGATCAATGTATCTTGGATCTCTGATATCTCCTTCATCTTGATCTGTAATCCTCTTCCTTTATTCCTCAAGCTTCGCAGTTCATAAATGTTGGACTAGTCGCCAATGACCTCACTGAATCACCACACCGAACTATGCATGCATGTCACTTCACCTCCATGTGGCCCCTTTGTTGGCATTCACCTCTTCTATGTCATTTATGTCAGTTTGGATAGGATCACCAACCAACCACACAACTAGGTTCATCTATCGGCTCATAGACTCTATTGGTTATACCCTAACTAGTTTTCCTTCACCCTTGCACTCTGCTTTCTTCAGGTGGAGCACACAAATTGGTCAACACACATGGCAACCATCTCATGCACATCTTCATCATTTGGGAACTTTCTACATCTGCACTTTGACATCATTACTGGTGTACATACTTACTAGTAAACACCTTGATGACATCATGCCATCAATCTTAAACATGATCCATCTATCTGTAACTACTCAACCTTGCGTTATTCATTCATTACATTGGTTCTCCTATTAATTATCTTGTTAAAGTGACAAAGATATCCTTCAATATTTGTACTGGCAACTCATCATGTCTATCTGGTTGATCTGTTGCATATCTCTGATCTCATGCACCTAAGGCAACTTAGTGTTTTGCTAGTTCATTTGGTGTGAGCCTTCAAACACTTGTCTTTAACTCTTTTCTCTTATCTCTAAAATCTATGATGAATTATATGCATGATAGGAGATAAGATCCACTTACCAGTGGGAGTGGATCCTTATCATCTGCATCTTGCATTTCACTAATATGGCTTCCCTATTTGAGCATTATATCTTCAAACAGACACACGTGAACCAGTTGGGCACATACACTATCATTCATCTCTTCATATGGTGACTGCATCTTTATCCGATGGGAGTCCTATTGTTTCACATCCACAAAACATACCAGTGGCCTGCACTTAATTCACCTCTAATGTTGATGTGATTTAGGTAACATTCCCCCTCTTCATCAAAATCAACCACCCAACATCTTTCTCTCTTGCTGGTTGGCCATAATTCATTGCCAACATGTCACTTATCAATCTACAATCCTGATGTCTTTAACAAAACTTAATAATAACTTGTGTACTAGTGATTCCAATGGCCTCACTCTTCCTTACCAGTTACTAGCTAAGCTAGATAACATACACTTCCTTATGTGTTTTGAGATCCCTTTTTGGTTCAGGTGGGATCATTTTTGTTTATGCGGTGATCAGGCACGATTCTTTTATGCTCTAATGCTCTCTCTTTTTACTGATATGTAAAAGGTTCGGGTTCCTTTCAAAAACCTATTTTTACTTAATCAAAACATACGCTTCCTTATCGGTTTCCATCCTATATCGATTGATATCAATGACCATTGATAACACATTACCAACAATCTCCCCCTTTGGCATTGATGTCAGCACATGTAGTATCTGACATACTACATATTCTCTCTTCCACTTTGCATGATTCATGGTTTCTCACACATGTAGTATGTGGAATACTACAAAATCTCTCTCCCTCTTTGACAACAATGACAAAGAATACTAATAGAATTTTTCTCCTCCTTCAACCATCATTAATTACATCCTCTCAAGTCACAACACTTGAGATGGAGAGCTCAACCACCAACTGGCTCCATTTTCTCAGCAACCAAGTGTACATGCAAACCAGAACCACATGCATATACAAGACTGGAACCAATTGAAGGCACATGTGTCAATGAGTACAATATACCTTTCAGTCAGACTGCATCATCTCCCATTTGATACCAATTGATCTTAATAATCACATGTGATTGTACTGTGAGTTCTACTAATTGGGAAAGTAGATACCCATAATCATTAAATTCTCTTGGCTATTCCTACAACCATAAGTTCAAGCATGTCAGTTTTGCATCATAAGCACTTGAACTCCCCCGGAGTCATACATCTCATGTCCTCATTGCTTGTTAGGTTCAAATCTAGAGCTCCAATTTTCACTATCTGACTCTTTAGCAGTTCATCAAATTTTGCAAAGATATCTTTGAATTTGTGCTTGGGCAAGGAAGGTTACCAAAGAAAGATAGGCAATCCCAATTCCCATAATCCCATCCCCTGAATGATGATCAATGGATTTGAAATCCCATCAATTAATAGAGCCAATAGATGGCCCATTTCCCAATATGCAATCTTGTATGCAGAGGGCTTTGGACGACAACGACTATAGCAGCAGTTAGATATTCATAGACTACAGCAGCAACTACCAGAAGAGCTATGTATATGTGATCAATTAATGATATTTTGGCTCCATTATATCCACCATAGTATATGACATGATCCTAGGTGTACACAATGCCATACAGTATTACTATCATACCATTAATCTAATTGGCTAGTCCAAAAACATGCATGCCTACATGATCAACAACAGGGTCAACATATGTCATTCAGGTCTTCATCAACACCACCTGAGACATACACTCCTCATTCCATACTCTCGAGACTAACACAATTATCTTGAGCCTCATTATCTTACATAACCTATAAGTACCTATTAGCGAACATACCGGTAACATTCTGCACATACCAGTTTCTTGTACTGGTCCATCATCACTACCAAAGCACATTCCTATAACTCTTGTCTTCTTGTGTTAATTTACATTTGATCCCAATTGTCAATTATCCATCCATTGACACATGCAGTAGTGATACATCTCTCATGCGTAGGTGTGTAGCCAAGGCAGCCACTACACACACTTGCCATCTCATTTTCTTCTTTCTTACTGGTAGCAACCTGTCTTCCATGTGTTCTCTTCCACTGAGGGGATGAATGATATGGTCAGTTTTCTACTCCCCCTAATGTCCCGCACCTCCTTTAAGCGTTAGGAGATATCACTTGTGCTTTGAATGCATAGTGTCGGTCTATGGTTGCATCTTCTTGCTTCTTCCTCCATACCTGCATGGTCTCATTCCTTTTCCCAATTTTAGTCTTAGGAGAAAATCTTACCTTCTTTTGTTTACTGGTCCTTACTTTACCAAATTCTACATCATGACCGGAAGCATTGTTGTAGAAGCAAACAACATTCATGCTACACACATAATTAGGGGATCTTTTGTGAAACCGGTTTGACCATCTTCTTCTGGTCAAGCTAGTGCAATTGGCTACCAGAACCAGTGGACCTCTTGATCTTGCAAGGACATGCCTCCTTTTGTTCCATGTAACCCTTTGTCTCTCATATGTTCTATAACTATTTTCATATTGAACATAGTTGCTACACCGGTTGTCATGTGACTGCAAGTTCATGCTTCTGCAATTATGACTTTTATGGCCAAAGCCATTACACCTCCAACATATGACATTATTGTTTCTAGGAAGAATATATTGTCTATTCCTAGACTTCATTTTGCATTTATCTTCCCTATGGCCATATTATTTGCATGCAAAACAACAACTACAGAGAGGGGACACATAGCTTACAAATTTATTTTTCCATGCATGAGGAGATCTTAGCAGTTTATTATTTCCATTTTTGCTTCTCTGGTAATGGATCTTAGATTGTCCACACTCTGCAACTCTTCCATCTAATCTCTTATTTTCCCTCACTTTCTTTGTCTTGTGGGCAGTACCATTTCCTTGTCTTCTATTGATAGGGGGTCTTCTATGCTGACTTATGTTGTTCCTGCTTCTAGTGAAGCTGCCTTCTCCCATCTTTCATTTTCCTTTGGGATTTGCATTGTTTCTCCTTATTGCAGCACCGGTCTTCATCCTTGTCTGCATGTCTTCACTGGTAGTGGTTAGATCTACCTTCTTACGGGGAGTATTTTGGATATTGAAGGTTTGTCCCTTGTTATCTCCATTTGAGGAGACAAATAGAATGTCATTGTGAGGGACATTCTTGTTGGTGGATCATTCACCAACACCACTTCCTAACCCTCCGATATCCTTGGAGTGTTTTTGTTTCTTCAGTATTTTATCCAAGGCATCACTACTACCATCAAACTGGATTCTTACCTTGAGCTCATCCTGACATTTCCCAAGGTCATTTAAGAGATTCTTCATTTCTCCTTCTAGTTGCTGATATTCTTTCTTCTTGGCCTCTATCTCAGATGCTAGATCATTACACCGACACTTCTTGGTACTTTCTTTTTGATTCTTCAACTCTGAGATATATTTCTCAAATTCTTCAAGGCATCTAATCAACTGATTTGGTTTCACAAATGCAACATTCTTGAATAACTTGTATTCATTCCTCACTCTAGTAAGTTCTTTGAGTGCACTTACAAGTTCTCCTTCAAGATCTACTTCTACTTCATCTTCTTCTTCACCTTCACTATCACTACCAAACACATCTTGCCAGTAGGAATGATCTGCATGATCATTCTCAGATGTGTTCCTCTCATCTTCTAATTCTTGAGACATGAAGAGGTGGGTTACTTCTTCATCATTGCTGCTACTACTAACAGATCTACCTCCATCATCTGTAGACACATGAGTTGTGTTTCTCATCTTATCTTCACAAACTAGTTCTACAGTGGTAGACTCAATTCCATAGATCTTCTCCAATCTGTCCCACAAGCTTTTTGTCAATTTGCATCTATCCACCTATGAGGTAACATCATCTAATAACCCATAAAGCATAGCCTTCATTGCTGCATCACTGCACTAGTTTCTTCTTTCTACTTTTGAATCAATGAGAGGACTGACTTTACTAGGGCAGCCATTAACAACCGACATCCACACATCAAACCCTAAAGAGGATAGGTAGACTTCCATCCTACAACTCCAATTGGGAAAATTCTAACCATTAAATAAAGGAGTAGGGATTGACACAAAACAAACCATTGTGTTCAAATACTAGAATCTACCCAAGCTAGAGAAAACTTATCAAAAGGGAACCTACGCTCTGATACCAATTGTTGAACACAAGATGTCACTAAGAGGGGGGATGGTGAATCAGTGATTTCCAAACTTAACCCTTTTCAATCCTATGTGTGTAAACCACTTCACTAAACTAACATAAAGAAGACATACCGCTAAGATGGGAGACTAACACAAATGAAACCAGACATAAAACAAACATCACATAATACTATATGTACGAAGAAAACCCAATATGGGAAAAAATTCAGTGAGAAATGCTGCTAGAGAATACTGCTCCAATCGAGCCTCACTGTAAAACATTCAGTAACAACATTTAGGGAACCAACCCAAGGAGTACCTATCCTTCTTTAGGGCACCAACCCAAGGATCATCAACCACTCATTTTAGGGCACCAAGTGAAGGATCACCAACCCCTGCACTGATCTCCAACTCAGTGATTACAAAAACATATCTTAAATATAAAAGTTATCTTCTTGTTACAAAAGAACTTTGTAGCTCTCATGTATGTCTCTTCACCGATTCACCTATACATAGATCTCTATCAGTTCTCTATTCATCTTTTCTCTATAGAAACCTTATCTCCTACTACAATCCACTCTCTGTTGTAGCTTACTCTCTGTTGCACCTTTGTTGGTTCAACCTCTTCTTCTTCTCTATCGGTTTTTCTCTCTGCCAGTTCTCTTTTTTCTCTACCACATTGCTGCTATCCACCACCAATCTTGATCACTTAGTCAGATGTCTACCCTTTGATTACTTCCGATTGTCAACTTTCCTTCTTTGCAATCTTCTATAACTCTTCTCTGTCGGTTCAGTCACTATCGGTGTACTCCTTTGTCATACTCAATGGTAGACTACCGGTTGCCTGACCATCACCTATCTATTTACCTTGTGAACCACATCTTCTCTCTTTTGTTGTTTGTAGCATGATTTTTGGCCTTTTGTTTGATTGGTCACATGAGTGATGTGGTTTACTTCTTCCTCTTTGATCTACAAGATTAGTCTGCATTGGATCTTTTTTGTTTCCTTCATCTTGAGCCGCAATCCTCTACCTTTATTCCTCAAGCTTCATAGCTCATAAATGTTGAACTAGTCACCAACGACCTCACCGACTCACTGCACAAATATGTGCATGCATGCCACTTCACTTTCATGTGGCCCTCTTTATCAGCATCCACCTCTGCTAGGTGGGTTATGTTGGTTTGGATAGGATCACTGACTAACCACACAACTGGGTTCATCTACCAGCTCATAGACTCTATCGGTTATATCCTAACCAAACTATCTTCACCCTTGTACTCTACTTCTCTTCTAGTGGAGCACCAAAATCGGCCAACACACATGCCAACCATCTCATGCACATGTTAATCAATTGGGAGCCTTCTGCATCTACACTTTGACAACATTATCGGTGGACATACTTATCGGTACATACCTTGATGACATCATGTCATCAATCTTGAACATGATCCATCTATCTGCCACTACTCAACCTTTCCTTCTTCATTCATTAGACTAGTTCTCCTTTTAATTGATTTGTCAAAGTGATAAACATATCCTTCAATATTTTTATCACCAAGTCGATAGGTCTATCCAGCCGATCTAGTGCATATCTCTGATCTCATGCACCTAAGGCAACTTAGTGTTTCACCAGTTCATTTGCTGTGAGCCTTTAAACACTTGCCTTTAACTCATTTCTCTTATCTCAAAGACCTATGATGCATTCTATGCATAATAGGAAATAAGATCCACTTACCGGTGGGAGTGGATCCTTGTCATTTGCATCCTACATTGCACTAATATGGCTTCCTTGTTTGAGCATTATATCTTCAAACAAGCACATGTGAACTGGTTGGGCACATACACTATCAGTCATCTCTTCAAATGGTGACTGCATCTTTATCTAGTGGGTCCTGTCGTTTCACATCCACACAACATATAAGTGGCCTACACTTAATTCACCTCTGGTGTTGATACAATTTAAGTAACATTTTCCCTTATTATCACAATCAACCGCCCAACATCTTTCTCTCTTGTTGGTTGGCCACAATGCATTGCCAACATGTCACTGACTGGTTTGCAGTCCTGATTTCAACACAAGTCCATACTAACTTGTGTATCGGTGACTCCAATGGCCTCACTCTTCCTTACTAGTTACTAGCTAAGCTAGATAACAGACTCTTCCTTACCGGTTTCCATCCTATACCAATTGACATCAATGACAACACAATGCCAATATAGTAACCCTATTTAGTGAGATCATGTTCATCATTAGAAGTGTGAGGTGAATAGGTTAGTTAACTCGATCTCCACATCCTTGTTATTTAAACTTTGGGAAACCCTACTTCTATAAGTTCTTCTCACTAGAATATTGGATGTAGGACTAACCATAACAAAACTCATGCACAAAGAAGGAAATATTGAATGCAAAGATTTAAAATCACAAATTTTTTGATAATGTAGGCTATATGTAGGATTAAACAATGCATTTTTTTTTGTAAAATGATTGATTAACCAATGAATTAAGCAATCTGAATCAAGAATTATAACACAAGGTGCTTCTAAATCTAAAAATGACATGTAATAAAAATCAAAGCTAAACATATAATTTAAAAATTATGTAACCCATAAATCAATTTTTACAAAATATCTAAGATTTTGTCAATTTAACCTTTAAATTGATGTAATTTAAGTGCATGAATAAAATGTAAATTAGATTAAATACCTAAAAACTGGATTGAACATAAATAGTTAGAAATAAGCATGAGTTATGATGGGTTCGCCAAAATTTAATGTGGTGACAATTAGGCTTCACCACTTAGATTGATAAAGCCACTAATTTTCCTTGGGACCACCATACATTAAAGTGAGAAATGAATTTGATTGATCTAATCCTAAAAGGGTTGCATACAATTCTAATTAATCCTCCTTGTTTGAGTTGAAAATTAGATTTGAGTTGGGGTTGAATTACAATGGTAGACCTAGGACAAATAATGAGGAATTAATGTAAAATAATAGTAACAAAATATTCTAGATATCATGTAGAGATATAAACCTAGACCTAAGAATGGAAATAGATCTAAACCTATGATGGAAAGTTTGGGAAAAAAATTCAAGACTAAGGGCGTAGGTTGTCTTTCTCCTCTAAATGTTAGGGGAAAACAAAATTTATGTATTTTGAATTAGGATAATGTACAAAATTCACTATAAAAAGATCGTTTGAAATTCCTAGGACTGGAGGGGAGCCAATCGTCATAGTCCTCAACTTTTCAAACCTTTAAAAGTTGAATTTGATTGTCATCCTCCACTCTACTAGATTCCTTTCTCATTGCTCCTGAGACAATTCCTTAGACATAGAAAGAAGACAATAGTTTTGTTTAAATGGGGGTTTGTCTTAGGTGAAACCCTTGTTTAGGAATTATCCTTGAAATTGAAATTATAATTAAAATAGAATTGAATTGAATTACAATGCTTTCATTTTATGGAAAAGGCTAGATCTGATCTGAAATTGCTTGAAGTTGATACCTTGATGAATTTTTGTATTGGGATAATGTACATATGTGTGTTTGGATTGACTAAGTGATGTGTTGTCATTGTCATCAACATATTCCTCTGTGTTCCAGTCAGATTAAGTAAGTTGGCTTGGCCAATGTGTTGCAGATGAGTTGTTGTGGATTAAAGAATTTTGAGATAATTATCTTCAGTTGATTCAACTCAAGTTTCTATGATTCGCATGGAGATTTGATTGAGTTATGAGATCTGGTATTACAGTTGATTTTTAGTTGTTCAGTGTTGATCAATGTTCTAATTTTTCTCTGTATTTCTCCACGTTGCAATATCTTGGTTTGGAGATCTAGCAGAGTGTTTGGGACATTTTGGTGTGTCCTAAATTTAGATGGTTCATGATTTAGAGGTCCGCAAGTGAATCTTTCACTTTGACAGTCATTGTAGTTAGTGTTCTCAAAGTTTGGTATAATCACCGTGGATATTCTAGTAAGTGGTGTTGGTGTGGTTGTTTCCATGGTAATTGTGGATGTTTCTAGATTGTTTCCTATTCGTGTTGGTGGTCCACATTTATCCGTGAGTGTGTTATTGATTATTTTCCTTGATCTGGTGGTTTTCTTCATGTTCTTGGCCGACATGAGGATTTTAGCGTGTTGTGGATGTTTTACGCATAATTCTTGAAGGTCTTTCATGTTAGAGGTGTTGTTTTAGGTCCATACTATGTCTTAGCATGTCTTAGCTGACATTTTCTTGGTCCGCATATAATATTGTAGTGTGTATGATTATATCTTTGTAATTTGTGATGTGTGTTGAGCCAACCTTGAAAGATAGGTTGATGACATATATCAATAAATATAATACTCATGTGAGAGAGGTATCTTTGTGTGAAAATAATGCTTTGATCTATCAGAAGTAGTGAAGTAGTGCAAATAAGTGTGAAGAAGTGCGAAAGAGAAAAATATGTGATATGAGCCTGACCAGAACTATAACCAGGCATTAGGAGATCCTATTTTCTCAGTTAATGATCTTTCAGGTGTAATCTGAATATGTTTGAAAGACTGAGTCTTCCCTGGGATGTAGCTCTTTGTTGTTTTTGAGCAAAGAACTCTAGGAAGTTTGCCTAAATGCATGTGTATTCCCAATTGTAATATTTCATATACTTCTAACACGGTATCATCATATTCTGGGTAGGTTCTATTATGCCTTGCATATCTACCCCCATCATTTTCTTTGGCATGAAAATGCGGGTCCCCCTTTCCTTTCCTTTTGTTTTCTTTCTTTTTTACTTTCTTTTGTTTTTTGTTTTGGGCATATTGGAACCCCAGAACCCCAAAGTTCTAAGATGCCTCTCTTTCTTGTTTTGTCTTTGCTCGGGAACCCTATAACCCTAGAGTTCTGAATTGGTCTCGGTGCCTTCATGTTTTTGTCCAGACCTAGGAACCTTGGAAGCCCAAAATTCCAAAGTCTAGATTTGTTTGTGTGGTTTGTTGAAGACCTCAAAACCTTAGAGTTTTGAAGTCTTCTTTTCTTTGTTTTGTGGAAGCCTCAATATTCCAGAATCTTGGAATCCTGAGTTCTTCGTGTTTTGTTGTGTTTTTGTTCGAGCCTTGAGATTTGAGAACTCTGAATTCCCAGACTCACCTTGTGTTTCATCTTGAAACTCTGAAACCTTGAAGTCCTGAGGCATCTTGTGTGGGCCTCAAAACCCCGAAACCCTAGAGTTATAAGCTTGCCTTTGTTTTGTCTTGGGATTTCAGAGCCCCAGAATACCGAGGTCATGTTTAGTGAGGTTGTAGGGTCATTGAATGGGGGGTTATTAATAGGGTCAGATGGGTGTTTTTCATTCATTTGTGCACTCCTCCATTGTGAAATTTGAGCTCTCCCTCCATGCATTCTGGTTCCTTGCTCATTTGTGTTTTTCATGTTTCCAATTTTTTAGGTTGGTTCATTCATTTTGTTTTCTTGTCTTTGCATGTCTTTTACCTAGGTTAGATTATTTTTTTTCATGCTTTCAATAAAATTGGCTGATCCGATCTTCTTTTTTTGTGAAACCGTAAGTTTAGGTATTTTGGGTTTTCAGAACCCTGGAATCCCAAAACACTTAAGTTCTACCCCATCCAGCATCTCAGAACCTCGGAACCCCATAGTTCTAAATCACTCTTTTGGGCAAAGTTCTACCCACCTTGGGATCTCGGAACCACAGAATCTCAAAATCGTTGCACCTTGTCAAAATTTGTTTTACCCAATCTGGAACCTCGGAGTTCTAGAGTGCTCTTATGAGAAAAGGTCTTACCCACCTTGAAACCCCAGAACCCCAGAGCTCTAAAATTGATCTTTGGAGTGTTTTACTTACCCCAAAACCCCATAGTTCCAAAATTTGCATTTTGAGGTCTTTTTCCAAACTCGGAACCCCAGAACTCCAAAGTTCTCAAATTAGTTGTTTTGCCCTTTTTTCAACTTGGGACCTTGAAACTCTGAAATCCCAAAATAAGTTATTTTGAAGAGTTGTATGCCTTGGAACCTTGGAACCCCAAAGTTTTTAAATATATAACGATTTTATAATATAAAGTAATTGCTAATTATTGATCTTTTCTTGTAGGATAAAGTAGACTAATGTACCCATCTGCAAACAAGAAGAGTACAAAGGAAGAAGACAAGATTGACAAGAAGCCAATAATAATGAAGTACCAATATCAAGGGAAGACTCTCGCCTCAAAGTTTAAAGATGAAGTTCAGTGGGTGACCGATACTAAGATCGGCCATATAGAGATTGAAGACATAAAAATCCAACTAACACCTGCACCTCATACTTTAGAAGTTGAATACAGAAGGATCAAGAGATCAGGATTGGTAGAGGCAACTATCTTTTCTCAAGCCATGTAGCTGCCCGAGCTTAAAATGACAATTGCTAAGTACTACCACCAGGAGACAAGGAAATGTGTTGATCCAGACATGAATGTAATTATAGACTTATCCCCCAACATGATAGGGATGAATTTTGGGATACCAATGAAGGAAGAGGTTCTGGTGACAGCTGAAGAGAAGTCCACTTTCATATTTGTGAAGAATTTATCTAATTATAAAATGCATATTAATGAAGCATGGCTCAAGGAACCAAGAAAGACAAGGCTAAAGGCTACTGATATTTTGAGAGATGATTTATAGGAGCCTCAAAGAGACCTTATCATCATGCTGAGTAGAGCCTTTGGAAATCCAAATTGCATACATTTTCACACATGGATGTTCCATTACATGACCACAGTTTTGATTGGCCACATATTATTTTAGATAACATTCATAATCAGATGATTGTAGTCCTTCAAATGAAGAAGTTCTTCATGACTTCTAATGTTATATGAGTGGTCTCTTGGGTTGGTAAGTTCCCATGATTGAAGACTGAAGGAAAACTAGGAGAAGAACCTGGACAAAAGAGAGTGTGGGAATATTACACTCAACTACTTATCTCACAGGCTAAGTTACATTTCAAAAGATTAAATGATGCATTTATTTATGCTATAATAATAAAACCAGTAGGGGATATAGGATACTAACTAACCCCATAAGCAATGTAAATGATCAAGGAATGGGGTTGTTGGTTCTTACAAAACCAACGATCAACATACCTATGAGCTAGTGGATTTATAGAAAATTCTTTTCTTTTACCAATATTTTGTTGGCATATGTGCAGAGTTTGATAACATGGTATGATTGTATGTTGTCATTGATGTCAATATGCTGAGGTGTGAACTAGTATATTGAAGTATGCAAACTAGCAAGTGAGCCGATATGATAGTATGAACCGATATGTGCACAAAGTGAACCGGTATGTTGAAGTGAACCAGTATATGCAAAGTTTGTATCAAGGTTTATTTTATATAACTACTGGTTGGTAGTCTCAGCTTTAGGGTTTTTGATTGATGTATTCCAAGTCTGTGTGATTTGACTGAAGAAATACTGTGATAAGTTAGAATTGAAATGAAGATCAGATCATTTTGCCACATCAACCTTGTGCACATGAAGAATCTCCTTGGGGATCATGCATGCAGACGATTGATTCTATCTACCTTGGGAATGTGAAAAATCTTAGTAAATGGTGGAGAGCATGTGAAGGGTTATCAGCTTCCAAAAGTGGTGAAGAATGAATGATGGGGAACATCTTGAGATTTGTTCAAGATTGTTTTACCCTATGTAATGTGATTAAATGACCATGATTGGACCGACTATATTGTTAACCTAGATGCTTAGGGTTTTAGGTTTTGGCTACTGACCTAACTATTGTCTATAAGGTCGATGATGATTCTCATTTGAAGTTCTTGGCAAATGAAGGTGCATGAAGTGATTTTTGCTAGACCGCAGCAGTGAGTAGAGATCTGCAGAGTGTGATTGAATATGTAAAGGAACTGAAGTTGATCTGCCTTGGCATTAAGTGCTATTATCAGATTAGTGTATTTCCTATTGACTTCTAACGATTTCAGCAAATGGAAAATCCCTTTACCAGGTAGCTTTAATAGGATTTTTGTAAATCCTTTAACAGGGTGACTCAAAATCATTGAGCTATTCAAATCCTCTTGCAAGGTAACCTTTAACAGTGTTTTTAACCTTTAATCAGATATTTAGCCATCCCTTAACTGGGTGATCCCTAGCAGGATCGGTTCCTAGCAGAACCTATTGTAAAGTCTTTAACCGGACTAGGCTCCTAATCTAGTGGACTTCATAAGATTTCAAGAATAACTTGTGGGTATTCATCCCCACTGTGGCTTTTCCCAGTTGGGTTTCCACATGAAAAATAAGTGTGTTATGTGTGATTCTTTTTCATGTGATGTTTTAGTGTTTTCTGTTAAGTGGTAAAAGCATGTTGATCCAGTGGTCATTATACTTCTGATGTATTACTTGTTTAAGCATATGGGTGAAGTGGAAATGAGATATTAGGTTTTGTCAAGATCCTTAGTGTTACCGGTTTATGTCTTTTACAGTTATACTATGTTTTATTGGTAGTACCTTGACTTAGATCAGTAATATTGTCTACCGGTTAGTGCAGTCTTTGCAGTTTAAGTTTTTTGAGAAAGTTTTTGTCTATATTGATTCACCCCCCCCTCTCTCAGTATCTTCTGGGTATTTACTATTCATCATTATTCATCAATTGGTATTAGAGCATCCTCTAGGTCCTCTGTGCTATAAGATTAACCACTTGAGGAAAAGATCCTATTCTAATGATGAAGAAGGAAGTTCCTAAGTTCAACAGACATAACTTTAAGATATGGAAGGACAGAATGAAGATATACATTAAAAGCATGGGTGCTCAACACTGCAACTATGTTGAGAATACTTATGTTGTCCCTACCAGTAATCTCACCGATGATCAAAGAAGAGAAATTTAGGAGAATGGGCAAGTCATGGAAGCTCTTATCAGCAGTCTATCTGATATTGCATTTATAGATGTTCTAGATAAAGATAATCCCAAAGATGTATAGGATAATCTAGAGTCTATCTATGACAGTGATGAACATGTGAAGCAAGCTAAGGAAGAAAGCCTTAGAGGAAAGTTTGAAGACATGCGGATGGTTGAAGGAGAGACCATTCAATAATATGGGATAAGGATTAAAACTATTGTTGGAGACATCAAGAGTGCAGGAGGTACAATGGATGATTCCGCCATTGTTAGAAAAGTTTTGAGAACCTTATTACCGGTCTATGCAATAAGGGTTGCCGTTATTCAGGAGTTGAGATCTATCGACAAGACAAAGATATCCCTTGACTCCATTATTTCTAAGTTGATTGCATATGAGCTAAACAATTATGATGGTAGTGTTTAGAAGACTGAATCAGCCTTTAGAGCATTTGCTGCACTATCTAGAAAGGGAAAAGAAGCTAGTACCAGTTGGGAGCCTAGACAAAGTAGGGATATGGATGATGAGGAGATCCTGATGGAATTTGAAGCTCTTCTTGCCAAGAGACTTCCTAAGGGAACTGGAAAATATAGAGGTATGCTCCCTTTGAAATTATTTTCTTGTAATAGGATAGGGCACATTGCTATAAAATGTCCCAATAGTGATAATAAGGACAAACTTGAGAAGGTCAAAAAGTTCAAAGGAGGAAATAGGAGAAATTGTCTTGTTGTAGTTGATGAAGGTGTCATTGATGATGAATCAGAAGATGAAGAAAGAAAAGACATAGTGTTTGTAGCCATTAAGGAAGATGTGTCAGACAAGAAGGCTCTTGTCTCCCGCTTTGATAATTCTAATGAGTACATTATTGATAGTGGTTGTTCTCACCACATGACTGGTGACCAGAGAAAGTTTCTATCTCTGGAAGAGTATGATGGAGGTGTAGTTCATTTGGTAATGATGCACCATGTATGGTGAAAGGAAAAGGGTCCATCTTTCTGAATGGAAAAACAGTGTTGATAATGTGTATTGGATAGAAGGTCTCAGGCATAACCTTCTGAGTGTTGCCCAACTGAATGATAAAGGACTCACTCTAGAATTCAAATATGGAGTATGCAAAATAAAAGGAAAGAGTGGTGAACTGATGGCCACTAGTATGGAGACTAAAGGTAACTTATTTTAGTTAAATACAAATATCAGTCAATGTTTAATGGCTAAGTTTGATGACAATTGGATATGGCATAGGAGACTCTGCCATGTAAATTTTGATAATATTGTGAAGGCCAGTAAGATCAAGGCAGTTAGAGAATTGCCTGTGCTAAACAAACCAGAGAATCCTTTGTGCAAAGAATGTCAACTGGGGAAAATATCTTCCTCAACCTTCAAAGGTAAATCTTTCACAGCAAATAATTTACTTGATCTTGTACATACTGATTTGTGTGGTCCTATGAAAACTAGGAGTGTTTAGAGAGATAGGTGCTTTATGATTCTTATTGATGATTGCTCAAGAATGATGTGGGTTACATTCTTGAAATACAAGTCTGAAACTTTTAGAAAGTTTAAATCCTTCAGAGCACTAGTTGTAAAGGAAAGTGGTAAGAGGATTAAATGTCTTAGAGCTGACCAAGGAGGTGGGTTCACTTCTAGTGAGTTCAATAAGTACAGTGAAGAGAATGACATCAAGAGGCAATTGTCTACCCCCCAGACTCCACAGCAAAATGGCCTAGTAGAAAGGAATAGCCAGACTATAGTTGAAGCAGCCAGAACGATGTTGATTCAAGGGAAGGTTGCTCACACTTTTTGGAGAGAAGCGGTGAGCACTGCAGTCTACACTATGAACCAAGTACTCATCAAGAAAGGTAAGGATAAAAATCCTTATGAGTATTGGACTGGTAAGACTCCAGTAGTAAGCTACTTTAGAGTGTTTGGTAGCAAGTGTTATATTAAGAGAAGTGAAGACCAAAGAAAGTTTGATGCTAAATGTGATGAGGGAATATTCTTAGGGTATTCCACCAAGAGCAAAGCTCTCAAGT
Organism: Cryptomeria japonica; assembly: GCF_030272615.1. Taxonomy (NCBI): domain Eukaryota; kingdom Viridiplantae; phylum Streptophyta; class Pinopsida; order Cupressales; family Cupressaceae; genus Cryptomeria; species Cryptomeria japonica. The sequence continues at coordinate 448,962,544 of NC_081413.1, read as the reverse complement.
GTTTTAACAATAGGACTTAGAGAATTGTTGAAAGTATCAATGTTAGAATTGATGAGACCACTGAGAAACCTGAGGAAATTGGTAGTGAGCGAGTGGTATATGAACTGGAGGTAACCTTCTAGGAACCAGTTGCAAAACAACCAAGTACAAGTAACAATGCTCCTACACCAGTAGATGTTGATGTAGATGAAGATGAAGATGAGGATGAAGAGGAAAAGCAAGAGGAATCAGTCAAGATCATTCCTAGGCATGTAAAGTTGCATCATGATCCAAAACAGATCATAGGAGATAAGGATGCAGGAATTCTTACAAGAAGAAAGGTCAAAGAAAATTCTTGAATGATTTCTGAATTTGAGCCCAAAATATTTAAAGAGGCACACAAAGATGAAGACTGGACTAAGGCTATGGAAGAGGAACTTGACTAGATAGAAAAGAATGGTACATGGTCTTTGGTACCCAGACCTGAGCACAAAAATGTTATTGGCACCAAATGGGTTTTTAGAAACAAGCTGAATGAAGATGGCATAGTGGTAAGAAACAAAGAAAGATTGGTATGTGAGGGATATGCTCAAGAAGAAGGAGAAGACTATGGAGAAACCTTTCCTCCAGTAGCTATATTGGAAGGAGTTTCAATGCTTCTTGCATATGCAACCTTTAAGGGATTCAAAGTCTATCAGATGGATGTAAAATTTGCATTCCTAAATGGAATACTTGAAGAGGAAGTGTATATAGAGCAACTAGATGGGTTTGCCCTATCAGAAGATAGTGATATGGTATGTAGGCTACATAAAGCCTTGTATGGATTGAAGCAAGCACCTAGAGCATGGTATGAATGTTTGCACTCCAATCTTGTGAAGATTGGATTTAAAAGAACAAGTGAAGACAACAATATCTATCTGAAGTCAGAAGGAGATCAGATTCTGATCTGTGAAGTGTTTTTTGATGACATAATTTTTGGTGGAAATGACAAGATGAGCCATGCGTTTGTAGATGAGATGAAGAAGGAATTTGAGATGTCACTAATCGAAGAGATTAAGTTCTTAATTGGACTATAGATTCAACAAATGAAAGATGGTATCTTTATCACTCAGTCCAAGTATGTCAAGGAGGTGTTGAAGACCTTTGGCATGGAAGATAGCAAACCGGTTGGTACACCTATGATGACCGGTTGAAAATTGTCAAAAGAAGATGACTCAACATTGGTGAATGAGAAGGAATACCGAACAATGATTGGTAAGTTGTACTATGTAGTACACAGAAGACCGGACATAGCACATGCAGTGGGCATTGCTCCACATTTTCAGAAAAGTCCAAGAGAATCCCACTTGGTAGCAGTCAAGCGGTTTCTTAGATATCTTAAGGGAACTATAGATTATGGATTGTGGTATCCATACAATAATGATTTCAATCTCAAAGTATTTATCGATGCCGATTGGGCTGGTAATGTGGACTAGCAGAAGAGCACAACCGGTGGTGCATTCTTTCTTGGTGGTAGACTAGTCTCATGGATGAGTAAGAAGAAAATTTGTATCTCTTAGTCTACAACAGAAGAAGAATATGTAGCAGCATTTATGAACTACACTCAAACAATTTGGATGAAGCATGTATTAAGTGGTTTCAAAGTCCCTGTATCTGAATTGGTGAGTATATTTTGTGACAACACAAGTGCAATTAATATTTCCAAGAATCTAGTATTGCATGCTAGAACCAAGCACTTCGAGCTCAAGTATCATTTCTTGAGGGAAAAAGTTCATAACAAAGAGGTTGTATTGGAACATGTTTCCCATAAGGAGTAGTTAGCAGATATATTCACCAAGCCTCTACCGAAGGCTACATTTACTTATTTAAGAGGTGAATTAGGGGTGTTGTCCCTTCATGAGGTGAACTAAAGGCATGTGCTCCACATTTGTCTGGTATTGCATTGTCAAATCTTTTCAGGATTGATGTGTTGAAGGATGCTACTCCTCAGGGGGAGTAGCATAGTAGATCATGGATGTTTGTGCCTCAACTTTAGCATTGTTGTCAAAGGGGGAGAAGATGTGAAGAAAAGAAGATATCTACAGTTTTGAAGACATATTATATGGAAGAAAATGTAGGAATATCTTTGTGTATTGTCATTAATGCCAAAGGGGGAGATCGTTGGCATATGTGTAGAGTTTGATAACATGGTATGATTACATGTTGTCATTGATGTCAATATGCTGAAGTGTGAACCAGTATATTGAAGTATGCAAACTAGCAAGTGAACCAGTATGATAGTATGAACCGGTATGTGCAAAAAGTGAACCCGTATGTTGAAGTGAACCAATATATGAAAATTTTGTATCGGGGTTCATTCTATATGACTAACGGTTGGTATTCTCAGCTTCAGGGTTTCTGGTTGATGTATTCCAAGTCTATGTGATTCTACCTTGGGAATGTGCAAAATCTCAGTAAACAGTGGAGAGTGTGTGATGGGTTATCAGCTTCCAGAAGCGGCGAAGAATGGACGATGGAAAATGTCATGAGATTTGTTCAAGATTGTTTTACACTATTTAATGTGATTAAACAGTTAGGATTGGACCGACTGTATTGTTAACCTAGATGCTTAGGTTTTAGGTCTTGGCTATTGACCTAATTGTTGTCTATAAGGTTGATGATGATTCTCATTTGAAGTTGTTAGCAAATGAATGTGTGTGAAGTGATTCTTGCCAGATCGGAGCAATGAGTAGAGATCTGTAGAGTGTGATTGCAGATGTAAAGGAACTGAAGTGGATCTGCCTTGGCATTAAGTGTTGTTACCAGATCAGTGTATTACCAGTTGACTTCTAACCATTTTAGCAGATGGAAAATCCCTTTATCGGGTAGCTTTAACAAGATTTTTATAAATCCTTTAACAAGGTGACTCAAAATCATTGAGTTATTCAAATCCTCTTGCAAGGTAACCTTTAACAGGGTTTTAACCTTGAATTAGATATTTAGCCTTCCCTTAACTGGGTGATCCCTAGCAGGATCGGTTCCTAGTAGAACCTATTTTAGTCTTTAACCAGACTAGGCTCCTAACAGAGCGAACTTCATAATATTTCAAGAACAACTTGTGGGTATTCATCCCCACCGTGGTTTTTCCTTGTTGTGAAAAATAAGTGTGTTATGTGTGATGCTTTTTCATGTGATGTTTTAGTGTTTCCAGTTAAGCAGTAAAAGCATGTTGATCCAGTGGTCATTATACTTCTTATGTATTACTTGGTTAAGCATATGGGTGAAGTGGAAATGAGATATTAGGTTTTGTGAAGATCCTTAGTGTTATCGGTTTATGTCTTTTACAGTTATACTGTGTTTTAGCGGTAGTGCCTTGACTAAGATTAGTAATATTGTTTACCGGTTAGTGCAGTCTTTGCAGTTTAAGTTATTTGAGAAAGTTTTTTTCTATACTGATTCACCCCCCACTCTTAGTATCTGTTGGGTATTTACTGTTCATCATTATTCATCATATTTTTCTTTTACCAATATTTTGCAGCAACAAGATAATTATTTTTTAATATGCTAGGCAATTGGAAAGCCTACAAGCATTGTTGACTTTGAAACATAAAATGGGGTTTACTCTACCCATGTCCCTAGAACATTATACATGTCCTAATATACAGGCAGCCAAGGTGGCAGAACAAGAGCTTCAGGATTTGAGGTTAAAATAATTTAATTACTCAAGGGATGTATATGACCCATATGGTAAGATAAAATGAATGATGGCTATTTTTTACAAGGTCACAAGTCATCTTTAGAGGATTTTTGGGCTAATTGGCAGGGCAACTTTGAGGTAAGAGAGAAGGGATATTGTAGGTTGTTAGTGCCACAGATCAAGAATTTTGAAATTGAAACAAATATCCATAAGGAGTTAAAGGAAGATGGTGAGACTCTTGATCCTACATTCAAGGAAAAGGGAATTGATCAAAGACCCCTTACTCCTATCACATGGTCCAACCAAGAAGAATTGGATATTAAAACTATATATTCCTAAAAATGGTCTGAAGATAATTGATTAAATATGCATTTATTTAATTAATCCCCCTTCCCAATTAATTGAATTCACAGGTAATTTGATTAATTTCTCTATTCATCTACTTGTAAGTAAATCTAAATGATTTATTTATATAGTTCATTTCTTATCCCCTTGGACTAATTAGTCCTCCCCCATTTAAATCAATTCTTCTAATCCCATAATTAAGATTAATAAATTCAAGTTTTTTTAGATTAATTAATCATTTTCTTAATTATTTGAATTTCTAAATTCAAATGAGCACATGGCTCCTAACTTCAAACTGCCTAGCCTTACCACCCCCCTAACCTAACCCATTCTATCTAATCCCAGGGTTAACTAACCCTCTCTTATCTTGCACATCCTAACCTCTTTTATTCTAGCCTCCTATGGGTTGGATATCCCCTTCTTGAGACACATGGTACTTTTTACACCTACTACCTTCCTCCAAACTCTTCTCCAACTTCCTCAATTCTAGCCCTTGATATCTTCAGATTGAATCAAGACCATTTATTCCTGCCACCTTAGCTTTGGCCTTGGAATTCCTATAAATACCCCTCATTTTAAAGCAATAAACATCCCTTGCATTCATAGTTTAGGCATACTTACTATAGGAATTTTACATTTTGATCATCAAGCAATAATTGTTAATTAGATTAATCATATTTTATTTTCATATTAATCTAGTTGCATTTTATCAATCATGTAGCTTGAATAGATCATTCTAGCTAAATCATCTATCAATCATCATGCATCTCATATCATGTGCACAATCAATCATGATCAAGTTGCTACACAACTCTTGAATTGTCACTATTGAAGTTCATTGCTTTGTTGAGAGCCAAGAATTCTACAACCTTCAAGGTCGTCAAGAATAGAGGAAGATGGGACATTTGAAAGGGGGCTATGGGTTTCATCATTAATTTAGCTTTTGTATTTGCTTCCTATTTATGTTTTATTGTTTCTTTTATGTGTATGCTTGTTTCCATTGACACACATTTTTAGCATCACATTAACTGGCACCCACTATGGGGCCTAGCCCCTTTGATCTTTAACAAGTTGTTTTGCAGGAAATCTCATTGATAGGTTGATTAACTCTTTCAGTGCAAAGATTGGCTCTTTTGGGTTCTAGATTCACATTCTCAGTCTCTGTTTAGCATCTTGTCACCTCAAATGGTGTTCATGGGAGATTTTTCAACTCGGATTTTGTGTTTTTCTATACTTTAGCATTTTCAGTCTCTGTCGTAGCATTCTTGGTTTGGTTTGCAACATTCGTGGTCATTTTGGTAGCGCTCGTGGTCATTTTGGCAGCATTCCTGGTCATTTTGGTAGCATTCCTAGTCATTTTGGTAATGTTTCTAGTCATTTTGGTAGCATTTCTGGGGTTCAGAGCAACGCTCTTGGTCATCATAGAAATGTTTTTGGTTAATTTGATGGCTTTTTTAGTTGATTTGATAATGTTTTCAATTTTTCATTAATAATTTCAATGTCATATTCTACATTTCTCATTTCTGCATATAGACTATTATTTTCTCGAACCTAATTTGCAGTTTTCTGATTTTGCAGGTACCTATGTCACTATAAAAGACTAGAGTTACAAACCCTTTTGCTGCCAAAGAATGTAATATAAACTACTAACTTTTTTTGCAACCGTAGGATTATGCACTTGTTTTTGATAAATTAGGCACATAGACTAATTACAATAGAAATGAACAAACATGTCTTATGTGTTTTGGAAGATAGGCGAGTATGCTCTCACCTTTCGTAGGTGATCAAAAATCCAAACTCATCTTTTTTTCAACAGTGCATATCTTTAGTGGACCTACCCTCCTAAGAAGCCCATAAGGCCAGTGAGAGGGGAACAACATGTTCACATTAAAATTCCTAGAATTAAGTTTTCGGTCGGGTTGATTATTTTGCCTTTTCAGCTTTCCAGCAGTGCAAGGCATACAAGACAATTGTTAGCTCGGTGTTACCCCGATGATCTGTATTTGGCGTTTTGGTTTTGGAGTAGCATGATGGTGACAAATAGAAGGATGTTGTTGACTGGGCTTCTTTTCAGGGGCCCACCTTGTAGTACCACACATTTCTATTTGAAGATATTTCCTTGTCTATTGCATTTTCCTCTACAGTTAGCAAAATCTTTTCAGTTTGTGTGGGTATGAAGATCGTTGCCGATAGGGATTGGAGTCTTGGGGCCATTTTGCTGGGTGTGATTTTCAGGGTTACATGGCTGGAGTTTTTTGTTCAAGGGTGGTTATTCATGTTTGGCATATTTGGGAGTTGTTTCCAGAGTTGTGGGCTCTACTTATGCTTGTTTTCTCCCTGTTGTAGGGGTTCAGAACTTTGGAAGAAAAGAAATTAAGTTTTCTTAGTAGGAATTTTGGCCTTTTTAAACTATTATTGTTTTCTGAAAAAAATTAATCAAACTATGCCTATGGCCTTTGTGATATCTCTTTTAGCATTCTCTGATGGTTGTTTTTGTGCTTTCTATTAGAATTTCAATAACTTTGGAAATATATATCTAAGATTTTGTCGATAAAACTATGTTTTGCACTTGTTATCTAGTAGATGCATGATGGGTATTTCTTTATGTTACAAGAAAATTTAAATGTGTCTTAATTGCGTTTCTAATTCAGACTTGTAGATTGTTGAATGGGCTCAAAAAGCATATGTACTTGGGTTTTTGTATACTCATGTCTTCTTAGGAAAATGCTCTGGTGCATTGCCTTAGTAGTTTAGTTTTTATTATTTTGAGTGTTTCCTCCTTTTCTCTTTTTCTCAAAACCATAAGGAAGAGTCAGCTTCTCAATCTCGGAGGTCATTCAGTGAACCCTACGCAATTGGTACCCCATCACTAAATTTCACATAAGGTTGTTTGCTTCCAAGGTAAAATTTAGAGTCAACGGTTCTTTTTCTGGCACACCTAGTGGGACCCAAAGTTCAAATATAATCCTGAGCTAGTTTATGAGTCATAAGCCTATCATCAAGAGTTAGACAACTTTAAATCCTCACTTTCTCTTTCCACCTCTGGTGACCATTCATTCAGCCACAACTTCACCCTCACTAAGTTTTCCCATAGTCATCCACATTGCAATGGCACACGTTCGCCCCATAAATTTTGTGACCTGAGATAATGGGAGCCCTCTCATTCCCCCAACTCCACCTATGATCTAGGGAGCCATCCCGATAGCTATGCTCAAAGCCATACCCAAGTTCATAGGAGAATGTCATAAAAATCCCAGGGAGCATTTGCAGGATGTAGCCACTATCTGCACTATCCATGGGATTACCGAACAGAATGTGGCTCTAATATTTCTCATAGCCTCTTTCAAAGGAAGGGCTTTGGATTGGTTCAGGTCTTTAGGCCCTAGTACTATAGGAGATTGGGATTAGCTGGAGATCACTTTTTTTCAGAGATTCTTGGATAAGGCCGAGAGGTCATCCTTGATGCACCAATTGATCACAATAAAGAGGGCCCCACCGGAAGCACTAACTGATTTTAATCTGAGGTTTCAGAAAACCTGGTAGAGGATACTTTTTTCTACTCGCCCTTTGATGGATATGGCTTTCATATTCTATTTAAAATCTTTCAATTCTAACATATCAGTAATGATTGAATCTTTAGGAGGCAATACTCTCCCACAAGCATTTGACATAAAAGTCCAAGCGAAAAATAACCTTATCGGTACCGAGAAGCTAGCCCCTCACCCTACAATGCCAGTATTCCCTAAGATATCCACTCAAGTCTTAGAAGAAACTACTCCGAGTATGTCTTCTTTGCAGTCTATGTATCATTTCCTGCTCCCCAAACGTCCACTCTGGCTGCCAAAGTTAGCAATATGAAGAATCTCTTGAGGTCTTTCTCTAATGAGATTATCAACCTAAAAAGAGCCTAGGTCTCACCCGCCAAACCCCCTTTTCAGCAAAACTTTCAAGGGAATCGACCTCCATACCAACATATGAATCACCATGCTGACAAATCTCCATAGTCGAATGGCCAAATAGTCCTGATTCCAAATCCGTTTCAAACTGTCTACCCAACCACTGGTAGGGAGCTGATAGTGGGTCAAAATAACCTGGTGGATGACACTAATTCTTGGTGTTTTCCATGTAACAATGCTCATACTTTAAGGAACTGTCCAAGAGGAAATTTGTAGCAGAAGGTCACAGAACGAAGGAATTCAGGCATGATGCATGATGAGTCTACATATATATCTTTGGGTATGCATAATGCAACTTTTGTCACTCAGATGCAAGGGATGTCATTGCAGCAAGAAGTAGAGATCTCCCCCGATCATGCACTTTTTTCATGGATGGAAGACGAGGATGTAATGCTGACCAACGATGCAACCACCTTAAAGGATGGAACCCCTCTCACGCACTCATATTATAACCTCCTCTCTAAAAGGTGTTTGACCAAGGAAAGGACTAACAATTCAAGAGAAATGCCCATGGACAAACTCCCTAAACAATCGACCATTAACTCGGCCTATCCAAGAAAAGAGTTCATCCCTTATAAGATGAAAGAGTCAAAGATTCTCACACCTCAAGTGTTGGATGTGGTGGAACAATTGAAGAAGTCCCTAGCTCATGTCTCTTTATGGGACCTCCTGAGTATTTCAAAGAAAAAGAATCAACTAAGAGAGGCCTTGTGTTATGACGGGAAGGATGCAAGTGGGATAATTCCACAATCTCTTCGGACTGACGAGATGGGTCTCCAACCCATAGTAGGCAAAACGTACTCTCCGGTCGTATTGAAAAATGAAGACTCACCCCTTGATGTTCAGAGAGAAGGTAAGCCTAAGACAAATCCTTTCTACCTTACCCTTATAGTTGGAGATAAACTATTGCATAATTCCATGATAGATTTTGGGGCTAGCACCACCGTCATGCCTAAACAAATCGCTGAGGTATTGAACATCAGGTATGACCCTTTTAATAAAGGTGTTATGCAGCTTGATAGGAATAAGGTCCAGATGGTAGGTCTTATTAAGAGCCTCCTTCTGACTTTGTTTGCATGTCCAAGTGTTATGATATCTCAAGAAGTGGTGGTCATCGACATCCCACCTATCTTTGGGCTCTATCTTTCCCGAGACTTCACCACAAAAATAAGAGGCTATATGTCATTAGATTGGTCTCATTTCATCCTCTGCACCCAACATGGTGCCAAGTTAAAAATCCTCTCAAAACTCCTCCATGCTAAACATGTAGCTGACTAGGCCATGATCAATTTTGAGCCTACACACACCTCTATATCAAATGAGGAGCAGAAAGTGGTAGAGATCTTAGAAGATGAAAAAGTAACTAGAGAGATTCCACTTGAGAAAGAAGTCTTCTTGAATGAGTTCATAAATTTGGACCGTTTCTCTAATTACCACACCACCGGCACAGGTACCTATTGCATTTTTGAAGAGAACCAGATCATCCCAAATCTCACTAAAGAACCATTCTCCAAAGAGTAGATATCTTCAACACTATGGACCCTGCACTTCGATGATGCCAAATGCAATATGGGCTCTAGAGTGGGAATTTTTCTCACCCCCCTTTGGGCAAACAAATCCTAAAGCCTTTCTGATTGCAGTTTGCATGCTTTAACAATGAAGCAGAATATGAAGTACCAATTCAAGGTTTGAGCATGGCAAAAAGGATGGGCATAAAAAAGTTGAAAGTCCTTGGGAATTCTGAGCTAGTGGTCCATCAAGTTCGGGGGATATCCAGTGCCAAGCACATCCGCATGAGGTATTACTATGCCAGGACATGGGATCTAATAGAGAGTTTCGATGCTTTCAATATCATAAGCATTCCTCAAAAACTAAATACCACAGTTGACCGAATGGCTACAATCAGAGTCCAATTTGACCCTGCCATTGACTTACTCACCAGCTCCCAAGCGGTCAGTGTGGTTGGCCGCTTGGCTATCCCTGATAATGATACTCACTAGCAGGTTTTCGAGAGTGATGAACAAATTGCTTTGTTCATCCAAAGTTCAGGAGAATTTGCTAATCAGCTGCAGCCTAGGGTAAAGGAAGCCTATGTAAATTAGGTCATCTAGTAGAGGTCTAACAAGCTCCACAACAATTTGATCACTTTGGAGAACTTGTTTGACCACAAGATTGTCAAAAAGGATAAGTGTAAGCTCACAACGAACAAAGGAGATTACATCAAAATTTCAATAGGCAGTGGAAGAGTTCTTAAGGTAGAAAAAGATGTTTCCCCCAAAGACATAAAGAAATTGGCCTGATACTGTGATGAGTATGAAGGTGTATTGGCTTGGTCTTATGATGATTTAAAAGGATATGATCCTAACATCATTCAGCATACCATTGAGCTTGCAAATGAAGCCAAGCTAGTCTAGTAGAAGCAAAGGATGGTTAACCCAAAACTTGAATCTCTCATGGCATAGGAGCTGAAAAAGCTGATCGAATCAAGGACCATTTACCCCATAAAACACAATACATGGGTGTCTAATTTAGTGGCCATAAGGGAAAAGAATGGAGATATCCGGCTCTATGTGGATTTCTGAGATCTGAATCAAGCATCTCTCAAGGATCACTATCCTTTGCCATCAATGGAGCAATTACTCAACACGGTGGCGGGATCAGAGATGCTCTTGATGCTTGACAGTTTTTTCAGGATATAACCAGGTAAGTGTGAAACCTAAGGACCAGCACAAGACAACATTCACCACCGAGTGGGGAATGTTTGCATACCAAAAGATGCCCTTCAGATTGTCAAATGTTGAGGCAACTTTTCAAAGGGCCATGGATTTAGCTTTTAAGGAACTCATTAATAGGATCATCTTAATATACCTAGATGACCTAACTATATTTTCCAAGCACCGAGAAGATCATTTTGACCATCTCGAATTAGTACTCCAAAATGGTCTTGAATTTGGGATTTCCTTGAACCCAAAGAAGTGTATCTTTGGGGTTCCTCAAGGAAAGTTGCTCAGGCATATAGTTTTAAAGGAGGGTGTTTCCATTGACCCAGATAGAGTCAAAGCAATTAAAGACCTTCCCCTCCCCTTCGACAAAAAGGGAATCTAATCATTTTTAGGGAAAGTCAATTTTATTAGTAGTTTTTATTTTTTACTTTGCCGGAATAATAAGACCCATCACCCTCATGTTAAAAAAAGATATCTATTTCAAATGGACTACTGAGGCCAAAAATGATTTTGATGAAATTAAAGACGCCATCTATTCAACTCCCATATTGTCTAACCCATACATGTCAAAAGACTTCATAATGTATGTTTTTTCTGGCCAGCAAAGCATCACCATGGTCCTAACCCAAAAAGGAGGTGAGCATCCCATAGTTTTCCATTCAAAGACTCTTAAGAATTATGAGACCAGATACAACTTTGTCGAGAAGCGGGCCTTAGCAGTAGTAAAAGGACTAAAAAAATTCAGGCATTTCATCGCCTGTAATAAAACAATGGTGTACATAGCTCATCCCACGGTGCGAGAATACATTATGGAGGGTGACATCATAGAAAAAGGGCAAATTGGATCACTAAGATCCTAGAATATGATTTCGATGTCAAGCCAACGAAGCTCATTTGCGAAAGAGGCCTATGCAAATATATAGTTCAAGGATGCGAGTCCCGTGATGACAAAGCAACCACAGAGGAAATAATTATGTTTGTTCCTGATGCTCCTCATGAAGGCTGGATTGACAAAAGAAATCAATTCATGAAGACCAGGATTTTTCCCGAAGTTGTTCTTCTCACAAAGAGAAGGTTTTATAGACTCCAAAACAACGGTTTTCACTTAATAGATAGAATTCTTTTGAAAAGAAATTTTGATGGAATCATGGTCTGCTATGTAGATCAGAGCTAGGTGGATAAACTCCTACACGAATTCCACTATGACTCCTCAGGAGGCCATTTCTCTGCACCAATGACTACTATCAAGATTACTCAAGCTGGGTATTTTTGGCCTTCTATGTTCAAAGATACACACAATCTAGTAAGGGAGTGCAAGGAGTACCAGTACTACATAGGAAGGGGTAAGAAAATTGTAATGCTACTCAGGCCCATGTCTGTAGAAGAGCCTTTCACTCAATAGGGCTTGATTTTATCAGAATGATCAATCCCCACAGTTTGGCCAGACAGAAGTGGATCCTGACCGGTACCGATTATTTCACCAGATGGTTTGAAGCCATTCCTTTAAATAATTCATCAGAAAATGAAGTGTTGGCTTTCCCAAAGGACCTAGAATGTCGGTACAATTCACCCAAAACTATTATATCAGATAATGCGTGTGCATTCACTAGCTCGTGAATTACCCAGTTCACCCTCAACAGAGGTATCTATCTCAAAACCTCTTCTAACTATTATCCCCAGGGGAATGGACTTGTTGAATTTACTAACAAGAATTTGATCAGACTTATTAGAAGAATAGGTTCTAAATATAAGCGGCAGTGGCACCATCACTTGAGAAGTGCATTATGGGCAGACTCCATAACACCTAAACAAATCCTAGAAAACTCCCCATATAAGTTGGTGTACAAAAATGATGTACTTTTCCCTATGTCTCTAGAGATCCTAGCACTGCAACTACTAAAATCCATGGAAGTGGCTGAAAACGGCCCTATGGCTGTAAGATTGGCAGAGATTATGGAGCTAGACGAAGCGAGGGAGTAGCCTTTGTGGCTCTCCAAGATAGGAAAGAAGTCATCAAAAGGAGGTTTGACAGCAAAAAGAGCTCTAATCTAGTTTTCAGCCCCACAGACCTTGTGTTTAAATACAATGAGATGGCAGCAAATCCTAGCCAACACACCAAGTTTGATTGTCTATGGGAAGGACCTTTCTGCATTTTGCATTGTAAAGGTTTCAATGCATTCAAACTCAAAGACATGAATGGGGATCCCCTCCCTATTCTGGTTAATGATTTCCACCTTAAACCTTTTCACTAAGTGTTCTTTTCCCATTTAAGTGTGTATATTGTATATATTGTGAATAGTTTTGTTCATGCCTATTTATCTCATTTTTTCCCTGCTAGTGCCAAGTAAGACAAAGATCGCAAAGAATGCCAAAATAGAAGAAAAGAGAAAATTTTATTATATTAAACATTTTGGTATTTCCATTACAAAATGAGCCGGCTCTTGGCCCCCCCCCTTTTTTCCTTCATTCATTTTGTGCAAGTTCAAGGTGACAATCAGTAGCGGGCTCATCAGATTTCTTCAGTATCATCCTTGTCATCATCTGAAGAGTCCTCTTCTCCTAGCCACTCAGGGTCAGAGACACTCTCAGACTCCCTGGGGATGTAGACAACAACTAGGTTTGGTTGTTGATTTGGCATCAGAATCCTCGAGAAGATGTAGTCCTTGAATTCAGTATACCTGTCTGTATCTTCTAGGACCAAAACTATCAAATTAACTCACAGGAAGAACTCCATAGCAAGCTTGACGTGATACCAATGAGAGGACAATGTCATTGTTTTCAGCCCATCGATGAGTGGGTGCCAAGCTACCTCCTTGTTGCAAGTGATGAACTGCTCTAGGTCAGATGGTAGTGGGAGCCCTCGGAAAGGGACGTAATAGGAAATCACATCTTCCAGTCTGCCTAAGAAATCTTGGGAAAAGAGAGCTTTGGTCAGCTACAAAGCTAGCAGCCAAGGCTGACCGCAATCCAGTAGTGAGGCTATGAACTACGAGAAGATATACATGTTCACTCGGTACAGGTCCACATTCTCAATGAAGTCTTCCTTGAGTATCGACTTAATGGTGGCTAATATCAATGGGTTTTTCCTATGTGTCATCGATAGTAGTCTTTGATCAGACAAGCCTAACTGGAGTATCCATGGCTATAGAAGCTCTATCATTAAAACTTATACTGTGTAGAAGGATTGCCTGAAAAAGACATATTTATAGCATAATTTCAGTAGGAGATGATGAATACTTAAGGCGCATACCTTTCCAAACCCCAATGCTTCTATCATGTTTCCATTAATTTGCATCAAGCGAATGAGCTTGGTTTCAAAATGTTGATGTCCCGTCAGGTACCTCGAAGAAAGGGTCAATATAGCCAAGAGCCACGTGCATGTATAGGTACATCATGTTTTAAATATCAAGTTCCATTGGACTATCTCATCTCGTGCAAAATTTACTACCTGTCGATTATCTCGATCAAAGAAAACATTTTCCTGAATATATTGCTCTCAAGAAATGGCGGGTTCACGAAATGCAATCTTGGGAAGTGTGAAAGATGATGCTCATCATCCTCGAGAGTTTATTGTATCTACAAATTGAGCTAGCATGAGTGTAAGCAGGCATTTTCCATTAAACATTCTCTATTCAAAAATCTAGGCATGCATTGCATTTATGGCCTGAAGTTACTCCCTATTCTTCATCCGTCTTGTACACCCAAGTGTTTTTCTCTCCCGGCTTTAGAAGGTTTCAGCAAAAAGAGCCAAAAAGTTTGCCTGTAATGGAGTCCAAAGCAGCTTTCGTAGTTTATGTTTCTGTAAGTTTCTGGGTTGATGTCTTTGGAGAATTACCCTATTCTTCTCATGCCATTCCTCTGAGGGTGGAGTATCCATGAACAAAGACTAGGGCCAAAAGGACTACTTGAAATACATCTGTCATTTTGGACTCCTTGTAGAATATTTTTGAGCCTCAGGTTCGTAAGCAACCTAAGAGCCTCAAAGAGGCTGTATGCTCCAAAATGCTTCATCATAGAACCGACCCTCAATCATGGTAGTTCATTTCTGGAATAGTGGAGCTCCCCAATTCATGGTTCCTATGGTCCCATACTGCCTTGATCTAATTGTAGCTTGCACTAAGTTTTTTGATCCCACCACATGCTCCGTCAATGACTCCCTCTTGAGGTTGGTAGTATCTCCAGAGGCCATAAGGGAGATGATGTGCTGCCTGATCTTTGAAGGGATAGAGGTTTTCTCAAAAAGATCAATGGAATAATTCTGGAGCACTAGGAGAGATGCATTGACATTTTGTCAAAGCATTCTCAATCGAAGTTTTTCTTCTAGACTTCTAAAGTTTCCCCTATCCTATAGAGATCTAAGGCAAGAGGACCTCAAAGATATTTCTTCTACCCTTGCTTGGCTATGTGGTGGTGACAATGACAAAGATATCACAGCCGCAATGATGGGGTTTCTCTTCAAGTGCAGGAAACAAAGGGAGTTGTTTCATTTTGACTTCTCTACAACTATTTCTAAGGCCATAGTCAAGCAATTATCGAAGTTCCAATAGTTGTGATGCTTCAAGTTTTCCTTAGTATTAGTCCATCTGATATTGCACCAAAATGAGGCCTTCTTTGGTCAGTTCATGCGATTGGCTATTTGTGACAAGTCTGGAATTAGAATGTTGGTTTCCTATTGGACACCCCTTTTGCTAGCCTGAAATTATTCATACCAGTTTTCTAACCTTTTAATGACTCTTGTACTCAAGGATCTTGGCATAATCCCTAGTGAACCATTAGCCCATTTATCCCAGGTTCAGATGAACTAGATGCAGAATGAGCATCCCCCTTGTGACTGGTTCTTGGGTCTTGACTTTTCTTTCAGTCGAGTGCATTGTTTCTCTAAAGAACCTTTCTGGCTGCCTACTTATGTCACTGAATGAACCCTGGCTCTTGAAATTGCAAGGCAGTTGGTGAGAATTGAAAGAGCCATTGGACCAAGTAAGCATGATACTTCTATCACTGAAGACCACAAGGCTATTGGCCCAATCACTCTAGTGCGAAGGAACATCGCAAAAGAGGTCTTGACGTCAAAAATGGTGCAACTCGGTTTAGTGGTGATTGATGACTCCTAGAGTTATGACCCTAATGGCAGTCTCACCAAATGAAAGATTGTTGTTAAGCATGAGCCTCATAATTTATGGGTGGAGCATACAAACCCCCGGGTTGATGACCCGAGCTTATATGTGGGCCCTGATGACTTTCCTATCTTAAGATGCCCCCCATTGTTAAAGTTTTATTTCGCCCTACAAAAATTTAACCCCACAAAGCCTATTCCTCGGGCAATTTTAGAAACTATGACGACCTTAGTCTGGCCCAAGAAGAAAAGGGAAGACTTTTGGGTCTACCAGCAAGAGGTGAGTCAGCCTACAACCAACATTGGAAATGCACCTTTGGATGAACGTTTTGAGCAGGAGTGGTGTAAGTTTAATAAATCCAATGATAAGATAGGTGACAGTTCCTCACGTGAGGACTCATCTCCCGAAGTTTCCCTGCGGTAGGGGGTGGAGGTTATAAATATTGAAGGGACAGGTCTAGAGCCATAAGTTCTCCTCCCCTTGGACAGTTCAACTCGCAGACCTCATCCGCAGGCTAGTAAAAGGCAGTCCGAGAAGTAGTCGCATGACTCCACTCTGAAAAAGAGGCAACATCCTAGCACATCTGGGGGGAGCTCACCCTCTCAAACCTTGGAAGCATCTTCAGTGTCGAGTGCCTTCCACTGCTCAAGTACATCCCCTTTTTCCCTCATCCCTTTCTTAGGTTGTTTCTTCTACTATTCTCATTGTTGCAATGCAAGCCCCAGTCCCTACTACTCTCACCTTAGCCTTGATGGGTATGCCGATTGATCCCCAAGATATATTCTCACAGGCCTCTTTTCCTTTCCTGACCTCGACTTTTATCTTTACAGCTTTTCCCTTGCCAATAATAGAAGCAACCTCCTTGTTGCATAGGCTAGGCTATGGAGAATCCTCTCCTCAGGTTATGGGAGTAGCGTCCTCAAGCCCTTTCCCATTAGGAGCTTCCCCCTTTGTCCTATTATTTTCCCCATCATCTCTGGCTCACCCCATCCAGACTGCTTTCATTGGGCCTATTTCACAATTCCCTTTCCCAGTTCCCTCGGGTGCAACTTTTACAGGAGAGGTTATTGATAATCGAGATGAGTTTCAACAACAGGTTGCTTATTCTAGAACTACTCGTCTTGGTAAGATGGGCAAGAAAAAAGAAAAGAAAGGTGTGCATCCAGCCTGCCCTCATCTACAGATACATTTCAGCGAGGAAAAGGACTGACTTTACTTTGCAAATCTTTTCCCCAAAGTTGACAAGCTGAAATCTCAGATGAGGCCAAATAATTACACATTACATTCTATCGGCGTTAGCCTTCAAAGTGCCACAACATCAAACAAAGTAGAGATGATGGAGGAGACTTCAAAAGCTATATCCACATATTTTATTAAGAAGAGTCACCATCTAGAGAAAATCCAGGCAGAGAATGCTAGTCTTCGAGATTCCCTCACCCAGCAGAGAAAGGAGGATAAAGCTTGGAGCTCAGAAATCAATTGTCTGCAAAGCCTGCTGGCCCAAGATAATTTGGAGAAAGGGAAGCTGCAATTAGCTTTCAACAATGTGAGCTCTTAATTAAAAGGCTAAGAGGCAACAAGAAACGTGGCTCTGAAGGAGTTGCAAGAGAAGGATTCAGAGATACATCAATTAAAGGCAGCTTCTAGGGGTGCTACTCAAGTGCAAGTGTAAATTCGGGAACAGATTCTTCTAAAAGAAGGTTATACCCACCAATTGAGTAAGGATCAAGTGTCATTGTCTAAGGAAAAGATGAAATTTGAGGCAGAGCTAAAAGCGAAAGAAGCTAGTCTCGAGCAATCCGGTGAGTGCATCTTAGAACTGAAGACTCTTTTGTGGCACAAACAAGATCATACATCACAGCTGCAACAAACTATGCGAGATGGAGAGGCCACGATCCTCACCCTATAAAATCAAGTGGCCATTGAACAAAGCAAATGTAGTAGGTTTCAGTAGGAGATGGTTGCAAAGGATGCTGAAATTTTGTGTTTGCAGAGCATTCCACCTGCGGTATAAGTTCCCCAGGACTTTTTGACCATTCTAATAGAATTGTATGTTTCACACTGGGAAAAGATCAAGCAATATAGTCCCTCTCTATAGCCTATGCTCAGATTCATTCAAGAAGCACAATCCCTTTGAGTAGAGGCGGAAGCTCTAGTTGATAGTTTGATGGTAGTCCTATCCTTCAAGATCCCCGTAGCTCAAGACTTGATTTAGATGCTATATGCAACTCAAGATGAGGAACTAAGAGAGAAAGGAATAAATGATCGCAAGCAGCTGATCAAGAAAACAAATACTTTCATCAATCATGACAGAATGGTCATGCACATATCAGCCGCATTAGAGCCATTACAAATTGTTATCTCAACCATCAAGCAATAGATATAAAGGTTTCTTTCATTGGGTTTTCCTTCCCCTTTCTCTGTTGATGGTTCAGTATTAAGGATTGAACAATTATTGAGTCAGATTGAGCACATGCAGCAAGATAGATCCTTCACCCAGAACTTGAATGCCCTTGTCTCAACTGAGGATGTGGAACACCTTCTTCTTCACCTTGCCCAACTCTATGCTCTTTTGAAACTGGTCCATGATGAACTCATAGGGTTGCCTTTCGATAAGGTCATGTATCTATATCAGTACTATCAAAATTTGGATGTGCAAGCATTGCCTTCGGAGGAGGATTGGTCAATGCTATAGCAGGTCTCTAATCTGGTCCATCCTATCTTAATATAAGGTTTGGTCTATGAGCCAGTAGTTTTGGGTTCCCATATTCTGTAGGCAGAATTTCCCCTGTTAATCGCCAAGAAATGTTCACATTAAAATTCCCAGAATTAAGTTTTTAGGTAGGTTGATTATTTTGCCCTTTTAGCTTTCAAGCATTGCAAGGTGTACAAGACAATTGTCAGCTCGACGTTAACCCAACGCTCTATATTTGGTGTTTTGGTTTTGGAGTAGCACAATGGTCACAAATGGAAGGATGTTGTTGACTAGGCTTGTTTTCGGGGGCCCACCTTGTATCGCCACACATTTCTATTTGAAGAGATCTCCTAGTCTACTGCATTTTCCTTTGCGGTTAGCAAAATCTTTTCGGTTTGTGCCGGTATGAAGATCATTGCCGACAGAGATTGGGGTCTTGTGGCCATTTTGCTAGGTGTGATTCTCAGGGTGACACGACTGGAGTTTTCTCTTTAGGGGTGGTTATGCTTGTTTGGTGTATTTGGGAGCTATTTCCAAATCCGTGGGCTCTATTTATTCTTGTTTTCTCCTTGTTGTAGGGGTTTGGAACTTTGGAAGAAAAGCAATTGAGTTTTCTTAGCAACAATTTTGGCCTTTTTAAAATATTATTATTTTTTGAAGAAAATCAATCAAACTGTGCCTATGGCCTTTGTGATATCTCTTTCAGCATGCTCTGATGGTTTTTTATGTGCTTTCTATTAGAATTTCAATAATTTTGGAAATATATATCTAAGATTCTGTCGATTAAACTATGTTTTGCACTTGTTATCTGGTAGATGCACGATGAGTATTTCTTTATGTTACAAGAAAATTTAATTATGTCTTAATTGCATTTCTGATTCAGACTTGTAGATTGTTGAATGGGCTCAAAAACCATATGTACTTGGGTTTTTGTATACTCATGTCTTCTTAGGAAAATGCTCTAGCGTATCGCCTCAGTATTTTAGTTTTTATTGTTTTGAGTGTTTCCTCCTTTTCACTTTTTCTCAAAACCATAAGGAAGAGTCAGCTTCTCAATCCCGAAGGTCATTCAATGAACCCTTCACAATTGGTCCCCCATCATTGAATTTCCCATAAGGGTGTTTGCTTCCAAGGTAAAATTTAGAGTCAACACAACCCAAGTGGGAACAAATAACCCCAAGTACTCCAACCCACTTAAAAATAAATGCGATTTGATGAAAATAAAGTGAACGACAGTGCTCAAGAATAGCTCTCCTTCGTACATTCGGGTATATTAAACCTTGGTTTTCAAGGCTGGGAAACCTATTAATTGAGTTTGTACCCCGATGTGCCGAATGGATCCCTTACTAGTTCCAATTAAAATTAGAAGCTACTCGGTTTACCTTTGAACATTACTATCTTCTCAGTGTAGGGAGGGGGAAGAATCTCTCCCAAAGACACTCACTGTATGTCCCTCTTGAGCATATGTGCAAACTCCCCCTTTGAGACCTTATTGCTAGGCTCATAATATGACTCCACTAGCTCTTGCAAAGGAAAAAACACGGGCACCCTCAAGGGTTGAAAAGGTTGTGTGAGCTAATAGGGTACCAAAATGTGGGCTGAGAACTAATAATGAAGCCAATCTCCTTAGGATAGACTAAATGGTGTGTTTTCAATTGTTCAAAACCCGTAAAAACTTGGGCTTTCTTTAAAGCTTCTTGAACGTACACTTTATGTGTCTTATAGGACAAAACATAATCTGGCTTATATGTTTTTAAATCATGTCAAGATATCATCCATTGAAACAACAAAAATTGCAAACTCAAACTTCAAACTGTCAAGTTTACAAGTTTCACAACAGATTATCTCTTTCAGTCGAAACAGTAGCTCTTTCGGTCCAAATAGTAGCTCTCTCAGTCCAAAAATTAGCCCTCTCAGTCCAGAGAGTAGCACTTTCAGTCCAAATAGTAGCTCTCTTAGTCCAAACATTAGCTCTTTCGATCCAAACAATAGCTCTCTCAGTCGAAACAGTAGCTCTCTCGGTCCAAACATTAGCTCTCTCAGTCCAAATAATAGCTCTCTTGGTACCAGCAGTAGCTCTTTCACTCAAAATGGTAACTCTTTCGGTCTAAACAATAGCTCTCTCAATCTAAACAACAACTCTCTCAGTCCAAACATCAACTCTTCTGGTTCAAACGTCAACTATTTTTTTCTAAACTATATCTCTCTTGGTATGAATGTTAGTTTTTCCATATTTCAACATTACATCTCCAAGTTTGTGCTTCCTAAGTCTAAGAATTAGTTATCTGAGTCTACACATCAATTCTTGGAGTCAAAACAACCATTTTCTGAGTTCCAACATCAATATTTTTAAATTCAGAGTTCCAAGTTCAAACTTTAACTCTTCTAGTCCAAATGTCAGCTCTCCTAGTTCAAACTTTATCTCTTCTAGTCTAAATGTTATCTCTCTTGGTTTGAATGTTAAATTGCTCATGTTTCAACACTAGATCTCCCATTTTGCAATTGTTAGGTCTAAACATCATTTGTCTGAGTCTGAAAAATCAAATATTTGGGTCAAAACAACAATCTTTTAAGTTCAAAAAACTATTTTCTAAGTCCAAACATCATTAATTTGAACTTTTGAGTCACTCAATTGTAGTATAGCATTTTTTGTCTTTGTCTTAGAGTTCCTGGTCTATCTGATAGCATTTTTGGTCTTTGTATTAGAGAACCTAGCCTATCTGATAGCTTTTTTGGTCACTATCACAACCTTCCTAGTTTGTTCCTCATTGTTTTTGGTCTATTTCTCAATGTTTCTGGTTAGTATAGCAACATTCTTGGTTAGTATAGTAGCATTTTTGGTCATTTTGTCACTGTTTATGGTAAACTGCACCAAAATTCAAAAACAAAAGCAACCCATTTCTCAAATAGTCAAACATGGAGGTTAGGCCATCTTCTCAAGGCACTCAGTCAGGTTATCTTCTATCAAAGTAGATTCAAAACTAGACACACTAAGGTTTTCAAGTATTCATCTACAATAAGTTCAAGATCCAACATCTCAAAGTGCATCATCACATTTTCTTTGATAAATTGATCTCTCAAACATAGTTTCTCATCAGGATCTATCATCCTCTATCACGAAACTACATCACTTGATCAAGCTAACCTTGTTCTCTATTATAGGCTATATCTTTCCTATTGAACTTGGTCATATCAAAATTGCAAAATTTTCACTCCAAACTAAGATAAAAAAAATTGCAAACTCCCAAATACTTGAATGACCATTTCGTGTCATCTGAAAAAAGAGGAAGCTTGGTTAGAAACTAATCTTAAAAAGGAGAAGATTTCTATACATCAATAGCAAACTCTTATTGAAACATCACGTATTCTTACACCACTATCGTGATTATCTGTGGGGTTATTGAAAAGAGTTTGACAATGAACCTTTGAGAATGCTAGTCTTACAACAAAGATTAGGATTATCCCAATCTCTCAATAGAAGTGGTCGTATCAATTTATCATATTTACCTCAACAATTAATCATTTATTGAGACACATTTCTGAAAATTGAAATCCTTTTCAAAACATTCAGATCACTTGTATGCCTATGTTAACTAGGGATTAGAAACAAAGACTTAAAGGAAAAGAAAGAAAAATGCTTACAATGGAAGAAGAGAATCCTTTCTTTCAACAATTTGCATCCACTACTCAAAATAGTGAGCCTCATGAAGATAGAATAATGACTAAACAAATCAAAGAAGCTCAACAAGACCTAAAGTTTGCTAGATTCTTAGAGAGGATCCTTGAAACAGAGAGGGAAAGATATTTTCTCATGTTGGAACATCAAGGTGCGAAGTTACCAAGTATTTTTGATACTCTAGGCTTGAAACAAGGTGAAAAGATAGCTGATACTTAAAATGATTCCAACCATATTTGAAATGAACGAATTCTAAATGAGGTCCAAAATGAAGGAACTCAAAATGATATCCACAATGAACAAGTTTAGAAAACTGAAATAGTGAAGCAAGAACTAATGTGGATAATCCCCTTTTGGCTCTCACACAATAGATACAAACTCTTCAAACACAAATTCAAGATATACAAAGGGGGACTACTAAGAGGTATTCGGTTCAAGAAATCTATCCTTATCCATTTGACAAAAGTCTCAACATGATACCTTTTCCTCCAAATTATGAAACTCCTAGATATGACAAATATAATGGAAGAACTAATCCCCAAGATCATGTAGGAGAATTTGGCATGATGAGCATGGAGTTCGCACATGAAGACACATACTTAATGAGGTTATTTCCAAAGAGCTTAAGTGGACAAGCTATGGAATGGTTCTCGAAACTTCCACCTAGAATTAGAAAATTTGTAGAATTGGTGAACAAGTTTGTTTCACAATACTCTTATAACATACAACATGAGATCACAATGCTAGACTTTTGTAACACCAAGCAAAAGAGTGGATAACCTTTCATGAAGTTTCTACAAAGCTGGAGATGATTAGCTGCATGATATCATTGTACGGTGCTAGATAATGAAAAGATAGGCATATTCATTGACAATCTAAATAAAAAAATAAGTTATAAACTAAAAATGCAACATCCTCCAAATTTAAAAAATATCATTGATATTGGAATCAAGGTTGAGGAAGCTATGGTTAAGAAAGGAGAGTTGAAGATATACAAGGAAGGAGTGAATCCTCCTCTCAACAGCAATACTAATAATAACAATATTGATAAGCCCAAGTTTTGGAACATAAATCAAAACATCATCAATCATGGGATAATAGATAATAATAATTTGAAACCAAAGAAACCGGTTTTCAATTTATCAAATCACATAGTAGTGACTCAACAAGATAACAATAAACCAAAACCACCTTTTAATAATTTTCGTATGAAATTTACTAGCATTGGTGAACTACTTGGGTCAGCATTAAAGACACTTTTTGCAAACAAGTTGATTACCTTTTCAGAAGCAAGAAACTTTGAACCCAAGGTTAAACCTGCTTGGTGGAACGATAATCATTATTGTGATTTTCATCAAAACAAAGGACACCATTGTCAGTGGTTAAAACATGTCATCCAAGATTTTATTGACAATGGCATCATAACTATGGATGGGCATAAGACAAATGAGTTGCACACAACTTTCAAAACTCTGCTTCCTAATAATGAGAAGGGTGAATCATCAACAGTGCGAAATAGCACAGGTAAAGAAAAAGTGAACTATGTTCATACCTATGATAACGTTGTGAATGTAATTGTGGTCAAAGAAAATAAAAACAAGAACCCGCTCATGTTATCACAAGAATCGAAGCCAAGGTTACTTTGTTGGGTCTTATAACTGACACATCATCTACTTAAAAACAATATAGTATAGTTGATCAATTACAAAAAACTCGCGCACAAATATCAAATTTAGAAATTTTAAAACTTTCACCCACACATAAATAAATTTTAGAGAGAGATCTCGTAGATATGATGGTACCCAAATATCTTGGTGTAGATCAATTCCAAACTATGGTGGGACACCTCATAACACCTCATTGCCTATCA
The DNA here is from genome assembly GCF_030272615.1 of Cryptomeria japonica. Classification (NCBI taxonomy): domain Eukaryota; kingdom Viridiplantae; phylum Streptophyta; class Pinopsida; order Cupressales; family Cupressaceae; genus Cryptomeria; species Cryptomeria japonica. The sequence goes on along the minus strand of NC_081413.1, from coordinate 448,938,510 downwards.
TTCACTGACAAAGATGACATGGCTTTGCAACATCTAGATAACATTCCCTTGCATATTGAAGTCCTTATTCATAAAACCTACGTTAAACGTGTCCTAATAGATGGAGGAGTTGGCTTGAATATTTTCTCATTAAGTCTTATTCGTGCCTTGGGTTATTCTAATGATGCATTTGATCCCCATAAAAAGATCACAATAAAAGCATATGATGAAGAAGAGAGTTCCTCCAAAGGAATTGTGGTATTACCAATCAGAGTAGGACCCTTGTAGAAAGATACAACATGCCAAGTTCTAGACCTGGATTTATCATACAACATACTTTTGGGAAGACCATGGATTCATGACATACAAGCTATTCCTTCAACTTATCAACAGTGCCTGAAGTTTCCTTACAATAGGTAGGAAATCACAATTTTAGCATACTCAAATCCATTCCAATATTGTAGTAATTTGAAAATGGCACAAGAGGTCACTATTCCACATAATAGAGAGGCATCCTCTTCAAGCACACAATCTAAGGAAATATCACTTTCTTCAATCTTGTGAAGTTTTGAAAAAGAAGATACAATTGAGGGCTCAAGGGAACCGAGAATATTCACTGGCACAATTAACCCTTTCTCCTAAATCTTATGGTAAACCATCAAGCTCAAAACAACAACCAGTTATAAAACCTCTTCAAATATTTGATGGAGCATTTGTTAGAGCGAAGACATTATCTGAAGAAATAGAGGACAAAGATGTGCTATAATGGCTATATAAAGATGAAGAGGTTCAACCAAAAATTAATAATGTCAGAATACCCACAAAAATATATGGAAAAGGATTCAACATCCTAAAAAAAATGGGATACATTGGAATGGGTCCTGTAGGAAAAAGAAAAGATGGTATCTTACAAATCATACAACCTCATACTCAACAGGGTAAAGACAAATCAGACTTAGGGTATGGACAAGTTACTCCATAAGAAGAAACATCTTTTAGGCAACAAAAAGATGAACATTATAGAAGACAAGATCAACATTTAATCAAAAGAGAGGAAGCATCTACCAAACAACAAGAATAAGAAAAAATAAGATCATGAGAAGAGAGAGCTTCTAATCAGCAAGAAAGACAAAATAATGGCACTTCCCAACTAGAGTAAACTTATAATAAAAATAGACAAGAAGATAGTATAAGGCAAGAAGAATTAATAGAAAGACTAGCAGAACTAAATATCAGCACAGAGAAAGTTGAATATGAGAGAAGAAAAGAGATACAAAGAAATACAGAAGAAACAAACCAAAATATAAATAAGCAAATCTACAGCTCCAAGCTGCTAGTGAGACAAAATTCTAATGAATGCGAATAGGATTCCTATCAAAAATAAAAAATGATGGCATTAATCAATTTATCGATGATTGCAATGTTTGGGGAGACACGTGCGCTATTTTTTTATCTCATTTTGAGTGCCTTTGTTTTTTTTCAAGCTTGTTTGGGGTGGGTTGCAGCATGACTAGTTATGGTGCTGACGTACATGACGCACAGGGCGGTGTCTGTGGTGCACAACATGGCACCCGCGGTGGTGTCACCGATGTCTATAGCACGTAGTGTAACATCTGTGGTGGCACCGTCGATGTCCACGGTAGCACCACTCATGTCCATGGCATGTAGCGTGATGTCCATGTGGGGCCTGTGGTGGCGCTATGGTGCCCAAAGTAAATAAAATAATTTAGAAAAAAAAGAAAACTCCAAATTTTAAAAAATGGTCAAAACCCATTTTATCTTGCCAAAAACCTAGAATAAAACAATGTTTTTAAAAACCCACATGATGAAAATGCTAAAAAATGATTTTTTACTAAAACTAGCTATTTTTTTTTCAAAAATCAGCAAAAATTTAATGAAGATGGGTTTTCTCGGGGTACGTACCGGTGGACCATAGGATGCTCACGATGCCAAACTTGGTCAAACCTATGTTGGTGGTATAGGATCATCATTTTCTTCTCCAGAGAATTTTTTCAACAAGATCACATGCACAAATGTGGAGTGGTAAAAATGAATTTCACTTTTTAAACTCAAAGTGAGGCAATTAAGTGGGATTTTTATCTTATTTTTAATCAACTAATCAACCTGGTAGAACAACATTTTCAAATTTCTTATCAAGAAATGAATCGGATCAACTTTGAAAATATTTTAAAATCATAAAATCATTAAAAATCTAGAAAGCACGAAAATTTAAAAAATATCAAAAAAATTAAAAAATCATGAAAAATTCAAAAACATTGAAAAATTATTTGATTCATCTCCTGAGGGGGCATCCTTGCATCGTAATCTATCAGTCAGCATCTCGGGCATCATATCAATATTTATCATCTTGAATCAAATCTATTGAACATAAGATGCCACTGAGAGGGGGGGTGAATCAGTGGTTTCCAAACTATAACCTTTTAATCCTAAGAGGTGTGTATCGGTTAGAAGTTCAAACACAAGGAAAATATACCAGTGAGATAGGGACATAACACAAATGAAACCACACACAAAAGGAACATCACATAACACTAGATGTATTAGGAAAACCCAACATTGGGAAAACCTCAGTGAGAAATGCTGCTAGAATCTACTACTCCTATCCAGCCTCATAATGAAAACACTAGTTACAACATTTAGGGCACCAACCCAAGGAGTACTACCCCTACTGATTTAGGGAACCAACCCAAGGAGTGCCAACCCCTGATTTAGGGCACCAACCCAAGGAGTACCAACCACTGATAATAGGACACCAACCCAAGGAGCACCAACCCCTGCACCGAGCTCCACCTTAGTGATCACAATATCATATATCAAAATAATAGTAATAACCCCAGTTACGAATGAGTTATGTAACCTCTGCAATCTTTCTTCTATGCTGCAACCTTACCGGTCTAGCCTCTGCCTCTCCTCTATCAGTACTCTGCTCTCTACTCTCTTCTCTCTGATCACTGTTGGCTCTCAACTTGTTGGTTAGGCCACTTGTGAGTTTAACCCTACACTATTCTCTGGCTTGCTGGATCTCCTCAACCACTCACACAACACTACTTCCCTCTCTCCTACTTTCTTAGCAGTTGGAACATTATCGGATCACCCCACTATCAGGCTCAATGACAGTCTACAGATTGCCTTAGCCTTGCTGGTTTAGCTATTCTAACCGGTTATCTCTCAAGCACTCAGTCACCTTTTCAATTGTCGATGGGCTCTTGACTAATTAATTCCCTTGTTTTTCTCCCTTCATCAGCTCTCTCTCTTGTGTAGCAGCACCAAATTTGGTCTTCGAGCTACATATTTATATATGAGTTTTCCCACCATGATGACATTCAAACCTCTGGCATGCTAGAGCTCCTTCATCAACCACAAGGCATACCAAATCTAATCGGATCTTATCTCAGAGATTCAGCACTTGCAATGGATCAATCAACTCCACCAATCCCATTGTGTCCAAAACACATTTGCCATATTTAGGAAACATGACCTTTTTGTTGTCCTGCACTTGTCAACCATTATGAAGCGATCATGCCTTTAGCTTCATCTACCCCAATCAACACCTAGACACATTGTATCGATCATGATGCCAATGAATCAGATCTCTATCCTTTCATCAGTCTCGAGCCACATCCTTATACTCTCAACTAGTGATATCCACTATCAACATTAATGTCGACTAGTCATCAACTACCTCACCGCCAATGCACGGTCCATTTATTTGACAGTTGGACTCCATGCGTTGTCCCTATCGGCATGCACCTCAACACAATCACTATGTTATTTTAGACACTTTCATCGAACAACACACAATCGGGTTCATCTAGCGATTCACTAACCCTCCCGATTGTACCCTAACAGGTTAACCTTCATGTCTAGACTTTGTTGTACTGCTGGTGGAACACCTTTGCCTAGTCACTTCACTTGTCAAAACAAGGCAACTCATCTTCATCAGATAAGAACTCTTCACTGGTCACTTTGTCAGCTTGATCGGTGGACATACTTACTGATAACTACCTTGACAACACCATGTCATCAATCTTCAAATGTTTCCATCTGATTGCATCTATATTCTAGTTGACTCTTTGTGTGCATCTGCTCAACCTTTCCTTCTTCTTCATCAACTTAGACATCATCTCAAATTCTTTATCAAAGTGACAAACCCATCACTTCTTTACTCTTCCTTCTCTATCCTAGTGGCACAACATGTCAACTCTTACTAATCTAGTGCACATCTCTGATTTCATGCACCTGAGGCATCTTTATGTTTCGCCAATTCATTCCATGTGAGCCTTTAATCAGCTACCTTCTACATTTTTGTCTTATCTCAGAAGGTTATGATGCATTCAATGCATATTGGGAGATAAGCTCAGTATGATCACTTATTAAGCTTCCAACAATGCACAAATATGGCATTTATGTTATTCAGCAAATATATCTTCAATCTAGTACATAATCCAGTAGACATCCCCTTTGTATACTTCACTAACTTGCAGAAGTCCAAACTCTATTTGTCATATCATTATCCTATGATGACCTCTTCTTCTGGTGGGAGTCCTACTAGATGACCTCAACCTGTATACCAATTTTTTAAACTTCTTCATCTATACACCCTGCTTGCTCACTTGCTCACTGGTCATACGCTTGCCGGTTTGCAACAATGCATTGCCAACATATCACTTCTCAATTGTTATACCACACTAGTCTCCAATACTTATGTCTCCAACACAATCCAACACTAACTTGTGTACTGGTGACTCCAATGACTACAATGTTGGTTGACATTCTCTTCCTTACTGGTGACAAGCTATATCAGTAACCAGCTATACTAGTTGACATCAATGACACCATTACTAGTTAACAACAATGACATCTATACCAACAATCTCTCATACCGGTTGACATCAATGACAACACAATACCAACAATCTCTCCCTTTGGTATTGATGTCAACACATGTAGTATTAGGTGTACTACATATTCTCTCTCCCCCTTTGACAGCAATGGCAAAGGGAAGTAATAGAGTGTCTCTCTGCCTTTTCTCTACCAATTGCTTCTCCTCCTTTTTGGCTATCATACACTACATCCTCTCATTTATCAACAATTGATATGGAGGGCTCAGACACCAACTGACACCAATTACTCAGCTACCAAATCTATATACAAATTGGATACAAATTATATTTATAAATTTGATACCAATTGTAGGGAAAAATGTGTCAATGAATTCCACTTACCTATTGGTCAGACTGCATCATCTCCCCTTTTGATATGCACTAGGTTATTTCAACCCTAATTTGTTGATACCAAGTGTTGACACTAACACTATACTAATTTGATAGTACATGTGCATTTTCTGATACCAAATGTATGTTCTCCCCCTGTGTAGGTAACTCTCCCAGTGGTCTGATTGTGATTTCAATTAAGTACAAATTGAATAGACATTGAAATACCTCACAAACACGGACCCATGAGCACATCCCAAAGTCTCAATCATACCAGTATAGCCATAGACACTTCCTCTCCCCCTGTGTCCATCATATCTAATACCAATCATAAAACATGGTTGTGAGCTCCCCTTGAGCCACATATTTCAGGTTTTCATTGCATGTTGGATCCTAAACCGATTCTCCAATATGCACCTTATACCAGTTGAGTTGTGCATATGTGATCAAATGATGATCTTCTATCTCCATGACATTGATAACAACTTATGACATGATCTGATATGAACATAATGCCATACCACAACACTATCATGCCAAATATCAAGTCGGTTAGCCCATAATAATGCAAGCATATATGATCTACTATCGGGCCAACACATGTCATTTAGGTAATTTCTAATATCACCTAAGACATAATCACCACAAATCACATTATCGAAGTTACTTCAATGATCCCACAACTTATTGACTTCCATGAACTGCAATACCGATCAATATCCATACCGGTAACATACTGCATGTACCAGTTTACTATACTAGATCATCATCTACACCAGAGCACCTTCTTTGAACTCCTATCTTCTTGTGTCAAGTGCCTTTGATTCCCATGGAAATTTGAACTATCCACTGACACACATGGCAGTAATCTATTTCTCATCCATAGATGTATAGCCAGGGCAACAACTACACACACTACCATCTCATCTTCTTCCTTTACACCAACAGTAGCTTGTCATTCCATTCCTCGATTTCCACTAAGGGGGTGACAAATATGGTCAATGTATTACTCCCCTTGAATACTGCATCTCCTTTAACCCTTAGGAGATATTACCTATGCATTGAATGCATAGTGTTGGTCCATGGTTCTATTCTCTTCTTTCATCCATACCTTATTGATCTCATTCCTCTTCCCATTTTTAGTCCTTGGAGCAGGTCTTACCTTCTTCTTATTTGTCCTTTCTCTACATGATTCTACAACGTGACTGGAAGCATTATTGTAGAAGCAGACTGTGTTGATACCAAACACATGATTGGAGGGCCTTTTTTTAAACCAATTAGACCATCTTCGTCGGGTCATACTATTTTAGCCAGCAACTAGAATCGGTGGGCCTCTTGATCTTGCAGGGACACTTCTCCTTTTGTTCCATGCAACACTTTGATTCTCATATGCTATATAACCACTTCCATACTGAGCATAGCTACTATACTGACTGTAATGTGACTGAAATCTCTTCTTCCTACATTCATGACATATATGGCCAAAACCACTACATCTTTGACATACAATATTGTTATATCTAGGAAAAACATTTTATCTATCCTGAGACCTCTTTTTGCATTCATCTACCCTATGGCCATAATATTTTCATGCAAATTAGTAACCAGAGAAGGAATATTTATAGCTTAAAAACTTTTTTTGCCATGCATGAGGAGATCTTATAGGTTTGGCTTCTCCATTTCTGCTTCTCCAGGGTGGATCTTGGATTGTCCACACTCTACAGTTCTTCCATCTAATCCCTTCTTCTCCCACACTTGCTTTATCTTGTGGGCAGTACAGTTTCTTTGTCTTCTTCTAGTAGGAGGTCTTCTTGGTTTTTCTCTCAATTTCTTACCTCCAGTGAAGCTACCTTCTCTGAACTTCCCTTTTCCTTTGGCATTCACATTGTTCCTTCCTACAATAGCACCGATCTTCATCCTCATATCTTCACTGATTCTGGTTAGATCACCCTTCTTCCTAGGATTATTTCAGACAGTGAAGGTCAATCCCTTGTTGTTTCCATTTGAGGAAACAAATTGAATGTCTTTGTGGGGGAAATACTTGCTGGTGGAGCATTCACAGACATGACATCCTAATCCTCCAGCATCCCTAGAACCTTTTTGTTTTTTCAGCATTTTATCCAAGGTATCACTACTTCCATCAAACTAGATCATCACCTTGAGCTCATCTTGACATTTCTCAAGGTCTTTGCAGAGATTCTCCATTTATCCTTCTAGTTGTTGATATTCTTTGTCCTTGGCTTCTAGCTCGGACTCTAGATCTTTACACCTACACTCCTTGAAGTCTTCTAGCTGAGTATTCAAGTTTGAGATACATTCCTTATATTCTTCAAGGCATTTGATCAATAGGTTATTTTCCACAATAGTAGAATTCTTGAACAACTTGTATTCATTTCTCACTCTACCAAGCTCCTCAAGTGCACTTACAAGTTCTCCTTCAAGATCAACTTCTACTTCTTCTTCTTCTTCATATTCACTATTACTCCCAAACACATCTTGCAAATAGGAATGATCTACATGATCAATGTCAGATGTGTGCCTCTCACATTCTATCTCTTGAGCCATGAAGAGATGTATTTCTTCTTCATCATTGCTACTATTGCTAATAGATCTACCTTCATCTGCAAACCTATGTGATCCATTTCTTCTCTTATTCTGACAAACCGGTTCTGCAGTGGTAGGCTCATTTCCATAGAGCTTCCTCAGTCTGTCCCACAAACTCTTTGTTGATCTGCATCTGTCCACCTGTGAGGAAACATCATCGAATAAACTAGTGAGTATATCCTTCAAAGCTTCATTATTACATTCATTTCTTCTTTCTGCTTCACGACCGGTTGGAGGATCGATCGGTCTAGAGGGACCATTTACAACTGACATCAACACATCATACCTTAAAGAGGATAGGTAGACTTCCATCCTAAAACTCCATAAAGAATAGTTTGAAACATCAAAGATTGGAGTAGGGGTTAACACAAAACAGACCATTGTGTTCACAAAACCAGAATCTACCCAAGCTAGAGAAATCTTATCAATCGAAAAGCTATGCTCTGATACCAATTGTTGAACACAAGATGCCACTAAGAGGGGGTTTGAATTAGTGGTTTCCAAACTATAGCCTTTTAATCCTAAGAGGTGTGTACCAGTTACTAGTTCAAACACAAGGAAAATATACCAGTTAGATAGGGAGATATTGATAGCTTTGAAAATTGATTGCATGAAATTTTCAATTTTCAGCTTAGAATATTGATTTTTTCTGGTTTTATTTTTATCCTCTACAAGTGATCCAAGGTCTAGGGTTTAGGTTTTATCAAATTTTCTTACATTCTATGAAGAAAACCCTAGCAATAATATATTATGTCATTAATTTTTCCCACTTAGGGTCGAGGGTACCTTTTCCATGAGCGGGGCCATCCCATTTCCTGAACATTAAGTGATGATCAACCGGTTTATGAAAAATGATTTTTTGCTAAGTCACAAAAAAATTCCTTGTGACTAGTTTCCTTTTAAATATCTGCTTTCATGATTTCCCTAAGCTTGAAAGTCCTAAAATATTTCGATCGATTGCTAAAGATGGGATGGATCCAATAGTTCACACTTCCCATGATCAAAGATGTAAGGGTTTTAAAGACTGTGGTATCACGAGATTGTGCCGCATGTTATCGATGGAAACCGATAGGGTTAGCAGTTTCATTGGTTGAAGTAAAGCTCAGTTTACTAACAACACTATCAATTTGCACGTGCTCAAAATGAATGGAGATGTTTTATCCTGAGGAAAAAGGTGCTCAACTTTTAAATCTTAGAAGAGTTAATAGGAAGTATGCAAAGCGGTAAAGATTGAACAAATCAGATGGCCCTCATGTTCCCATTGATGGAAGTTGCAAGGAGGTTACAGAATGCGGAATTGCAAGATGATGCCATGTGTCCCAATATTATTAGGAAGACCTATGGTGAGACCACTAATGCAGTTTGATCGAAAGATGATATGGCACTGTTTAGTCGGGATTTCATGGATCCATGGATATAGATGGAAAGTCAAGTGCAAAGTTGGCAAATAATGACCATTCAATTTGCCAAGCTAGATGAGATCTGCAGTTGAGTTTCAAATGAGAAGATAGGAGGGATTTTGAAGGCATCGGTCGTAGCTTGCGTGGGAAAGGTAGAATGAATGGGATTCAAACTTGTCAACTCAGGATTGATTAGACAGTCAAAGATGAAATCCCAGAGATGTGAAAGGATCAAGAAAAGCTTCAGGTTTTGATATGATGGATTGCGAGTTCTTTGATAAATTCAAAGATTTGCCTATTGACATGAATCTTGAAGTAGGAGACTATACACTGAGAAAAGAATAAGATTCGAATAAAATCATTCACGTAAGGTGAACACATGTAGGTGGCAATGGAGTGATGACCTAGAAGATGGTGGTGTCTTGAGTTGTAGGCATGATTATTGAAATCCATAGATGACATGGTGAGCAGAAGATATTAGGATGATGATTCTTCACATGGATTAGCACTACCACATTGAAAGGAATTCTAATTATAAATTCACTAGGTAGGTGATAGAATGGGTAGAAACAAAGACAATCTTATCCATTTTTCTAAGGATATTTTATCATCAGTCAGAGAATGGTGTTCGAACAAAACTATGGATGGAGTCATTGCATAATTTGTACACTGGATGGATAGTTTTTCTCTGGTATAAGGTTTCTCATTATAAGAGGGGTTGTGAAAGATCACATGATTCTCATAGGGGGTGTGAAAGCTTTTTCTTATTAGGAAAAGACACCGAAGATGTATCCTCTACTCTTACTCTACATTTCGTTAGTAGAGTGTTTCAAGATGAAGTTCACAAGGAGCTGAAAGAAGGATTTGTTTGAGGGAGGATTGGCAACCAATCATCTCTGCAACAACATGGAAGTTGCAATGCCTTCTTAACAAATCATGTTTACCCCCAAGCTCCTCTTTCCATTTTCTATGATCTGGAGCATAAAGGCTAGAGATTTCCCCTATTTTGGTGGAAATTTTTTGTTTCATGTCAGGATCTATTTTCCTTTTTAGAAAGAGAAATGCTATGGAGCAGATTGAGCATCTAAGGGTCCACCTAGAGGTGTCTGGGTGATATCGAGATGACTCAAATGGTTTTGTTTCTACCAATAATCAGTTGAAGATTTTTGTCTACCTCATCACGAGCACCAGCATGTGGATAAGGAATATTTTTTAATAGAATTGTGTATAGCCTCTAAGGCTTGGTTTTGATGACAAGTGTCTTTTGCCTAAAGCTTGTCACTCCCTTGTTTTCTATAAAAGGGAAATCAAGGCCATTAGTTGGGGTTCCAAATTTTCTAAGAAGGATCTTTGTAAAATAGATCTATTTTATAGGGTTAAGTTCCAGGTAGTTCTAGAGAGTCATGGGGAATAATAAGGATTGCAATGTTACTTTGTAGAGCATAAAGTAATAGAATACTTACAAGTTTTCTTTTTTCCAGTGGTTTATTCTCTACTTGAATTTCTTGATTGTTATCTGATAAAAGATAGCTTATGATATTAATGCAAATATTTTTCCTAATCTTTACTCTCCTATGTGCGATTTTATCTTCTTTTAAGCAAATGGGATCAAGGGTTTCATTTGTTTCTTGTATTGATATGATGTATGTATTCATCCATTCAATTTTCTAGTCCAAGGGGTTAATTAAATGCTTGAATGAGATTATAGAGAAATAAGGCTTGTAACAGGATTGGATAAGCAGTTTAGGTGAAGGATTGTTAGTAGAACAATATTGTAAGGCAATATTGTTCTAGGCTAGACCAGTTGTTAGATGAATTTTTACCAGATTTTAGTAATGCTTTTCAAAGACTTTGTAACCCAAATGAATAAGGCACTGGTATTTGTTGGCAAAGGTTATTAGATTTTCAGTTTTTGGTTTATCTTCTTTATGATTTCTCAGAACAAATATCAGAATATCATTTGTTAATTTTTATGTATCTTTTGAAAATTGTCCTGCCCTTTCTCATACTCTAGCTTAAGGTTGCGGATCACTGAAGGATTTTCCATCCTTGAGCATTCTCCCAATCTGTTGAGTCTTTTTATGAGATAATCTACTTTGTTTTTAGTAAGGTCCTGAGTATCGTTGCAGAGAATAGGAGATCTTACTGAAGGGATCACCTTCCCTAGTTTTACAGAGCTTAAGGTGCATAAAGATTTTACATCCTTGTAAATTTTGGTCCAAGTCTGATGAATATTGATGGTTGGAGGTGGCTCTCCATAGATATTTGGAGGAATTAGCTTGGTCTTTGCCCAGTGGCAGTGTAAACCCGTCCATTTTTGGGAAACAAAAAAAATAGTGAATCTGCTAGGGAAATATGGATTGTAGAGAATCTTTGGTAAAATGATTTGCCTAAATATATAGTTGAGATTATCCCATCTTAGTCACCAACAAAAATGGTGACTCTATTAGGGATATTGCATAAAGTTGTTTGGGTCTTTTGTGATTTGATGGTTGAGTGTTTCTCCCGCGTCGTGGGACTAAAACTTTTTCCCACAAAGTGAAAGGCTTCCTAAACTATCCCTTGTTAGTTTGAGTCAATTCTCATAAATGTCACTAAAAAATCTATTACAGTTCTTTTTCTATAAAGGGTTTGGTCCAGATCTATCCATTTTTCAAGATTATATGTAATACCTCACAAGTTGTGAGTGGCAACTCTAAGACTCTGAGACTCTGAGATCTTTGTACCAGTGTGTGTTTGCTTGAAGAAGAACCTAGAAATTTACAGAAAAGATGAAACAAATTTGAGCTCTTATGATGAAGTACCTTGACAAGTTGAGGATGGAATCAAAAATGCCATTTGATGATAAGTGTTGTAGTAGTGTGTTGAATTAAATCTGATCTGTGAAGAAATTTCAGTTGTTTGATTGTTTGTCCTCTGCAAGGAGGTGGTGACTTTGTCAAAAGATTAGTGTTAAAAGATTTGAAGGATTGAAGGTGATTTTGCAAGTCCCAGGTTAAAGAAGGCAACAATAGCTTCAACATTTCTAGGTATTTAGATTTTCACGAGTCAAGTGTATTTTCCTAAAAATTGTGTGTGAAAAAATGTTTTCTGAAGAGTGAAAGAAGCACTTAGTAAGGGAATGGTAGTGATTATTTTACATACTCCTATATTTCAGTTTCGATTTTCTGTATGAGATTAGATGGAGTATGTATTGATCCTTTTCAATGTAATAGTTTAAAGTTTTGTGGAAAAGGGAAAGAAATAGGGGAATGAATGAAAATATGTATCATGTGCATGTGCTTCCCTATGAAATGTCAAATACAAATGTACAATCTCTATTGAATCACCATAGAGCTTTCTGTATGGAAAGATATAAGCCATTGATATTTGATGGTATCCAAGGTTTCCCAAATCCTGTTCTAGTAGGGGTTAGGGAACAATTACCAAGATTCAGTGGGAAAAGATCAAAATCAACATGACAACATTTGTAGGAGTTTTATGAGTTAATGGAAGATTTTGAAATAAATCAGAAAGATGTTTTCATGAAGTTGTTTGTTTAGTCTTTGAAGGAAAATGCTAGAGATTGGTTTTCTTACATGTCAGTATGTTCTATCTCATCATGGGATGAGTTGAAGGTAGCATTCATGGAACAGTTTGGGGAGAGAATTAATCCAAGCTCAGTTATGAAAACATTTGTGGGTATCCATAAAGAAGAATATGAGTTAGTACCTAGTTTTAATCTCAGGCTTGCTAGGGCATTGGATGATATTCGTAGTATATATAGACAAAATGATGAAGTATGCCTAGTTATTTATTTGGCTACATTTGATGAGGAAGAGAGTTATTTGCTGAGAGATAAGGATCCTAAAACCTTGCATCAGGCTTATAGGATAGCAATGGATATTGAGAACAACTTAAAATATGGAATTCCTAGGGGTTATCTATCTACAAGGGTATGTTATCCTAAGATATTTGAAGTTGAAGTAAAGCATGAATCTGAACATAAGGAACCATGTCAAGGCCCTTATATCCCTACTGATCACATTAGCCATGTTACTTATTATGATTTGAACAAAAATATGAGTGAAGAGAACTTGTCCCAGATAGTGGTTATTCCTCATATTGATAAAGAAGGGGTTAATGAGAAAGTATCTGACATATTAGATATTGAAATGGATATGGTGTCAATCACTTTATTGAAAGACATCAATAGTAATTTCTCCAGGAAGAGCACCTCGCAGGAAATTGGTTTGCAGTCTTGTATTTCAAATAGATCCGATAGTGAGTATGAAAAATTGGAAAGCTTTATGTCTGAAATGGATGTAAGTCTACAGGATTTTGATGATATGATATCACTCTCTTAGGAAATAGTTGTATATGATAATGAAAACTTAGATAATGAGATACCAATAACTTTAGTTGATGAGATCAGTGAGATAAACAATTGTGTGGTATGTTTAAATAATTAGGAAATCATATTAAACCATTCTAGGGATCAGCCTTATAATGGGTTGGTTTTATCCAAGGAGTTAACTTCATTTGAAGAGTAAGAGTTTGAAGAAGATGAAAAAGATTATGCTAAAAGCAGTTTATCTTGATCTTCCAAGGGATTTCTAGGAAATTGACCTGGAAACATTAATGACTAGTAAATGTGAGGATGATTTCCTCTTTGATGTTACAAATACCAACATTGAATATGAGAGTGTGGAGTTCATTGATATTGGCCAAGGTTCTGAAATAGATGAAGGAGATTGTTGTCTTGTTGCTCCACATGATATTTTGAAGCCAGAATTAGAATGTTTTATGTTACATGAAGATACCATTGTTGAAAGGGTAAATGATGAATTTTTTTCATCACGCAGTGATTTGAATGTACACAAAGTTGATCAAGACACACTGGTTGCAACAATAAAAAATGGAAGTGAATTAGAATGGTTTTCAGATATTGACTGTTCTGGTATGGATGTTTGTAAAATTGTTACTATATTGGATGAGCCAACATATGAGAGATTTCCCTTTGACCTTCATAATGAGTTTGCACCATATTGGTTGACATTGGAAAATGGTATTGGGTCATCATGTGTGGTTTGATCCTGTAGGCCACAAATATTTTGGGGTAGAGTAATTTTTTCTGACTCTATGCCCAATAGAACTATAAATAATTTCCATCTTAAATTGCCTATTCATAGACAATTTTTGAGGTTCTACTTTTCTTAAAGTAGTTGTTATCCATGAGCATTAGTTAGGTTTTCTTTGGTAGTGTAGTTTCCTTTCTGTTGAAGTTACCCTATCTAGGTAAGTTGTTTTTGGTCTGCCCTACAGTTGGTCTACTTCACCCATTCATTTTGGTCTCTCACCTCATTCCTATGAAATGAGCATCCCCAACTAGAGCCACTGATAGCTCTGAAAATTGATTGCATGAAATTTTCTAGTTTTGTTTTTTTCCTCTACAAGTGATCCAAGTTTTACGGTTTAGGGTTTATCAAAGTTTATTACATTTGTGAAGAAAACTCTAGCAATGATATATTTTGTTATTAATTTTTCCCACTTAAGGTCAAGGGTACCTTTTCCATGAGCAGGGCCATCCCATTCCCTAAACATTAAGTGATGATCAATCGGTTTATGAATTTTTTTCTTTCTTAAGTCGAAAAAAATTTCCTTATGACCGGTTTCCTTTTAAATATCCATGCCCATGATTTCCCTAAGCCAAAAAGTCCTAAAATATTTTGACCAATTCTTAAAGACATGATGGATCGAATGGTTCATGCTTCCTCGTGATCAAAGATGCAAGGGTTTTATAGACTACAGTATTCCGAGATTGTGTTGCGTGTTATCAATGGAAATTGATAGGGTTAGCAATTTAACTGGTCAAAGCATTGTGTTATCGATGCTCAGGCAGTAAAGGTCAGTTTACTAACAACACTATCATTTTGCATGTGCTCAAAATGAATGGAGATATTTTATCCTAAGGAAAAAGGTTCTCAACTTTTAAATTCTAGAAGAGTTAATAGGTAGTATGCAAAGTAGTAAAGATTGAACATATCAGATGACCCTCGTGTTTCCGTGATGGAAGTTGCAAGAAGGTTATAGACTATGATATCGCAAGATCATGCCACATGTCCAAAGGTGATCAGGAAGACCTATGATGGGACCACTAACGGAGTTTGATCGAAGGATGATATGGAACTATTTATTCAAGATTTCATGGGTCCATGGATACAAATGGAAAGTCAATTGCTAAGTCGGCAAATAATGACCATTAGATTTACCAAGTTGGATAAGATTTGCGGTTGAGTTTCAAATAAGATGTCAGGAGGGATTTTGAAGGCACCCATCATAGCTTGTGTGGGAAAGGCAGAATGAATGGGATTCAGACTTGTCGACTCAGGATTGATTAGACAGTCAAACATGATAGCCTAGAGACATTAAAGGATCAAGAAAAGCTTCAGGTTTTGATATGATGGATTGGGAGTTCTCTGATAAATTTAGAGATTTTCCTATTGACGGAATCCTGAAGTAGGATATTGTACACTAAGAAAGGAATAAGATCAGAATAAAATCATTCACGTAAGGTGAACACATGCAGATGGCAATGGAGTGATGACCTAGAAGATGGTGATTTCTTGACTTGTATGCATGATTTATGAAATCCATAGCTAACATGGTGAGAAGAAGATATGAGGATGATGATTCTTCATATGGATTAGCACCTCTACATTGAAAGTAATTATGATTATAAATTCACTAGGTAGGTGAAAAAATGGGTAGAAACAAATACAATCTTCTTCATTTTTCTAAGGATAGTTCATCGTTAGTGAGAAGATGGTGTTCGAATAAAACTATGAATGGAGTCGTTGCATAATTTGTGACACTAGATGGATATTTTTTCTCTAGTATAATGTTTCTCATTGTTAGAGGGGGTGTGAAAGCCTTTTCTTATCAGGAAAAGCCACCCAAGACGTATCCTCTGCTCTTACTTTGCATTTCATTGGTAGAGTGTTCCAAGAAGGAGCTCACAAGCAGCTGAAAGAAGGATTTGTTCAAGGGAGGATTGGCAGCTAGTTATCTCTGCAGTAACATGGAAGCTGCAATGCCTTCTCAAGAAATCATGTTTACCCCCAAGATCCTCTTTCCATTTTCTCTGATCTAGGGCATAAAGGCTGGAGATTTTCCCCTATTTTGGTGGGAAAATTTGTTTTCATGTCAAGATCTATTTTCCGTTTTAGGAACAGAAATGCTATGGAGCTGACTAAGCATCTAAGGGTCCATGCAGAGGTGCCTGGGTGATATCAGAATGGCTCAAATGTTTTTGTTTCTACTAATAATCAGTTGAAGATTTTTGTTCCACCTCATCACAAGCACCAGCATGTGGATAAGGAATATTTTGTAATAGAATTGTTTACAACCTTTAAGGCTTGGTTCTGATGACAAGTTTCTTTTGGTTTGAAGCTTGTCACTCCCTTATTATCTATAAAAGGGAAATCAATGCCATTAGTTGGGGTTCTGAATTTTTTGAGAATGATCTCTATAAAATAAATCTATTCTGGAAGGTTAGGTTCTAGGTAGTTCTAGAGAGTCATAGGAAATAATAATGACTGTAATGTTACTTTGCAGAGCATAAAGTAATAGAATACTTGTGAGTTTTCTTATTTCAAGTGGGTTATTCTATACTCAAATTTTTTTACTGTTATATGATAAAAGATAGCTTATGATAGTAATGCAAATATTTTTCCTAATCTTTACTCTCCTGTGTGCGATTTTATCTTCTTTTAAGAAAATGGGATCAAGGGTTTCATTTGTTTGTTGCATTGTTATGATGTATGTCTTCTTCCATTCAATTCTTTAGTCCAAGGGGTTAATTAAATGCTTGAATGAGATTACAGAGAAATAAGGCTTGTAACAGGATTGGATAAGGAGTTTAGATGAAGGATTGTAAGTAGAACAATATTGTAAGGCAATATTGTTCTAGGCTAGACTAGTTAGATGAATTTTTACCAGATTTCAGTAACTCTTTACAAAGACTCTATAACCGAAATGAATAAGGTACTGGTATTTGCTGGCGAAGGTCATTAGATTTTTTCAATTTTTGGTTTATCGTCTTTATGATTTCTCAGAACAAATATCAAAATATCAGAATATCATTTGTTAAGTTTTATGTATTTTCTGAAAATTATCCTGCCCTTTCTCATACTCGAGATTAAGTTTGAGGATCACTAAAGGATTTGCCATCCTTGATTATTCTCCCTTTCTGTTGAGTCTTTTCATGAGATAATCTGCAATGTTTTCAGTAAGTTCCTAAGTATCATTGCAAAGAGCAGAAGATCTTATTGAATGGATCACCCTCCCTAGTTTTGAAAAGGCCTAAAGTTCAGAAGGCCTTTGTGTCCTTGTTAATGTTGGTCTAATCCTAACAGATATTGATAGTTGGAGGTGGCTCTCCATAGATATTTGGAGGAATCAACTTGGTCTTTGCCCAGTGGTAGTGTAAACCCGTCCATTTTTGGAAACCAACAGATACCATAAATGTAATGACACACAAATGGAACATCACATAACATCGGATGTACAAGGAAAACTGAATATGGAAAAAACCTCAATGAGAAATGATGCTCGATTCTACTCCTCCAATCTAGCCTCAAAATGAAAACACTAGTTACAACATTTAGGGAACCAACCTAAGGAGTACCACCCCTACTGATTTAGGGTACCAACCAGGGAGCACCAACCCTTGATTTTAGGGCACCAACACAAGGAGCACCAACCCCTACATCGAGCTCCAACTCAGTGATTACAATATCATATATCAAAACAATAGTAACAACCTTGGTTACAAATGTGTTATGTAACCTCTGCAATCTTTCTTCTCTACTACAACCTTACCGGTTCAACCTCTGCCTCTCCTCTGCTGGTACTCTACTCTCTTCTCTCTCCTCTTTGATGACTACCAGTTAAGACACTTTTCTGTTTCACTATGCACTATTCTCTGGTTTGGCGGATCTCCTCAACCACTCACACAACACTAGTTCCCTCTGCTACCTTCTTACTAGTTGGAACACTAATGGATCACCCCATTGTCAGGCTCAATGATAGTCTATTGGTTGCCTTAACCTTGTCACTTATCTCTTATAACATGTTCTCTCTCAAGCACTTAGTCACCTCTATGATTGTCGATGGGCTCTTGACTTATTAAATCCCTATTTTCACTCCCTTCACCATCTTCTCTCTCTCGCATAGTAGCACCAAATCTAGTCTTTGAGCTGCATATTTATATATGAGTTTTCCTACCATGATGACATTCAAACCTATGGTGGACTCCTTCATCAACCATGATGCATACTAGATCGAATCAGATCTTATCTTATAGATTTATCACCTACAACAGATCAATCAAGTCCACCAATCCCATTGCATCCAAAACATGTTTGCCATATTTAGCAAAAACAACCTCTTTTTCATCCTGTACTTGTCAACCATGATGAAGAGATCACATAGTTAGCTTCACCTACCTTGATCAACACCTGGACATACTACATCGATCATGATGCCAACGAATCAGATCTCTATCTTCTGATTAGTCTTGAGTTGCATCCTTCTACTCTCAACCTGTGATATCTGCTATCGGCATTAATGTTGACTAGTCACCAACTACCTCACCGAAAATGCACGGTCCATTTATTTGACACCTAGAATCCATGTGGTGTCCCTGTCAGCATCCACCTCAACATAATCACCATGTCGATTTAGACTCTATCATCGACCAACACACAACCGGGTTCATCTACTAGTACACTAACGCTGGCGGTTCTACCCTAACTGATGAACCTTCATGTCTGGACTTTTTTGTAATGCTGGTTGAACACCTTTTCCCAATCACTTCACTTGTCAAAACATAGTAGCTCATCTTCATCAGATAAGAAATATTCACTTGTCACTTTGTCAGCTTTACCGGTGGACATACTTACAAATAACTACCTTGATGACACCATGCAATCAATCTCCAACTATTTCCATCTGACTGCATTTGCATTCTGGTTGCAATCTTTGTCTGCAGCTACTCAAGTTTTCCTTCTTCTTCATCAGCCTGGACATCATCTCAACCGGTTTGTCAAAGTGACAAACCCATCACTTCTTTACTCTTCCTTCTCTGTCCTAATGGAACAACATGCCAACTCTTGTTGATCCAGTGTACATCTCTGATGTCATGCACTTGAGGCATATTTGTGTTTTACTAGTTCATTTGGTGTGAGCCTTCAATCAGTTGCCTTCTACTTTTTTAATCTTATCTCAGAAGGTTATAATGCATTCCATGCATATTGGGAGATAAGCTTAGTATGATCACTTATTTTGCTTTCGACATTGTACAAATATGACATTATTTTCATTGAGCAGATATATCTTCAATCTGGTAGACATCCCCTTTGTCTACTTCACTAACTTGCAAGAGTCCAAACTTTGTTTGCCATATCATTATCCTGTGATGACCTCTTATTCTAATGGGAGTGTTACTAAATGACCTCAACCTATATACCAGTTGTCTGCACTTATTCATCTACACAACCTACTTGCTTGCTTTCTCAGTGGTCATATGCTTGCTAGTTGGCAACAATACACAGTCAACATATCAATTACCGGTTGTTATACCATATTGGTCTCCAATACTTATGTCTCCATTACAAGCCAACACTAAGTTGTGTACTAGTGAATCCAATCACTACAATACTGGTTGACATTCTCTTCCTTACCGGTGACAAGCTATACTGGTAACCAGCTATACTAATAATCTATCATACTGGTTTCTATTCTATATCTGTTGACATCAATAACAACACAATGCTAACAAAATCTACATCATGTCGAATCAAATCTACATACAAATCAAGATCGAATCCACATCCTATCATATCGTATCATCAACATCATCAAATCAAATTTTCTTTGAATCAATGCGTCATCACACATCACTTAAAAGAGGGGAAAAATGTATACACCTAAAAATGGTGTGAAGATAATTGATTAAATACACAGTTATTTAATTAATCCCCCTTCCGTATTAATTGAATTCACAAGTAATTTGATTAATTTCCCTATTCATCTACTTGTAAATAAATCTAAATGATTTATTTATATAGTTCATGTCATATCCCCTTGTATTAACTAGTCTAAATTAATTAATCCTCCCCCATTTAAATAAATTCTTCTAATCCCATAATTAAGATTAACAAATTCAAGATTGTTGAGATTAATTAATTATTTTCTTAATTATTTGAATTTCTAAATTCAAATGAGCACATGGCTCCTAACTTATAACCATATAATCTTCAATATTCACACATACCATGTTACAATACCATAACCATATACCTTCTTTTTTTTCTCTACATATATTTATCTCACAAATGAGATCTTACATATATACCAAAACCTAGGACCAAATGTGTTGGTTGGCTCACTAAGAATATTACAATTAAATAATTTGCAAATAAGGCAAGATGCAATGCATCATGTTGGCTTAATGTAATTACAACAATACCAATTGATTAAATCATCTCCATAACGTGTCGTGCTGATCTAGAATAGATAATGTGTGTCGGTCCATAACCTAGACCAATTTGTCGGTAACAGAAAATATGCCAACCCGATTAGACCAATAACCAGAATACCAAAATAAAATGTCCAAACCATGTCTTTGAAATAACCAAGTGATCTCCAGATGATAACAATTCATCCTTAGTGTTGGTGAACAATATACCGGTGACTACACATAATTCACTAAACTTGTCGGTGAACATAATATGCTGATTCAATATAATCAAAGATCTCCAAAAGGATAAGTGTGGATAAGTGTTGACATCAATGAAAAAAACAATGCAACACATCCATAAGACTAACAATCTCCCCCTTTTGCATTGATGGCAACACAAAGATGGAAAAACATCTAAGTGCCAAAACAAAATGCCAAAATCCAAAAACCAACAATCTCTAGAATAGATCAATACCACAAATCAAAATACAAATGTAGAGAGTATATATCAGTCCCCCAATGAATAATATCTCCCCAAAGGATAATGTTTATTTTTCCATAGATATATCTCCCCTTTGACATCAAATGCCAAAGAAATACAAATAACAGACATAACTAGTTCATAGATCCAATTACAAACACCAATTGTTATAACCAACTACTTCGCCTAAGAAGTACGTCCATCAAAGCCGGAAAAAAAATTCTCTATAAATTCTATCGGTTTGATGTCAATCATCAACTATCTAAGTCTCTACTGGTGAAGGTATAACCCAAAGCTTCTCTCCGAGATATTCAAAAGTTTCCTTAGGCAAAGGTTTAGTAAAGATATCTTCAATCTGCTCTTTAGTATTCACATAAACCAATCTCACTTCTTTTGCTTTAACATTCTCTTTAAAAAAATTATATTTGATAGAAACATGTTTAGTTTTAGAGTGAAATATCAGATTCTTAGATATATCAATTGATGCTGAATTGCCACAATAAATGATTATAGGTTCTTTGCATTTTATCATTATGTCCTTCAAAATTTGCTTAATCCATAATACCTGAGTATAATTAGTTGTTGCTGCAATATATTCTGATTCTGTTGTTGATAATGGTGTACAACTTTGTTTCTTACTCAACCATGAAATCAATCTGCTACCAAGAAAGAATGCCCCATTGGTGGTGCTCTTTCAGTCATCTACATCTCCTTCCCAATTAGCATCGATGTATGCACATAAATCAAAATTTTTATTTTTAGGATACCATAAACCAAGATTTGTTTGCCTTGTAGATATCGGAAAATATTTTTTACTGTTGATTCATGATTTTCTCTAGGATTAATCTAAAATCTTGAAACAATACACATTGCATTCATTATATCAGGTCTTGTTTGTGTCAAATACAGTAAACCTCCAATCATAGATTTGTATCTTGTCTGATTAATAGGAGCTGATTCATCCTTCAATGATAGTTTGTCAGTTGTAGTCATAGGAGTACTTACTGGTTTAGAGTTTTCTAGACCAAATTTCTTCAGTAGTTCCTTCAGGTAATTTGTTTGACATATGAATATACCTTTATTAGTTTGTGAAATTTATAATCCTAAAAATAATTTTATCTCTCCAATCATAGACATTTCAAATTCTTTCTGTATCTTATTATAGAAGTCTTTACACAATCCATCTTCTCCTCCAAAAATGATGTCATCAACAAAAACTTCAATAACCAAGATGTCTTTGTTAGTCACTTTGAAATATAAGTTGTTGTCAGCATTACCTTTAGTGTAACCAAGCTTCAAAATATATTTGTCCAATCTAGCATACCAATCTCTAGAAGCTTGCTTCAATCCATATAAAGCTTTCCTTAATCTGAAAACCATATCTTTATCATTTGTCAATAAAAATCCATCAAGTTGTTCAATGTAAACCTCCTCTTCAAGATCACCATTCATAAATGCACATTTTACATCCATTTGATATACTTTATAGTTTTTGTGTGCTGCAAAGGCAAGAAATAATCTGGCTGCCTCAATTCTAGATACCAGTGCAAAGGTTTCATTGTAATAAATTCCCTCTTTCTGTGAATATCCTTTACATACTAATCTTGTTTTGTTTCTAATTACCTTACCATCTTCATTAAGTTTCAATTACTTTTTTTTTGTAGGCCAGGGAACCAATGTCCGTGTATTGTTATTTTCAATTTGTTCCAATTCATCTTCCATAGCTTTAATCTAATGTTTGTCTTCACATGCCTCAATGACATATGTTGGTTTAGTTTAAGAAATTAAACATACCTCTTCATTTGTCAGTCTTCCTCTTGTCATAACTCCTTGATATTTATTCCCAATTATCTGACTTTCAAAGTGATTCAGTCTTACATACCTAGGTGTGTTCACTTGTTGTTGTTCTTCCATCACTGTGGAATTATCTCATGATGCCAGTGTGACTGGATCAACATTATGTACCGATACACTCTGTATAGGTTCATTTGTGATTATCTCAATTGCTGGTCCAAAATCCATAGACCTTGAATTTTCTCTAAATTGTTCATCTATCTTCACATTTGTACTTTCAATTATTTTCTGCAATCTTTTATTAAAACATCTATATGCTTTGCTCTTAGATGAATAACCAAGAAATATACCTTCATCACTTCTAGGATTAAATTTACCAATATACTCATTTCTCCTAATGTAACATTTGCTTCCAAATATTCTGAAGTACTTAAGAGTAGGAATATTAGCAAACCATAATTCATAGGGTGTCTTACTAGTTTCAGCTTTGATGTGAACTTTGTTGAAAGTGTAAACTGTTGTATTCACTTCTTCTCTCCAATACACATGAGGTCGATTTTCTTCTTATATCATACTACTAGCTGCATCTAGAATAGTTATGTTCTTCCTTTCCACAACTCCATTCTACTGAGGTGTCTAGGGTGCTCATAGTTGTCTTCTAATTCCATTCACTTCACAAAATGTATTGAACTCCTTAGATGTAAATTCACCTCCTTGATTTGATCTTAAACATTTGATTTTCTTACCAGTTGCATTCTCTACAAGTGCCTTGAATAATTTGAATTTCCCAAAAGATTCTGATTTCTCCCTAAGAAAAGTAACCCAACACATTTTAGAATAATCATCAATGATTAGCATAAAGTATCTATCTCCCTGTAGACTTCTTGTTCTTGTCGGACCACACAAGTCAGTATGAATTAAATCAAAAACATTATTGGATTTCTCAGAAATACTCTTAAAAGTTGTTCTAACTTACTTTCCCATTTGACATTCCTTACCTAATAGATTATGAGGTTTTACAATCTTAGGTAAATCCCTTACTGCCTTAGATGAACTAATCTTTATAATGCAATCAAAATTCACATGACTGAGTCTTTTATGCCATAAACAACTTTCATCAATGTGTGCAATCAAGCATGTCTTTTCATTGTTATTCAAATGAAAGATATTACCTCTAGTTTGATTATTGGTTGCAATTTCCAAACCAGTTCTGTTCAAGATTTTGCATTTACCATTCTTGAATTGTAACTGAAATCCCTTTTCAACTATTTGACCAACACTCAAAACAATATGCTTCAAACCTTCAACATAATAAACATTGTTAGTATTGTGCTTACCATCAAAAGATATAGTGCCTTTTCTTCTGATCAAACAAGCTTTGTCATCTCCAAATCTTACTAGACCTCCATTGTACTCCTAAAAAGATAAGAATTTACTTTTATCACCAACCATATGATGTGAACATCCGAAATCTATAATCCATTCATTATTTTCTTCAATTTTAGCTACTAGGGCTTGCACACCATAACACAGTATTTTAACGAGGAAACCCGGTGTGGGAAAAACCTCGGTGGGATTTGTGACCCATAATATTTGCTTACTGGCCAATAAGGGAATATGAATTTTACAATAGGGGCCTACACATGCAGGAAGGCCAAGTGCCTAGAGATCATTGCTCAATTACAAAAGAAGTCACACTGACTTACAAAAATGGATTATACTAATCCAATATCTTCCACTACTTCAGATCAGTATCTGCTATGCTAGATTTAGTACCGGTTTAAGCTCTGCTACAACATTAACCCTTAACAATATTTCACATATTAGGTCTTCTTATTTCGCATCCTATTTCACACATTTCCTATTACAAAATGATCTCATACATATATGAGTCATATTAAAACTTTCTATGTCATCTTACAATGATTTTACAATTAATTACAAAATACATTATAAACAAAATTGAAGTTAGCCAAGGTGTCAGTATCCTTCCTTTCGCTATTGGTGTTCTATATGCCGGTGTAGAGTCTATCGGTGTCAGTGCCGGTATCTTTGTCTTGCTGGTATCATATGATTGCAAGGTTTCCATCAATGACAAAACCTTCAATCACCTACAATTTCTCATTGGAGTGTGCATTTGCCAACAATCTCCCCCTTTGGCATTGATGGCAACACTCATGAGAAAAATCAAAAGTGTCCAAAAAATAATATCAAAAATTGTCTTACCAAAACTGTGTGCCAAAAAAAATGTATGCTACCCCTGAGCAGATGATGTCCTTTCTTCTGACTATTTTTCTCATCCCACTACTCCCCCTTTGACATCAATGACAAAGGTTGTCATTCAGTGTTAGTGGAGTCCTGCCTAGATTCTTGTAACCAGTGGGTTACAATCTAAAATTTATCTATTAAGATTAAATTTATACCATTGTTGAATATCTTGCTATCTTTTATTGCCTATTGTGTTCTTTGTACTGTGCCGGTGAGTATGTGCATTTTCTCTTCTGATGTCTTCAGTCCAGGAACCAGAGCCTTAGATATTTCTTTTCTTAAGGAAGTAAGGTATTCTAGTCTTGGACTAAGTCTGCATTTCAAGTCCTTTGCTTTAACCTTTATTCCCTGTTTGTCATTCTCTAGTTTCTTGATTTTCTCTTCTTGCTCTTCAATTTTCTTCTCTAACTCCAAAAATGAATCTGATGCTCCTATCATATTGTCAGTAATATTGTTTATCTTCTCTTGTGCTTTGCTGATCTCCTTGTCAAGATCCTCTATTAATACATTCATTTTGCAAGTGTCCCTGTACAGTTTCTTGAAGTCATAAATTATTTCTCCAAGTTCCAGTAAAAGGGTAGACATTTCTTCCTTTTTCTTCTTCACAATATCCTCAATGAATTTCTCTTTTTCTTTTATCATTCTTTCCTTAAATGTATCCTCATTTATTTGATCTATAGTCAATAGGTTACCAGTGATGAACTTAGACAATGTTTCTAGTTGACCTAAAGAATCTTTATTATCAACTGTGCACTTTGGTGCAATCAATTTAAGAATTGGTATTGTATCATCAATAGCCTTAAAGGCTTTTGCATTGCATTTCATGATCTTCTTTATTGAATCTAATAGGACCTCTATTACACTTGTAGGTCTGAATTCTGCCATAGCTATACCAGATGTTTGTCCAACAATCTTTACAATAGCCATGCTACCGGTTGTGGTAATCACCTTGCTTGATTCGACCTCTGGTAGGTCTATATGTGTTTGTATTTCTACAAACAAAGGTTTATGCTTTTCAGTTTGGGCCAGTGGTACTGTCTCTGTCTGAACCTATGCTTCAACCTGTACCAGTTTTGGTTTCTCTATCTGTGTCTTAGAGGGTTTGTCTGAGCTTTTAACTACCAGTTTCTCAGATGTAATTTATATTTTTACCTCATAAATCTCTTTTGTCAGTTCTTTAGATGGGTTATGTGTTGTATCTATTGGTTCCTTAGTGGTATCCTTTGTTGGTTGCTCTGCATATGAAGGTTTTTCTATGTTTATCTCAACCTCTGCAGCAGGTGACTTAGTAGTCACATTTTTCACCTTATCTTCAATGGTTTCTCTGTCAACCAGAACATTAACTTCCTGAGTGTCTACATTTACTGTATACAAAATTTCTGATTGAGGATTTGTATCTTCTACCAGAGTCTTCATACTTTCTGTGGCCGGTTATCTGTTAGTAGTATCTACCGGTGGAGTATCCGAAAGAGGTGGGGGCACATTGTCAGTTATTTTCAGGCTTGGTGGTCCACCTACCTTACCTTTCCCCTTATCTCTGTCCTTTTGATATACTTTGATAGTTTTAGGCCTAAGTAATTCTTCCACTTTTTCTTTTTCCATAAAGAATATATCCCATCCATCTATTGTTTCCTCAGATACTTCATTTACTCTTCCTGCCATTAATGCTACATGCTGGTGAGTAGTAGAAAACACTGTCCAGTTAGCCTCACTGATTAATTTGTCTATTTCATCAGGTGAGTTAACTGGATGCACTGCCAGTAATTTTTCAATCTTAATCTTTTTGTCCAGTTCAAAAATAGCTAACCTTCTGGCTTCTAATCTCCTATACAAGTCATTTGGAATTTCATCAACAGTTTGCATCAAAAGTTTATTATATATATATCTAAGTGTAGAATTACACTATTCTCTATGCGTTCCTTGTCATCAGCTGATAGTTTGTTGTATACTTTGTTTATGTTCTTCAGCTTACCATCCTCTGTAATTTTGCTAAGAAGTTTGTCTATTGGAGCAATATCTTGTTTCACCTTCTTCTTCTTAGGAGTCATTTTCTTCATTAGAGGCCTTACTACCTGTTGCTTTTGTCTTGTCCTTTTAGGTGTAGGAGAAGGTACCGGTGAGGGTTTTCTTTTCCTTTCAACCCTTTTAAATATTGTCGGTATATCACTCTTAGAAGAAGTTCCAACCGGTGAAAGATGAGTTTCTGGTTGAGGTGCTTCCAACTCACTTTCACTTATACTAGTTTGTCTCAGAAAATCTTCCTTGATTGCCTTTGCCTATCGGGTTCCTTTCCTTATGGTTGCTTCAACCTTCTTAACCCTTTTTCTAGATTGAATAGTACTCTCTATTATTTCAGCATTTCCAAAAACTTCCTCTTCTGGTTCCTTTGGAGCTTCAAGGAGGGCTTTTGCATATGTTTCTATGATGTTGTCATCTATTTCATAGCCCATTTCAGTTACCCAAATGGTTCTAGGGACAACTGCTTCCATCCAAATTTCATCTTTCTTGATCACAAAATAGATTTTCTTTTGATACTTATCCACAATAGCTTATGATAGTCTTACTCTAGTATTCATTTGAGCCTTCAATGCTTGAAAATACTCATTTATGTTTTTCTCTCAATTCTCTCCCATATTATTTAATAGATCTGATAGTTGTTTTCCTACCGGTATGTCAAAACCAAAATCTCTAGCACTAATATCAGGTACTTGTTTGGTTATGTACAACATCAAACAAACAATTAAATTTCCAAATCTGAATGTTCCTTTCTTATCTCCTTTGATCTTACCCAAATTGTCTATCAACTCATCTTTAAGCCATTCACATATATCTATCCTTGCATTATCATTGACCATATCATAGGCACTTTTGATACATAGGCTAAAAACTGAGTTTAACCTATTTGCATGTGTAGCCTTATAACCTAAGATCATACTGATAAATTTGACATTTATATCCTTCACATCATTTACCCTTAAAGATCTTTTATCAAATGTTGCACCAGTTAGGTTTATCACTATGTCATTTGAAACTTTCTTTGTTTTGTCCAGTCTGTTACTGGTGGAGGGTAACCCTATTACAACTTTTACTACTTCTTTTGTAATTTTATGAATTGAGTCCAACCAGAAAAATTCACCATGTACTCTGCTTAACACAATCCTTATGATATCCTTGGGAAAATTCGAGATACTAAGAATTTCAATGAAACCTAGGGTTTCTACTACCTCATGTTCAGGTTTTAAACTTGTTCTTAATCTCATCATCACCTAATTCCTCAATATGACAATGTACATACATCCTAGTTCTTCAACATATACTACTCCTTTAGGGATTTGAGAAAATGCACCTATGCTATCTATTGTCTTCAAAATCTAACTCCCTTTAACATCCTCAAATTAATATGGTTTAAAGTTTGGTACAGAAGAGATATCAAAGATAAGAAAATTTTCAAGGCAACATATGACAAGGTTTGGATAGACCTTCTACACTTCGGGCTTCCTCGGAGCCCAGGTGGGTATACCTTTGTGAATTAAATTCACACTTTCGAACATAAACCCACAACAAACCAGTCCAGAAAACCAGTGGATTTATTCACCTTGAAATCAACTGAAAACAAAGGATAGAAATTGTACTTAATCTCAGCATTTTGATCAACAAAGAATGCAATAAACAACTTCAATTAATACTAGTGCCTTATCCAAGGTCACAGAGTCATCTAAACTTCAAATAAACTCCTTAAACAACACATCTTTATACTTCCCGTCAGCTTGGTTTTTTATTAATCCTTATATATGCTTGACACATACAAGAATCCAATCATTCCAAACTAAGCTATGGTCCTCAAAATTCTAAGTTCCTCCCAAAGAAATTACTGGTATGAGTGATCTCGCGTATTTAATTTCCCTCCTAAAGAGAAAAGCTAATAATGACTTATACTAAAATTGCTTTGCAATTCCATTCAAACAGAATAACCCTGGATTATTCAGAATGAAAACAGTAAATAAATTCATGAACAAACTTGAAGACAACACATAGTTTTTCTCAAAACCGATGGCCTGTATATTGATATTCAGTTCAAAGAGTATTACAATAAATTCTGATTCTCCATTAGACTTAGAAAAGCTCAAATAAATTTCTGCAGCGTTTTCTTACAAAATTTTGTGATGATTTTTCCTATAGTCCTAGTATCCACATGGATGCACAAAGCTTTAGACTTTTTGAGGAGAGTTTGTTACAAAATAAAGAAGTTACAAGCTTTTCGTAAAAATAGTTACAAGCACTTTTCAGCCTCTGCAGTTATGTCAACCTGTTATTCTGTTGCAACCTCTTCTGTCTTTTCAGGGGTGCTCTCCAACTGTTCCGGATCCTGGGTGGCATATTTAGTTGCCCACTCACTATATATTTCTTCTGTCGGCCATGAAAAATTAATCACATCATCTTTATTTTTAGTCAACCTTTTCCAAGAATTCCTCAGTTTGTTGACTTCTGAATATAAGAAAACCATAATGTGACTTAATTTTTTCTATCTCTTGTATTGTCACGACAAAGAAAGAAGTATCATCAAGATCAATGATTCCTTTGACTCTTGCTGACAATTTGGCTTCTATTTCCTTAAGCCATATCTGCTTGTCTTTTAACTGATCCGGATTATCAAAAACTCCTGGGAGCAACTCACAAACTTAATCAGTGTATTCCTTCTTAAGCAATTTAACTCTTCTATCCACATTATCCACCTCTGTTTCCAATTGCATTAAGACCTTAGCGACATCAGAAGTGGATTTGATAATGGGATTAGCTCTTGCTTCATCACAGGATACACACATGAACTCTAGATCTTGCTCCCTAGGTCTCCATCTGTCAAAAATGGGTGTCAAAATTGCCTTATCTCTTCTCAGCTCATTCCATATCTCCATAATCTTTTCCACATTGTTGTAGAGCAATGAGGCATTTATTGTCTCTGCAAAACTGGAGATTGTGGCCCTTACTTTCTCCTCATATTTCCCTGCATACAAGACCTGAGCCTGCTTCAGGTTTTCTAGTTCTTGGGGTGTGATCTCAATCATCTGAGAGGTGGAGGGTGCTGGAGATGGTGGAAATTCAATAATAGGGCTAGTAGGCGGAGGTCTTGCAGGAGAAGAGGAAATCATCAATGTTGAAGACTCACCTTGTTGGTGCTATCCCATCAATTGGCTCTGCAACTTGGCAATGATGCTATCTTTGCCTCTTACCTCCTCCTTGGTGCTATTATAGGCCTTTAAAACTGTTTCCAACTTAATTTGGAGGGCCTCCTTTTCTTTGGCTTCCTTCTCCGCCACTGCAACACTGAATTTTGCAGTTTCTAACATAGTACTTGCAGCCTCTACTACCCCTGTACTCTGCACTCTTTTTACTGTCATTCCACCAAGGTAACTTGACCCAGGGGTGTCTTTGCCTTTCTTGCTCTCATTTCTCTTGAGAGACCACATGACTAGTGCAGCATTATCCTTATTGAAGGTAACCCCTTCCATGGGTTTGGTCTCTTTCCTTACTGCATCTAGCACCAAGGCATCAACAATATACCACTCTGGTAAGATAAGCACTCCAACTTGTGCTACTAAATCTCTTCCCTGCTCAGGAGTGATGGTTTTGAATTCTTCCATCATCTCCTATTTTATTTCTTCCTCCACTGAAGCTGGATCTTTATTAGACTGCTTAGCCTTTCTTGTCTCACATCTAGCATTATATCTATCTATATGTTGTTTCCAAATGAATTGCATAAATGCTTCCGATGTGACAAAGTTGTCATCAGCTAAAAAGGCACTACTTGCCTTTTTTATCTCTGGATCCCATTCTTGGCCTTTGAGTTCAGTGGAGGTAATATCCATTTCAGCATCAATGGGCTCTTCTGGCATCCCTTCCTCCACTTCATCATAAGTGTATGCAATTTCCCCTAAGCTTCCCAACTGCAAGAGGTGTTCAGCCGCTGCTTGTTCATCTCCTATATGGATAGGGGATTGGGATGGGGAATACAAGGGTGTATCTGATTGCACTTCCTTCCCCGCCCTTTGCCTTTTTGGGTTGTCTTGGATGTCAATGACATCTTGTATCTTCCTCTTCCCTTTGGATGTAGAGGGCTCCCTTGTTGTAGGCACCAACACACTGTAACCTGATTTCTTATGCAATGTGTAATCACCAGGAGGAATTGGCTTGCTAGAAGTTGACCTGCTTAGGATCACTCTGGCCTTTTCAGGGTTGCTTTTAATCAAAGCTTCCCTCTTCTCCTTTAGTGTTTGCATTACATCTTCAAAGAAAACAATCAAAAACTTTATTTTTTCTTCCAATGGCAAGAAGCTAGACAATGGGTCATAGCTAGCATCAAATTGATGCACAAAATCTAAGGCTTTCTTGTAAGCCACCCACTTTTCTTTCCTTAATTCCTGCTCATCTAAATCAAATTCATTTCTGATGAGGTCTTCAGGAAATTGGAATTGATGAGGCCTACCTCTGCATGCTACCTTCTTCCTGAACACACCATTGAAGAAGTCCTCTGGATCAGCACACCTGGACACTACAGTAGATAAATGGTAAGGTTTGAGGAAATCCTCAAAACAATTCTTGCCTCCCTTTGTTATTATGAATTGGTGGGCTATGGTAGCTGCAGGGAAAATAGTCCCTTTGCCTCCGCCTATTAACTCTGCCTCTTGTAAGCCACCAATTTGCCTAAGGATCTCCGCTATTCCCACTTTGAGAGGGACCTGGTAAGGTAACAAAAATGGAGTACCCCTGAAACCAAAAACTCTGAAAACTGTGGAGACGGGATATAAATAAATGTCGCCCCAGTTATGAACAATCTTGATGTTCTCTACGAATTCTTTAGGCCTTATGAATTCCAAAAGAACCTTGGGGACTCTTGGGTTATCAGAGCATAAGAGAGTTCTTATTTTGGATGCAAAATATTTGTCAAACTTCAAAAAACTAGCATCCTCTC
Source organism: Cryptomeria japonica (assembly GCF_030272615.1). NCBI lineage: Eukaryota > Viridiplantae > Streptophyta > Pinopsida > Cupressales > Cupressaceae > Cryptomeria > Cryptomeria japonica. The sequence goes on along the minus strand of NC_081413.1, from coordinate 448,906,280 downwards.
TGTCCCATGACAACACAGTACTCCATAATTGTACTAGCATTTTTTCTCCTTCCTTTTCCTTAACCAGGTCTAGTCCACTGGAAAAATAATCACCACCTTTGAAGAGAAAAAGGTGCATTAAGAGTGAATACCATCCGAAAGATCTGTCCACCTTTCCATTCTTTATTCCTATCAAGCCTCCATGGACAACATCGACGATGAAGGAAGCATAATCAAATGTGACAGCAAGAGAAGGATTCAAAATCTAGGCAATCATTAGCAAGTAATGATTTGGCATATTTGCTTCAGCATCTTCTCCTAGGACTTGACAAAGTGCCCAATACATTCCTTTAGCCCTCAAGGTAAACATACTCAATGAGAAGGGCTCTTGTGTATTGGGTCCTACAACTGCTAACCCTCCTATTTTCACAAAAAGCTCCTTGAGAGGCCCATTCCTGAGATGACTTCTCTATGCACTGTAAACTTGGGCTAATGATGTGAAATTTATGGGTTCCAGGAAGTTTGTGAACTCATTAAGCCCAAATGTTGTCCTTAATTCTTCAGCATTAATTTCCACAAGGGTTTTCCCATTTACATCCCGGATGCATCTTGTGACTGGATCATAATTCAATGCCATTTGGGTTAGCAGGTCTGTATCCATGAATACCCCTGGGACTACCAATTTCCCAACATCTAGTTCCCAGATACTATTTTCAGGGGCAGGAGAATTTCTCATTCCAAATCCGACTTTAAACAACCCCAACTCGGACAGTCCCACCTGTGGGTCTCTCAGCCAATTACCCTTGTCATACAATCCTTCTCCTATCTTCAGACGGGGAGCCCTGGGCACTAACTCTTTGGCCTTTGATGCCTGATTGGTTGACAACGTCAACTGTTCTAAGAAATCATCACATACACTTCTTTCCAAATAATTAACCTTGCCGGAAAATTCCCTTTTAGGAGCCATTTTGAAGATGCAAGAAAATGAATATTACTCTAAAACAATCCTGCAATAGAAGAATTATCTTACTTAGAACACCACACAAGAATTGCTACAAAATATAAGAGAACCTGATTTTTGTTTGAAGGAAATTGCTCTGCAACTAAAACGATTTGCTCTGTATCTGAAAAAGATAACTCTGCGTCTGCTCTTCTACAAAATCTTTTAAAAGATATCTTCACTTGGTAGTTAGGAAATCAAATATTTGTACTCAGGGCCTTAACTGTGACATTGATTCCGCATGCTCCGGCCATCCCTTCGAAATTGAATTCATATGAGAATTCGTATTTTTCGCTCCAATGGGTCATAACATTCTTGCAAGTGTTCCATTTTGTTCTTTCGCAACTTCACGAAGCATAACCATCGGGCAGCTTAGTCCTGTGAAATAGCGCCAACCGTTCGATCAAAAAAAACTTGATCGAGCATTAGATTAACTGACGGCTTTGGCCTTTTTCTAGGTCCCGCTTTTTTATTGGTTGCATAATACCACGTGGCATCGAACCATTGGCCTTGAAATTCCCTTTGCATTCCACTTTATACTGGCCGCGTGTCTTTCCTTTTATACCGACATTTCCACCTTGGCGGGCCCACATTTTTTCTTAGACCACGTCATCATCATGACACGTGGATGGTTCTCGTTCATTCTCGCTATTTCGCGAGCGTAAAGAGTGAGCATCTTACCCTTGCAAAATAGCGCCGACCATCGGATCATCTCTGAAGTTGATCGACATTTAATCCTTTGAAAAGGCTCTCAGGAATGGTGGGCCCGCTGACTCGTCACGAACACCTAGCATCCAGTCATCTGCGGTGCTGATTTGTCGCTCTATCATTCACCAAAAGGAAACCACATGGCTCCAGGTACTGTTAATAGCTGTACTCGCCAGGTCATATCCACCTGTGGTCTGACTCACCTCTGGGACCCGTCATTTAACCTTTAACCCAGATCTGCTGACTGTTGTGATTTGTGCCACGTGCCACCATTTTACTTGCTGCTAACAACCAGCTGGATCATCTATGTGGCATGCCATGTGGTTTTCGCTATTTCGTGGGGTATAAACTACGCACAGCTTCGCCTAGCGAAATAGCATGAGCCGTAGATCCATCCGCGAGATGTGCATTAGTTACTGGGCCCGACAACTTTAGAAGAAAAGCATACAAGGCATAAATTTTTTCAAATTATCAACGTAACCGCCTAGGCAAATAACAAGGGGGGACACTTCCTACGACCCCACGACCCATAACTTAAGTGAATAAAGTAACGACAGATTAGAAACCAGAGGGTTTAAAACAAATAAGATAGGATCTAAAAATCAAAAACCCTTGAACCCTTAAGGTCTAGAACAAAGCTGAAGCACTTGGAATTACACCCTATTCAAAAAATTCAAAAACCATAGCCAATCATGGGAAAAGAAAAACCCAATTTTAAACAGTGATAACACTATCATCTTTCTTTGCAATTTTGGGAACTAGCTGGAATACCGGTCTAGGGCACTTAATACCCTCAACAACAATAGGATTTGTAATAAATTCAGGAGTGGATGAAGATGTCATAGCTATAAATACCTCAATCTTCCATAAGGATGAATGATTTGATGGATTGCTTCACTTCTTCACTTAGAATGCCTTCGCTCAGGAATTTTTGCACTCTCAAAGATTTGAATGCTCGGTGAATGAAAAAAGAAAGCCAAAACACTTGCTTTATAATGTTATTTTCTCCAACTACCACATTTAATGCTCACCAGTTAAGTCATAACTTAACTCATCTGCCGGTATAGAAGTAATTTAAACTTCTTACCATCAACTGAGGGAATAATAGCATGTTTTTCATTTTGTTGCTAAACCCCCAAAATATTTGCTTCAGTTAGATGAAGATTCTCCTGCCGATGGAGTGTTACTCTGTTCTGCCGATGGAGGAGTATGCCCATTAATATTCTGATCTAACTTTCTGATCCATTATTTTGAGAATTCTTTCTTTACCTTTTCAACCTTTTCTTTACCTTTCAAACTAGGACCTTTGTTATTTGTCGGTGATGCCTTACTTCTACAAAATTTTGCAATATGTCCAATTTTGTTATAGGCATAACAAGTCACATTGTTCTTTTGAATAGCTTTCCCATATCCTATGCCAGTATGTGTTCTGCATTGATTAGATAAGTGTCCAAATCTTCCATAAATATAACATCTTACATTCATTCTATAGTTTTCTAAATTATGACCAACTTTGTTGCATTTATAACATTGACTGGTGGGTGTATTAGTGTTTTGATAATTTCTAGATCTACACTGATTTGCTCTATGACCATACTTGTTATGGTTAAAGCATTTGCCATCAAATTTATAAGCAGTAGGTTGTCTTACCAGTTTTCTATGATCATGATTGTTTGTAGTACTAGAGCTTTCACCAGTTTCAAAGCCAAGGCCATTTGTATCACCATTAGGTTTCTGATTCTTCAGCATGTCACCAAGTTCTTCTGAACTTTTCTTGAATTTCTCCTTGTGTTGATTTGCAGCAGTCAGTTCATTCTCCAAGATTCCTTTCTGTCTTATGAGTTCAGTTCTGTCATTTTGTGTGTGCATTAGATTTGTCTTCAACATATCATTTTCATGGTTGAGTCTTGTGTTTTCATTTCCAGCATCATTTAGTCTTCTAACCAAGTCTTCTTCATTTTTCTTTCTGTCTTCAATTTCTTTACAAAATCTCATAGTTATGTCCTGCATCTCATTTTTTGTTGTACTGATTTCTTGTCTTAGCTTGTTTACTAGATCATTAAGAGTTTCCTTTTCATTTTCCTCATTTTGCATCTTTTCACAAAGTTCTCTCCTCTTGTTTCTTGCAATAGTAAACTTTTCTTGAAGCGCTTGAATAATATCCTAAGAAGCTTTTAGATCATCTTCAAGTTTGATGTTCTTCACCTTTTTTGCATCATAGTCTGTAAGAGTTGTTTCCAATTGCTTTCTCAAGTTTTCCATCTCTGTCAGTGACAAGATCTTCCTCAAGCTATTAGGCTTCTGAAAATAGAGGACCAAGCTCTGATACCAATTGTTAGGATTCCCAAAGATACTGAGAGGGGGGGTGAATCAGTATCTAACTAGTATATAGATTTACTTGACTTAAAACATGAAAAGAATATTAAAACTATGTACCGGTAAACCAGAAATAATACAGTAAACAAGAGTAATAACAACCACATAAGAAGCACACCATAACATAGTAATTTAACGAGGAAACCCAGTGTGGGAAAAACCTTGGTGGGATTTGTGACCCACAATATTCGCTTACTGGCCAATAAGGAAATATTACTTTTACAATAGGGGCCTGTACATGCAGGAAGGCCAAGTGCTTAGAGCTCACTGCTCAATTACAAAAGAAGTCATGCTAACTTACAAAAATGGATTATACTAATCCAATGTCTTGTACTACTTCAAATGAGCATCTGCTATGCCAAATTCAATATCGGTTTAAGCTCTGCTACAACATAAACCCTTAACCAATATTTCACATATTAGGTCTGCTTATTTTGCATCCTATTTCACACATTTTCTATTAGAAAATGATGTCATACATATATGAGTCATATTACAACTCGCCATGTCAGCTTACAATGATTTTACAATTAATTAAAAAATACATTATAAACAAAATTGAAGTCGGCCAAGGTGTCGGTATCCTTCCTTTCATTGTCGGTGTTTTGTATGCCAGTGTAGAGTCTATCGGTGTCAGTGCCAGCATGTTTGTCTTGCCGGTATCATATGATTGCAAGGTTGCCATCAATGACAAAACCTTCAATCACCTACAATTTCTCATTAGAGTGTGCATTTGCCAACATGCTCTACCGGTGGAACAGTAGGTGTTAGTTGATCTTTTGTTATTGCAACAAAAGGCCATCCATTGTCTATCAGTTCTTCATCAGAATCATCAGTAACTCCTTCATCAACATAGTAACGTGATTTCTCTCTATTTTTATTAAATTTATATCTCTGATATTCAGGGTTAGGCTTATATGTTCTTTGAACTTCTTCTCTCAATATTGCATGTCTATCAGGACATCTAGATGCCATATGACCAACTGTATTGTAGTTAAAACATTTAAATGGTGCTTTACCTTCATACTTACTTCCAATAGGACCTTTAGGCATTTTCCTTGCGAATAGTACTTCATGTTCTTCTAGTTCTTCATTTTCCCTCCTGATATCTTCAAGTTCTCTTGCATAAAGTGCTTTCCAATCATATTTGTCAGCTGATGATGAAGATGTTGCAGATGAGGATGCTTTGAAGGCTAAATTTGTCTTAATTGTAGCAACAAGACCAAATTCCTCAAGCTCAAATGCTGAAAGTTTTCCAACCAAGGTATATCTAGATACTAATGTATTAGGCATTGTTCTCGACTCATTAATAGTAGTTAATTTCATTTTGTATGCTGGTGGTAGAGATCTTCAAACTTTAGAAACAATCTCATCTTCACTTAAGGAACCTCCACAACATTGTATTCCTAAAACAATTTCATTAACACTTTCCATAAAAGAAAAAAATCTTTTATCTTCTTCTATTTTCAAATTTTCATACTAACCCGGAAGCATTCTAGTTTTGCAATTTTGATAGTGGTATCTCCTTCATTCAATGTTTCAAATTTATCCCAAATAGCTTTAGTAGTAGATTGGTCTGATAATCCCATGATTTGCTGATCTGACAAGGTGCTCTAATGTGCGTCTCTTGCTTTGCAATCATTCTCTTGATCCTTGCCCAATGTAGGTGGATTAGGTTGACCAGTGTAGGACCAACATAGACATTCTATGTAACATCCCATATGTCTTTTCCAGTGCAATTCATATGTGTCTCCATTCTGATCTTCCATATACCATAGTTAGTTCCATCAAGTTTCAGACTGTCCTTCCTGAAAAAGTTAGTTGCCATAGAATCTCCTCAAGTTGTTAAATGTCTACAAAAAGAGGACTCAGCTCTGATACCAATTGTTATGACCCAGAGGCAACTGAGAGGGGTGGAGGTGAATCAGTTGTCTTTTAATTTCAACCCAAATATAACTTAGTCAAACTTGATACATAATATCAGTAAACAAAACTTAATGTCGGTTAACAGATTAACAGTTAATATCAATACCGGTGAAAATTAATGTATGAAACAGAAAGAGAAACAATATCCACACCACATAACATAGAGATTTTTATGTGGAAACCCTATAAGCAAAAAAACCATGGTGGGAAACCTTACCCACAATCAGATGATACTACTACAGATAGTATGTGTGTACAAATGGGGTCTGCACATGCAGAAAGGCCAACCGCCTAGAGCTCACTGCTCAATCACAAAATAGGAGTCACATTGACTACAATTGAATGATTAAATCTATTGATGATGTACTGCTCAAAGTAGCATCTCTAATGCTAGATTCAGGACCGGTTAAGCTCTGATAATCACCTTCAAATGTTCCTTGAACCTTCTCTATGGTCTGATCATATAATATTCAATATTCGCACATACCATGTTACAATACCATAACCATATACCTTCTTTTTTTTCTCTACATATATTTATCTCACAAATGAGATCTTACATATATACCAAAACCTAGGACCAAATATGTTGGTCGGCTCACTAAGAATATTACAATTAAATCATTTACAAATAAGTCAAGATGCAATGCATCATGTCGGCTTAATGTAATTACAACAATACCAATTGATTAAATCATCTCCATAATGTGTCGTGCTAATCTAGAATAGATAACGTGTGCTGGTCCATAACCTAGACCAATTTTTTGGTAACATCAAATATGTCAACCCGATTATACCAATAACTAGAATACCAAAATCAAGTGTCCAAACCATGTCTTTGACATAACCAAGTGATCTCCAGATGATAACAAGTCATCCTTAGTGCCGGTGAACAATATACCGGTGACTGTGCATAAGTCACTGAACTTTTCGGTGAACATAATATGTCGGTTCAACATAACCAAAGATCTCCAGAAGGATAAATGTAGATAAGTGTTGAAATCAATGACAAAACGAATGCAACACATCCATAAGACCAACACCTCAGACCAAAGTCCACAAAGAATATGTAAGAAGAACAAGGTCTGATTAAAGGAAAAATACTTCCACTGATCCAAAAGAGGCAAAAATACCAATTGACAACCGAATCCTCTGAAGCAGCAAGAAGGACAATAGAATGAAGAGCACTAGGAAGAAGAGAAAGAACCAAATATAGAATCTCACATGATCATCGCAGATGTCACGGTGCAGGGAGGAGAACAAGACGATATTGTGCCTCAGTGGTTAAGTTTCACTTTCAAGAGGAAGGAAAAGGTCGTTCTCCTAAATGTAACCTTGCAGGATGCAATTATAGAATCTCCAAGGAGAGCTAAAAAAGAAAAGACAATTCATCATCTCTCAAGAATGGATTCAGGGGATATAATTGTTGATGCAGTAGCAAAAGTTCAAGATGTTGAACGATCATCCTAGGCTATCCCTAGATACCAAGTGTCTAAGGTTAACCTGGGCAAACAGACTAAGTGGAGGGATTTTCTACTCGAGTTGCTACTACATCTAATTTACAATCAAGGATGGATAAGGAGTATAAAACTAAGATAGAGGTTAAGGTGCAACTAAGGCAGTATAAATATTTGATTATAGAAAATGATAAACCTCTTGATTGCAGAACTGATGATACCTTACCATCCACTTCATCACTCCCTCAAGGTGATATAAAAGCTATTGGCATATGGACACTCCAACGAGACATTGTGTGTGATTTAAGGTTTTGTCATTGATGGCAACCTTGCAATCCTATGGCACCGGCAAGACATTATACCAGCAAAGCATTATTCAAGCAAGACAGTGCACCGACATCAACAAGATCACTCTACACTAGCACCGGCACTAGAATAGAAGAAAAGATGTATACTGGCACAGAGGCCGATAGGATTTTTGATATGTAATATTTTGTTTATTATTGTAAGCTGACTTGGCAAATTGTAAAATGACTCTTGTATATAAAAGAGATCATTGTAGACATTTGTAGGATATGGATAGGAAGCATAAAGAAAATTATTAGGCAGACCTAATGTGTGAATTGTAGGTCAAGGGTATATGTAAAGAACAGAGCAAGAACTGGTACTGAATCTAGCATTGAAGATGCTATTGTAAAGCAGTATAGATCATTGGATTTGCATAATCCTCATTGTAAGTCAGTGTGACTTCTTATTGAGTAGTGTGCTCTAGGCAGTTGGCCTTCCTGCATGTGCAAGCCCCTATTGTAAGTAATATTCTCTTATTGGCCAGTATGTGAATATTGTGGGTTACAAATCCCACCGAGGTTTTTCCCACACTGGGTTTCCTCATTAAACATCTTGTGTTATGGTGTTCTTTTCATGTGGATGTTTTTGATTCTTTTTATTACATTAACTCTTGCATATCAGTATACTGTTACATTATGTTCTGCATGTTCTGTCTTAAGAAAATTTCACTACCAGTCAGATACTGATTCACCCCTCCCCCTCTCAGTATCTGTGGGAACCCTAACAATTGGTATCAGAGCCTGGTCCTCTATTTTCAGAAGCCTAACATCTTGAGGAAGATCTTGACACCGGTAAAGATGGAAAATCTAATGAAGCAACTTGAAGGAGCTCTTACTGACTATGATGCGGAGAAGTTGAAGAATATCAAATTAGAAGATGATTTAAAAGCAGCTCAGGACATTATTCAGGCACTTCAAGAAAATCTTACTGTTACAAGAAATAAGAGAAGAGAACTTTGTGAAAAATTGCAAAATGAGAATGATGAAAAGGAATCACTTAATGATATGATAAGCAAATTGAAACAAGAGATCATGACAACAAAAAATGAAATGCAGGATATGACTATGAGATTTTGCAAAGAGATTGAGGACAGAAAGAAGAATGAAGAAGAATTGACCAAAAGACTAAGTGATGCAGCAAATGAGAACACAAGACTTAGCTATGAAAATGACATGTTGAAGATAGATCTGATGCATACTCAGAATGACTCGAATGAACTAATGAGACAAAAAGAAATCTTGGAAAGGGAATTGGAAACTACAAATCAACACAAAGAAATATTCAAGAAAAACTCAGAAGAACTTGGTAGCTTATTGAAGAATCAAAAACCCAAAGGTGACACCTCTAGAATTGGATTTGAAGTTGGAGAAAGCTCCGGTACTGCAAATACTCAGGATCACATCAAACTAGTAAGACCTTCTAATACTTACAAATTCAATGGAAAATGCTTTAACTGCAATAAATATGGTCATAGGGCAAATGAATGTAGATCTAGAAATTATCAGAATATCAATCCTCCCACTGGTCAATGCTCCAAATGCAACAAAATTGGTCATAACTCTGAAAACTGTAGAATGAATGTAAGATGTTATGTTTGTGGAATATTTGGACATTTATCAAATCAATACAGAACACAAACTGGCATAGGTTATGGGAAAGTTATTCAGAAAAATAATGTAACTTGTTATGCATGTAACAAGATTGGTCATATTGCTAAATTTTGTATAAGTAAAGGTACACCGGTAGACAACAAAAGTACTAGCTTGAAAGGTAAAGAAAAGGTTGAAGAGGTTAAGCAAGAATTCTCAAAGCAATGGATTAGAAAAGCTGATCTAAATATTGGGGATACTCCTCCACTGGTAGAACCAACAAATGCTCCACCGGTAGGACAATATGATGCTCCACCAGTAGGATAGAGCAATGCTCCATCGGCAGGAAGTTCTTCATCTAATTGAAGAAAATTATCTTGAGGGTTTGGCAATCTAATGACACGTGCTATTATTCCCTCAGTTAGAGAAAAGAAGTTGAAAATCACTCATTATCGGCAAATAAAGTTAAGATAATACATTACCGGCAAGCAATTAATGTGGTAGGTAGCTGAAAAGACTTTATAAAATAAGGTTTTGGCTCCATTTCATTTCACCGTGATTTCAAACTTTCAGAGAGCGCGAAGATTTCCGAGCTAAGGCATTCCGGGCAAAGAGGCAAAGCATTCTAGCAATCAATCCATCCAAAGGCAGAAAAAGGTATTTATCATCATGGCATCCTCCTCTACACCTGAATTCATGGCAAACCCTACAGTAGTCGAGGTTATAAAACTCCCTAGGCCCATGTTTCAGCTAGTTCCCAAGGTAGCTAAGAAAGATGACAATATAGGTGCTTTTTCCCAAATTCCAAAAGGTGTTGTTTATGCAGAAGACCCTAGAATGTATATTCATTGCAACATAGAGGAATTAGGTGATGAAGAAATTAAAAACATATATAAGAATGTTATATCTGACAATTCCGGAAATGTAAAACCTGAACATAAAATTGTTGAAACCCTAGGATTCATTGAAATCCTCTGCATTCCTGAATTTCCCAAGGAAGTGATTAGGATAGTTTTAAGCAGGGTACATGGTTCATTCTTTTGGCTTGATTCAGTTCACAAAATTACTAAGGAAGTTGTGAAAGCAGTAACAGGGTTACCTTCCACCGGTAGCAGACCCGTAAGAAGGTCTCCAATGACCTAGTAATGAACTTAACTGGTGCAACATCAGACAAAAAGTCTTTAAGGGTTAATGATGTGACTGATATAAATGTTAGATTTGTTAGCATGATTTTAGGGTACAAAGCAACTCATGCAAATAGACTTAACTCAGTCTCCAGTTTGTGCATTAAGAGTGCTCATGATATGGTAAAAGAAAATGTGAAAATTGATGTATGTGAATGGTTAAAAGATGAGTTGATTGATAACTTAGGAAAAATCAAAAAGGATAAGAAAGGAACTTTTAGAATTGAAAATTTACTTGTATGCTTAATGCTACATATAACCAAATAGGTTCCCGGTATTGGCAACAAGAATTTTCGATTTGACATACCGGTAGGAAAACAATTATCAGACTTATTCAACAACATGGGTGAAAACAAGGAAAAGAATATCAATGAGTATTTTCAAGCACTAAAGGTCAGAATGAACAAAAGAATCAGACTATCACAGGAAATTGTCAACAAATACAAGGATGATATATGTTTTGTAATTAAAAAGGATGAGATCTGGATGGAAGCAGTCATCCCTAGGATAATCTGGGTAACAGAGATGGGTTATGAGACCGATGATCATATCATTGAAACTTATGCCAAAGCTCTTCTGGAAGCACCCAGGGAACCAAAGGAAGAAGTATTTGGTAGTGCTGAGACCATAGAAAGTCAAATTCAATCTAAGAAAAGAGTGAAAAAGGTCAAAGAATTTGTGAGAAAAGGATCTAGACAAGCAAAAGCCATAAAGGAAGATGTATTACAGAAAACTGACATAACTGAAGATGAGTTGGCAGCCCAACAACCTGGAACTCATCTATCAGTGGCAGGTACTTCCTCGAAAGGAGATATGCCAGCAACTTTCAAAAGAGTTGTTAGGAAAAGAGATCCCTCACCGGCAACCACTCCTTCACCTAGAAGGACAAGGCAAAAGCAACAAGCTATGAGATCTCTGGTTAAAAAGGTCACACCTAAAAAGAAGCTGACACCCAAAAAGAAGAAAAAGACAAACACAGACTTGGCCCCTCTTGACATATTACTGAATGAGATCACAGAGGAAGGTAAATTGAAAAACATAGGGAAAATTTATGACACCCTATCGGATGATGAGAAAGGGCAAGTTGAGGAAAGTGTAATATTACACATGGGCATGTATACAAAGTTTTTGATGCAAGTCTTAAATGAAATTCTTAATGAACTATACAAAAGACTTGAGGCTAGAAGGCAAGGAATAATTGAATTGGATAAGAAAATAAAAATAGAAAAACTACTTGCAGTATATCCTGTAAACTCACCTAAAGAAATTGATGATCTGATAGCTCAGGCCAACTGGACAATTTTTTCCACTACACACTAGCAAATTTCACTGATGGCAGGTAGAGTTATAGAGGTTTCAGAGGAAACAGAAGATGGCTGGGATATATTCTTGGTTGAAAAAGAAAAACAAGAAGAATATAGGAATCCCAAGCCCATTAAGGTATATCAGAAGGACAAAGGGAAAGGTAAAGTTGGTGGACCACCAAGTATCAAGATTAGAGACAACTTACCCCCACCTCCTTTAAATACTCCACTAGTAAAAACAATAGCTATAGAAGATCAACTGGCAGCTGAGAGTATGGATACGGAGGATAATAATCCTAATCCTGAAGTCCTATATACTGTGAATGTTGATACTCAGAAGATCAACATAGTGGTAGATAAGGATACAACAGATAAATCAGGTATAGCCAAAGAGCCTCCGGTAATAGGAAATATAGAGCAACTGGCAGCGGATACAAAGAAAAAGGTGGAATCTGAAACACAAATAGAGAAACCAATAGAGCTAAAGGCTCCAGAACAGATGCCACTGGTAAGAAATGAAGCAGGAAAACCAGTGCTTAAAGAAATGCAGACACAAATAGACCTACCAGAGGTCAATACAAGCTTGGTCACTTCCACCGGTACTTAGTTTGTTGGGTCACCATCAAATGTGACTAAGGTATTACTTGAATCTATCAAGAAAATAACTGATTATAGCTCACAAGCTTACAAAGAGATAGATGATTCAATCCCATTTTTGAAATCAATAGCTCCTAATTGTAATATAGACAATAAAGATTCTTTAGGATAGTTGGATACACTTTGTAAATATGTTTCTGGAATTTTTGAGCAAACAAAGGTAGAATTTGTAAAGGAAATTGTAGAAAAAGAGAAACAGAAATTCTTTGAGGAAGGAATGAAGAAGTGTAACAGGGAGTTTGACACACTTCTATCGGAACTGTGTAATTTGTTAAAAGAGTACAAAAACCTGTATAAAGATACATGTAAAACAAACTTTTTGACTGTAGATATTGACAAAAAGATAAGAAAGGCACATGATGAGATAAATAAACTTGCAGATAATTTTGTCAACTCACCTGATTCATTATCAGTTTTTGAAGAGAAGATAGAAAATTTTGAGAAAGAATTGCTCAAATTGGAAAGAGAGAAAGAGGCAATAATAAACAAGGCAAAACTTTTGAGATCTAAACTAAGTCCAAGATTGGACTATTTAGCATCTCTGCAGAAGGAAATCTCAGAGGCATTAACACAAGGAAGCAAAACACTAGAAGAGCACTTGCAGTATCTCACCGGTATAGTAAACAGAATTGAGATAGCAATAAAAGACAGTAAGAAGTTTATGGATGGTATAAACTTAATTTTGGGAGATCTTCTTCAGATAATAACTACCCAACTACAAGGTTGAGGTTATGGATTGGTATAGCTACAAACTCTACTAACCTTTTTCATTGATGCCAAAGGGGGAGTAGTAGGATGAGAAAATTCAAAACACAGGGATCATATCCTCAGGGGGAGTTCTCACATTTTCGGTCTACACATTTTTGGATATCTTTTTGAAATTTCTCATGAGTGTTGCCATCAATGCCAAAGGGGGAGATTGTTGGCATATGGACACTCCAATGCGACATTGTGTGTGATTGAAGGTTTTGTCATTGATGGAAACCTTGCAATCCTATGGCACTAGCAAGACATTATACTGGAAAAACATTATTCAAGCAAGACAGTGCACTAGCATCAACAAGATCACTCTACACCGGCACCGGCAACGACACAGAAGAAAAGATGTATACTGGCACAGAGGCCGACATGATTTTTGATATGTAATATTTTGTTTATTATTGTAAGCCAACTTGGAAAATTGTAAAATGACTCTTGTATATAAAAGAGATCATCATAGACATTTGTAGGATATGGATAGGAAGCATAAAGAAAATTATTAGGCAGACCTAATGTACGAATTGTAGGTCAAGGGTATATGTAAAGAACAAAGCAAGAACCGGTACTAAATCTGGCATTGAAGATTCTATTGTAAAGTAGTACAGATCATTGGATTTGCATAATCCTCATTGTAAGTTAGTGTGACTTCTTATTGAGCAGTGTGCTCTAGGCAGTTGGCCTTCCTGCATGTGTAGGCCCCTATTGTAAGTAAAATTCTCTTATTGGCCAGTAAGTGAATATTGTGGGTCACAAATACCACTAAGGTTTTTCCCACACCAAGTTTCCTTGTTAAACATCTTGTGTTATGGTGTTCTTTTCATGTGGATGTTTTTGATTCTGTTTATTACATTAACTCTTACATACCGGTATACTATTACATTATGTTCTGCATGTTCTGTCTTAAGAAAATTTCACTACCGGTCAGATACTGATTCACCCCCCTCTCAGTATCTGTGGGAACCCTAACAATTTGATGCCAAAGGGCGAGTAGTAGGATGAGAAAATTCAAAACACAGGGATCATATGCTCAGGGGGAGTTCTCACATTTTTGGTAACATTTTTGGTCTACACATTTTTGGATATCTTTTTGAAATTTCTCATGAGTGTTGCCATCAATGCCGAAGGGGGAGATTGTTGGCATATGGACACTCCAATGAGACATTGTGTGTGATTGAAGGTTTTTTCATTGATGGCAACCTTGCAATCCTATGGCACCGGCAAGACATTATACCAGCAAAGCATTATTCAAGCAAGATAGCGCACCGGCATCAACAAGATCACTCTACACCGGCACTGGCACTGGCACAGAAGAAAAGATGTATACCGGCATAGAGGCCGACGAGATTTTTGATATGTAATATTTTGTTTATTATTGTAAGCCAACTTGGAAAATTGTAAAATGACTCTTGTATATAAAAGAGATCATTGTAGACATTTGTAGGATATGGATAGGAAGCATAAAGAAAATTATTAGGCAGACCTAATGTGCGAATTGTAGGTCAAGGGTATATGTAAATAACAGAGCAAGAACCGGTACTGAATCTAGCATTGAAGATGCTATTGTAAAGCAGTACAGATCATTGGATTTGCATAATCCTCATTGTAAGTCAGTGTGACTTCTTATTCAGCAGTGTGCTCTAGGCAGTTGGCCTTCCTACATGTGTAGGCCCCTATTGTAAGTAATATTCTCTTATTGGCCAGAAAGTGAATATTATGGGTCACAAATCCCACCAAGGTTTTTCCCACACCGGGTTTCCTCATTAAACATCTTGTGTTATGGTGTTCTTTTCATGTGAATGTTTTTTATCCGTTTATTACATTAACTCTTGCATACCAGTATACTGTTACATTATGTTCTGCATGTTTTGTCTTAAGAAAATTTCACTACGAGTCAGATACTGATTCACCCCCCCCATCTCAGTATCTGTGGGAACCCTAACAAAAGCATTGTACGAGATGAAGAAAGTAGCAACAACGATTATGACCCAAGCTCAAGATCAAATGGATAAGATTAAAATATTCTTATAGGACACATTGAAGGTGTTTTTAGAAGCTCATGATAATGAGAAATATCTTGTTACCTATTCCAAGTAGTGGGAACAACATATACTTCATCTTTCAAAATTGCATAAAATGCTTAAGAAGATTCAAAGATTGGGAGAATAAACCATTACAAAAGAAGACTTTCTAGGAGGAGAGAGCGTTCATACTTTGGAGTCATATATAGATATTATGGATTTGAAAATGGAGATCATGGAGAAATGTCACACCAAGCTTCTTAAGGAACATCCTCCATTTCCCAAAACATTTGAACAATATAAGAAACTATTGGTTAAATTATTGGGGAAGTATGGTTATAACCTTAAGCAAGGAGGAGTACTACATCAAGAGACCATACCTAGTTGATGTGATTATTTTACCACTAGCTATTTCGTAGCCACTATGGAATTTGTAGTAGAAACAATAGATAGATATATGTATGTGGTGTTTCAGTGCCAAGGTGCAGAAGTAATGATGGATGATATGGTTAGTAGGTTAGATAATGTAAAAGAGATACTTAGAGTATCTAAATTTAGAATCCAATACATCATTGATCCTCCTCCTGCTTTGGTGGAATGCCTTCTCACCAACTACCAAAACTACAAGAAGAATAAAAAGCAAAACAGACAGTTGTGAAAAATAAATGCATGACTGACAACCATCACGGCCACAACTACTAAGCTGTCAACTAGAGTTGTAACTTATATTTGATATTTTCTTTTTGAGAATTCTTTTTACATGATTCAAACTTCTTGTTGTTGGAGCACTATTTTGGAAGTGAACCTTGAGTACCAATTTAGGATCACTTAACTAGAGTTCACAGGCAGCAAATTGCATGTCGACTGCAAGTCCCTCATTTTTGTAGTCCTAGTTTGTGGGCATGATTCTTTCCTAGGATCTAGGGTAAAACTCTATAAATTATAAAATTTGGGCCATTTTGAGGATCTGTGTATTGGTGATTCAAGGCCATTTAGTTAGCAAATTTAGTTTTATGCAATTTCTTTCCAATAAACTCTTAAAGATTTTGTTATTCATTTTACAAAAGATTAATACAAAAGCAGCTTGTGGATTTCCTTATCTACAATACATGTTCTAAGGGTTTTTGTTCTTCGTAGTTTGGTATTTTCTTTCATTTTAAACAGCAACTTGTTATTCTAAGCTTAATTGTTTTATGAATCATATTGTACATGTTAATGGTGTATGAGGATAAAATAGTAAAGTGATAATCTGATCTCATGATTTCTATTTCCATTCATGTGTGCTTTGTATGACTTTTCATGTTTGCTGGAACATCACATTTGAATGTTTATTAGATGTTATTGATAATACCTTGTTGTGATCCATTGACTTTGTAGTACACTAAGTTGTTTAGTATTGATTTTGATATTATCTATTGTTACCTTGACCAATCTTTTGAAGTTTCTTTATCAAGTGAAAATAGGAAAATACAAAAAAGGATTTTGTTTGTTTTGTTTCAACCACTAGGACCCTTGATAGGTACAATCAAATTAGCCATTGAGTGACCCAACACCATCATGACCTGATTATAGAGACCTTGGAGTAATTAGTCTTTAAAGATTGATTGTTTTTCAGAAGTTGGTATACATTTCATTTTCTACCTGGCTATTGGTGAGTGTGTCAAAATACCCGTCAACAAGTTCCCACCATGGTTTTTCCCTTGACCGAGTTTTCCACATAAAAAGAATTGGTGTTATGTGTGTTATTGATGTCTTGTTTATTTATGCTTTCACTATTAATTATCAGATCTAAAATTATGTTTGATTTAAGAAAATATTATGAGAAAAATGATTCATTCCCCCTCTCAGTTTTTTGCCTTGTTGCCAACAATTGGTATCATAGTAGCTTCCTCCAAAGAATATTGATCGCTTGAGGTGATATGGGATGGAAAATTATAAGAAGGATAGTCTGAGATTTGATGGATCAAACTACACTATTTAGAGAATCTGGATGGAGTCTCACTTGAGATGCATTGGTGAAGATTATTGGAAAATTACTAAAAATGTGTATAACATTCCTTAGAATGGTCCTACAACTCTGGATTAGATAAAGGAAGTTGAACACAATATTATAGCTAATGAAGCATTCTTGAGTGCCTTGACTGATTCTGAAATGACAAAAAGATGGATTTGCAAACTTCTCATGAGATTTGGAAAAAGTTAGAAACTTTATATGAAGGTGGCAGTCATGTGAAGATTGCCATGTTGCAGAGCTTGAAGAGGAAGTATGATTTGTTGAAGATGGGAGAAGATGAGAACATTACTTATTTTATGCACAAAGTAAATGAGCTTGTATGTAATATCAGATGTGTTGGTGGAGTATTGGAAGAGTCAGAGAATGTTACTAAAGTGTTGAGATCCTTGCCTCTGGCTTACAAGCACAAAGTTGCTTCTATTAAGGAGATTTAGACCATGACTAATGTGACTAGAGACATAATAATTGGGAAGCTTGTTGCCTTTGAATTGAGTGAGTTTGGTGACTCTCTTCCTAAGAGAGAATTTTCATTTAAAGCTATTATTTTTGGAAAGTAGAGATATGATCTAGGAGAAAGTTCTTCAAGAAGGGTATCTAGATATGAGAAGGAGATGGAAGAAGAAGAAAAATGACTAGAGGAGCTCGAAGCCCTTATTGATAGAAGATTGCCTAAAGGAGCTGGTAAGTGTGAAGGGAAAATTCCTCTTAAATGTTTTTCATATAATAAAATAGGAAATTTTGCTTCAAGGTGTCCGGAAAGAGTTCCTAAGAAGAAATAAAATCCTAAATATCATAAGAAATTTTATTATGTTGTTGATGAAGGTATGACATATGATGAATCTAAGAGAGGAAATTCAGGTGATGGTGCATGGGTATTTATTTCTATCAAGGAAGATGATCTAGTGCCTACTGATTCTACTAGCTAAATTAATAAGGAGAAAGCTTTGGCTTCTAAAGTTCAAAAGAAAGATGAATGGGTTATTGACAGTGGCTAATCTCATCATATGATAGGTGATAAGAGTAATTTTGTGAGTATGGAAAACTATGATGGTTGTTTAGTAAGATTTGGTGATGACAAAGTTAGTATAATCTATGGTAGAGGTTCCATTTCTCTTTATGGTAAGCACAATACTGATGATTTCTTGTATTTAGAAGGTCTAAAGCATAATCTTTTGAGTGTTGGATAGATGATTAACAAGGGATATTATTTACAATTCAAGAATGAAAAGGGAATTGAGATTCCATTAGGGACAAAGACTAAAGGTAATATCTTTCACTTGAATGTGGGTGGTAAAAGTTGTTTGATTGCTGAGATTGATGAAATTTGGTTATGGCAAAGGAGGATGTGTCATATGAATTTTTATTGCATGGTTAAGATAAGTTCTACTAAAGTAGTAAGAGATCTTCCTAAGCTAGTAAAACCTACTAATTCGATATGCAAGGAATGTCAATTAGGGAAGCAAACAAGAATTACTTTTAAAAGTAAACATTATTGTTCCAATGTATTATTAGATCTTGTGCATATTTATTTGTGTGGGCCTTCTAGAGTGAGAATCTTGTAGGTGTTAGGATTCCCAAAGATACTAAGAGGGGGAGGTGAATCAGTATCTAACCGGTTATAGAATTTTCTTAACTTAAAACATGTAAAGCATATCAATACTATATACTGGTAAACAAAAAGTAATGTAATAAATAGAGATAACAACAACCACATGAAAATCACACCATAAAACAGTAGATTAACGAGGAAACCTAGTGTGGGAAAAACCTCGGTGGGATTTGTGACCCACAATATTCGCCTACTGGCCAATAACAGAATATTATTGCTACAATAGGGGCTTGCACATGCAGGAAGGCCAAGTGCCTAGAGCTCACTGCTCAATTACAAAATGGGAAGTCTCACTGACTTACAAAATGGATTATGCAAATCCAATGTCTTGTACTGCTTCAAAATAGCATCTATTATGCCAGATCTAGTACCGGTTTTAGCTCTGCTTCATACATATACCCTTAACCTATAATTTACATATTAGGTCTACCTTTTTTCACCTATCTACTTCCTTATAAAATGTTCTATAATGATCTCATACATATTTGAGTCATTTTACAACTTTCCAAGTCGGCTTACAATTATTTTACAAATAATTACAAAATATATTATAAGCAAAATTCTTGTCGGCCTGGGTGTCGGTATACTTCCTTTCATTGCCGGTGTTTTGTGTGTCGGTGTAGAGTCTATTGTTGTTGGTGCTGGTAAATTGTCTTGCCGGTATCATATGATTGCAAGGTTTCCATCAATGACAAAAACTTAAATCACCTACAATATCTCATTGGAGTGTGCATTTGCCAACAATCTCCCCCTTTGGCATTGATGGCAACACTCATGAGAAAAATCCAAAAAGTGTCATCCAAAAAGAATCTGCCTTAATTGTCTTACCAAAAAAATTGTGTACCAAAAAATATGTGCTCCCTTGAGCTGATGAGCCATTCGCTGATTATTTTTCTCATTACCACTACTCCCCCTTTGGCTTCAATGACAAAGGTTGTCAAAGTATCAATTGAGTGTGGTTTCTAGCTTCATCCTTGTAACCAGTTGGTTACAATCTGAAAAAGGTCTGCCAATACTAGATTCAGGCTCTTAGTGAACAATTCATTGTCCTTTAATGCGGCCTTTGTCCTCTGAATTGTACTGGTGAGGTGTTGCATTTGTTGTTCTGGTGTTTTCTGTCCTTGAACTAGAGCCTAAGATATCTCTTTTTTCAAGGAGGTGAGGTAGTCCAATCTTGGACTAAGTTTCCATTTTAAATCTTTTTCCTTTCCTTTTATACTTTCTTTCTCTCTTTCCAATTTTAGAAGTTTCTCCTCAAAACTTGTTGTTTTCTGCTCAAAAATTGATAATGGTTTAGATGAATTAATGAAGTTGTCAGCTAATTTATTTATTTCTTCTTGTACCTTGCTGACCTTCTTGTCTATATCTACTGTCAAAAGTTTGTTTTGCATGTATCTTTGTACAAAGCTTTAAACTCTTTTAGTGTATTACATAGTGCCGGTAAAAGAGTGTCGAATTGTCTCATGTAGTTCTTTACTTCCTCTTCAAAGAATTTGTGTTTTTCTTTCTCTAGTTTCTCTTTGAATGCTTCCTCATTTATTTGATCAACTGTCACAATGTTGTCAGTAATATACTTAGACAATGTGTCAAGTTGATTCAAAGAATCTTTATTATCCATATTACATTTGGGTGCTATCATTTTCAAAATTGGGATTGTATCATCAATAGCTTTGTATGCTTGTGAGCTACACTCTGTTATTTTCTTGATAGAATCTAAAATAACTTCTGTCACATTTGTTGGTCTGATTTCTACAATGGAAGAACCAACAATCTGTATTCCGCCGATGTGAGTAATTTTTTTGCTTGTAGTGGCCTCTGGTAGGTCAGTTTGTGTTTGCATTTCTCTAAACAAAGGTTTGGGTTGCTCAGCTATTGCCGGTGGCACTGTCTCTACAAGAACCTGTTGCTCTGTTGGTTTTTCTTCTGTGCTACCTATTGTCGATTGCCTAGTTGCCACATCTGTTTTCCTTGTTGATTCCTTATCTACCACAATATTGACTTTTTGAGTGTCAATGTTCATTGTATATAACACCTCAGAATCAGGATTTGTGTCCTCATGTGGTATGTCCATACTCTCACTAGTCGGTTGATTGTTAGTTGTAACTACCGGTGGAGTATCTAGAGGTGGTGGGGATAAGTTGTCTATTATTTTTATGCTGGGTGGTCCACCAACCTTTCCTTTTCCCTTATCCTTTTGATATACCTTGATGGGTTTAGGGCTTTGATACTCTTCTTGCTTTTCCTTCTCTACAAGGAATGTGTCCCATGCATTAGTTGTTTCTTCTGTTACCTCATTCACTCTCCCTGTCATTAGTGTTACATGTCGGTGAGCAGTTGAAAATACTGACCAGTTAGCCTCTGAGATCAATTTATCTATCTCATTAGGTGAGTTGATAGGATGTATAGCAAGTAATTTTTCAATTTTTATTTACTTATCAAGCTCAATAATACCTACTCTCCTAGCTTCAAGTCTGTTGTAGAGATCTGTCGGTATTTCATCAACAACTTGAATTAGAAATTTCTTGTAGATATCTAATTGTAGGATTATACTGTTTTCTACTTTCTCCTTGTCATCATCTGATAATGTGTTATACATTTTGCTGATATTTTTCAATTTACCATCCTTAGTAATTTCATCTAGTAATTTCTCAATAGGAGCTATAGACTTCTTCTTAAGAGTCACCTTTTTCTTCTTCAGAGTTAATTTCTCTGCTAGGGGCCTTACTGCCTGTTGTTTCTGTCTTGTTCTTCTAGGAGAAGGTGAAGATACCGGTGAAGATTTCCTTTTTCTCACAACTCTTTTGAATGCAACTGGTATGTCACTTTCTTAAGAAGTTCCAACCGATGAAAGGTGAGTTTCCAGTTGAAGTGCTTCTAACTCATCTTCAGTAATACCAGTTCATTTAAGTACATCTTCCTTAATAGCTTTTGCTTGCCTGGATCCTTTTCTAACTATTGCCTCAACCTTTTTAATATTTTTCTTGGATTGAATTTGTTTTTCAATAGTCTCAGCACTACCAAATACCTCTTCTTTAGGTTCCTTAGGTGCTTCTAGGAGGGCTTTTGCATATGTTTCTATTATGTGGTCATCAGTTTCATACCCCATTTCAGTAACCCAGATGGTTCTTGGGATAAATGCCTCCATCCAAATTTCATCCTTATACTTGTCCATAATTGCTTGTGACAATCTAACTTTGGTCTTCATTCGGGTCTTGAATGCTTGAAAATACTCATTTATGTTCTTTTCTTTGTTCTCTCCCATGTTGTTCAATAAATCTAACAACTATTTGCCTACCGGTATGTCAAAACCAAAATTTCTAATACCAATACCAGGTACTTGTTTGGTAATGTGCAACATTAGACAAACAAGTAGGTTTCCAAATATGAATGTTCCCCTTTTGTCTTTATTTATCTTTCCCAAATTGTCAATCATTTCATCTTTAAGCCATTCACACACATCTATGCTTGCATTATCATTAATCATATCATAGGCACTTTTAATGCATAGGCTAGAGACTGAGTTTAACCTATTTGCATGTGTATTTTTGTAGCCTAAGATCATACTGATGAATTTGACATTGATATCCATTACATCATTTACCCTTAAAAATCTCTTATTAGATGTTGCACCAGTTAGGTTTATCACTAGGTCATTTGAGACCTTCTTTGTCTTATCAAGTCTGTTACTGGTGGAGGGTAACCCTATCATAGCCTTTACTGTTTCTTTTGTGATTTTGTGAACTGATTCCAACTAGAAGAATTCACCATGTACCCTGCTTAGTACTATCCTTATAACATCCTTGGGAAAATCTGGGATACTGAGAATTTTAGTGAAACCTAGGGTTTCAACTACCTTGTGTTCGGGTTTGATATTTCCAGATTCATCATAAATTACAGATTTATACATATTCTTAATTTCCTCATCACCTAATTCCTCTATATGACAATGTATATACATTCTAGGGTTTTCAGCAAAAACTACTCCCTTAGGAATTTTAGAAAATGCACCAATGTTATCATCTTTCTTGGCAATTTTAGGAACTAACTGGAATACGAGTCTAGGGCATTTAATAACTTTGACAAAAGTAGGGTTTGCAATGAATTCAAGAGCAGATGAAGAAGCCATGGTTATAAATAGCTTTATCTACCTTAAGGAATGATTGCTTGATGAATTTCTTCACTTCTTTGCTTGGAATGCCTTCACTCGGGAATTTTCGCACTCTCGAAGATTTGAATACTCAGTGAAATGAAAATGGAGCCAAAACACTTGTTTTATAATGTTAATTTCACCAACCACCACATTTAATGCTTCTCAATTAAGTAATGACTTAACTTATCTTCCAGTATAGAAGTAATTTCAACTTCTCACCATCAACTGAGGGAATAATAGCATGTTTCACATTTAGTTGGTAAACCCTCAAAGGAATTTTCTTCAGTTAGATGAAGAGTCTCCTAGCGGTGGAGTGTTACTTTGTTCTTTTGGTGGAGGAGTATTCCTATCAACATTTAGATCTAATTTTCTGATCCATTGTTTTGAGAATTCTTGCTTTACCTCTTCAACCTTTTCTTTACCTTTCAAACTAGCACCATTATTATTTGCCGGTGATGCCTTACTTCTACGGAATTTTGCAATATGTCCAATCTTATTGCAAGCATAATAGGTCACATTGTTTTTCTGAATAGCTTTCCCATATTATATGTCGGTTTGTGTTCTACAGTGATTAGATAAGTGTCCAAATCTTCCACAAACATAACATCTTACATTCATTCTGCAATTTTTTGAATTATGACCAATTTTGTTGCATTTGGAGCATTGACCAGTGGGTGTACTAGTGCTTTGATAATTTCTAGATCTACACTGATTTCCTCTATGACCATATTTATTACAATTAAATAATTTTCCATTAACTTTATAAGCATTTGGTTGTCTTACCAGTTTTCTTTGATCATGTGTGTTTATAGTACCCGAGCTTTCACCAACTTCAAAGCAAAGGCCATTAGTGTCACCATTTGGTTTCTAATTTTTCAGCAAGTCACCAAGTTCTTCTGAGCTTTTCTTGAATTTTTCCTCGTGTTTATTTGCAGTAGCCAATTCTCTTTCCAAGATACCTTTTTGTCTCATGAGTTCATTTGATTCATTTTGTGCATGCATCAGATATGTCTTCAACACATCATTTTCATAACTAAGTCTCATGTTTTCATTTGCAACATCATTTAGTCTTCTAGTCATGTCTTCTTCATTCTTCTTTCTATCTTTAATTTCTTTCAAAATCTCATAGTCATATCCTGCATCTCATTCTTTGTTGTCATGTTTTCTTGTTTTAGTTTATTCATCAGATCACTAAGAGTTTCCTTTTCATCATTCTCATTTTACATCTTTTCACAAAGTTCTCTTCTCTTGTTTCTTGCAATGGTAAGATTTTCTTGAAATGCTTGAATAATATCCTGTGTAGCCTTTAGATCATCTTCAAGTTTGATATTTTTCAACTTTTCTATATCATAGTCTAAGAGAGATGCTTCTAGTTGTTTCGTCAAGTTTTTCATCTCTACCGGTGTCAAGATCTTCCTCAAGCTATTAGGCTTCTAAAAATAGAGGACCAGGCTCTGATACCAATTGTTAGGATTCCCAAAAATACTAAGAAGGGGGAGTGAATCAATATCTAACTAGTTATAGAATTTTCTTAACTTAAAACATGTAAAGCATATCAATATTGTATACCCATAAACAAAAAGTAATGTAATAAACAGAGATAACAACAACCACATGAAAAACACACCATAACACAGTAGATTAACAAGGAAACCTAGAGTGGGAAAAACCTCAGTGGGATTTGTGACCCACAATATTCGCTTACTAGCCAATAAGAGAATATTACTGCTACAATAGGGCCCTGCACATGCAGAAAGGCCAAGTGCCTAGAGCTCACTTCTCAATTACAAAATGGGAAGTTTTTCACTGACTTACAAAATGGATTATGCAAATCCAATGTCTTGTACTGCTTCAAAATAGCATCTACTATGTCAGATCCAGTACCAGTTTTAGCTCTGCTTCATACATAAACCCTTAACCTATAATTCACATATTAGGTTTGGCTTTTTCACCTATCTACTTCCTTACAAAATGTTCTATAATGATCTCATACATATATGAGTCATTTTACAACTTGCCAAGTCGGCTTACAATGATTTTACAATTAATTACAAAATATATTATAAACAAAATTCCCGTCGGCCTGGGTGTCGGTATACTTCCTTTCACTACCGGTGTTCTATGTGCTGGTGTAGAGTCTATTGTTGCTAGTGCCGGTAAGTTGTCTTGCTGATATCATATGATTGCAAGGTTTCCATCAATGACAAAACATTAAATCACCTACAATATCTCATTGGAGTGTGCATTTGCCAGCAGCAGGGAGACATGTATTTCATGTTGTTGACTGATGACTATTCAAGGATGATGTGGGTTAATTTATTAAGGGAGAAGTTTGAAGCCTTGGAGAAATTCAAGATTTTCAAAGCAATGGTTGAGACCGAGACAAGATTTACACTAAAGTGTCTGAGATATGATAGAGATGGTGAATTCATTTATGGTGAGATTTGCCCATCAAACTCGGGAGAATGGTGTTGTGGATAGGAAGAATAGAACAATTCAGGTTGCTACTAGAACCATGATATTGGAAGGAAATGTTTCACATATCTATTGGAGATAAGTTATGAGTATTATTGTATACACTCTTAACTGTGCGCATATCAAAGGTGATAGCGATAAGACTCCTTATGAGTTATGGTTTGGTAATGTTCCTACAGTTAGATATTTTAGATTTTTTTTAAGTAAATGCTATATCAAAAGATATGTAGATCTAGGAAATTTTGATGCTAGATATAATGAAGGAATTTTTCTTGGTTATTCTACTAAGAGAAATGCCTATCGGTGTTATAATAAGAGATTGAGAAAGATAGTTGAAAGTAATAATGTGAAAGTTGATGAAAGCAATTAGAGGCATATCATAACCTGTAGATATGATCCTGATGATCAAAATGACAAATCAAACAAAGGAAAGCAATTGTAGAACTAGAATCTAATTCAGATTGTTATGGAAAAGCCAGAAAATCATAGAGAGAATAGTGCTAGTGTCGAAGAAATAAATCAAGAGTCTAAAAATCAAGAAAATCCTAAGAATGCCAAGTATGTGAGGTTGAATCATTCAGAAAATCAAATCATAGGACATAAGAATACAAGTGTGATGACTAGAAGAAGGATTGTTGAAGAATATTGCTTGATTTCTAAGATTGAACCTAAAGAGGTTTAATGAAGCATGCAAAGATGAAAATTGGGTTAAATGAATGGAAGAAAAATTGAACCAGATTGAAAAGAATAATACATGGATTCTTATTCCCAGACATAAGGATAAAATATAATTGGAACTAAATGGATCTTCTGAAATAAATTAGATGAACAAGATGAAGTTGTTAGGAACAAATAAATAATTATTTGTAAGGGATATTCTCAGATGGAAGGAATTGACTTTGAGGAGACTTTTGCTCCGGTGGAAAGAATTCAAGTTATATTATTTCTTTCTTATGCTACTTACAAATATTTCATAATTTACTAGATGGATATCAAGTCAGCCATTCTCAACGGTTTGTTGGAAGAGGAAGTTTATATTAAGCAACTAGATGGATTCCAGTTGACAGATCAGGAAGATATGGTTTGTAGATTGAAGAAAGCACTATATGGATTGAAAAAATCCTTAAGAGCATGATATGCCAGATTGGATAAGTATTTGTTGAAGCTTGGATTCAATAAAGGTACTACTGATAGTAATTTGTATTTAAAGATTGATCATAATAACATTTTGATTGTAGAAGTCTTTTTTTATGATATTATTTTTGGAGCGAATGATAGTTTGTGCAAGAGTTTTTTTAATGAGATGAAAAATGAGTTTGAGATGTCTATGATTGGTGAGATGATATTATTTTTGGGATTGCAAATCACTCAATTGGATAAAGGTATTTTTATATCTTAATCAAAGTATGTGCAGGGATTGTTGAAGAAGTTTGGTTTAGATGATTCAAACCTAGTTGGTACTCCAATGGTGATCAAATGTAAGTTGACAAAGGATGTTGAATATCCTAAAGAAAATCAGACATATACAGATCTATGATTAGTGGATTACTATATTTAACTCAAACTAGATCAAATATCATGAATGTTGTGTTGGCAAATGCACACTCCAATGAAAAATTGTAGGTGATTGAAGGTATTGTCATTGATGGCAACCTTACAATCATATGATACCAGCAGGCGCTAGCACTGATAGACTCTACACCGGCATACGTTCACCAACACTAAAAAGATTGATTACCGGCACCCTGGCCGACAAGATTTTATTTATTGCAAAATGTAATTAATTGTAATATCTTTTTGAAAGATAGCAAGGCATATTGTAATAAGGCTCATATATAAGTATGAGATCTTAGAGAATATTTGTATGTAGGATATGTGATGGATATTATGTGTGAATACAAAGGCAGAGTTTGGTATAAGGTTTTGAAAGTTGCAGAGCTTAAACCGGTACTAGATCTGGCATAGCAGATGCGCTTTTGTAGCAGTACATGACATTGGAATTTCATAATCCACTTTTGTAAGTCAGTGAGACTTCTCCTTTTTGTATGTAAGCAGTGAGCTTTAGGTAGTTGGCCTTCCTGCATGTGCAGGCCCCTATTGTAACAGTAATATTCTCTTATTGGCTAGTAACTGAATATTGAGGGTCACAAATCCCACCGAGGTTTTTCCCACACCAGGTTTTCTCATTAAAAATATTGTGTTATGGTGTGCTTTTCATGTTGTTCTTATTGTTCTTATTGTTCTTATTTAGTGTATTAATTTTGGTTTACAGGTACACAGTTTTGGAATGCTTTTCATTTAATAAATAAGAAAATCCATTAATCGGCAAGATACTGATTCACCCCCCCCCTCTCAGTATCTTTGGGAATCCTAACAATTGTATCAGAGCCTGGTCTTTTTTTTTCAAAGGCCTAACAACTTGAGGAAGACTCTAACACCGGTAGAGATGAAAAACTTGAGGAAGCAACTAGAAACATCTCTTGTAGATTATGATGCAGAAAAAGTGAAGAATATCAAACTTGAAGATGATCTGAAGGCTGCATAGGAAATCATTCAAGGAATTCAAAAAAAATCTCACTATTGCTAGGACTAAAAGAAGAGAACTGTATGAGAAGATGCAAAGTGATGATGATGAGAAAGAAACTCTTAATGATATGGTGAAAAAACTAAGACAAGAAAATAATGCAATGAAGAATGAGATGCAAGATATGACTATGAGATTTTGTAAAGACATTGAAGATAGAAAGAAGAATGAAGATGATTTGGCTAGAAGAATCAATGATGCTGCAAATGAAAATATAATACTCAGTCATGAGAATGATATGCTAAAGACAAATCTAATTCACTTAGAACATGATAAAACTGAACTCATGAGATAGAAAGATTTCTTGGAAAATGAGTTGGCTACTGTAAATCAACACAAGGAGAAATTCAAGAAAAGTTCAGAGGAACTTGATGACATGCTAAAGAATCAGAAACCTAATGGAGATGCAAATGGCCTTGGCTTTGAAGTTGGTGAAAGATTTGGTACTCCAAACAATCATGATCATAGCAAACTGGTAAGACAACCTAATGCTTACAAATTTAATGGGAAATGCTTTAACTGTAACAAGTATGGTCATAGAAAAAACTAGTGTAGATCTAGAAATTATCAGAATACTAATACAACCACCGGTCAATGTTCAAAATGCAATAAAGTTGGTCATAATTCAGAAAATTGTAGAATGAATGTAAGATGTTATATTTTTTGAAGGTTTCGACACTTATCTAATCAATGCAGAACACATACTGGCATAGGATATGGAAAAGCTATTCAGAAAAAAATAATGTGACTTGTTATGCTTGTAACAAGATTGGACATATTGCAAAATTTTGTAGAAGTAAGACATCACCAACAAATAACAAAGGACCCAGCTTGAAAGGTAAAGAAAAGGTTGAAGAGGTAAAGCAAGAATTTTCTAAGCAATGAATTAGAAAGTCTGACATGAATGTTAGTGAAGCTATTCCTTCACCAGTAGAACAGAGTATCACCCACCGACAGAAGATTCTTCATCTAAAGGAAGGAAAATCCTTTGGGGGTATGGGAACTAATTGAAAACATGCTAATTAACCCTCGGTTGATGGTGAGAAGTTGGATTACTTCTTTACTGGTAGATGAGTTAGGTTTTGACTTAATTGACAGGCATTAAATGTGGTAGTTGAAGGAAATTCCACTATAAAGCAAGTGTTTTGGTTCTTTTTTCATTCATCAACCATTCAAATTTCTAGAGAGCACGAAAATCCTGAGTGAAGAAATCCATAGCATAAAGTGAAGCAAATCATCCAAGAAAATAATCCAAATGGAATATTAAGATATTTATAACAATGGCTTCTTCCTCTATACCTGAATTTATTGCAAACCCTATTATGATTGAAGTTATCAAGCGCCCTAGACCCATGTTCAAACATATTCCCAAAATTGCAAAGAGAGATGATACCCTAGGAGCATTCTCAAAAATAACTAAGGGAGTAGTTTATGCTGAGGATCCTAGAATGTATATACATTGTCATATTGAGGAACTAGGAGCTGAAAAAATAATGAACATGTATAGGACTATAATTTTTGATGAACATGGAAATGTTAAACCAAAACACAAGATTGTGGAAACCCTTGGTTTTGTGGACATTATTAGTATCCCTAATTTTCCTAAGGATGTGATAAGAATTATCTTGAGAAGAGTACATGGTGAGTTCTTTTGGTTGGATTCCATCCATAAGACTACTAAAGAAGCAGTTAGGGCAGTGATAGGCTTACCTTCCACCGATAGCAGGCCTGACAGAACTAAGAAGCTTTCAAATGACACTGTGATGACCCTAACCAGTGCAAATTTTGATAAAATATCCCTAAGAGTAAACGATGTGAAAGATATAAATGTTAGATTTGTCAATATGATTCTTGGTTATAAAGCTACACATGCAAATAGATGAAACTCAGTTTCCAGCTTATGTATTAAAAGTGCATATGACATGGTGAACGACAATGCAAGAATTGATGTATGTGAGTGGCTTAAAGATGAACTAATAGACAACTTGAAGAAAATCAAAGGTGATAAAATAGGAACTTTTAGTTTTGGCAACCTGCTTGTGTGCTTAATGTTGTACATTACTAAGGAAGTACCCGGTATTGGTAGGAAAGACTTTGGGTTTGATATACCGGTAAGAAAACAATTGTTAGACACATTGAACAATATGGGAGATGATAGGGAGAAAAACATAAATGAATATATTGAAACTTTGAAAGCAATAATGAAGACAAGAATAAGGCTATCTAAAGCAATTGTTGATAAGTATCAAAAGGAGATATGCTTTGTGATCAAGAAAGATAAAATTTGGATGGAGGCAGTTGTCCCTAGGATTGTTTGGGTTACAGAGATGGGATATGAGGCCAATGAAAACATAGTTGAAACCTCTGCAAAAGCCCTCTTAGAATCACCTAAGGAACCAACTGAGAAAGTTTTTGGCAATGTGGAGACCATAGAAAGCAAAATCCAATCTGACAAAAGGATTCAATTTTTGGCAATGTGGAGACCATAGAAAGCAAAATCCAATCTGACAAAAGGATTAAAAAAATGAATAGATAGTGAGGAAGGGAACACAATAGCCTAGAGAAATTGATGAATACTAAGAGGGGGGGTGAATTAGTATACCAAAAAATAATGAACTCAAACACTTTATCAGTCTAGGAGTAAACCGATATAATAGTTTAACTAACAAACAGGTTAACACAAATGCAAACCAAACAACAAGTAAGGCATTTACCCACAGAATTACAATCACCATAACACAAGAGATTTTGACGTAGAAACCCAAATGGGAAAAACCATGGTGAGATGAAACTCACAAGTAACTATCTGTAGAATAGTAACCAGACCGGTTAAGGTCAGACCAGTTAAGGTCATACAATGTTCTTTACTAGAATAGATCCTATTAGGAATCTCAATCTCTATTAGGAGATAAGTTCGATTAAAGACTACCTTGTGAGAGGATTTCAGATCCACAGATGTGAATCACCTTGTTAAAGGATTTACAAAGGCTTTTCTGGGCCTACCCGGTTAAGGGTTTCTGACTTGTCAAAGATGTGAGTAATCAACAAGTGAATGATCTAGCAAATGGCATAGTCTTCTTGATTAGATCCATGATAGCTCATTGCTAATGCATTTCAGCATTACTTCAGTCTTTAGTAAATCAACACTCTATTATGATAAATAGACTTGATCTTCTTTATTAAGATCGCACATACAAGAACTCATCAACCACCAAAAACCCTAATAGCTACACACACTAAAACCCTAGACATGATGTCCTTAAATGGAATTTGATTTCATGTCGATCCAATAGGATTACATTGCAAGTTCCTAGGTTCATTATATCTAGACATTTGGTAACACGACACAAAATAATTATCAAAGTGTCAGTGGATGGTAACTCATCACAAAAATATACCGGTTGGTAACTCATCACAGAGTATTACCGGTTTATACAACTTTACTAATTACCGGTTGGTAACTCAGAGTAATAACGGTTGAATTATTAAATAGATTACCGGTTGACAAAAATGAAGATTGGGAAATTAATAACTACCACATTTTATTCCTTTACTCTGTTCCGCTTGAGATCCTCGAACCGCTTGAGGTCCTCATGCTGCTTGAGATTGGTAAACACTTTCTGCAAAACACCAATAGTCTAACAATACCAGTTTGAAACAAATACTGGTTGAGCATAACTCATACATACAAAAAGTGATCTCATAGCAAGTGTGTGTCCATCAATGACAATCACAACATAATCATCAATAATGCCTACAATCTCCCCCTTTGGCATTGATGGCAACACTTGGGAAAATTTTGACATCTAAATGTTTTTACAAAAAAAATATTGCATAATAAAAAATACTCCCCCTAAGCATATACTATCCCTTTGCAGAAAATATGATGTATACTACTTGCTTACAAAGATAAACATGAGAGTATATATAGCATGCATCAATATTTTAAATACCAGAATACTTCTCCCCCTTTGCCAACAATGACAAAATACAACTGAATAACCCCTGTTTCTATTAGCTGAGTAAATGTTTATGACAATAAAGCGTGAAACTTGTCAAAAATAGATTTAAAGTCCTACATAAATTGCTTCATGGATAAGGACCATGACTCAAGCAATGAGGTAGCAACCTCATTCTCTGTTTTCATCTGGGATACCTATTCCTCCATGGCATCCAAGGTACTCATCTCTTGAGTAACTGTCAAGGCATCCAAATTGAGATAGCACTTCTGAAGTATTTGCAGTCTTGGTAGTAGAACTAGTTGTAGTTCCTGCAAATGCCTAGTCCGGTTGCTGATCTCCGAATCAATTCTTGTAGCCCAAAGTTGAAACCGGTGAATGGTTTGCCCATAAGTGGTAAAGGAATCATATGGCATCTTGAAGGTGCTTATGAATGTCTACAAATCAGTTTGTAGTTTGTCTTTTTGAGCATGCACATCATCACAGAATAGATGGGGTTGACATATCTTGCTAAGTAGTAGATGCCCCTCATCCAGAGAATCCTTAATGTTCTTATGTGCCTTCTACAGATCAGACTGAAGCTCATTTAAATTTTTCACCAGGGCAGTGTCCAAAGCATTTTGATGCTTCTTTTTGGCATTAGCTTCAGCAACCTCTTCTAGGATTTGTACCTGGTCCTCCACAACTATGCATAAGAGTTTTAGTTATGCCAAAGAGGAATCGATACTTGGAAGGTTGGTATCGGGTATCAAAGCAGTAAGAGTGTCCACCATAGCTTGGATCACGTCTTGCTCCTTATTCCTCCTTATCACCTCCAAACATTCTTGAGCAAGCTTAATTCTTTGCAACAACTCTGATTCCTTTGCAGATTGGAGGTCAATGGGACTGGTAATGTCAGCCGGTTTGGCTTGACTACCAG
The DNA here is from genome assembly GCF_030272615.1 of Cryptomeria japonica. Taxonomy (NCBI): domain Eukaryota; kingdom Viridiplantae; phylum Streptophyta; class Pinopsida; order Cupressales; family Cupressaceae; genus Cryptomeria; species Cryptomeria japonica. The sequence continues at coordinate 448,873,265 of NC_081413.1, read as the reverse complement.
TTGCCTTTGGGGTCTCCACTTGAGTGCTCTGTGCCATGGCCTCCTTCTCTTTAGCCCTTAGCTTGTCCTCTTCTGCCTTCTTTTTCTCCTCTTCCTCTGTCTTCCTTTTCTCTTCTTTCTTCTTCTCCTCTTCTTTCCGCTTCTCTTCATCTTCATCCTTCTTCTTCTTTTCCTCTTCCCACTTCCTTTTCTCCTCTTCCTTTCTCTTCTCCTCTTCCTTTTTCTTCTCCTCTTCATTTCTCTTCTCCTCTTCTTTTTTCTTTTCTTCTTCCTTCTCCACTTCCTTCTTCTTCTTCTCTTCCTCTTGTCTCTTTTATTCTTCCTTCCATTTCTTTTCCACTTCCTTCTCTTTTCTCTTATTCTCCTTTTCTTTTCTTCTGTCTTCTTCCTATTTCCTCTTTTCTTCTTCTTTTCTCTTTTCCTCTTCATCTGCTTGTTTCTTATTTCCTTCTTCTTGTTGCTTCTTCTCTTCCTCTGCCTATTTTTCCTGTCCTCCCACTTGAGTTGGTGTACCCAGAGTAACATCTTCACTGTTCAAGGCATCAACATCAATGGGTTTCATTTGATCAGTGACCAGTACTCTATCACTATCATACGCCTCATCTGGTTGATTGATTTCTAGTTCTTGCTTTGCTTTCCTATTGGCTTCTACCACTTGGTGCATATTTAGAGTGAATTGAGCAAGGGAGTGGGTATCTTTTACCACTTCCGGGACTTTTCCTTCTAGCAACAAGAGTCTCCTTCTTCTCATGAAGAAGAGGCCCTTATATCTTTCCACCACTTCATAAAGTTATGTTTTAGGCACATTAGGAAAGTATTGTGCAAATACTTCCTCTCTTATTTCATGTTCCTTCTCTATGGCAATGCGCCACTTGTTATCTAAAGAATTATATAAAGAATCAGGTGTCTCAAATTTAATTTCTGAAACCACTGGTCATTAATACATAAATAATTAATGACTTCCTGTTCAAATTCTTCCTTTTCATCATCATTAAAATCATCAAAGCACTCTTTCAAATCACCAAGCACTTTTCTTCTAATATTCTTAATAGTTCTTTGACAATGTGTCAAAGGTTTGTAGGAGAAAATATCAATATTTGCCGGTGCAGATGTTGTTGGTTGATTCTTTGTCTTTTTCCTCGTTTGCCTAGTCTTCTTAGGATGATCTTCAAACATAGTATCCTTTGAGTCTAGTGTGTTTTCTTCCACTTCCTCTCAAAGACTTTGGCAGGTGCAACTTCTAGTTTCTTCTTTCCAAGTGACCACCTAGTCACTTTGGGACTTGTTACGGTAACCGGTGCTAATACTGAAGGCACTGCCTTTCCCTTCTTTATTAGAAGGTTCTTCTACCAGTGTAACACTTTCCAAATAGGTGCTAGTTCTCTTTGCCTTTGGATCAAGGGGCGAGGCATGTAGGGTAGAGGCATACCCATCTAGCATGTCATACATTACCTCACATCCCATGGGTTCCATTTCTTCCTGTCTAGGCTCAACCGCCTCCATTATGCAATCATCAACTTTGATGGTGAAGTAGATGTCATCTTCATATTTCTTGATAATATCACCTGATATTCTCACTCTTTGGCTCATTTTGCATCTAAACTCATCAAAGTATTTGTTCATAACTTCTGGATAACTGGTTCCAACCACTTGAAGGATTTCCTTGATTTGGTTTGTAACTAGTTGGTCGGCAGACCACTAAATATCTCTAACTCCTGGGAAGAAGCCTTGGAAGTAGAAGAACAACCCAACCTATAGTTATCTAGACTTAAATCTCAAGGCATTGTCCTATTTACTCGACTTCAGGTTCCCTAGAAGTTGCCTTTGCATATAGGTGCATAAATCAAATGATGCATCTCCTTTGATAATCCTATAAGGAGCATTTACCGCTACAACAGAGATAGAGTTAATCATGCTAGCATAAAATGTCTGGTAACCTATTACCATGTAGGCATATTTGACTAGATCGTCCTTGATGGGATTGATGGTCATTCATCGTTGGTCACTCACAGAACTGGTGAGCTTGGTCATTTCCATCTTGCTCATCTTCCTTACGGATGGCACTTTACCGATGTTACAGAAACTAGTGACGACATGAATCGCTTTCGGTGTGATGTCATGCATCCGCTCTAGGTACATTTTATCACCATGCACTCTACTTAGAATGATTTGGACATGATCATCTAAAAACTCTTCAAGGAAATAGACTACATTATGAAGCTTCTTCTTTTACAAGATGTTGAATTCCGGTTTGATCTTCTTGTCCTTTTTGCAGAATAAGCTTAACTGAGAATGGATCATCAACGATCCTAGGTCTTCAATTTTACAATCAATATAATCTAAAATACCTTCCTCCACTATAACACTAGCGGGTATTTGAGATAGGGCATTATATTTTTCCTTCTGTTGAATGAAGTCTACTGAATCAATAGGTGCACTAGAGCTAGAGAGTGATGCGGAAGCCATGATAAGCAGAGAAATTTGAAAAATACCTTCGTAAATCAAAATTTAGGGCTTAAAAATTACACTTCGCTACACACTCCTTCGGTTGCTGAAATACCTCTTTGTGTTCTACACTTGACTGATTGATATTCGCTTCTGATTCTTCTTCAAGGTTTTAAAAATTATTTGAATCGCAATCTAAATCACTTTGCGTTGCTCAGCACTTAAAAACTTCTTTGCTCGAGAATTGATAAGTGAAAAATGACCTGAAAAAATCCTTTTAAATAGGTTCTTCACCTACCACAATAAATGCTCCACTATTAGGGTGTAAACCCTAATTTTCCTTTTACCATTTTCGGTCTTCTGCCAGTTGACAGGTATCACATACCAGTTAAGGTCTTTTACCGGTGTAAACTGGGGGTCCGAAACATTTCACCTTTTGCTCCCCCTAAGCTTTTTTGATGCTTAGTTTGTCGGTTCAGTGACTTCCACACTAGGTGCAGAAACCGATTCTTCTTGAGACACTTCTTCTGGCTTCTTCTTCTTCTAGGTTTTCTTCATATCTGCTTGAATAGTTTCAACATCAATCTTTCCTTCCATAGTGACTGGTATATCATCTGATATATTCTTTCTCATTCTACAGAATCTTGCTATATGACCCGGTTTGTTGCAATGATAGTAAATCATTCCACATGCTCTCCAAGGTCCATTATTCATGTTTCCATTCTTCCTTCTGCATGTTGCAGTAGTGTGACCACTATCATGACAAATCAAACATACTCTCCATCTGGTTGCCGCTTGATAGCCACTGCTTCTTGACTAATGGTTATAGGTATTAAACTGGTTTAGGTTTCGGTTCCCAGAAGGTTCAAGAACAACTCTTTGACTCCTTTGAGGATACCTTCCAGTGTTGTGCATGACAGCCCTGCATTCAAATGCTCTATCCCCAAACTTGTTTCATGCATAACAATTACCATTGAATCTATTGGGTCTAGGCTTATCATTTAGAAAATAAGGAAAATTATTGTAAGTCTTACTTCTACATACATTAGTAGTGTGTCCCTCCTTGAGGCAATTAAAGCAAATAGGTTTGAACTTTTTCTTACCTTTATCCTTTGGTGCCGGTTGCTTCTTTGATGCTCCATTTTTTGTTTTAGAGGTCTCACCTTCCTCATAATCAGAGAAACCAAGTCCATTAGTATTCTTTACCGGTTTAGCTGATTCAAGCTTTTGCTCTAGCTTAATAGAACTCTTATTGAATTTGGCAAGTATTTCCTTTGACTCAATAAGTTCTTTAGCAATAGCAACATTAGATTCCTTCAAGGTTGCATTCTCAGAAATAGCCATGTTTATTTTACCTTTCATTTCCTCTTTTTCTACTTTGCTCTCTTGGAGATGAGCAGTAAGTGCACTGATCTCTTGCTTCAGCTTGGAAATCTCATGATCTTTGTCTTTTACCAGATCTTCAGCTTTCCTCCGGTTCTCAAGCTCTTGACAGATTCTAATAGTTAGTCCTTCAAGTTCCCTTCTTAGGTTGGCATTGGACTCATTCAATTTTTCAACTTCTTGAACTAGGGCTTCCATGTCCGCTTCATCAAAAGAACTGTTTTCAGTTAGCTCCATCAATTTTTTAGCATGCTCTCTTCTTTTTTCCTGAGAGGCCTTATATTTGACTTTAAGTTCATCATAGGCTTGCTCAGTCTAAGTGATCCAATGAGTAAGTTCCCTCACAATGTATTCCCCCATATCTCTTTCCAAGTGGTTAGACTTATAGAAAGGTTGGCTCTGATACCAATTGATGAATACTAAGAGGGGGGGTGAATTAGTATACCACAAAATACTGAACTCAAACACTTTATGAGTCTAGCAGTAAATTGGTATAACAGTATAACTAACAACCCAGTTAACACAAATTCAAACCAAATTGCAAGTAAGGCATTCACCCATAGAAGCACAATCACCATAACACAAGAGATTTTGATGTGGAAACCCAAATGGGAAAAACCATGGTGAGATGAAACTCACAAGTAACTATCTGCAGAATAGTAACCAGACTGGTTAAGGTCAAACCGGTTAAGGTCATACAATGTTCTTTACCAGAACAGATCCTGTTAGGAATCTCAATCTTTGTTAGGAGATAAGTCCAATTAAAGATTACATTGTGAGAGGATTTCAGATCCACAGATGTGAATCACCTTGTTAGAGGATTTACAAAGGCTTTTCTAGGCCTACTCAGTTAAGGGTTTCTGACTTATCAAAGATGTGAGTAATCAACAAGTGAACAATCTAGCAAATGGCACAGTCTGCTTGATTAGATCCATGATAGCTCATTGCTAATGCATTTCAGCATTACTTCAGTCTTTAGTAAATCCACACTCTATTACAACACACAAACTTGATCTTCTTTATTAAGACCACACATACAAGAACTCATCAACCACCAAAAACCCTAATAGCTACACACACTAAAACCCTAGACATGATGTCCTTAAATGGAATCTAATTTCATGTCGGTCCAATAGGATTACATTGCAAGTTGCTAGGTTCATTGTATCTAGACACATTCGGTAACATGACACAAAATCACTGTCATAGTGTCGGTGGATGGTAACTCATCACAAAAATATACTGGTTGGTAACTCATCATAGAGTATTACCAGTTTATACAACTTTACCAATTACCAATTGGTAACTCGAAGTAATACCGGTTGAATTATTAAAAACATTACCGGTTGACAAAAATGAAGACTGGGAAAATGAAAACTACCACTTTTAGTTCCTTTACTCTATTCTGCTTGAGATCCTCAAACTGCTTGAGGTCCTCATGCCGCTTGAGATCGGTAAACACTTTCTACAAAACACCAATAGTCTAACAATACCAGTTTGAAACAAATACCGGTTGAGCATAACTCATACATACAAAAAGTGATCTCATAGCAAGTGTGTGTCCATCAATGACAATCACAACATAATCATTAAAAATGCCAATAGTAATAAAAGAAGATTTATTAAAGAAAACTGGTATTAAGGAGAGTGAGCTAGAAGGACTTCAACCAGATGCATATCTTTCACCGGTCGTAACTTCTTCTGACAGTGAGATACCAGCTGAATTCAAAAGGGTAGAAAGAAAGAGAAATCCCTCATTGACACCCTCATCCACAAAGAGATAGACAAGACAAAAACAACAGGCAGTTAGGCCTCTGGCTAATAAATTGATCCCAAAGAAGAGGAAACAAAAATAGGTTATTCCTCCTTTTGACAAAATTTTGGAAGAGATCACTGAAGATGAAAAACTGACAAATATCAGCAAATTGTATAATACACTATCCAATGATGAAAAAGAGAGTATAGAAAATAGTGAAATCTTACACTTAGATATTTATAAGAAATTTTTGATGGAGATTGTAGATGACATACCAAATGACTTGTATAGAAGATTAGAAGCTAGAAGGGTAGCTATTGTTGAATTAGATAAGAAAATCAAAATAGAAAAACTACTTGCAGTTCACCCAGTGAACTCCACTCAAGAGATTGATGAGCTAATCAGTGAAGCTAACCGGACAATATTCTCAACTGGACACCGATATGTCGCATTAATGGTAGGAAGAGTAAATGAAATATCAGAAGAGACTGCAGATAAGTGGGACATATTTTTTGTTGAGAAGGAAAAACAAGAACTTAAGAGACCAAAGACACTAGTACATTTGGGTCAAAATTTTGACAACAAATCGTCAAAATTCTAACACAATTTCGTCGCACTACCAACAAAAAAAGCCATCAAAAACTTTATGTTGGAATTTTTGACTATCCTTTTGGTCATCACAATTTCAACATCACCTCCAACCTTTCCGACGGCCACCATGGATGCTCATACCCTGAAAGAATACAGTCGCGATCTTGGCCTATCATCGGAATTTTGACTCCAAAGGATAAAATTCTGACAGAGGAGTGTCGTCGGATGCACAACATCCTCATCGGAACTCTCCTGGAGGCCGTCCTAATTTTCTGACAGAGGAGTGCCATCAGATGCAGAACATTCTCATCGAAACTCTCCTAGAGGTCATCGTAATTACGATGGCCTCCAGGAGAGTTCTGACGAGGATGCTGTGCATCCGATGACACTCCTCTGTCGGAATTTTATCCTTTGGAGTCAGAAATCCGATGATAGGCTGATTTTTCAGAAAAAACAAATTTATAGAAAAAGATTTACATTGGTATCTCTCTTCTATCTCTCTTCTCTATCCCTCTCTACTATCTCTCTTCTCTCTCCCCTCTCTAGGTCTCTTTCTCCATCACTCTCTTCTTCTCTCCCTCTCTACTTCTCTTTCTCTACCCTCTCCAGGTCATTATCTCTTCCTCTCACCCTCTCTCTCTCTCTCTCACCTCTATAGGTCTCACCTTCCATTCCTCCATCATTACCCATGTTGTCAAGTTGCAAGATATTTCCCAAAGTACTTGGTTGTTAGGGTTTATTTGTTTAAGTGTTGGAGTCAGAGTTAGATGAGACCTGCATGATTAAGCTGTATTAAGTGATCAAGTCACCAAGATCTCAATTGTAAACATGACTAGGTTCTAGGGTTTTAGGGTATAGCATAGGTCAAGATTGAGGTATGGTGGTCAAGAATTACCTTCCAATGACAAAATACATCCAAATGACGAAGAATGAAGGCAATGAACTCATAGAAGTTTGGAGGAGATAATTTGACTAAGTTAAAATTTTGTTTAAGTCATGGTCATGATACTAGCTTGCTCATCAAGAGAAATTTGTGTGAATGAACCCTAGAAATGTGCCCATGCTAGAGAAGCAAGAATTCCAATAAAACCTAAGGCAATGCTAGTAAGGGGTCAAAATTAAAGAATTAGGGTACAAAAAACAAAATTTGGCTAAGTCGAGATGTTGCTCAAGAATGACCTAAATCATGGAGTGTAAATCAATCATGAAACATGAGAATGGATAGGTCTTGAACCAAGCAACGTAAGTCCCCCTTGTGATTCCAGTAGATATCACATCACAATCATTGAGTCTATCTACAATATAAAGTCAAGACCCGACTATTGGAATCTTGGAGTCATCCCATTCGATCACGTAGTTTAGCACTTGGGAGGATTTTGTTCAAGAGAGGATAGAATACTTAGTATTTTATTTTGTGTTGCATAGTGCATAAAAAACACATCAACAGAAACCATTGAAAGGTTTGGTTAAAGCCTTTGAATCACAATCTCTACGAGAAGCTATCAAGAGTGCCCAAAATTTGGAAACTTTAGTATCTAAGAACATAATTCATAAGGCACCACTTTTAGAGCAACCAAAGAAGCCTATCAATATAATATTTTATGTACCTTGGATATGTTTTATCCTAAGTGTGATATTCCACTATTAAAAAGCTTAACAATAAGAATGGTGGGTAGAGGTTTGGGGTCAATGGATAGTACCCCTTGTGGGGGGTTTGGGGCCAATGGGTAGTACCCCTTGTGGGGGGTTTGGGGCAGTTCCCCCATCAACAAGGTTAGGGGGCATTGCCAAACCTTTAATACGGATGACATTTTCACAATAATTTCACCATTTTTGTTTAGAATTGGAGTTTCTAATTGGGGGCCATGGGAGACTCATAGGCATCCTCAAGATGGTCAAGAGACTCCTTGGAGTCCCTAGGACATCCCTAAGTGGTACGGCAAGGGGATGTTTCCCCTAAGTATTGCATCCTGAAAAAATAGGGATTTTGGAGGGGGGGAAAGGGTCCCCATGTTTCAATGGTTTCAAAAGATTCTAAGTTTTTTTTTTATCTTGTCATAAAAAAATATAGTCCTCTTGCATCCTTGGATGATTTGAAAATTGAAAACAATTTGACAAGAAAAAACTAACTTCTAAAGTTTAGACTTAGTTTTCTTCTTTTATCCAAGTCACTACAACATTTCAATGATCAAAGTAGGTTTTTTTTGGTGGTTTTGAAGCATCCAAAAGTCTTGAGAAATTCAATATTATCTTTCATTCCACCAAAATTGGAGATCAAGAAGCATGCTCACAAACAAGGATTTGTTTGTAGCTTAAGGCAATCGACTAGTTTTGGGGGCATTTTCAGGTCTAAAGAACCTACCATTGTGTCAAAAAGGCCCATAAGACCCCATTTTCATCTAAAACTTGTCTCTTTTGGTCGTAGAAGCATTTAAGGAAAAAAAAAATCACACAACCAATGATATGCCTATACCATACATATTTGAGTGAAAATAAAAATAAAAAATTGACAAGGTTCGGAGACCATTGAACAATTTGGGAGATTGATAATACATACACTCAATTTATAAAGTCTCAATTTGATGTACTTAATCTTCGAGAGGCCTATACAAAAGCATTTTGTAATTGCGAACTAAGATAAATTTCCATTTTTGGCAGTTTTCATCATGGATTATGGTATTAAATTCTAACATTCTATTGTCAAGATAAATTTAGAGAACCATTTGTACTCAAAACAAGGGATAGTGAAAAATTACATTATGTAGGATCTCCTACCCTATCTCATTGAATTCATTCCTACACCAAGTGACTATGAAAAAAATCATAGGTATTTAACAACAATGACATGGTCCATGGACTAGTGATCCTCCTCTTGATACTCCATCTACAAATGAGAACATCTCTTATGCACGTTGCTACTTCAAAATTAAAAGTTGCTTCTTCTAGAACTTTCCATGATTCTTTGCAATAGGATTATATGTCTTCTAGATTCACCCCACTAGGACACATTCCTATCAAGCATCTTTACTTTTTTGAAAAGTAGACCACATTTCAGATCTAGATGACACCATAATGACTTTGATTTCCTCTTGCAAGATATTCCTCGATCATGTATTGCTTCATCAAAGTTCAAATTTTCTTCTTCAAGGGCTCTCAATGATTCTCTATATAGGATTCTTCATGTCTATGAGATCCACTTCATTGGGAGGCCTACTTAAACATTTCACATCTGTTTGTGGACTCCCACCTTTCAAATATTGATGAAACAATTGAGAATATTTGTCTTCTCATTGATGACAATTCCCATCGAGTTACATCGTCTCCCATTGTAAATTCACTTGTTCTATCCCCACCATATCATGCAACATGACACATTCTATTTCACATTAATTAAGGTCTCACACTTTAATGATTGTAGTCCCTGAATCTTCTATGGAACAATCACAGCTTAACATCAACATCAAGACACATGAGTCGCTTCAAAAACCATACATCTGAATTCCTTTCTGCATTCCACTTGAATGGGAATTCAACAATTTGACAACTCAAGATTTCCATATTGTGAAAGGAAGGTACATTATTTGTTGCAAATGAACCTACTACAACATTCACCATTCAACATTTTACATTGCTTTTCTCTCTTGTTTGTGGAGGCACCAACTTTAGGGGATGGGGTGGGTCTATATTATCCTTCACATGTGTCACTTGGGATGGAGTTTTGTCCTATGGATTTTCTAGTCTCTACTTCGAGAGGGTACACTCTCTTTATAATTTGGGGTTATTTCATATTTTACATGGATACCTAACCTTGTGACCCATTTCTTCTTACCTCAATTGCACTTAAGGGGGTGTGCCAATGTACCATTTTATTCACCAAGTGGATATGTTTTATCATAAGTATGATATTGTATTTGTTTGTTTAGTTTACTTTAGTAATTTCTTTTAACTTGAGATAATGACTTACACATTCTCCTTCTTTCATAGGATTATGTTTTTTTCCTTATCCTCAAAAATTTGGAAACTTGGATAAACAATTCCTTGTCTTTTGGTTTTCTATCTCATCCTCATCTTCATCCTCATGGATTAAAAATCTTGGATATCGAGTGAAGATATTGTGAACTTTTTCATTTTCTCTCTTATAAAATCAACTATGTTATGCTATTTTGATTTTATTATCATTTATATTTAACAATTTTAAAAATGTTATCACTTACATTAATTTCTAGGTTAATATTTATTTTGTAGATTCTAATAGAATTGAATACCATACCCAAACAATATCTAGTATGAACTAGTTAGTTACAGGCTAGGTTCCAAGCGTACTTGGTAACACAATTTTTGAGCTTGTGTTTGTTTATGATTTAACGATTGATGCATCTAGCTTTGCTACGCATCTACTTTGAATACAATGAGAGGGTGATTTTGTCTAAGCCAAGAGACCCTGCTATCTAATATCACCCAAGAAAGATACTGATATTTTACCTTGGAAATATAATCCTTTTGTAAGTATAATTCAATGAATTGTGATAATAACTTAAAACGAAGTGAATTAAAATTTGATTGAGTTCCCCATTGTATTTTAACAAATCACCTAGGAAGATGTTCATTCCTAACAATTTCCAATTCTCTTTCCAAAAGGATGAAAAAGAAGAGAAAGGAACTAATTAATGTTGGGACATAATTTAGAAGACCTATGTTTTGTGTCTGAAAGCTACTAGCCTAAAGAGCATGGAAACAATCTGAAGTCATGGGAGAGAGTTTCAGTTCTATCTCCAGAAATTATGTCCAGTACTCTTGTATTGAATTTTTAAATCCTTCTAAGTTTAAATGTTCATGAGGAAACTCTAAAATTTAAATAAAATACATAAATGAAAACCAATTTTGTTTTCGTCGGAATACTTTTGAAAATCACATCACCTCAATAATTGAATTGTAACAATAAGATTGCATACAAAGTGCAGGTTTGCTATGAAACATGTTAAAAGGGTTAAACTATTTCAATTAATACAAACACTGGAACTATTAAACAACAATAGCTTGTTGGTAATCAAGATTTTAAACTATACCCACATTTTACACCTTTTCATATAGTTACAAAGAACATAGAAAACATGTACATGGAACTATAGATTCCAACATATGTAAAAATACAACAATCTAAATAAGAATGGGAAGCATGTGGAGAATGGTTAAGACATGCATAAATAAAAGGAAAACAAAAATCTCTCAATGTGTATCACAAACAAATCAAGGAAAAAAGCTTTTAGGTAGGGGACCGATATGATCATAAAAATTTCAAAACTTCCAAAGTATAGAGCATTTGAGATTTTACAGAGAGTGAGCTAATTCAGCTTTATTCATGATGAGGCATATTCACAAATTTTGTAGTCACACCATGGTGTTGTTCATGTTGGCTCTATTAGACCCTACAATTAAGATTCCATATATGTACATTATTCAATAAGATTAACTGTGCAACATAATGAAAAGTGTGTTATCTTATTGAGCTTTGCTTTGTTTCAAGAATAGTTTAATATTCTCTACTTAACAGGGCCAACCACGTGAAGGTGGAAGCTCATTTGGCCCCTCCCCCCACCCCCTAACATCACTCTAAATTCCCCATTAACATCTAACATTCATTCATTCTTTCATTCATTCTTTCATCCATTATTAAAATATAACATTCATTCATTATCACATAACGTTCATTGACACATAAAATTCATTAACTTTCATTAACACACAACATTCATCAATAATCATCAACACATATCATTCATGAACATTCATTAGCACATAATTACATTCATTAACACATAATTCAGTCATTATCAAATAAGGTAGATTACAATCATTTCTTTCTTTGTTTTTTTTTTGAAGCTATGTAAAGTCTAAGTGGAGAATCATCTTCTTCATCATTTCCCCCATCTTCGGATGTTCTGCCCTCTTCTCGTGCTCTTGATGTATGCCTAGTCCTATAAAAAGGATGAGGTTGTTGAACCAAAGGGGGGTCCTCTGCAATAACAAAGAATTGGGTTAAATTCAAAATAATTTTTTATTATTGTTACAAGTATTTCATTAATTTATTGAGCACAACCATTACACTCTTTACCTGATGGGGCCACATCATCTTCCACATCATTTTGTCTAGCCTCAACCTCAACATGCTGAACACCCTCTAGATCCTCTAGAGTTGAAATACAAAATGTTACATTAATCAATACACCAATTGCAATTAAATTTGTTTAAAGGAATAACAGTGGTCCTCTTTACCTGATTGGGGAATATCATGTTCCTGATGTTGTCTACCTGGATCATGCTCCACTTGGTCACCACTGACTACATGCTCTAAAATATTAAAAATAAAGGTTGCATTAATTACTACACTAATTTTCAATTTAAGATGTTTAATTGTATTAATAATTACATAAAAAAATTTGAATAGCAAATGAATACCTCCACTACTAGGATGCACATCTGGACCTTCATGTACAGGTTCTGTTCCACGATTATCATGCTACATTCCAATGTCACGCACAGTGTTATCATTCCTTGCTTATTTAAAAAAAATGTAGTCACTTTATGTTGAAACTTAACATCAAATAGATTATTGGTTAAGTATTCAATTTGAAATAATTTTCATTTAACTTATTTACCATTGTGACAGATGCATCAGAATCTCATGTCTGCCCACTCAATTCTCATAGCCATTCAGCCATGGCTATATAGCCTTGCTGGTAGCCAAATCTCTTGTCATCTTCTGTGGGCGCTCTATTGAATTCAGAGCCCTGCATTTTTGCTTAGTATTGTGAATTTTGCTTGTATTGTTTGATAAAAAAAAATGGTTTACAATTTATAAATATTTTGATGTGATACTTAATTTACTGATTCTTACAATTTGTGCAGCAAGTTTCATATAACCACCAGAGCCAAGTTTGTGTTGCCCATGCTTTTCTTGTCTTGCCTTGGTTGCCTTTGACGTGTCACTCAATCTATGAAAAGTTTGAAATATGTTAGATTATATGAATATAATGAATAATTATTACATATTCACATACTTAATAGTATCACATACCTTCTTCTGGCATCTGGTGGTGTATTTCCTTTTTTCCTTTCAATTCTCTCCTTTGCATCCAAAATCAGGTCCTTCCACTCCCTCTCTGGAATCATGGGGGGATGCTCATACTTTACGTTCTTCTCTAAATGTGTCCTGTATTGGTCCCTCACATACTTTAGATATGTGCCAAGTTTTTCTAGGAGCTTAGTCTTGTCAAATGTGTCATTTCCAAACAACCCTACCATATAGTTTGTGAGTTCATCTTTTAACCTTTTTTCTTGGTCATTCCACCTTTAAAGCAAAAACAAACCTGTTAGATTTAGAAAGAAACTGAAGCTACCTTTGATATAGTTCAAGAAATAGATAAAAGGAAAACTATTCTAGCAATGATATGAAATCAAAATAATGGATAAGGGTTAGTTCATGTATGATGTTCCACCTTTTACGTACAGTGGGCCCAAATATCTACAATGTAATGTCATTAAGATTTTTATTAAAAAATCATTTCTTGCAAAAAAAATATGGGATCATTAGTCCAAAATGAGTGATCAGTAAGTAAATTACAATTAGACTATATATAATAATAATTGTAAAGTACCTGGAACCTTCTGTATCTTCAAGGGAATCAATTCTTCATCGCTCACCACCAATGTGGCCTGCAACATTCCTGTACTAGCAATACGGGAAGATCCAGGGAATGATGGTATGTTATCACGAGTAGTCGCCTTTGGCACATCCTCATGCACATCTCCTACCATAGTAAATGAATCCACTATGAAATGCCTCCAAGAAAGAACACTTCAAGGGTAATAAACACATAACAAAAGAGAGAGAAAAAGAGGGATCTACCACCAGTGGGTGGGTCAACATGAGCTAGTCCAACAGATGATGTCTGCATGCTACATGTTACCGACATTACAGTCGGCAATACAGTTGGGGTCGACCTCAGACCCATGTCAGCACTTGAAGAGTAATACATTAAATATATAAAACATTAAAAAAGCATGTTCACAAGTCCAAAGGAGTGGTTTTAATATATAGAACATGGTCATCACCTGAACTACCCGCAATACCCTAATCATCACCACCAAGATGATGAGGCCTTATAAATTTCTGTAAAAACAACACATACATATTTAGTTAATGACATAAAAGAGAAAAAAATATAAACCATTATTGAACTTTTGTTATGATTAAAGCTTTCATTACTGCTTACTTGCAAGTTTTCCACCGTCCGCAACAATAGTTGCACCCTCTCTATTATCTCATCAGTCTGAGAGCTTATGGTTGCCAAATCAACAATCTCTTAGCTAATTTTTCTAATATTCTTTTGTACCAATTGTATAGGGTTTGCGCTAAGTGCGATGTCATCGACGCATAACACTGTTGAGCGCCCCACATCCCTATGGAGGTGTTGAGGTACTACAAGTTCCTTTCCCTTATCCTGAACATCCGTATGTGACAAGAATATAATTAACACTATCAAAATTACTTCAAAACACTCAAGAAAAGATCATAATGTAACAGTTTGCTTCTATCTAATTTGTATAATTACAATGAGGTTTACCTGCTCTGTAGAAGTGTCGGGACCTACACTCCTATCTGTGCTATGTGGTGGATCCATGTGGTCCTGTGACAAAGAAAAAATATAAAAATGTTAGCCAAATGAAACCAAGAGACTTAGCAAAAAAACTTAATAATACAATGGTTTATTGGATTCATTAATTGGAAGTTGGCTTAAATGGTATATATATAGTATGTACCACCCCCATGATAGTAACTTTGTTTGTATCTATACGATTCAAATTGTAATCGATTAGCACCTCTTCCCCTGCACTTATTGATTTTATCACACATAAAAACACACAATTTCCCTCACATGCCTCAAATATGCAATTGGGTTGCTTATTAGTTGACCTAGGTCGTGTACTATTTATAAAACCTGCAATATTCGTTGTTGCTTTTGGCCTTTCATTAATGTATACAGCCACTCATTTACTTTGATCATTATCTTTTTGTTGTATATAATTGGCTGACAGTGCATACCTATGCATACTTTTTTTATATCGAACAATCTGCATCCAATCATTATAATTGTAACAAGGTCCAACAAACTCCATCAATTCAGCAACTTTGTTGTAACAGACCTTTATGTTGTCCATGGAAAATAGGCCCAAACCATGTAACGACGAAGATGTTATGCGATATATCCTCTCATTAACACAAAAATCAGTGTTTATTGGAGGAAGTTCCTTGGGTACACATTGTTTTAGTAGATGTTTGTACCTCAAGGGAACCTCAATGTCGCCTTTGGTCTCATCATCATAAGAACATGAACCCCCTTGAGAAAGAAAAAATTCCATGCATTTATTGAATTTTCTTCTTGTAGGATTTTGCCAAGATCAAGGGCACAATGAAAAGCATAAAAGAGACAATGGAATGACAAGAACAAACTGTATTCTCATCAATATACAAATGATCAACTGGATTAACCAATACAATGAATAGAGGCCTGCTTATATAGGCAAGGCCATATGGATGTATGAGCACACAAATATGACATGTGGCTCAATCAAAAAAACGGGTAGGTAAGAAATACTAAGGGTAGGTAGGAGAAATAATATAATATTCCACAAGAGGTGGATGACCCACTGAATGTGGAGTGTAACAGCAAAATAAGACCACAAAAGGTGGAATTTCTCCTACAAGCTCTATCCCTAAGTGCACACTTCCCTAAGTGTCTCAAATCCAAACTACGAAGAGATGCATTATCCTAAGTTAAATTGAGTAAGTGTAATAATATCCAAAATGAATATTTATTTACACCAACACCCCCCCTTAAGTGCAACTTAGGGGAATGAAGACTCAAGTCAACAATGCGAGATGGGTCCCGGCTACTAGGCCATGATAGGTACCCATGTACAATATGCAAATGCAAGCAAAACTATGCAATGCAATCTCTCACAAACGGAGAAAGGGAGAAAACCCAGTGGGAAAAAACTCCCCCCAAAAGAGAGATGAATGTACAAAAGACTCTCAAAGAGGAAAAAGTCCCCCCCATAAGAGAGGAAGGAGAAGTCAGCTGACCCCCGCTAATGACACATCCCGCACCCCCAAGAGAGCTCACAACTGCTAGGAATTACTCTCAGTGAAAGGTCTGGTGAATATGTCAGCAACCTGCTCTGCTGTAGGACAATACTGCAAATCAATGACCTGCTCTTGGATGAGCTCTCGGATATAGTGCATATGAATCTCGATGTTTTTGGTCTGCTGGTGCTGGACCGGGTTCTTCGAGATTGCAATAGCACTCTGATTGTCACAATGGAGAACTGTCGGCCGTGGAGTGGTGAAACCAAATTCTATGAGAATCTACTGAAGCCAAATGGTCTCAGTCGCTGCGTTAACAATGCCTCGATACTTATCCTCAGTCAAAGAGAGAGCAATAGCATGTTGCTTCTTACTCTGCCAACAAATGGGGCCCGAACCAAGGTGAAAACTGTAACCAGAGGTAGACTTACGATCAACTAGATTGCCAGCCCAATCGGAGTCTATGTAACCAACCAAGCGAAGTCCTGTGCCTGCTGCATAGTGAATCCCATATTGATGTGTACCTTGGATGTAATGAAGGATGCATTTGGCGGCTTTCCAATGAAGCTCATGTGGTTCTTGCATGAAGCAAGAAACCATGCCAACTGCAAATTAAATATCAGGGCATGTATGAGTCAAGTAGATGAGACTACCCACAAGCTGACGATACAAAGTGGCATCAACTGGTGGAGAGGAACATTGAGCCTCAAGCTTGACTCCTGAAAGAAAGGGAGTCGGGGCAGGCTTACAATCAGCCATATGAAAGCGTGCAAGTAGATCAAGAGCATACTTGGGCTACGATAGTGTAATCCCGGAAGGTGACTGTGAAATCTCTATCCCGAGAAAGTAGTGCAAAAGACCCAAGTCAGTCATAGCAAATCTGTCATGCAAAGAAGATTTGACCCTTCTAATGATGGATGAAGTACTCCCTATAATGATCAAGCCATCAACATAGAGCACAAGTATCAAGTGAGAGTCATCCTGTCACAAAATGTAGACATTCAGATCAAAATGACACCTGGTGAACCTTGCGGATAGAAGAAAGGAATCCATCTTGGCATACCAAGCCCTGGGGTCCTGCTTAAGGCCATGGAGAGTTTTCCTTAGTCTGCAAACCAAGGAAGTATCCTAGATGAAACCCTGTGGCTGCTCCATATAAATCTCCTCATCAAGATCACCATGAAGAAAAGCACTCTTCACATCCAACTGATGTATAGCCCAACCATGAGTTGCAGCAATAGCAAGTGTCAAACGAATGGAGTTCATCTTGGCTACGGGGGCAAAGGTCTCAGTATAGTCAACACCTGCAACTTGAGAAAAACCTTTTGCAACAAGCTGAGTCTTATACTTATCCACACTACCATCTGCTGCAAACTTGGTCTGATAGATCCACTTACATCGAACCATCTTTCTCCCCTTAGGGAGATGGACTAGATCCCATGTGTTGTTCCTCATCAAGGAACTATACTCTTCCTCCATAGCTTGGTCCCACTTAGGATCCCCTAAAGCTTCCCTAAATGTCTATGGATCGGAAGTGGTAGCAATGAAAGCATGTGGAAGATCCTAATGTTGTGATAGAGTTCTCCGTGTATCCGAAGGATCCCCAACAAGAGAACCCGTAGACTCAAGTGTCTGTTGAGCCCAACGAGGTCTAGGTGGAGGTGGAGAACGAGGCTCCTCAACTGCAAGTGGACCCTGCAGAGGTGTAACCTTGCGAGCCGGATTTGAGGGAGTCTCATCATCAGAATCACTAACATTACTATCCATAATGGAGGAAGGTGGAGGAGGTAGAGAGGCTAAGCTAGGAGAGCTTTCCTCAAAGTGAACACTCCTCTCAATGAATACCTCATGTGTCTCTAGATCCATTAATCTATATGCCTTAACACCCTCAGGATATCCAACAAACATGCAAGGTCGACTCTAAGGTTCCAATGCCTTGCGTTTCTGTGGAGGTATGCGAGCCCATGTTGGACACCCAAAGACTCTGAAATGTCTCACAATCGGTTTCCTACCAGCCCAAGCTTCAAAAGGAGTAATACCTTGCAAAGCTTTGTGAGGAACCCGATTCTGGATGTGTGTGGCACAACTGATAGCCTCTGCCCGAAAGCCAGGATCAAGAGAACGTGCATGTATCATACAGCTAGCCATTTCTTTGAGAGTTCTATTCTTGCGTTCTGCAACCCCATTCTGCTGTGGAGTGTATGCAATAGAATGCTGAAGATCAATCCCCTCAAATGTACAAAAATCCTCAAGTCTCTTGTTCACATATTCCCTTCCATTATCTATGCGAAGAATCTTGACCACTTTCCCTGATTTCTTCTCCACACAAGTCTTGAAGTCCTGAAATTTGTCAAATACTTCACTCTTATGAATGAGAAAGTAGACCCAAGTGAAGCGGGAGTAGTCATCAATGAAGGTAAGAACATAGCGGGCCTTACTGAATGAAGGTGCTGGAAATGGACCTGCTACATCACTGTGAACAAGTTGAAGAACTTCCAAAGCTCTCCAAGTTTTCCCTTTATCAAACTTCTCTTCGGGATGCTTGCCCATGGAACAACCTGAACATACACCCTCTGAAAAACTAATTCGAGGTAGACCTGTGACCATGTCTTTAGTGCTGAGCTGCTGAAGATAGCGATAGTTGAGGTGACCAAACCGCTCATGCCATAGCTTACTTTCTGAATTTGAATGAGTAAGCAAGGCCCTAGAAGGTGAACTTGGTACAAAGTGGGAAAATGAATAAAGCCTTGAGTTGTCATTGACTTGTCCCACTGCTACCAAGGCATCATCATCAAGTTCCTTTACCACAACTGAATTTGGTGTAAACTCAACCTTTTTCCCATTCCCATGGTGAGTGATTTGGTAGATGGAGAGAAGGTTGGTAGACAAGTTAGGAACATAGAGAACATTCTCAAATGTTCCATCATCCATGTTAACTGAACCTTTCCCTTCAACCTCTACTTGTGTGTCATCACCTATGTAAATGTGAGGTACCTTAGATGGCTCCAATGAAGAAAACTGCTCCTTTGTAGAACCCATGTGATATGAGGCACCCGAGTCAAGTGTCCATTGCTGTGAAGAACCTGTTGTAGCCACAAATGCTTGGCCTTTTCCCTTAGACTGTGAGGAAGAGGAAGGAGATGAATCCTTCTTTCTGTAGGCAGATGGCAAGTTGATGTTGTTTTTCTTGAGAAGATTGGTTAACTCATCAACTTGCTTTGTGTGGCATTGATGCTCATCATGACCATATTTCTTGCAATATGCACAAGTTGGTTTATCCTTCTTAGGTGGTGTCCCCTTCTTGGAAGAGGATGAAAAATCGCCTTGTGATGGAGAGGATGATTGTCCTTTTTCCTGGTGTGGCTTAGACTTGGATTGCTTCTTCTTCTTGTTGGAATCTTTGCCTTGACTTCCTTGATTTCCTTGATTTGCTACCAAAGCCTTGGACTTTGAAGACTTGAGAAACCCCATGTTCAACAACTTAGTTTGTTCCAATATTAAAATTTCTATGAAAGCATCAAATGAAGGCATAACATAAGAACTCCCCACTATCAAACGATGAGTTTGGAAGCTAGACACAAATGCTGCATATTCTGGAGCAAGCTTATCCAACAAGTTGAAGATCAACTGAGCATCCTTTTTGTCAATTCCACAATCCTTTAGCTTTTCTCTTAACTCATTTGCTTTGGTTACATAATCTTGGATTGTATCAAAACTCTTGGGATCTAAGTTGGTGAGCTCATTGTCAATTTGATAGCCTCTGATTTCATCAACTTGTCCATACAATTTTTGAAACATATCCCAAGCCTCTTTAATTGTTTTACACTTCTCAATGTGGAAAATGAGGTCATCTGATACATACTTGCGTAAGGTTCCAAGAGCCATGCAATTCTTTGTGAGCCATTCTAATTGAGAAATTGGATCAGCCTTAGGATTAGGTGGTGCTGTGATTGTTCCATCTATGTAGTGTGTGAGACCCTTTTCCATTAGTTTACTCCATACTTTAATTTTCCATGATGCATAATTATGTGGAGTTAATGGTGGAAACTTATTAGGACTCATTGCAACAAGAATGGAAGGAGCACAATGAGAGGCACAATCACACAAGACACCCCCCCAAATTCACTCAATCAAAGAACCCCCCCCCAAATGTGATGATTTTGGCACTTTATAAGTAGTGCGTATACAATGGGCCACTTGCAAAAAATGGCAAAGTGGACTTCTGATTACAATTTTACAACTACCTCAATAAGGCCAAAAGAGTCTCAAACTGATAATGCAAGAGATCTAACTAAGATCCAAGCAATTTACAAGTATCTAATAGGCCAAATAAGACCAATATCTAAAAGTACAATTTTCACTCAAAATCTCTGAAATCTGATCATAGATTCTGAAAGTAGACAAAAAAATAAGCACTTTCAGAAAAAAATGGCACCTAAAAAGGAGGTCGTATGAGCTCAAACGAGGCCTTTGAAGTTGCAGAATTAAGGATTGGACAGGTACAGTTGTCATAATCCAAAATTTTTGAAAAACCTGTGCACCAAAATCAAAAAATTACCACACCACTGTGAAGATCATGAAATTTTAGCCCATTTCAAAAAAAATTGCACCAAAAAAGGAGCAAAAATGAGCAAGATATGGCCTTCCAAAGTTGGACTGCAAAACTGAAAAGCCCAATGGAGAGGGGTCAAAAAAATTTCAAAAAGTGTTGATGTGGTGCTGATGTCAGCAAGTCATTGTGTTAAATTTGATGGCCGTATGACCGTCGCACAAAATTCGCCTCCCTACTGACTGGGCGTCCGTACTGTACGGACTGCTAACTGTGCAGGTGACTGTGCAGGCCGTACGGATGACGTTGCACTGTACGAATGACTGCGTGGCTCTGTGACTATGTAGTACGGACTGTACGGATCTATCGTGGTTGTGTAGAGGATGTGGCATACAGAGGGCTGTTTGAGAGCCATGTGGTGGGTCGGTATGCTGACTGCGTATCAGCGTGGCTGTTGCCAGAGGCGGTGGCTGGTCTGGTGCCGTTGGCGGCCGGAGGTGTCTGGGCAGTCACCGGAAGTCTCTGGCCGATGGTGGCACTGGGTAGACGGGCGCGGCGGCTGGGGCGTTCTGAGGCGGTGGCGCGGTGTTTGTGCAGCGAGCGGGGCGCGGCGTTCGGAGCGACTGGCGGACGAAGCACAGTGGCGGCGGCGGGACCTGCAAAAGGGTACGGGTGGTGCTTGCAACCCCTGCACGACACGCAGGTACAGTGTACGGGGGGGTCTGCGGACCCCCAAACAAATATGCAGAAAAAACCTTTTTTTTAAAAATTTTTTGCTTTGTTTTTTTTTTTTCGATTTTTTTTTTTCATTTTGAAATTTTTTCGAAATTTTTTTTTAAAAAAATAAAAAAATAAAATTTAAATTTTTTTGAAATCCGTACAATAATAGCCAAAATGGGGAAAAAAAAATTTCTCACCAAAATAGGTTGACTTTATAGTCAAAATTAATGGAAACGGCCTCCCGGATTCAACGGTGATGTCCAAATCACTGTATGACGCCCCCAAAAAATGAAGATCCCCAAATCCGAAAATAGAAGCCTTCCACGATGTTTCCAAAAACCGATCAATGAAGCCCCAATAGCTCTGATACCATGTAGGATTTTGCCAAGATCAAGGGCACAATGAAAAGCATAAAAGAGACAATAAAATGACAAGAACAAACTGTATTCTCATCAATATACAAATGATCAACTGGATTAACCAATACAATGAATAGAGGCCTGCTTATATAGGCAAGGCCATATGGATGTATGAGCACACAAATATGACATGTGGCTCAATGAGAAACAAAGGTAGGTAAGAAATACTAAGGGTAGGTAGGAGAAACAATATAATATTCCACAAGAGGTGGATGACCCACCGAATGTGGAGTGTAACAGCAAAATAAGACCACAAAAGGTGGAATTTCTCCTACAAGCTCTATCCCTAAGTGCACACTTCCCTAAGTGTCTCAAATCCAAACTACGAAGAGATGCATTATCCTAAGTTAACTTAAGTAAGTGTAATAATATCCAAAATGAATATTTATTTACACCAACACTTCTAATCTTTTGATCTCTAGTTGATCTCCCTATTTGAGATCTACTACATGTCTCACTTTCCTCTTCTATTCCTACATTTCCCTCACTTGAGGAAGACACATCTAACAAATACCTATTTGGTGATACCTGTGCACCATCAAATGAGAGAGTTAGTTGGTAATGAGAGAGATATTTTGCAAATGAGGGTAATATTGATGAAGAAGTTGGCCATAAAGTTGATGTTGAGATTAAAATTTGAGTAAGTCTAACTGGGGCCTCAAGTGTTGATAACTGTATTAGATTTGCTACTAATGTTGAGGTTTGAAAAACTGAGGAAGTTTGTTTTTCTTGTAATTTTTAAAAAATATATTATTTCTATAAGGTGTATTAACTTATACCTGTCAATCCATGAGACTGTGCAGGATCCTTGTCAAAGGGGTTCAGGTTCCTACACCAACAATTGAGCATCATAAGCATCACATATGTATCATCATAAATGTAATTGAGCATCATAAGAATCACATATGTATCATCATAAACATGTAATCCATCACATACATATCATAAATCACCATCCATCACATAGCTAATAAGTAGTCCACATTCCATAAATAAACACAAAGTTCAAAAATGTCATATGTATCATCATAAGCATGTAATCCATCACATATGTATTTTAAATCACCATCTATCACATAGCTAGAGGTGCATCGTGAATTAATTAAGTAATGGCATTAGAATTCAAAACATATGAATTATTTATGTAACCATATAAGTCTAACAAATTTCTATCAAGATATCAATATTAAATAGATAATATAATAATCGCATCTCATACATTTCATTCATGTCATTGATCTTCTTCTTCATCCAACTCATCATCATGACCATCATCATCATCATCATCATCATCATCATCATCATCATCATCATCATCATCATCATCAACAACATCATCATCGTCGCCGTCATCGTTGTCATCATCATCATCATCGTCATCATCATCATCATCAACATCATTGTCATCACCATCACCGTCACCATCACCATCACCATCACCATCACCATCACCATCAGCAGCAGCATCATCATCATCAGCTTCTTCTTCGTGTACATTTCCATCAGGAACATCATCGACTAACTATCGATCGCGATCATCATCTATATCATCTTCTACTTCTTTGGTATCTTCTTCTTCCATCACATTATACATTATCGGCCTTCCTCTTGGATCATGTCTAACAACAAATCACCAACCCAGTTTATGTGGAACCTCTAAGTAAAATACCTGCTCACATTGACTTGGAAGAACATAGGGCTCATCCCCAACTCATTCAAATGACCTTGTATTAACCATTGTAAATCCATTATCATGTTCGATAACAGTTCTATCAGGATCATTTTTATTCAGTCGTAGCCTATACCATTTGACAACGAACAAAACTAATTTGAAGGAATTAAAGTCACACTCAAGTATATCATCCAAAATGCCATAGTATTGATTTTGAGACTCTTGAGGATGTATGTCATTTCTAGATGAAATATTGGTCACCTCAAAGACTGCAGTTATCCCAGAATCACAAGTTTTCTTCGTGTCATCCAACTGTTTGATGCGAAATTTATGACCATTGTAGCACATAGCCTTGTGGTGTTTGACCTACAATATGTCTAACATATTAAAATTATTGCATCATGAGTTGATAAACATACGTGTGATTAATAAAATTATACGTACCTGTTGATCTCTTAAACCATATGCTAAATCAATTTCCCTTTGTGTAACATTAGAATCTCCATTACAATGAGCTTCTTTAACCAATGAAGCAACACCATCCCATGTTAATGTGCGACCAGATTGTTGACATCGTTCAATCCACACCGTCATCCAATCAAGATTGTTTGCAATATACAAATGTAGCGCATCCCACTCCTGACCAACTGTACAAATAATTAATAGACCACTTACAACAGATTTATTTAGAAGATGAAGAATTAATATACTACAATAACATCTTATAATTAACTCTCACTTTCTTCAATCTACCTTTCCCCATCAAGTGCTCCCCTTTGAATTTTTTAATGGGGTTGGGATCCCAAATGCGATCTACATGGATTTTTGTTGCAAACTTAGGAAGATATTCAGTAATGTACACCATAGTTTGGTATACCATATATCCCTCCACCATAGAACCCTCAGGATGTGCTCTTTGTCGAACCAAAGCCTTCAAAAATTTTAAGTGCCTCTCAACCATCCACATTGACCTAGTGTGTACAGGTCCACACAATTCAATCTCCTCAACTTGGTGTATGAGGTAGTGTTCTTGTGCATTGAAAAAAGTTGAAGGTAGACACTTTTGCATTTCACACATTAGATGAGGGATTTTTCTCTTCCAATATTTTATATCTTCCTTGTGGATTTCTTTAGATGACAACCACCTAAAAGAGATTGAAGACGCAAAAATATATTAACGAGACTTTACAAAATAATATACAATATATTGCATAACAAGTAAAACAAATGGCAAATATAATATCTATACAACAAATTGAACAAACATCACTACTTACCTCATGTATTTTCCAAGATCATATATGACTTGCTTGATATTATTGTCGAAGTGGTCTAGGAGAGATAGAGGTAGAACGTACTGCAATAATTATAAAATGATCTTTTCATTGTTTTCTAACATAATACAATGAAAAGTACATGCGCAGTATACAAATATATAGTAAATACACAAGAATGTGAATTACATTAATGAAGGTATGCCAATCATGCATTTTCATCCCTGGCCCAAATTCACTCTTCTTTGATATGAGATTGTTTATGTTCACAGCAGATCCTGTGGGAAATCGAATTTTTCGTATGACTTCTTTTATAGAATTGCTTTGCTGCTCTATTAATAACCAAGGAAGGGCACTTATATTAATCTGATCTCCATTGCTATTTGATTGTATGACATTTTTCATTGCATGATTGGATTCCATAATGTCACTACAAATTTTGACAATTTTTTCTTTGTCACGCCTTCCATCCAATATTTTCCATAATGTCTCTATTATATTCTTTCTGATATACATTGTATCAAACAAATGCACAATTTGTAGCTACTCGTAGTAAGGCAACCTACTGAATTGTATGGGATAACTTTTTAGTCCCTTTGGAAGGTGGTCTTCCATGCCTTGATGACCTTCAGTATCATCAATTACATCATCAATAAACAAAACATGATAGAAAAATTCAAATTCCAAACATAAACCATTAGATGGAATGACATTACCTTGATAATTAATTCTATTATATTCCAACTTCCATAAGTGAGGAGTCATTCTTTGTGGCTTTGATGTAGTCTCTTCTTTCCCATTGAAAAGATGTTTTTCAGTATTCTGGTACTTATGATTTTTGTGAAGGAAGTGCCTATACTCATCAAACACCTACTTTCCTAAACTTTTTGAATGACAAGATTTCATCTTTGGACCACAAACTGGACATGCAAATCTTCCCTTTGTTTGAAGACCTACAAGATAATGTATAATTCTATTAAATCTGTTAATTTTTATAATTATAATTATCATGCGGAACTTGAACACTATAACATACCACAAAAATGTGTTAGCCCTGGGGCATCATGTATTGTCCATACAAGCATTGCATGGAATTGAAATTGTCTGTGTCCTATTGGTCTAGAAATGTCATACATGGTGACACCATTCCATAACTCTAGCAACTCGTCAATAAGAGGCTCAATATATACATTCATATCTTTAACTTGGTACTTGCCTAGTGGAATGAACAAAAACATTACATAATTATTATGACCATTTTACTGCAATATTTATAATTAAATGTAGATGACTATTAAATGATAAAATACCTAGAACAATCATTGCCAACATTATGTGCTCCCTCTTTATTGAAATCCGTGGAGAAATATTATTGTTGATAACAAAAATATGCCACACCGAGTAAACAGATCTCAACTCTCCAAATGGATTGACACTGTCCACTGCCAATGAAAGCCTGAGATTATGAGGTTCTTCTTTAAAGTGTGGCCACTTTTCCTCTATGTCCATAAATGCTAAACCATCCACAGGCATTTGAATAATGTCATCCCGACTTCTATTGCATGCATGGTAATCCATAAATTGTGCCAAGCTAGTGCACCTGAATAATCGTTGCATACGTGGAATAATGGGAATATAACAAAGAACCTTGCGAGGCACCTTTTTTGTTATTTGATCTGTTTGATATCTACTGATATGACATTTAGGGCATTTTGTTCCAAATTCATGTTTTTTATGATATATAATATGATCATTGGGACAAGCATCTATTGTTTGATACTCCATTCCAATATCTTTCATAATGGCAGATAATTCTCGGTATGAGCGAGGTAGAATATTTGATGGTGGTAAGAAAAACTCACCTATCAATCTATAGCCAAAAAAAAAAGTTTGAGGTGTTAATATAAAGAATATTAATGGTACATGATTCACCATTTATTAACTGTAATGACATGTATGACACACCTTAACATACGTGAGATTGTTATGTTGGATAAACCATTCATAACCTTCAAGTTCACCAACAACAATACAACAAAGAGAAGAGTTGTTTGGGAGCCTTTGTAAAGGGGGCTCATATGCCTTCTCAAGAAGAGGTAAATCATGAACATCAAGGTCATCCTGATCATCATGATCAGCTGTGCCAGTACTAAATGTGTCATGGATCAATGTATTTGTACCATCATCTTCAATTGTGTTTTCTGGTGCATGATCGTCATCTTCCATGGGATCATTATCTTTAGCTTTGATATTCACACCTCCATGTTCCTCCACTTCGAAAACCATATTCTTTGGGTTGTGTTGGTCCATATCATGTGCCCTGGGGTGCTCAACCTATATAAAAATGATCAACATAAATAAACCATGATCATGATCTCATTGTCAAGTGATTTCTTATGTATATAAATTGTTAAAATGATATAATGAACAACTTACTAGTGGATGATAATCATGTCCCCCTTCAATGTGACCATGTTGCCTACAATGTTTATTAGCTATTTTGATTAGAAATCTTCTAGTCTTTAAGCCCTTACAAATTTTGAAGGGACAATAACATTTCCCATCACCTTTTCTTTTCAAGTTAGACCATAATCTAGTAATTGTCTCCTTATTTTGTTCTTCACTGATATTATCTGACATGGTCTTTCTTCATAAGCAAAAAAATCAGGCTATAAAAACTTCAGTGCAAAAGCTTCACAAAAATTGCAAATCGAACGAAAACCATTTAACTCTTCTTTTTCATCTTAAAACATTGAACTTAATAGAGAACGCATTTAATGTAGCTGATTGTGTGAATTTCTGAGCATTATGTCTACAAATTATTACTAAAAGTTTGCCTGTTGCAGACTTTCTGAGAGACATTTTTGAGTATTCTAAGCCTTGGTTCTTGTATTTTCACTGGTGATAAGTTGGAAACTTTATGGCAGACCTATAGCCAATCGATCTAATTTTGACAAGTTATACACCAAGAAAACAAGCATCTAGAACTAGCATTGTTTGCAGGTCACCCCTACCCTATGCCATGGGTATATGACTACCCAGAACTCCAGTTTAAGCATCAATCCTAGAAATGATCGGTATATGACTACCCAGAACTCCAATTTAAGCATTAAGTTACATCATTATTGACCTTACTTTGGGATGCTATGTATGAGATTGGAACCTTTTGTAAGGTGTGATCAATGTGCTATCATAAA
Organism: Cryptomeria japonica; assembly: GCF_030272615.1. Taxonomy (NCBI): domain Eukaryota; kingdom Viridiplantae; phylum Streptophyta; class Pinopsida; order Cupressales; family Cupressaceae; genus Cryptomeria; species Cryptomeria japonica. The sequence goes on along the minus strand of NC_081413.1, from coordinate 448,845,115 downwards.
TGCAAAGCCAAAACCATTTTTATGAGATCATGATCCCACTAATACTATTTTGCCTTGTTAATTTTGCACCCACAAAAATGATAGAACCAGATATAATATGCCATCAATGCCCATATACTGACAATGCTCAAGATGAGCCACTTAGAGGTAGAGTTTAACCACTTTCCATATAGGTATATTATCTCTAAACTCATTTTCCCTATAGGTAACTGATTAGGTTCATTTTAGAGTCTTATTTCCAAATATGTACCTCTATGTTAGCTTTTTGCTTTATTATTTGCCTGTTTATGCTTGATCTTGTCAATTTTGCATAATTTTACTTAGTTCTTGCATTTTCAATGAAATTATATCTAATCATATCCAATCACATCAAAATGGAACAATTAATCATATTGCTGGTCTCTCCTAGAGGAATTAAATTGAACCAAATTGACTATTCCCCAATAAAATGTTTTGAAATGGTGAATGTATAAGTTTGTAGTTTACTTTCCTAGACTAGGACCCCATTTCATCAACATTTCACTATGAAAGCATAAATATTTTTTCTTGAAGAGAACATCTTACAGATTATGCTTCAATGTATAACACATTTTCATAATCAATCATTCGACTTCACATGGATAAAAGAATTCACATATTCTAAATCATGATATGATGATGTGAACAACTCATATGCAACTATATGGCATGCAAAGCATTTATTTTAACATACACTTATTCATCCACATTGCAGGGATAACAATACAAGGCTCACATATTGGTCTAAGAGGATGCCATGGTCTCACAAAGAACCATATGAAATGATGGTTTTGAATCCACACACAACTAGGGAGGATCCATACAATTATGTATGACTTCCCCCTTGTTTGTTTAATGGGATTAGCCTCCAAGACATAACTATCAATAATCACTAAGAATGTACAAGTGGATCGTAGCTACCCATACAACAAACACTTACCCCTATCCTCAAATTTTCCCAATGTTTGATTCCTTATATACACTCATCCAAGGTTATCTACATCGATCTTGGTGAGGAATCACATCACAACAAATAAGGCAACATTTAAAAATAGCAAGAGTTTTACTAAACTACCAAATATCATAAATATTGAAAGAAAGAAAAAATAGTATCAATAATAAGTCAAATAAATGTGTTCAATTCCAATAGCAAATCAAACATAGCCACAATAACTAAACAATAGAGAAAACTCACAATAGTGATTAAACTAATTCAAACAAGATAAAATAAAATTGTTGGCCCATGCAACAAAGATGAGAGATCATCAATAATTGAAGGAAACTTCACAATCCTTAAAAGTGCACATTACATAACTATACGACTAGAAATTGTGGCTAAATAGAGTGAAGATTCATCATGACTCCGATAATAGTCCCTCATGTGTGCATTTGTGGCATGAACACAAAAACTCCCACATGGCATGGCCATGTACCTAATGGAGAAGACATGCCTAGGCTACATACCCAAAAAACATGACTATAATAATAGTCCCTCATGCATGCATTTGTGGCCTGCACACTACAAATCCTAACATATCATGGCAATACACCTCATAGAGAAGACACACCTAGGGCCACATTGCACATAGCAACATGCCTCACAAAGAAGACATGCATAGGGCACATGCCACATAGCAATGTGTCTTATGGAAAAATGTGCATGCATGTCACACACCAAAGCTATATGTATACATCATGAGGCACATTCATATGTTATCAAACACAACCTATTGTATCTAACATGAGTTCCTCTCTACATGTGTGTAAATCTTCCAACACTAATCGCCACTAAGAAGGAATAATATAAAATTCATCTTCAAATATTTTTGTGTGTGTGTGGAATAGTATCTTTGAACCCAAATCGCTACCATCAACAACATGTAACCATCACCTACACTATATCAAAACGTAAGTATGGTGTGAAATCATATCTATTTGCATAATGTCAAAACACATGCAAACATGAAAATCATCATAGCATGAAAAAAAATCAATCTCCACATGTTGGAACAAAGATATAAATAAGATAATAGGGTAAGAGGAAACCCGTACCAAGAACCACATACCAACTGTCGGCAATGCCATCAAGATAAATGTAGGATAGGATACCACTATGAGCCATACAATGGTCCATTCTATGAGGAGAACTAGGGGATACTATGTTTGAAAGGTGTGGTCAATAGAGATAATCCCTACTAATGCCACAATATGTCACCATAGCTTCTTGAGTTTTTCATTCTTCTACTTAACACCACATTTATTGAGTTCCTCAACAATGAGGTTGGTTCTCAATAGGATGCACAAACATGTAAACACACAAGCATGGTTTCATCATACTTGTACAACAATACAAATTCATTTTTCTAGTTAATTACTTAGTGCAAAAATAACTCCATTACATAACATAGGGCAATAATCGCCATAAGTTTTCAAATAAACTACCCAAACATCAATTGGATTTACCCTTTCTAAGGTACAAACATAATTTATTTATAACTTCAAAATTAAAATAATCACAATACATCAAAATAAGTTCAATAGTGCATGGAAATAGACAACATGATCCATAATTAAACCCATAAATTACCCTAATTGGATATGCTAATAAAATGGTGTCTCAAATAATAGAGATTATGTTGGACCTATAATAGAGATCTGGACTTTGTTTCATCATACACAAACATGGTTTCATCATACTTGTATCCAAATAGACCATCCATAGATATGTACTCAGTATCACAATCTCATGGGTACCCTTTTAGCTGAATTTACCCTATATTTAGGTGAATCTACCCTTGTATCATTCCTTGATCTAGTATGTCATTCCACCAATCAATAATTTTTACATATTCTTGGGAGAATACAGTATCCCTTAGGTGAATATGCCATATCCTTAAATGAATCCTCCTTGTCATCATCCTAAGTCCTCTTTTTGTTAAGTCTTATCCCTTCATCTTTAGGAAAATCCACCTATCCTTATGTGAATCTACTTTCTCTTAGGTGAATCTATTTCACATAAATCATTTATCTTATCCATATTTCTTATACAAATGGTGAATTTTTCCTATCCTTAGATGACTACACTCCCATTTAGGTGAATCTATCTAGTTTTAGTCTCCTTCCATTATTTTGTCCAAATTTGTATCCTCTAGTTTACATGAATCTACTTGTTCATAGGAAAATCAACCCTATCATTCTAAGGAAAATTCACCTTGTCATCATCCTTAATCATCTACCTTTCAAGTGTATAGTCCATCCATCCTTGGGAGAATCTAACATATTATTGGGAAAATCCACTCCCTCTTAGGTGAATCAACCTTTTCTACCTTCTCATTAATCTATTATTTGTTCTAATAAGGACACAAAAGTGGATAGAAAACAATAGAGGAGATAGTACTCAAACAAGTACTAAGGAATTGCATTAGTGACACGTCACAAATGTGAGTTATACATGTTCCAAATTGATTGATTCTCATGAAGGAACTAAGTTATCTACAATAAATAGCCACCCAAGAAACCCATTTGCTTTAGGCAAACTATCTTCTTAGTAGTAGCTTAATTCTTTAGACACTTGATTTAGATATGATCTTCTAAATGGTGTTAAAAAGAGTAATTAGTCACCAACCAACCACACTCTTCATTTGTATATTTAAGAATTAGTTTGGTCAAACCTTGATTGTAACAAGAATAACCAAATCCTCCATGATAAAGTTAACAAAAAATATATTATTGCATAACCAAATCTTTGTGGTGGGTGTGTTCAACAAATATATTATTGTGTGAATTTATTTTGTCCAAAATGTAGGAACTTGATCTACATATCCATGAAGGCATGATTAGGTCTCTATACAACACTATTTTGTTGATGCATATATGTATTGGTTAGTTATTTTCTTTTAGTTGTGGATAAACCATTTTGAGTGAATTTCTCATTTACTTGAGCATTTTGCATTTAGAGAACAACTGGATGACCATTCAACAAGGTGTTTAAACTCTTTGAACTTCACAAATGCTTGAGCTTTTCTTGTCAAGCAATGTACCCACATCTTAAAGACATCAAATTATGAAAGATGATAGTCCCAAATCTACAAATGACTGTCACAACATAGTGAATAAGGGAAATCCATAGATACATTAATGAGTAGCCCTAGATCAATACAAAGGGAAATATAGTCATGTTTATCTCAATGAAATAAAGTCATGTTTATCTCAGTGCAACGTTTTCCAACATCCTCCCTGCATGGGCCAAAATAGGAGCTTTCAAACAAGTTATGGACATCCATCAAAGCATAATCGAAGGGGGTTTTTTGTCAGAAATTAGTTACAAAAATCACAAAATGGGGTAGCATACACATGGCATGTGAATTGTATGATAGAATACCTCAAAGAGATGTCATTTCATGGAATTTTAAGATCGCATGTAAGATTTGGATTGGATCAATTTGGTGTGAACTTTACCTATCTACCGTTTGAGACCGCATGTAGAATAAATCATTCTGGTGATTAGAACCGACTAAAGAAAGAGATTTGTTGCTTATTAACGATCATAGCATAGTCCAATTCCGAGGTGGGCAGGAATCAAGACATTTCTAGGGCATGGTTCCCGCAGCCCTGAGCAATAATATATTAAGGAAGGAATAAACCACTGTTATTATGCACAAAATGGATTAATTTGCAAAAAAAAACCAGTTGCCCTTGATTGCGAAAAAAAATTAGTTGCCCTTCATTGAAAAACAAAGAGTTCCTTTGATTGCAAAAAAAACCTTACCTTGCTTGTGTAGAGATCACTCCAGCGGGGAGGGTAGGGAGGCAAGACAGTCGCCACTTGTGCTTTCAAAATGAAAATGCATTTTTTTTTTTTTTTTAATAAAATGCCCGAGGTCGTCCGAATTCCGATGAACACGGGCATAGGTCATTGGAATTCCGATGAACACGGGCATTTTTTTTTAAAAAATCAATTTTTCACACAATGCTCCTTGTCCATCGAAAACCTTCGTCGGAATTTGACCCCAAATGTATTAGTGAGAATATCAAAGTATACCAAAAGGATAAGGGGAAAGGTAAGGTAGGTCGACCTCCAAGCCTAAAGATAACAGATAATTTACCCCCACAAACCTCTGATACTCCACCGATACAAACTATTGACACACAACTAGCAATAGAGAGTATGGATACACCACATGAGGATACAAATCCTGACTCTCAGGTGTTGTACACAATGAACATTGACACATAGGAAGTCAATATTGTGGTAGATAAAGAAACAACTGACAACACGGATGTGGCAACAGAGCCACCGACAGAAACTATTGCAGTTGAAAACATTGGAATTGGGGTAGAACAACAAACTAAAGCACCAAATGATATAAGAAAGGCAAATACCATAGGTACACATATTAATGTATCTACTGAGTCATAGGTAGTAGACTTTACAGAGGTAGACCAAGAGAAACTGATAGATACATAAAAGCTAGAATCACAAAAACTAGCAGTGGATGACACAGTGAAATCATCTGAAGCACAAACAGAGAAACCATCAAGAGAGAAAAAAGAGAAACCATCAAAGAAACAAGCTCTTGCTAAGGAAAACATTGAAAAATAGGTAGAGCAACAGGCATCATAGGTACATACTCAAATAGTACCACCGACTACATCTGACAAGCCCAAACCTCTGGTAGTAGAAATAGAAACTCAAACTGATCCTCCATAGAAAGAGGAAAGAAAAGCTATCACAACCACCGATGATTTACAGATTGTGAAAATAGTTGGACAGTCATCTAGTACATCTATGACTAAATTCAGGCCAACCAATGTAACAAAGGTACTCTTAGATCCAATAAAGAAAAGAACAGAGTGTAATGCACAGGCGTATAAGGCTATAGATGATATTTTACCAATTTTGAAGATGATAGCTCCAAAGTGTAACATAGAAAATAAAGATTCCTTGAGCCAATTACACACATTGTCTAAGTATATAACCGACAACCTAATAACACTAGATCAAATAAATGAAGACGCCTTCAAAGAGAAAATGAATAAGGAAAAGGAAAAATTCTTTGAGGAAACAATTAAGAAGAATAAGGAACAAATGGAAACCTTATTACTGGCATTAGGCGAGACAATTTTGGATTTCAAGAAACTATATAGAGATACCTACAAAACTGACATTTTGACAGAGGACATAGATTTAGAGATCAGCAAAGCACAAAAAGAAATCAACAATATTGCTGACAACTTAATAGGAACATCAGATTCATTTTTGGTAGTTGAAAAGTAAATTGTAGCTCTTGAGGAGAAAATTGAAAAATTAGAAAAAGATAAAGAAAGAATAAAATCTAAGGCAAAGGATTTAAAGTGCAAACTAGGCCCTAAACTGGATAACCTCATTTCTTTGACAAAAGAGATTTCTGAGGCTCTGATTCGAGGACTTAAGACACTGGAAGAGAAAATGCACATACTCACTAGTACAATTAAGAGAACAGAAGCAACAATAAAGGACAGCGAAAGGTTCAACGATAGTCAAAATTTTGCATTGGCAGACATCTATCATATTGTAACCTACCAATTACAGTGATCTAGGTAGGAATCACACTCCATTGACATTGAATGATAGCCTTTTTCATTGATGCCAAAGGGGGAGTAGTGGAGATGAGAAAAATGATCAACAAAAGACATCATCAGCTCAGGGGGAGCACACATTTTTATAACATAGTTTTGACAGTTTTGGCAGATTCTTTTGGACAACATTTTTGGATACTTTTTGGATTTTTCTCATGAGTGTTGCCATCAATGCCAAAGGGGGAGATTTTTGGCAAATGCACACTCCAATGAGAAATTGTAGGTGACTGAAGGTATTGTCATTGATGGCAACCTTACAATCATATGATACTGGTAGGCACTGACACTGGTAGACTCTACTCCAGCATACATTCACTGGCACCAAAAAAGATTGATTACCGTCACCCTAGCCGACAGGATTTTATTTATTGCAAAATGTAATTAATTGTAATATCTTTTTGAACGTCGATAAGGCATATTGTAATAAGGCTCATATATAAGTATGAGATCTTAGAGAACATTTGTATGTAGGATATGTGATGGATATTATGTGTGAATACTAAGGTAGAGTTTAGTATAAGGTTTTGAAAGTTGCAGAGCTTAAACCAGTATTGGATCTGGCATAGCAAATGCCCTTTTGTAGCAGTACATGATATTGGATTTTCATAATCCACTTTTGTAAGTCAGTGAGACTTCTCCTATTTGTATTTAAGTAGTGAGCTTTAGGCAGTTGGCCTTCTTGCATGTTTAGGCCCCTATTGTAACCATAATATTCTCTTATTGGCCAGTAAGAGAATATTGTGGGTCACAAATCCCACCGAGGTTTTTCCCACACCGGTTTTCCTGTTTAAAAATATTGTGTTATGGTGTGCTTTTCATGTTGTTCTTATTGTTCTTATTTAATGCATTAATTTTGGTTTAGCGGTACATAGTTTTGGAATGCTTTTCATTTAATAAATTAAGAAAATCCATTAACCGTCAAGATACTGATTTACCCCCCCTCTCAGTATCTTTGGGAATCCTAACATGTTGTATGTCGTGTTGCTAGGTTTTGTTGGATTGTTGGGGAGATTGCTAGTTTTGGTTTATCATTGCTGCTCCTATGATATGTTGTTGTCATTGATGTCAACATATTCTTGTGATCTATTTTGATGAGTTTGAAAAGATTTTCTGATACGGTTTTATAGTTTGGTTTTGCAGATCACTGTTTTGCAGAACTTGGTATTTTCTTTAGTATATTCCAGTATGATCAGATCTTGTGCAGAGAGTTTGGGATATTTCTTGGATGATCTTGTTTAGGTGATCTGCAAGTTATCTCTCCTCATGACAATTATTGATTGGTTGTGTTCTTGAGCTTCTAGATGTTGATCAATGATGATTTGAAAAGTGGGGTTCATGCAACTGTTTCGAATGATTCTAATGTGCTTGATGATCTTTCCTAGTCATTTCTTTTTTTTTTTGGTTATTTTTATGAACCGGTGATGATTTTTTGTGTTATGTGGTATTTGTGGTGGTGTAGCATGTTGTGGTTGGTCTTAGCGGAATTTCTGATGGATGTAATAGTTTGGGAATTTGAATTAGGTCCATGCTATGTAATGTAAATCATAATATTGGTCTGGTGGTCAATCTTTGTATCGTGTGATGTAATTTTTGTAGTTGTAAGTTTAGGGTTGAGGGTTTAGCCGACCTTATTCTCAAGCTTGATGAATTGTATATATAGGTGAGATTCTTATGTAATTTAGGTGTCGATATTGTGTCTACATTATCAAAGAGAGATGAATATGTCAACAAGGATATATCATTCAGTGAAGTGTTGATGTGAGTTTAGAGTTGTAGAGAAGATAATTGTGCTTAACCAGAACTATCATCAAGAATGTGTAGTTGTTATAATTGTAGTTCATTGCTTCTGGATTGTAGCTTGAATCATATTGTAAGTTAGTGGGACTTCCCTAAGGGTTGTAGCCTTCTGGGCATAATCTTATGAGCAGTGAGCTCTAGGTAGTGTGCCTAAATGCATGTGCATTCCTGATTGTAATATTTTCACATACTAGTATAGAGTATTATCTTACCATGGGTAGGTTCCCACCATGGTTTTTTCCTTAACCAAGTTTTCCATGTCAAAAATCTGGGTGTTGTGAGTTGTGTTGTTAATTTGCTTATCTTTTTATTGCTACAGTTTATCAGTTTATGATTTGGATTTTAATTTTTTTATCCACTGAAGACTAATTCACCCCTCCCTCTCAGTCTTCCTCCTCGATTGCTGCTAACAATTGGTATCAGAACCAGATCCTTTGGTAGAATCTTAATCACTTGAGGAGATCTGGGATGGCAACTCAAGGTATTATTTTCAAAAAGGATAGTCTGAGGTTTGATAGAAGCAACTATGTTGTATGAAAGAAATGGATGGAGGTGCATTTGAAATGTCTTGGAGAGGATTATTGGAAGATTACTAAGAATTCATATGTTGTTCCTCAGAATGGACCATCCACTCTTGATGAGGTTAAGGAAGTTGAATATAACATCAGAGCGAAGGAAGCATTTCTTAGTGCCTTGACTGATTCTAAAATGACAAATTTTATGGAATTTCAGACCGCAAATGAGATATGGGAGAAGCTTGAGATCTTGTATGAAGGTGATAGTCAAGTGAAAGTTTCTAAGTTGCAGAGTTTAAAGAAAAGTATGAGACATTAAAGATGGGATATGATGAGAACATACATTCATACTGTTAGGATAACCAGTGAACAATTGAGAAGGAGGGGGTGAATCAGTTAATAGATTATGAGAATTAAAGCACTCAAAAACTTATATTGGAATAAATGATAAAGCATTAAAGCATAATTGAAAACTAGAGAATCAATACCATGTAACCATAACACATAACACCATGCTTTGTATGTGGAAAACCTGTTAAAAGGAAAAACCATAGTGGGAAACCCTACCCACAGTTAGATGATACTTCTACAACAAGTATATGATTACAATAGGGGCTTGCACATACAAGAATTCACATTTCCTAGAGCACACTACTCATCACAATGGATTCTTACTGACTATAGAGATGTCAACCACCTCAAAATATTTGGACAACAATCTAGAGAGAAGAACTATCGGTGATAGAATCAAACATGCCAGATTATAGTTTTGGTTAAGATCAATACCAAAGGTCTAAAACCTCTTATATAAACCCAACTCAATCACCTATTATTGAACAAATCCTCTGCACAAATGATTATTACATTATTCTCTCCTTGCCATGATCTTTAATGAGATCTACATATATTTTTACCAACCCATGACCTAACCAATTAGGTCGGTCACCCACATGATAATTCAATAGATCCATTACATAATCCTAAAATAAAATCATAAACCATATCTGCCTAAGGCTAAACAAACATCATCCAATCAATAAAATATCCTGGAAGTGCATCAGAGGATCCACCAACACGTTACATGAACACCAGTCCATAACCTACATAACACCAGACCTAAATTATATCCACACACGCCAAAGCAATGATACTAATCAGTTGAGGCATGAACACAATCACCATAGCATCCTGAATCCCTTCTAGAAGCTACACCAACACCACTTATGCATTACATCAAAGATCTTCAATGTAGCTCTGTCGATGAAACCCTTACCAAGCCAATAAAGAAGGCTTACTAGAACATGAGATAGCATCTGATCATCATGTCAATACCAACTGACTAAAACATACTTTAGAAGCATATGAACCATCCATACAAACTTATTCCATCATCCAGATCATACCAGTGACAATCAATTGATAATATTACCAATCCAATCCTTCTACCAAAAGCCAGTAAACAACCATAACAGCTAGTGTTGACATTAATGAAAAAACATCAATGAAACACATAATCAATTACATCATGTGGCCAACAATCTCCTCTTTTGGCATTGATGGCAACACTAGATGTCAAAAAGAAAGTGCTAAGAACTGCCAAACAAGTCTCCCCCAATGGAAGACCGCCAACAATCTCCCATAAAATGATATAGCAATAAAGCTTTGAACCAAATCTGAATCAAAAAACAAAATATTGCCAAACTCCCCCTAAGGAGTGCAATAAGTTTGAAAAATAAATAGCAATTTTTTTTCACATAAATTCCTCCCCCTTTGATAGCAATGCCAAAGAATCAAACATAATAAAAAAAAATCTAAATCTCAAGGCAAACTACTCCCCCTGAGTAGTTGCATTATTTTATCAATCCGAAGAAAAAGATAGCTCTAATAATGCATACTAGACTGATGCACATCTGCATCAATTAAGTCTCTACTAGAGGGGCAAAAACCCCCAATCTGTCTCTTAAATACTCAAATGATTCCTAGGAGAAAGGTTTAGTGAAGATGTCTGCTATCTATTCTTTAGTGTTCACATAAACCAATCTAACTTCTTTTGCTTCCAACTTTTCCTTCAAAAAGTTATACTCGATTTATATGTGCTTAGTCTTTGAGTGAAATACTCGATTCTTGGATATGTCAATAGTTGCAGAGCTATCATAATGAACAACTACCAGATCATTACAACTCACTTGTATATCCTTCAACATCTGCTTCATCCATATAACTTCAGTACAATTGGTTGTTGCTGCAACAAATTCAGCTTTGGCAGTAGATAAAGAAATGCATGACTGCTTCTTGTTGATCCATGAAACCAACTTCTTCCCAAGGAAGAATGCTCCACCAGATGTGCTCTTCCGGTCATCAACATCACCTACCCAATCTGCATTTGTATATGCACATAAAGTAAAGTCATCATCTTTAGGGTACCATAAACCATATTCAGGTGTTCCTTGCAAATACCGGAATATCCTTTTTATTGCACTTTCATGATTTTCTCTTGGATTACATTGAAATATTGATACAATACTGACTGTATTCATTATATCTAGTCTAGTCTGAGTTAATTATAGCAAACCACCAATAATGGATTTATATCTTGTAGAATTTATTGAAGGGGATACATCATTAATTGATATTTTTTCACTTTTAACAATAGGAGTACTAACTGGTTTAGAATTTTCCATACCAAATTTCTTCAATAATTTCCTTAGATACTTAGTTTGATAGATAAAAATGCCTTTGTCAGTCTGAGTAATCTGCAAACCTAGAAAAAATTGTATTTCTCTAGTCATAGACATTTCAAATTCACTCTGCATATTGTCAGAAAATTCCATGCATAATTTTTCTTCACCTCCAAAAATGATATCATCAACAAATACTTCAATAATTAGAATATCATCATTAGTGATCTTATAATATAGGTTACTGTCAGCATTAATTTTTATAAAATGAAGCTTCAAAAGATACTTATCCAACCTTGCATACCAAGCTCTAGGAGCCTGTTTTGGTCCATATAGGGCTTTGCTTAATCTGCAAACCATATTTTTGTCATTTGTCCATTAAAAACCATTAGGTTTCTCAATAAAGCCTTCCTCTTCAAGTTCTCCATTCAGAAATGCACACTTAACATCCATTTGATAGACCTTGTAGTTCGTATAGGCTACATAAGCAAGAAATAGTCTAACAACTTCAATTCTAGCTACCGGTGCAAAAGTTTCACCATAATCAATTCCTTCCTTCTGAGAATATCCTTTGTAGACCAATCTAGCCTTGTTTCTTACTGTAGCAACCTAAAATTGCGACACTTGCAATTTCGACTGCATTTCGGTCTTCACGATGGCGACGCAACACGCAACCGGAATGGAGACCCCAAAACTTGCTCGTGACACTGAAAACTGCATTTTTCAAGCACCCTGGCCTGAACCTCCTTGCACCCTGCCGTCCCAGGAGGTGGGACCAGAGCGCCCAGCGCCCTGGTCCCTCAGGACCAGGGCGCCCAGTGCCCTGGTCCCTGGGTCCTATTTTGGGCCCGGTCTCCTAAGGGGCTCGGGTCTTTTTGTTTGCAATTTGGAAATTACATTTCCTGGTCGGCCTAAGGTCGGGAAAATCAGTCTATCAGCCCTAAATGACAAGTATATAAACTACATTTTCCTCTTTCATTCGATATGATGGAAAAGGTGTGGAAACTATACTCAAGCATTCAAGCATTCAAGCATTCCTTCAAGCAATTGATCATTTCAAGTCTCCATTCAAGGCTAAGTGTTGCATTCAAGTCAAGGATTCAACCATTGAAGAGGAGATCACATACTACATGCTACAACATACAACATACAACATCTAAACCTTCGCACATAAGGATACAAACATCCTTAGAACAAGGTATTAGTACTTGTTTTACAGTCATTTACATTTACAGCTCTTGCTCATTTCTTGGTTAATTCCAAAACCGGGGTTTGACCTAAAGGCAAACCCCTAATCCCTAACCCCCCAATCGTCTTCGCTTTTCTGTGCGTAGGTTGCAGGTACGCGGCTGAAATTGAAGATCTGGAATCCTTGTGCAGAGACGAACCGATCCCCCTTCGTTTGACGGATTTTTCGGAGGACCGTGGCACCGGGCGCCATCGTCCCGACAACTTTTGCTCAAATTTGCAGGACAGCGCCGTATCGACATTTTACTGCTAATTCCAGGTCCGCAGCTTCATACTATATTCCTATCTCAGTTTATAAGCGAATCTTTATCACTTTCTATGCATGCCTAGCTTAATTCTTCTATGCACATTCTTTACAAAAGAGGGTAGCCTTGCTTTCTTAACCCTTGAAACACATTTAGCATCCAATCTTGCATTGCGTGGGATTGGATCTTGTGGGTTTCAACCCCTCTTTTGAATGTAAAGTCTCTCCCCTAAGTGAAAACCATCGAATCCTAGCGAACCTCCCTTCTCTCTCCTCGGAGTTGGAAGAGGGGAGAACAACTAGGGTTCGATCGCGATTTTCCGCTTTACATTTTGGTGAACCCGACGTGAACATCCTTTCTGATTTTTCATGCTTAGATCTGAAAAAATTGATTACATTTCCATGTTTGATCTTTTGCAAAATTTTAGAGGTGATTGCATAAAAACCCTAAAATTTCTTTTTAGTAATTAAACTTGTGAAATGCTTAGTTGTTAATGTTTGTTTCAGATCTTCCCTTCTATTACAAATTATCAATTCATATCTGTGCTTTAATTTTGAAAATTAAGTGGTTAAATGTCAAAACCCTAATTTTTGAAACCCTCTTAATTCAACCTTTGTCTGACAATTTGACCAATCAAAACATCTCCAAATCAGCTGTAACTTTGGATTCTGCAATAAAATCACAATATCCTTCATCCCTAAAAATTTGGAAAAAAGTTGCGAGGACCATGTTGCACTCCGAGCGCCATCGTCCCTGACATCTTTTCCAAAATTTCGGGAGCGAGATCTTGTTGTATTTTCCTGCTAAAATCCAGAATTTTGGCTGATTTTGTCAATTATAACACTTTCAAAATTACAGTCAAAGTTGGTCTTGCGATTGCTTGGTCTAAGGCTTCTAATCATTCAAAAATTGTTGAAATTGAAATTTTGTGTCAAAATTGTGTTCTTACTGTCCTAAATCTGAAAATTGTGTTTGCATTCATTCAAAATTTCAGTGCTTTATTCAAATTCTTGCATTTTGTGACTTTTGAAATTAAGTGCTTAATTACAACAACTTTGATTTCCGCTTTCAAAATTGAATTTTGCGTGAAATTGAGTCAATTTTCAAATTTCAAAATTTGCATTGCTCTTGACATTCCCTCTAAAATCATAAAATTCAAAATTTCAGTTTCCCTCTCTTTTTCAAAATTCAAAATTTTGCATTTTTCAACAATCTTGATAGGGTTCAATTTTGAGATTGCAACTTTAATTTGGCCTATCTACAGATCGTATAATCACTCAATTTTTTCAGATTAGCTTTAAAATCATCATACCTTTCATCCTTGCAAATTTCGAAAAAAGTTGCAAGGACCGTGTTGCACTCCGGGCGCCACGGTCCCGGACATTTTTTCCGAAATTTCGGGAGACTGTTGTGATTGCATTTAATAGCTTAAATCCAGAAGATTGGCTGATTTTACTGAAAATTGCTACCTCTAAATTCAAAATCTTCTCTCTCTTTCTAGTGCATGAGTTTTACAACAATAAGCCCTACTTACACTATTCCCGTTAGACGAAGCCGTAGAATTAAGTCTTTCCGAGGTTTAACTACCGAGGAGATGGAATCTAATTTGAATAGCCTTTTTAACGAGGACATGGGTAATTCCTCTAATCCTCCTAATGATGAAGAAGCTCTCCATGAGGTTTCTGTAGAACAACTTTCGAAATTGGATAACCAATTTGACGATTTTCGACAATGGATGTCTCAAGAATACCCTGATAGTCAAGCTCTTCCTTTAATTGAGGGTCTAAAACGTATGCTTCAAAGTGATAAGAATGGAATTGATATTTTGCGTGGTATTGCACACATTGTGGATTCAAATGTGATGCCTATGAAGAGTTGTGCCGAAACCTTAGGTTATACACAACCTCCTACTCAAGACAATCATTCTATTCCTTTGATGACTTCTATTGCTAGTATACCTACCTTTACATCAAACATAATGACTACTTCAATACAAGACATTCCTCCTGTGATTACCAGTCATGGGGGCAATCCTCCTTCCTCAATTAACCCTCTTCCTTCATTCAATCCGACTTCTTCATTCATTCCTCCAATGAGTGTGCCTATTATATCTTCACAAATGAACATGACGCAAGGGGGCAATTCATTTAACCATTCCATTCCTCCTTGTAGTGTTCCTCCTGTCCAATCATCTCCTATGACTAATTATCATAGAGTCCCACCACCTTACTCTTTACCTTCTTTCAATAACATAACACCTCCATCTCAATCTAACACATCCAATATGAATTCTTTGACTGAAGCGACCATTAACAATCTTGCACAAACTGTCTCTTCTTTATAGCAACAAATTGCCTCCATGAATCAATCTAAGTTTAGTGTGCCCACATTTGATGTTGCGAGTCCACTTTCTCTTGACATTGTTCGAGCTATCCCCCCTAAACATGTTGAAATCCCGCATTTGGAGCTTTATAATGGTAAAGGTGATCCTCTAACACATGTTAAGACTTTTCAAACAATTTGTACTGATTTTGCTTATGACCAAAGGTTGCTTGCAAAACTGTTTACTAGAACATTAAGAGACAAAGCCCTACAATGGTATTGCTCGTTGCCTTCTTATTCTATTACTTCTTTCGAACAACTTGCAAATGCTTTCATTCAACAATTTCAAAACAATATAAGTCCTAAAGTTACTTTGATTGATTTAATGCATTGTAAACAAGGTGTTAAAGAAAAAGTGACTGATTTCATTGGTAGATATAAGCATTTGTATGCTCAAATTTCTTTTCCAGTGCCTGACAATGATATTCAAAGAATCTTTATTTCTAATTTACAAAAAGATATTCGAGACAAACTTCTGTTTTCTGAGTTTACTTCTTTCCAACAGTTGTGTGCAACTCTTCACAATTATCAACTGACTGTGAGTCAAATGGAACAATCACATCCTATGGCTCCGAGTGATAAGGGTGATAGCAGTCAACAACCATTTGGGAAGTTTAAACCGAATAGAGATTCCATCAAATTCAATGAAAACATCATCAACAACAATGTGAATGCAGCATCAAGTGTGCCTCCTATTTCTAAATTTTTCAAGAAAGAAAGAAAGTATACTCCTTTGAATGAATCATTGCATAGTATTATGAATAAGTTATTGGAACAAAATGTTCTTACTCTTCCTCCTATAAGACAAATTGATCCTACAAAGATTACTTTACCTTATTTTGATAACAAAGCCTTTTGTCAATTTCATCGTCAGCCTGGTCATGATACTGAAAAATGTTTTTCTTTAAAGGGTAAAATTCAAGATTTGATTGATAATAATACTATTTCTGTTTCTGGAGTGAATGATAAAGGAAATACATCTGTAGCTCCTCCTAACCAAAATCTTCAGATTTTCACTGATCCATTACCTTCTCATACCTCTAATGCGATTGAGGCTAATGATTCCTCTCTCTCATCTGATGGTCTTGTGTCTATGACCCCGAATGTGATTAACTTTGTAGAGCAGCAAGAAATCCCTGAAGAACCTTCCATCACATTTGATTCTAGTGAAACCATTAGGGCACCTGATGGTCCTTTATACATAGTTGTAAAAGTCAAGAATATGCCTTGCCGTGGAGTGCTTATTGATCCTTCGTGCATGATTAATGTTATTACTGAAGAATTTCTTTTTACTTTGCAATTGAATCAAGTGATCTATGACAAAACAGATGTGATTGTGAAATTATTTGATGCATTTTCTTCTCCCGCAATTGGTTCTATTACATTGCCTATTGAGGTCCATAACAAATCCCTTGATGTGAACTTTGCTATTATTCCTTCATCTGAACAATTTTGTGTGAAGCTTGGCTATCCTTGGCTATCTTCCATGAAATCTATTGCTTCTCCTATTCATAAGTGTTTGAAATTTCCCCATAATGGTGAAGTTGTTACTATCAATCATAGTCTCTTTAAACCAGCTAAAAGAACTTCTAGCGTTCCTATTGATTACTTTTGGCCTAAACAATTCCAATCTCTTCCCCCGCGAAGTGATCATCTTTTCAAATCTTATCAAAAGTGGAAAACAGATATGATCTTATCTCTAAGTGAACCTAGAACACCTAAGCTTGACATTCCTATCATTCTTGAGAAGGAAGTTCTTCCTTTGAAAGATAAAACTAATGTCTTTCCTCAAGAAGATTCCCAACCCATCCCTATGGATGTGACTATGTCTATGCCTAATAAACCTTCTAAAAGTAGACCTATACCTCCTCGTCATGATGGACTTGGTCTTCTCCCTAAACCAAAAATTCCTCCTTTATATGGAGCAGTTCCTCCTCCTTCTTTTTATAGAGAGAAGAGACCTTCTTCTTCTCCTATTATCCAGCCTAAGAGACCACAACCTAAACACCCAAGTGCTAAGGATGAGAACATTCCTCCTCCTCAGTCTTCTCCACTTCCTACTAAGACTAGACGTAATCGTTCTGCACGTGAACGCCGACGAAAACGTCGTCTTAGAGCTCAAAATTTACAATCTCCAAAAACACCTTCAACAAGCATTATTCCATTTTCTCCTCAGCCGGACATTGAGCCTAAATCTCCTAAACATAAGATGCATGATGGTCTTGATCTTGTGCGAGTTAAAGATCCTATTTTTATAAATCTTGATGACGATATAGATGAAAATGTTATGCATGATGAAAATGTTACTTCTCTTGCTTCTGATAGTGAATATGAACTTGTTGATATTGATAACCATTTATCTAATGAATTTTCTAAAGCACTTATCCTAGCTCCTAGACAAGAACAATGTGGCTCGGAACATGAACATAGCCCTTGTTTGGATCTTGTGATAGCTCCATCTGCTGTGTTGGATGTTCCTCCTCTAGCGTGTTCCCTGCCTTCCTGAAACATTGATCAGCAAGATCGGGGGGTAGATGACGTGCTAGACTAGTTACATTAGCATAGCAGATTCTCTCCCCCTCTCTTTTGTTACTTCTTCTATATGTTATTCTCATTCTTCTATTTGTTGTCCTTGGTGTTGTCTACTTGAGGACGATGCAAAGTATTGAGATCTCTCGATCTTTCTCATGTTGACTCAAAAGACACATGTGTTCCCTTCTTCTAGGTGACCTTCCTTGATTGGGGAATGAAGAACAATTATGCATACATACATATGATATATATACATGAATCATCATACAGCATACTGACCCCGAGGAAAGTGAAGTCACCTCGTGCTTTATGTTTTGTGTCTATTATCCTTGGGTTTATCTCACACTTGGGGGCTAAATCCTTGCGATAACGTGCTCCTTTCTCATTTCTTATGTGTATCACTACGTTAAAACAATCACCCTTGGTGTGGCGTGTGCGATCGCTTTAACGTAGGGGGGCATACATCCCATTCATATCTTTTCAAGATACTTGAAAATTTCTTGACAAATTTAGCTTTGCCTTGAAAATTTTTGATATCTTTCTTGCATGACTCATAGTGAGGGAACCTTACTACTGACAGTCATGGTTCTCCCTCCTGATCTTCCCTTTTACTTTGTCAATCGAAGTCGTAAGATCCTTAGTCCACTGGGGGCTTGGTGTATCTTGCCTCCTTGACGTGGTGAAAGTCTTTCAATATTGTTTCCTTGTACTTTACCGGAAGTATGAGCATACATACTCCCGCTAAAGTGGGGGCTAAATGTAGCGTCCTAAAATTGCGACACTTGCAATTTTGACTGCATTTCGGTCTTCACGATGGCAACGGAACACGCAACCTAAATGGAGACCCCAAAACTTGCTCGTGACACTAAAAACTGCATTTTTCAAGCACCCTGGCCTGAACCTCCTTGCACCCTGCCGTCCCAGGAGGTGGGACCAGAGCGCCCAGCGCCCTGGTCCCCAGGACCATGGCGCCCAGCGCCCTGGTCCCTGGGTCCTATTTTGGGCCCGGTCTCCTAAGGGGCTCGGGTCTTTTTGTTTGCAATTTGGAAATTACATTTCCTGGTCGGCCTAAGGTCGGGAAAATCAGTCTATCAGCCCTAAATGACAAGTATATAAACTACATTTTCCTCTTTCATTCGATATGATGGAAAAGGCGTGGAAACTATACTCAAGCATTCAAGCATTCAAGCATTCCTTCAAGCAATTGATCATTTCAAGTCTCCATTCAAGGCTAAGTGTTGCATTCAAGTCAAGGATTCAACCATTGAAGAGGAGATCACATACTACATGCTACAACATACAACATACAACATCTAAACCTTCGCACATAAGGATACAAACATCCTTAGAACAAGGTATTAGTACTTGTTTTACAGTCATTTACATTTACAGCTCTTGCTCATTTCTTGGTTAATTCCAAAACCAGGGTTTGACCTAAAGGCAAACCCCTAATCCCTAACCCCCCAATCGTCTACGCTTTTCTGTGTGTAGGTTGCAGGTACGCGGCTGAAATTGAAGATCTGGAATCCTTGTGCAGAGACGAACCGATCCCCCTTCGTTTGACGGATTTTTCGGAGGACCGTGGCGTCGGGCGCCATCGTCCCGACAACTTTTGCTCAAATTTGCAGGACAGCGCCGTATCGACATTTTACTGCTAATTCTAGGTCTGCAGCTTCATACTATATTCCTATCTCAGTTTATAAGCGAATCTTTATCACTTTCTATGCATGCCTAGCTTAATTCTTCTATGCACATTCTTTACAAAAGAGGGTAGCCTTGCTTTCTTAACCCTTGAAACACATTTAGCATCCAATGTTGCATTGCGTGGGATTGGATCTTGTGGGTTTCAACCCCTCTTTTTAATGTAAAGTCTCTCCCCTAAGTGAAAACCATCGAATCCTAGCGAACCTCCCTTCTCTCTCCTCGGAGTTGGAAGAGGGGAGAACAACTAGGGTTCGATTGCGATTTTCCGCTTTACACTTACAACTTGTCCATCCTCATTCAGTTTGTTTCTAAAAACCCATTTAGTTCTAATAACATTCTTATTTTTAGGTCAGGGAACCAAAGTTTAAGTATTGTTCTTTTCTATCTGATCTAATTCATCTTCCATAGCTTTCATCCAACATTCATCTTTATAAGCTTCAATTATTGATTCTGGTTCAATCTGAGAAATGAAGCATACCTCTTGATTTACAAATCTTCTCCTTCTCATAACTCCCTTGTTTTTGTCTCCAATGATCTAATTTTCAGAATGATTTAGCCTTACATACCTTGGTGTTTTCTTATTTTTCAGGTTTTCTATGTTGCTCTTTAGTTACAACTGAGTTTTTTGATGATGTCGAGGTAACTGGTTTAGTCTGTTTCGATACAGGAACTACCGAATCAGTTATGATCATTTTCATTGTTGGTTCACTGTCATAAGATTTAGTTTGGTGTTTTTACTACTCATCCACTTTCACATTAGCGCTCTCCACACTTCTCTCCAATATTTTGTTATAACATCTATATGCTTTTCTTTTAGTTTAATAACCAAGAAATATTCCTGCATCACATCTAGGGTCAAACTTTCCAATTGAATCATCTCTTTTGATATAACACTTACTCCCAAAGATTCTAAAATACTTAAGATAGGAGAATGACCAAACCATAATTCATAAGGTGTCTTATTGGTATCTCTTTTGATATGAACTGTGTTGAATGTATAAACCATTGTACTTACTACTTCTCTCCAGTAGATATGAGGAAAATTAGCTTCCATCATCATGCTTTTGGCTGCATCCAAAATGGTTATGTTCTTTCTTTTCATAATGGCATTCCGCTGAGGTGTCCGAGGTGCAAATAAATGTCTCCTAATGCCATTTTTATCACAATAGATGTTGAATTCACCGGATGTGAATTCACCACCTTCATATGATATCAGACACTTGATTTTAATTCTTGTCTCTGTCTCAACCATAGCTTTAAAGATCTTGAATTTCTCAAAGGCTTCATATCTCTCCCTTAGAAAAGCAACCCACATCATTCTAAAATAGTCATTAATGATTAACATGAAATATCTATCTCCTTGAAAGATTCTTGTATTAGTAGGACCACATAGGTCAGTATGAATCAAATCAAGAACAACATTAGATTTATTAGGTATGCTCTTAAAAGAAGTTCAGATTTGCTTACCCATTTGACATTCCTTACATATCGGATTATGAGGCTTCACAATCTTAGGTAAATCTCTAACTGCCTTAGTTGAACTGATCTTTACAATGCAATCAAAATTTACATGACACAACCTCTTATGCCATAGCTAACTTTCATCAATATTGGCAATCAAACATTTCTTTTCATCAGAGTTCAAATGAAATATGTTACCTTTTGTTTGTGTACTAGTTGCAATCTCCAATCCAGATTTGCTAATGATTTTGCACTTTCCATCCTTGAATTGTAATTGAAATCCTTTGTCTACCAACTATTTTACACTAAAAATATTATTCTTCAGACCTTCAACATAATAGACATTATTAGTGTTATGCTTACCATCAAACAAAATGGTTCCTCTTCCTTTGATTATGCATGCCTTATTATTACCTAATCTGACTTGACCACCATCAAATTCTTGCAAGGTTAGAAACATTCTTTTGTCACCTGTCATATGATCAGAAGATCCACTATCTATTACCCATTCATCTTTGCCTTCAACTTTTTCTGTAAGGGCCTTTTCCTCATTTATGATAACTGGTTTCGGATCATCTTCCTTCATAGCATAAAATACCCATTCTTTTCCATTGTCGGATCCACTAGTTGAATCAACTTGTGGTTCTTCTTTTGAGTCATCAGTTACTCCTTCCTCTTCAACATAGTAGCATGATTTGTTTTTGTTTCTCATGTACTTATGCTTTATCTAATATTCAGGGTTGGGCTTAAAAGATCTTCTTTCTCTTTCTTCCAATTTTGAATTCCTTTCATGGTATCTAGATGCAAAATGACCTATCTTATTACAAGCAAAATATTTGAAAGGAGATTTTCCTTCATACTTACTTCTTGTCAGACCTCTAGGTATCCTTCTAGAAAATAGGGCTTCAAGTTTCTCAATCTCTTCATCTTCATTCCTAATCTCTTCCAATTTCTTTGCATACAAAAATTTCCAATCTTTCTTGCTGATTGATGATGTAGATGCCTTAAATGTAGTATCAATATTTGCAACTCTAGGAGGATAAAATTATTCAAGCTCAAATGCAGATATCTTCCCAACAAGAGTATCTCTATTGATAGAAGAATTAGGCATGGTTCTTAGCTCATTAATTGCAGTTACCTTCATTGTATATACCGGTGGCAAAACCCTTAATACTTTTGAAACAATCTCTTCCTCTCTTAGAGATCCACCATAGCACTGAATTCCCAATACAATTTCATTTACCCTTTCCATGGATGCAAAAATTATTTCATCTTCCTCCATCTTCAAGATTTCATATCCTACCTAGCAACATTCAAGTTTTGCAATTTTAACAGTAGGATCACCTTCTTTTAGAGTCTCAAATTTGTCCCATATAGCATTTGATGATGATTTATCTAATAGTCCTATGATTTTCTTATTTGATAAGGTGCTTAAGAGGGCTTCTCTAGCTCTGTAGTCATTTTCAAAGTTCTTATCCAAGTCTATCGGTACAGGAATGCCAGAAGTCAGATTATGAGGAGTGTAGCCATTCTGAGTGATTTCCTAAATTTCCTTTCCAATCCATCTTAAATGAGTCTCCATCCAAATCTTCCATACTCCATAGTTTGTTCCATCAAGCCTAAGGCTGTCCTTCCAAAAAATAGTAGTTGAACTATTAGTTGCCATAAGATCTTCCTCAGGAGGTTAAGCTTCTGCAAAAAGAGGACCAGGCTCTGATACCAATTGTTATGATAACTAGTGAATAACTGAGAGTGGGGGGGTGAATTAGTTGGTAACAAATTATGAGAATTAAAGCACTGAAAACCTTATATTGAAATAACTGATAAAGCATTAAAGCATAATTGAAAACTAGAGAATCAATACCATGCAACCATAACACATAACACCATTATTTGTACATGTAAAATCTGGTAAAGGGAAAACCCACGGTGGGAAACCCTACCCACAGTCAGATGATACTTTTGCAACAAGTATATGATTACAATAGGGGCCTACACATGCAAGAAGGCACACTGCCTAGAGCGCACTGCTCATCACAATAGATTCTCATTAACTATAGAGATGTCAACCACCTCAAAATATTTGGACAACAATCTAGAGAGAAGAACTACTAGTGATAGCATCAATCATGCTAGGTTACAGCTCTTGTTAACCTTAATACCAAAGGTCTAAAACCTCTTACATAAACCCAACTCGATCACCTATGATTGACCAAATCCTTTGCACAAATTATTATTACATTATTTTCTCCTTGCCATAACCTAAAATGAGATCTACATATATTTATACCAACACAAGACCTAACCAATTAAGTCAGCCACCCAAATGATACTTCTGTAGAGCCATTACACAATTCTTAAATAAAATCAGAAAGCATGTTGACCTAAGGCCAAACAAACATCATCCAATCAATAAAACATCTCAGAAGCCCATCTGAGGATCCATGAACACATTACATGAAAACTGGTCCATAACCTAGATAGCACCAGACCTAAATTAGATCCACACATGCCAAAGCAATGACACCAATCAATTGAGGCATGAACATAATCACCATCAGCACCCTGAATCCCTTCTAGAAGTTGAACCAACACCACTTATGCATTACATCAAAGATCTACAATAAAGCTCTATCAGTGAAACCCTTACCAGACCAATAGAGCAGGCTTACTAGAACATGAGATAGCATCTAATCATCAAGTCAGTACCAACTGATTAAAACATACTTCAAAATCATATGAACCATCCATAAAAACTTATTTCATCATCCAAATCATACCGGTGACAATCAACCGATAATCTTCCCAATCCAATCCTTCTATTGGAAGCCACTAAACAACCATAACAACTAGTGTTGACATCAATAACAAAACATCAATGCAACACATAATCATTTCTATCATATGGCCAATGAATACATGGCTAAGGTGAATGATCTTGTCCTTGGTATTAGATCTGTTGGTGGAAAGATTGAAGTAGATAAGGTTAATGCTAAGGTGTTGAGATATTTGCCTCCTAAATTTAAACACAAGGTTGCCACTATTGATGAGATCTGGAGTGTGACTATAGTGAGAAGAGATGTGTTGGTTGGAAAACTTGTTGCATTTGAGCTGAGTGAATTTGGATAATCACATAGAAAGTCTGAGATAACATTCAAAGCGTTAGCATCGGTATCCAATAAGCAAAAATATGATCTTGATGAGTACAGGATATCTAGATATGAAAGAGAAAGAAAAGAGATAGCAGAGTAAGAAAGAGAGCTTGATGATCTTGAAGCACTGATTGCTCAGAGATTGCCTAAAGGTGTCGGTAAGCATGATGGAAAGTTTCCCTTGAAATGTTTTTCTTGTAATAGGATAGGACATTTGTCTTCTAGATTCCCAGAGAGAATGGCTAGTTATGACAGACATGATAAATTTGATAAGCATGATAGAAATGATAGATATGAGAAGTATGAAAAGTATGATAAGCCTTATAAGTTTAATCAGAAGTTTAGAAACCAGAAGAAATGTTATGATGCTATAGATGAAGGTGTTACATATGATTAATCAGAAGGAGATAAAGTTATTTTTATTACCATTAAAGAAGATAGACCTATCCCTGGTGATTCCACAAGTTATGTTGAGGAGAAACCTTTGGTTGAAAAGGTAGAAGAGAAGGGTGTATGGGTGATTGATAGTGGTTGTTCACATCATATGGCCAGTGAAAAAAGTAAATTTGTAAGTTTGGAAAGGTATGATGGTGGAATAGTTAGATTTGGAGATGAAAAAGCCTCTGTAATCCATGGGAGAGGTTCTATTTCTTTTTATGGTAAGCATAACACTAATGATGTCTTGTATGTTGAAGGTTTGAAGCATAATATTTTGAGTGTTGGATAGATGGTTGATAAGGGTTGTGATGTACAAATCAGGGATGGTAAATGCAAGATCTGGAACTAATTGAATGCCTCTGGTATAGAGATTGCATCTGGAACTAAGACTGAAGGTAACATTTTTCATTTGAATGTTGGTGAGAAAATTTGTTTGATTGCTAAGATAGATGAGAGTTGGTTATGACATAGAAGAATGTGTCATGTAAACTTTGTTTCATTGATCAAGATCAGTTCTACACAAGCTGTTAGGGATCTACCTGTGATTGTTAAACCAGTTAATCTAGTATGGAAGGAATGCTAATTAGGTAAGAAAACAAGATTTCTTTCAATAATAAATGGTATACATCTAATTGATTGTTGGATCTTGTGCATATTGATCTATGTGGACCTACAAATGTTAGAAGTGTGCAAGGTGATAGATACTTTATGTTGCTAATTGATGATTATTCTAGGATGATGTGGGTTATCTTTTTGAAGGAGAAATTCAAGATATTCAAAGCTAAAGTTGAAACTATGTCCGCATTGAAAATGTCTAAGATCTTATAGAGGTGGAGAATTTTGTTCTGCTGAGTTCAATTCTTTCTATGAGATGCATGGAATTAGAAGGCAACTATCTACTCTTAGGACTCCATAATAGAATGAGATTGTTGAAAGGAAGAATTGTACCATTTTAGATGTTGGAAGAACCATATTGGTTGAAGTAAATGTTCCGAAGGTCTACTGGAGAGAATCTATTAGCATTGAAGTCTATACATTTAATAGAGTTCGTATCAAAAGTGATACCGGTAAGACCCCT
Organism: Cryptomeria japonica; assembly: GCF_030272615.1. NCBI lineage: Eukaryota > Viridiplantae > Streptophyta > Pinopsida > Cupressales > Cupressaceae > Cryptomeria > Cryptomeria japonica. The sequence goes on along the minus strand of NC_081413.1, from coordinate 448,819,249 downwards.
TATCAGCTTTGGTTTGGTCATGTTCCTACTATGACATATTTTAGAATTTTTGGTAGAAAATGTTATATCAAAAGAGATGAGGATATTAGAAAGTTTGATGCTAGAAGTGATGAAGGTATCTTTTTGGGATATTCTACAAATAGAAAAGCCTACCAGTGCTATAATAAGAGACTGAGAAAGATAGTTGAAAGTGCAAATGTGAGAGTGGATGACAACCTTGGGAAGGAGATCAGAGCTTATCATGATGATCAACATGTTGTCTTAGCTCCTATTCAGCCTAAAGAGCCTAAGAAGAATGATCCAGTAGAGACTGTTAATCTGGATGTTGTTGCCACTGGTGATGATGTGCAAGAACCTAAAGATCAGAACATTCAGAAGACTCCAAGGTTTATAAGATTGAATCATTCTGATAATCAGATTATTGGTGACAAGAATAAAGGTGTGATGAATAGAAGAAGTATGTTTAATTTCCAAAGTTGAACCTAAAGATGTTGTTGAAGCCTGTAAAGATGAAAATTGGATGAGAGCTATGGAAGAAGAGTTAGAACAAATTGAAAAGAACAACACTTGAAAACTTATGCCTAGACCTAATGAAAAAAATGTTACTGTTACTAAATGGGTTTTTAGGAGTAAATTGAATGAAGCCAGTGGAGTAGTCAGAAATAAAGCTAGACTAGTCTGCAAAGTATATTCACAACAAGAAGGGATTGATTATGAGGAAAAAATTTCTCCAGTTTCTAGAATTGAAGTTGTTAGATTGTTTCTTGCTTATGTTGCTTATAAATATTTAAAGGCATATCAGATGGATGTCAAATCTGTATTTTGAAAGGTGATCTAGAAGAAGAAGTTTACATTGAACAACCTGATGGATTTTCACTATTGGATGATTGAGACATGATATGTAAGTTGAAGAAAAAACTTTATGGACTGAAATAATCTCCTAGAGCTTGGTATGCTAGGTTAGACAAATATTTGCTAAAATTGGGATTTTCTAAAGGTGTTGTTGATAATAATATGTACTTTAAAATTGAAAATGATAACATTTTGATTGTTGAAGTCTATTTTGATGACATTATCTTTGGTGGTGATGATGATATGAGTATGAAGTTTATCAGTGATATGCAAAAAGAATTTGAGATGTATATTATTGGTGAGATGAATTTTTTCTTAGGTTTGTAGATTGCACAAATAGGAAAAGGTATATTTATATCTCAAACTAAGTATGTGAAGGAATGGTTGAAGATGTTTGGATTAGATGATTCCAAACTGGTTCGAACTCCTATGGTGACTAGGGGTAAACTGTCTAAAAATGATGAATCTCATAAAGCTAATAAGAGTTTGTACAAATCCATGGTTTGTGGAATGCTATATCTTACTCAGACTAGGCCTAGCATTATGCACTCTCTATGTAGGGTTGCTAGATATCAAGCTGATCTGAAGGAGAGTCATGACAATGTTGTTAAAAGAATATTTAGATATCTAAAGAGAACTAATGATTATGGATTATGGTATCCACAGGATGATGACTTCATGTCGTGTGCCTACATTGATGCAGATTGGGTTGGGGATGTTAATGATGATCAGAAGAGTACTACTGGTGGAGCATTCTTTTTAGGTAAGAAGTTGGTTTCATGGGCTAGCAAGAAACAAGATTTAGTATCCTTATCTACTGTTGAAGCTGAGTACATTATTGCTGCTAGTAATTGCACTCAGATAGTTTGGATGAAGTAAATGTTGAAACATATCAAATTTATTCATGTTGAGCCTATTGTTATAGACTATGACAATTCCATTGCTATAAACATGTCTAAGAATCTAGTGCAAAATCTAAAGGCTAAGCATATATTAATCAAATATAACTACTTAAGAGAGCAAGTCACTGAACAGAAGGTGAAGTTCGAATATGTATCTACAAAGGAACAAATTGGTGATATTTTTACTAAGCCTTTGCCTGCACATACATTTGTCTATTTGAGAAAAAAGTTAGGGGTATCCACCCCTCCTGATGAGAATTAGATGCATTGAGTTGCATCGATCTAGTGGAATTCAGACCCTTATTCTTATATCCGGATTGATGAGTTGGTGTTGCTCCTCTGCTAGAGTAGTCTATTGATCTGGTTGTGTATCCCACGGGGAGAGATTCATGATTTTGTATTTAGAGTTTGATTTTTTTTTGGAGATCTTTGGTATTTATGTCAAAGGGGGAGAGAGATCATGTGAAAAAATGCTTTATCTATCTTGATATTAGGGGGAGTTTGTTGGTGTTATCTTCTTTCTTTGCATTGACTATTTTTCATATTCATATGTTGCCATCAATGCCAAAGGGGAAGATTGTTAGGTTGTTGGGGAGATTGTTGGTTTTAGTTTATCATTGTTGCTGCTAGGATATGCCATTCATCATTGTTTTGCAGAATATGGTATTTCCTCTAGTATATTCCGATATGATCAGATCGGGTGCTAAGACTTTGGGATATTATCTTGGATGATCTTGTGAATCTTCATTTCAGATGGTTCATGATAAGGTTCTCCGAAATTTATCTCTCCTCATGATAGTTGCTGATTGGTTTTGTTCTTGAGCTTCTTGTTAAACTTCTACAAAAAGAGGACACCTAGGTATTCCATAGTGACTGAAGAATAGAAGCAAGTGAATACACCCAAGTATGTAAGATTGAATCACTCTGAAAGATAGATAATTGGGAACAAGTATCAAGGAGTTATGACTAGAGGAAGACTAGAAAATGAAGGGGTATGTCTAATTTCTCAAATTGAACCAGCAACTATTAATGAGGCATGTGAAGATAAACATTGGATTAAGGCTATGGAAGATGAATTGGAACAAATTGAAAATAATAACACGTGGACATTGGTTCGTCAACCTAAAAACAAAAATGTAATTGGAACTCAATGGGTATTCAGAAATAAACATAATGAAGATGGTAAGGTATTCAAAAACAAAGCAAGATTAGTGTGTAAGGGATATTCACAGAAAGAAGGAATTGATCATAATGAAACCTTTGCACTGATAGCTAGAATTGAGGCAGAAAAATTATTCTTCGCTTTTGCAGCACACAAGAACTATAAAGTATATCAAATGGATGTTAAATGTGCATTTTTGAATGGCGATCTTGAAGAGGAAGTTTACATTGAACAACTTGATGGATTTTCTTTGATAGATGACAAAGATATGGTTTGTAGGTTAAGGAAAGATTTATATGGATTGAAGCAAGCTCCTAGATCTTGGTATGATAGATTGGACAAATAACTTTTGAAGCTTGGTTACACTAAAGGTAATGCTGACAACAACTTATATTACAAAGTGACTAATGATGACATCATGGTTATTGAAGTTTTTGTTGATGATATTATTTTTGGAGGACAAGATGGATTGTGTAAAGACATTTCTAATAAGATGCAGGAAGAATTTCAAATGTCTATGATTGGAGTGATAAAATTCTTTTTAGGATTGCAGATTTCATAAACTGATAAAGGTATATTCATAAATCAATCAAAGCACTTGAAGGAATTACTTAAGAAATTTGGCATGGAAAACTCTAAACCGGTAAGCACACCTATGACTAAAACTAATAAACTATCATTGAAGGATGAATCAACACTTGTTAATCCAACAAGATACAAATCTATGATAGGAGGTTTACTTTATTTGACACAAACAATAGTTGATATTATGAATGTAGTATGTATTGTTTCAAGATTTTAGAGTAATCCTAAAGAAAATCATGAGTCAACAGTGAAAATGATTTTCTGGTACCTACAAGGCACAACAAATCTTGGTTTATGGTATCCTAAGGATGAAAATTTTGATTTATGTACATACATAGATGCAAATTGGGTAGGAGATGTAGATGATAGAAAAAGCACCACAGGGAGAGTATTTTTTCTTGGTAGCAGACTAATTTCATAGTTGAGCAAGAAACAAAGTTGTACATCACTATCAATAGGAAAATCAGAATATGTTACAGCAACAACTAATTGTACATAGGTATTATGGATTAAGAAAATGTTGAAGGACATAAAGGTAAAATGCAAAGAACCTATAATGATTTACTGTGATAATATGGTAGCAATTGATATATCAAAGAATCTAGTATTTCACTCTAAAACTAAACATGTTTCTATGAAATTCAATTTTCTAAAAGAGAATGTTGAAGAAAAAGAAGTGAAATTGGGTTATGTGAATACTAAAGAGAAAATTGCAGATATCTTTACTAAACCTTTACCTAAGGAAACTTTTGAATATCTAAGAGAGCAGCTTGGAGTTATACCCTCACCGACAGAAACTTAGATAGTTGGAGCATGGCATCAGACAGACAAAATTAACAGAGAAATCTTTTTATTCTGGCTTTGATGAAGGAGAGCTACATCTTAGGGGGAGTAGATTGAATAAATTTGGTTATAACAATTGGTATTTGTAATGAATTCTATGAACTGATTGTATTTGGTTTTGTATTGCTTTGGCATTAGATGTCAAAGGGGGAGAGATATTTATGGAAAAAAAAATTATCTTTTGGGGAGAGATTATTCATTGGGGGAGAGATTATTACTCTTTGTATCTCTATTTTGATTTCTTGTTAATGATCTCTTTGGGACATTGTTGGTTTTTGGTTTTTGGCATTTCTTCTTTGGCACTTAGATGGTTTTTCCATCTTGTGCTGCCATCAATGCCAAAGGGGCATATTGTTGGTATTATGGATGTGTTGCATTGGTTTTGTCATTGATGTCAACACTTGTCAACACTTATCCTTGTGGAGATTCCTGGTTATGTTCACCAGCATGTTCAGTGACTTATGCACAATCATCGGTATCTAGTTCACCAACAAGTTATATTGTTCACCAGTACTAAGGATGATCTGTTATCATCTGGAGATTACTTGGTTATGTCAAAGACATTATTTAGACACTTGGTTTTGGTGATTTGATTATTGTTCTAATCAAGTTTGCATATTTACTATTACCGGCAAATAGGTCTAGGTTATGGACCGACAAGCATTATCTATTCCAGATTAGCACAACATGTTATGAAGATGTTTTATTGATTGGTTATTAATTGTAAATTCATTGAGCCGACATCATGCATCGCATATTAATTCATTTGTAATTGATTTAATTGTAATATTCTTAGTGAGCCGACCTACACATTTGGTCTTAGGTTTTGGTATATATGTAAGATCTCATTTGTGAGATTATGTAGTTGTGTGGAAGAGGATTGTAATAAGGTATATGTGAGTATAAGCAGAGCTATACACATAGACATCATTCAAGATTCAAGGATTTTTTGAAGAAGACAATTTAGAGCTTAACCGATATTGAATCCAGCATATGAAGATGCTATTTTGAGTAGTACATTATCATTGGATTTAACCATCCAATTGCAGTCAGTGTGACTCCCATTTTGTGATTGAGCAGTGAGCTCTAGGCAATTGGCCTCTCTACATGTGCAGACCCCATTTGTACACACATACTATCTGTAGTAGTATCATCTGATTGTGGATAAGGTTTCTCACTATGGTTTTTCCCCTTACAAGGTTTCCACGTACAAATAACCATTTTATGTGTTGTGGATGTTATTTGTATTTTGTTTCATGCATTAAACTTTATCGGTACTATTATTAACTGCTAAACAGTCTAGCAGCATTAAGTTTGGTTAAGTTATATTTGGGTTGAAATTAATAGACAACTGATTTACCCCCCCCCCCCCACCCCTCTCAGTTGCCTCCAGGTCCTAACACTCCTAGATGTTGATCGATGAAGATTTGAAAACTGATGTTGGTGCAATTGTTCCAGATGATTCTAATGTTTCCTACTTGTGTCATGTTTATTTTGGTGATCTGGATTGATCGTTGTACAAGTTTTGGTGATTTTTAATGAACCGGTGATGATTTTTGTGTTATGCGGTATTTCTGGTGGTGTAGTGTGTTGTGGTTGGTCTTAGCCGGATTTTTGGTGGATGTAATCATTTGGGAATTTGAATTAGGTCCACGCTATGTAATGTAAATCATAATATTAGTCTGGTGGTCAATCTTTGTATCATGTGATGTAATTTTAATAATTGTAAGTTGAGGGTTGAGGGTTTAGCTGACCTTGTTATCAAGGTTGATGGATTGTATATATAGGTGACATGCTTATGTAATTTAGGTGTTGGCATTGTGTGCATTATCAGAGAGATGAATATGTGAACAAGGATATATCATTTAGTGAAGCGTTGAGGTGAGTTTCATGTTGTAGAGCAGACAATTATGCTTAACCAGAATTATCATCAGGCATTTGTAGATGCTATCATTGTAGTTCATTCCTTATGGATTGTAGTCTGAATCATATTGTAAGTTAATGAGACTTACCTAAGAGCTATAGCCTTTTGGGCATATATCTTTTGAGCAATGAGCTCTAGGCAGTTTGCCTGAATGCATGTGCATTCCCCATTGTAATATTTTTACATACTACTAAAGAGTATCATCTTACTATGGGTAGGTTCCCACCATGGTTTTTCCCTTAACCGGGTTTTCCACATCAAAAATCTTGGTGTTGTGTGTTGCGCTACCAATTTTCTTATCTATTTATTGATACAGTTTATCAGTTTTATGATTTGGAGTTTAATTTACTGCATCCACTAAAGACTAATTCACCCCCCCCCCTCTATCTTCCTACTTGATTTTTGCTAATAGGTTTCAACCTGATCCTAAGGAATCTCACGTTGTAGTTGTGAAAAGGATTTTTAGATATTTGGAAGGCATGATTGATTTTGGTTTATGGCATCCTTAAGGTGATGATTTTACTTTGAGTGCTTTTACTAATGTTGATTGGGTAGGAGATATTGATGACCAAAAGAGTACTAGTAGTGGTGCATTTTTATTGGGAAAGAAATTGGTTTCTTAGATGAGTAAGAAGCATAATGCTATTTACTTATTTACTGCATAGGTTGAGTATATTTTTGTTGCTAACAATTGTACTTAGGTGGTATGGATGAAGCAAATGTTAAAGGATATTTTATTTGTTTATGATGAGCCTAATGCTATATGCTGTGATAATTCAATTGCTATCAACATTTTGAAGAATCCACTGTTGCATTCAAAGACCAAGCATATATCAATCAAGTTTCATTTCTTTAGAGAAAAGGTTAATGTGAAGCAAGTCAGATTGGAGTATGTATCTACAAAGGAGCAAATTGTAGATATATTCATGAAGCCTTTTCCTAAGGATAATTTTGAGTATCTAAGAGAGAAGCTAGGGGTGATTGCCCCCCTTGATAAGAACTAATATGCATGGATTTGTATCATTCTACTGAATTTCATAGTCATGTCTTGTGATCTGGATTGATGAGTTGATGCAGGAGCATCCTTGGTTTATGAGCAATCTTACATCAACCACAAATATTTTCTTTTAGTTTTGTTCTTGTTGTAGTTTCCATGTTACTTTCAGTATTTTCTTGTACCTATTTCATTTTCATTACCGATCATATTTTTGGCTTCCAGGATTGTTCCTGTTCATCATTCCATATTTCCAATTCACTTGGATTCTTTTTTGGCAAATTATTCCTTCTCGAGTGTCTATTTCTTGGTTCTAGAGTAGTTTTGAGCTTATTGTCTATGTTGGAGATTTCTTGTCATGCGTAGTGATTTCTTGTCTTGTAGATCAATTTGGCACCACAAACGATTTTCTTAGGCCCTTGACTGAGCCTCCTTTATGGTCTGCACTTCATGTTTGTTCTTGGCAATGAGATCTTCATGTTTTGGGGATGACCTATGTTACACATTTCATTTTCCTTCCTTGGTAAATGTAATCTTTTGTGGCTAACCCAGATGTTGTAATGCCCCTACCCTAGTCGGCCTTGTAAAACCCATTTGACCTTGGTTGACTTCCTATGTGGCATTCTTGAATGATTGATTAACCGTGATGTAATGTTGTAGATTAGATAATATAAATAATTGTGCATACCTATTATTGTGCTTTTGCATCGATGCTTGTGTAAATGTAATTATCCCCTAATTCTTGTTATAAATCTCGAGCTAACACCTTCATTGAATATGTATATATATGTATGCTTGCGTGACTCATGGTTGTAGGAGATTGCAGGTACTATACCGCCTAGGTGTGAGATTTGCCTCCATCAGGATTCATAGGGTTGAGTATACCCCCTTCATCCTTAGAATTTGGATTAGGTGGTCATAAAACTCTCGTCTTACCTTAGCCATGATCAGGTGAGCGTCGTGTGTGGTCTGTCGGGTTCCTTTGTCATTTGGGTTGCATGTCATGTGATTGGTGGATTTTCTTGGTTTGTGTTCCTTGCGTGTGGTAAATGGAATATGTTATCCTAAGTATTTAATTCCAATTAATGTGTATGCATTAGTAATTGAGAAATTTAAAATAGATAGTTTTCTTTTATATGACTAATCGTTAATTTAAGAGATCACTTTATTTATATTTGTAGCAAGCTTAAGTATGTAATTTGAATTAATGTGTTCATTTATGCATTAATAGTTCAGAAATTAAAATAAAATAGGTTTCTTTTAGGTGATTAATCATTAATTAAAAGGATCGCTTTATTTATGTTGTAGCAAATTTAATTTAATGGTTAATTTTAAATAATGAATTTAATTAGTTTATGCATTTTTTAAAAAAGGGAAATATTTAAAGTTATTTGAAATATAATTAATTTAACCACTTTTGCATTTTGGAAAAGAAAGGGTGAATTTTATTATTTAAAGAAAATCATTTTTAATTTGTAAAGTTTGATATAGTGTAAAAGATTGATTTTGGAAATTAATTTAATTTAGATACTTTACACTTGTCAATAGTTCGAAATATAAATGTTGGCTTAATTAATATTGAGAAATTAAAATTAAGATTAAATAAGAGAGAAGTGTATTAATTAGAAAATCAAGTTAAAATAATTTAATAGTTGAAAAGAATTATTATTTCTTTTTATTTTAAAAGGGCTTAAATTTCGAAATTAGAAATTAGGTCAAAATTGGTTCCCATTTAACCTAGGTTGAAAAATATTTTTGGGGGTTGTTGAATTTTTGGAAAATAAAAATATTGGGATGGAGATTTGGGGATTTTGGCAAGGATGGATTTCTACAGCTGTAGGGTGGGGGCTCTTCTTCGAATCTTACCAAGAATGCTAAAGAGGTAGGATTCCGGTTTTCCCTTTTGTTCTTTGCTAAATAAAAAAAAAATGGCATTTGGTGGTTCTTCATGAAATGCTGGTTTTAAAATATCCATGAATACTCTTAGATTCAAGTTCAGTTTTGAGAATATTGTTGTTTTGCAGCAAGATTGTTAAAAAGATTAGATAAATGGGATTAAATCCATCTGGGTATTTGAGATTTATGATCTAGTTGAGAATATTTTCCATTATATTGTTCTGAACATTCTAGAAAAATATGTCTATGACTATGATAAATGGATAATAGGGGTTTTACGTTTTCTTTTGGTTATTTTGTTTATGTGTATATATTCATTTTTCCATTCAAGTCGAAACTGGAAATAAACCAAAAAATAAATAAATAAATAAAAAGAAATTTGGGGTTTTTCGGGGGGGGAGCCCAAGCTCAACCCGCACCCTCCCCTACCACTCCCCGCAAGCCACTTGGCTCCACAAAGTGGTGGCCGAAGGGGCTGCGACACCCATGGCAGCCGCAACAACCCCCGGATCCACATAGTGGGGGCCGAAGGGGACTGCATCCTTTGTGGAGGCCACATCAACCCCCGGTTCCACTATGTGGAGACCAAAGGGGCTGCGACCCCCATGACGGCCGCAGTAACCCCGACTCCACTATGGGTGGAAATCGAGGGCCTGCGTCCTCCATGTTAGTCGCAGTTCCCTTCGGCTAGGGCATGACCGCCTTAGGGTTTTGCCACCCTCTTTGAGATTTTTGGTTGTTTGTTTTTTTTAAAAGGAAAAATAAATAAGTTTTTTCTTGTTTGATATATATATAAAAATATATAACATAATAATAACATAAATATATTAAAAGTAATATATTTTGTTGTTATTAGAATTTTGTTTGAGATTTATATTACTACCAAATATTATTTAATAGAAATGAATTTAGAATATATATTAAAATATATGTTAATTCAAAAATATCTAATTAATGTATATTATTAATTATATATTAATCATTGATCCCAATATAGTAACTAATTCCATTGAATTAACAATTGTCGTAATGATGTTGTTTTTATTTAAGTTGGTAAATACTGGGAGTTATAAATATATGCCATTTAATGAATCGAATGATGAAATTATTTTTAAAATGTATGCAAGGGAACTTAAATTCGTTGGGAGATATTTTTTTTATTTCCTTATTTACTTTTAATGTATATTGTTCCTTTTTAGTAAAGGGTAATCTTTTTGTGTTGCTAGAAAGGGGGCTAGAGTATTGTTGTAAAACCAGCTTGTCATTGACGAATATCTAAGGGCTAAATAACTTGTTTAGATGCTTAAATCAACATGAGAAAAGACTGTATTTACTGGTTAATGCTTGTGCATGGTTTAATATTTTTGTAACCACTATGTCTAAAGTAATAGCACGACCTTGATAGGTTTGTTGGGTCCCTATCATCTGGTTGTTTGTGTTTGGTCATAGGCGGTCATGTCTCTATTTATGGTACCGACAATTAAGAAACCCTTGTATTTGCTTTTGATGTGTTCAGTTGTATCCACTTCAAAAGGGATCATTATGTAATTATCGATTGAGGTGGTTGTTGTCTAGTGATTGTGTTCACCTAAATGATAGAGATGTAATAGACTTGAAACTTATGTAATCCTAACTATATTAAATGCCAGAGGGGTCTTGCAGTTGAGCAGACTCGGAGATGTAGCCCTCTAGGGGTGAACTCTGAGATCATATCTATGTTATGTGATGCTTTTTTTTTCTCCTGTTTCATACTTAGAGCTAGCATGTATGGTTGCATTTTGTAAGTGTATAATGGGAATTTAATGAAGTTATTTCTTGAATGCATAAATATAGTCATCCTATTAAAAATAGTAATTAGGGTCATAAAAGTTTGTAGATATGATTATGGAAAGTATTTTGTTAATGTTAATGAAAAGAAGTAAGCATGGAAAGAAACTCGCTAGGTTACAAATATTGGATTAACTTGTTATAAAGCTTGAAATTCGAACGTATTGAATGGGTAACAAATATTGGATTAATGTCATAATATCTAAATTGAAATCTAATGGATGAACCTCATTCGACTACTTACCGTACTATCTTAATAAACGAACATCGTCATGTTAGCTATATTTCACAATATTGGATGAATTTATTTAGTTGTTTACGTTTTATCCTAAACAAATAATCCTCACCGGATTAGTTTTATAATTGGATGAACTCAAATTGGTTATCCTCATTATAACCTTAATAAATGATCTTCATCATAATAGCTATAATCAAACTAACATGGGAGAACTCATTTAGTTGTTTATATCTTAATCGTAGAAAATGTATTACTTCATATTAACTTTATTTTAACTAAAATGAGTGAACTCATTAAGTTACCTATATCTTAACCCTAATGGATGATCTTCATAGATTAATTACATTTTATCCTCTATAAATGAACTATGATTTATTAGTTGGTTATGTTTAAACCCAAATGAATGAACCCCCTCATCATGTTATTTACATATTTAATTCTTAATGAATGAATTTCATCTTATTAGCCATACTTTTAACTATAAAGGATGATCTCATTTATGGTTGTTTACTTTTAAACCTAAATGAACAAACTTCATTATATTAGTTTCATTGTATCAAAAATGGATGGACTCGTCAAGTTAACCATACCTAAATCCTAATGGATGAATTCTTAAGTTAATTATGTTTTAACTTCATTGAGTAAATAACCTCTTGTTAGCCTCATCTCTAATCATAATAGATGAATGCTTCCTAAATTCTAAAATGTCAATTCATCGAACATAACATATCCATGTCTTAAGTAATAACATATAATTAAGATATCCAACTTAATTGAATCTAATATCACGAGTTGAGTTAGGTGTAAGGTTACGTAATCACGTTGGGAAACTCCTTAGGATTGTTGAGTCTTCAGCTGTGTTATCTAAGTGTTAGATAACTCTAATGTATCTTGATGTTGTGTCTTAATGTTAACACTCTTATTATTATAAAAAAAAGTATTTACACTCCAAATGAGTGTTTTAGCTTTATCCCTTCAGGGTTTCCTAGCGAGGCATTATAGATGTGTTCCAGATGGTATATATATTGTTGTATATGATCCTTTGAGATATACCAAAGTAGTATGATGATCTAGATTCATAAATAGTAATTCAAACACTTTTTGGAGGCCCAGATGGATTGTGTTTTGAGATGTAGTCTGTAACTAGGCATGTTAGCCTGCATGTATCCTAGATGTTATTGGATGTTCTATGATGAATCTCTGATGATGCAGATATTTGATTTTCCATTTTCTATGTCTTGTGTTGTTGCTTCCATTGTGTTACTATTGTTGCATGATCTGGACTGTTCTCTTTGAGGACCCTCCAAGTTCTGGCTACGTCATATGGTATGAGAGTTGGTTGCAAATATTGAGGCATTCCTTTGGGTGAAAAGATCACCGAATTGAGGTAGGCTACAAGTGTGTTCAATAGATCGCCAATGGAGAAGAAATTGAAACCTTATAGTGAGATCGCCTAGTTGAGGTCGTTGAGTCCAGTTAGAAAAAACTAAGTTGAAAGGGCATGCTACTTTATGGTGGAAAGAGTTGTAGAGAAATAGAGTAGAGAATGATGAGATTAAAATCTCTAGGTGGAGGCAAATGGTCATGAGATTTGAAGGCTAAATTCATTCTGAGAGACTATGAGTTGCATTTGTTCAAAAGGTTGCATAAATTGAAGCAGAAGGACATGAGTGTGAAAGAGTACACTAAAGAATTTTGCAAGGTGATGATCAGATCCAATAATTGAGAGATGGAAAGGGAGAGGGTGGCTAGATATATAAATAGAATCTTATTTAACATCCATGATGAGATGAGTATGCTGAAGATTTTTATAGTTGAGGAGGCTTATCAATATACTTTGAAGGCTGAAGATATGATGAAAACGAGACATCAGAATAAACCTAGAGGAAAGGACATATATAAGGGGTAGGTGAATGGTAGTATAGAGAATCAGAATCTTGGATAAGAACCAAAATATAAACGGAATAAAGAACTTGATCAAAGACATAGAGAAAAGGTAGTGGCAGTAGCAATATAGAATTTTTACATAGATTGGTGTAGTGTATGTTGCTGAATAGAAGCAGTAGAAGGTTTTACTAGTAAGGATTTGTGCCAGTATGAGGATTTGTTGAATGAATGAGCATGAACTGACTCAATTTCGGTGGGTTGATTATCGATGTGTTTGACAGGTGGATTCCAGTTGGCAAAAAGGTAGATGTCAGTGTGTGTATCGTTAAGGCATGGTAGGTGTGATAGGTCAACATTTAATGTGATTGGAAAAATCACAAATGTATTGCATGTGTTTGCATCTCAGTGAAGGATGGATGACAAAGGAAGATCAAACGGTTGTTGGCATCATGATCAAAGCATGAGATTAGATTGGAGGATGAACTTGAACAAGAAACAACCAGATCATAAATGTGTTGATTGGTTTCAAGGCCGAAAATCAGGGTTAGGTTTGCTATTTTAAGCAAAGATGCATTGGACAAATAAAAAATGCATGATGATTTATCCTTCTAAAGTAGGTGAATGATCCAAGGTAGATCGGATCAGATTTGATGAAGATTTGATTAGTGGAGGGAAACCCTAGCGGCCCTCTATTAGAGTTGGCTCTTGGTAGGAAAGCTTCAATTTAAATAAGGTGACCTAAGACAAATAATTGTTGCTGCTAAAGTGTGAAGGATAGAGTGAAATTATTGTCTGAGAGATGAAGAGATAAACATCTAAAGTGTTTGTGAGTAAATATTGTATCGGTAAGGAGAATCGGGGAAAACTGGTGTAAAGAACAAACCGACAGAGAGTGCAGAATGGAGAGGTGAAAAACCTGCTGAGATAGAACTTAATAAAGTGTGATCAAGTGTAAGTTGAGTTCAGGAGAAAGAGGGAGAGAAGACTCAACAAAGTTAAAAACAACAGATATGCTCAGTTGTAGTGTATATGGAGTGATCACCAACCAATAAGATTGAAACCAGTAGAGAAAAGTATTGAAAGGCTTGAAAAACTTCATTTACAATAGTGATCTCATTCATGTATCCGAATTTTCATATTGTTTTCAATGAGTAGGTGCTTAGTGCAAGGGTTGTAGCTCCTTTAGGTTGTAGCCTATAAATTATGTAGGGGTTGGTGCTGATTTGATTTCGTGCTCATAAATTAGGGTTTGGTGCTCCTTGGGTTGGTTGTAGCATATAAAGCTCAGAAGGGGCGATGCCAAATTCCCCCTAGTTTTGAAAGTCACGAAGCACGGTCCAGACAAAACACACCGCTTTCATCAGGATCAGGTATGGCGGATCCTGCAGACAGATTTACAGATTTAACTAGACAAATGATGGAGGCAGCTGCTGAAATGAGAGATTCAGGAAGGACTCAGGAATGTCTGGAATTGTGTGCCAAGTTAGGCATAAATGTTGGTGAGGATGACTTTAATAAAGATGTAAACAACTACAAGAAAAAATATGCTCAAGGAGTGGGTAAAACAAGTGGTAATAATTTCAAAGCTTATGAGAATCCCTTGTTTGGTAGCAAAAGGGATGATCATGTGCAATCAAGTGTACCACCAGTCCAGCAAAGTTCACATACTCATAATCAGTACCCACCCCCTGGTCAATTTTATAACCAACATCCACCCCCTAATCAGTTTCAATATCAACACCAGAATCAATACCCTCTTCCTTATCAAAATCAAATACCCTTATATGGTAATGTAAACCAAAACTTTGGGAATCCTCATGGAGGGCATGGACTAATAAATATGGAGCAAATGAGGCAGTTTGATTTTTCAGGAATGATAGTGTACCCATATCCTATCCCAAATGAAATCAGGACAGCGATACCAAGGTTCACAGGAAGTAATGCAGTTTTAGGTGAGGCTCATTGTAAAGCCTTTGATGCAGTAATTGAGGATTTTGGGTTACCATATGAAGATGTCAAGATCAGGTTGTTTATGCAATCATTAATAGAAGATGCAAGAGATTGGTTTAGGACGTTGCCTGATGCATCCATTAGAGATCTTGCAGGATTCAAAGATTTGTTCCTTGAGCAGTATGGAGACCATAACAGCCCTGAGTTTGCTTTGCACGAAATCATTAGTATAAAGAAGGAGCAAAATGAATCAGTGATAGATTTTAACAAAATATTTAACAGGGTTCTAAACAAAATCCCCAATAGGATGAAACCAGTACCTGAGGTGAGCATTCTGTATTATATCAATGCTTATGACAGTAAAACAAACTATGAGCTGAGAACCAGAAATCCTAGAGACCTCCGGGATGTTATGAAAGATGCCATTGTTATAGAAAACAATAGAAAGGCTGCTGGTAAAGTGGGAAAGAGAGAGGATGCAAGGTTATACAATCCTAGAGCACCCAAGGCTAATAGAGATGAAGATAAGATTGACAAAGTTTTAAATGCCCTAAAAGACTTATCTGTAAGGGTAAACAAAACAGAGAAACAGCAATACTACGGTCCTGAGAGGCCCAGACTGCATGATATGCCTTATAACACTGCATGGAAGGATGGGAAACCAGTAGACAGGAACCACAAAGATAATCAACAAATTCCAAATCCTTTAAAAAGAACAGTAAATTATACTCAAGACGATGACATGTGGTGTTACGCTTGCAATATGCCACATGCTTCTTCTTTGTGTGTAGTAGCAAAAGGATTGCAAGAGGAGGAGGATAGCTATGAAGAACATGTGGATGATTCAACTGTTAATATGATATCATTTAGTCAGGAAGGAAGGTCAGATTCCATGAATATTGATCAATGCTCTGTCTTACCTGTGACCACCAGCAAAAATGAAAGTGTTAAGCTCAGAATCCCTACTGAAGAAGAAAAAAGAAGAATTACAGCTTATGCCGTTGCACAAGCAAAAAGGACTTATGATTTAAGGAATAGGGTGGTGAATCCAGAGCAAGGTAAACCTACTAGTCTTTTTATGAAAGAAACTGATGAGACACTCAAGCGAATAAACAAAGGAGCTATGACTAAGGAGGTTGTACCAAAGAATAATAAGAAGGGTCCTAATATTCAAAAGGAAGAAACAGTAAAACTCCCTTCATCACAACACTCTACCTCATTTGATATCTCAACTGAATTAACACAATTAAAAGTTTCTGTTCCATTGATGGAAATAATGAGGTTTCCTGAGTATAGAGAAAAAACTTTGGAGATGATTTCAGGTGTCCAAGAAGAAAAAGTTAATGAACAGAAACAAGAGTTCCCAACAGGTGACAATAATGAACAAATGGCCCCAATTATATATTTAGGGTCCACTATAACTAAAATCCCAACACAGGTAGACCCATTTTATCTTACTTTGGTGATAAACAACAAAAAAATAAAGAATTGCATGATCGATTCAGGAGCAGCCATAAATGTCATGCCTGTTGGGGTGATGAAAGAACTGGGATTGAAAGTTGATACTACCTTTGGGAAATGCTATGCCATGGACAATAGATCAGTCCCAGTGGTTGGTATCATGAAGGATGTAGAGTTCAGATTGGCGACATGTCCGGAAGCATCATATAAAACAGATATTACAGTGGTAGATGTTCTTCCAAACTATGGAATGTTGTTGTCTAGACAATGGTCGAATCTGATTGGTGGATATGTACAGTTGGATTTGTCATATGCTACGATTCCAGTCAATGGGCAGGAAATAAAGATTGACAGGGAACCCCGGTCCACATATATCATAGAAGACATGGAAGAAACAGTGAACCAAATATGTTTTTTACAAACTGACATGGACAACTTCCAGGTACAGTTAACAAAACGTAAATTTACAGAGTGGATCCCCATTGAGTCATGTCTAACTAAAAAGGATGATCAAATATGGAAAATGTTCTTTGATGGGTCTTGTAGCAAGGAAGGAAGTGGGGCTGGAATCCTTTTTATTTCACCCACAGGGGAAACTTACAAATATTCTTTCAAGTTGTTATTTGAGTGTACAAATAACATTGTCGAATATGAAGCCCTACTCACTGGTCTTAACATAGCAGTCAAACATGGAATCAAATTGATAAGTGTCTTTGGTGATTCAAAATTGATAGTCTCACAAGTGAAGGAAAAATATGCCTCGAAACACTTAAGACTGAAACAATATAGGAATGCTGTATGGGATACCATGGAGCTTTTTGATGCTTTTCAGATAAACTGGATAGATAGGTCGAAGAACATCATGGCAGATTTTTTAGCAAATATTGCATTAAAAGGCAATGATATAACGCTAACTGGGATATCTGAAGTAGAGATGAAAGTAAGACCATCTGTTCCTAACAACTTGTATAATTGGCAAGTGTTTCAAGATGATGCAGATCTGCTGAACTTCTTACAGTGTGTTGATCATTATCAGGCTCAAGCTATAAATTTTAATGACTTTGTGGAAAAAACTGAAGGTAAGGAAACTTTATTTGGACATGAAATTATACAACTAAAGTCAAATAAATTGCCAAGAGGCTTAGTAGCATTAGAAAGAACTTTTAATGCTCAAGATGTGATTGAAACCAAAGGGTCAGCTGTTAAAGAGAGTGATGTTGAACAAATCAACCTAGGGAGTGAAGGAGCCCCCAGAAATGTTTTTATTGGAAAAAAATTAACTCCCATTATGAGGCAACAACTGATAATGTTGCTAAAAAGATACAAACATGTGTTTGCATGGTCTTATGAAGATCTCAAAGCTTACAGGGAAGATCTTTTTCAACATGAGATACCACTTAAACCAGAGGCTAAACCCTTCAGACAAAAGCAGAGACCTATTAATCCAACATTGTTACCAAAAATGAGGGAAGAGATTATAAAGATGAAAGACGCAGGAATAATTGAACCATGCAGATATTCCACATGGGTTTCTAACTTGGTACCTGTCAGAAAGAAAAATGGGGATATTAGATTATGTGTAGACTTTAGGAATTTAAACATATCATCTCTAAAGGACAACTATCCATTGCCAAATATGGATAACATGCTACAGAAGGTAACAGGGTGTGAGTTGCTGTCGATGATGGATGGATTTTCAGGTTACAATCAGGTGAAAGTTAGAGAAACTGAAAAATATAAGACAGCCTTCACAACTCCATGGGGCACTTATGTCTATGCACGAATGCCATTTGGATTGACCAATGCTGGAGCTACTTTTCAAAGGGCAATGGATGTGGCTTTTGCAGAATTGATTGATGTAATCATGGTAGTATACCAAGACGATCTGACTGCATACTCAAAGAAAGCTGATGATCACTGTGAACACCTTGAAAAGATATTTAAAAGGGCCTTAGAATATGGGATTTCCTTGAATCCTAAAAAATGCCACTTTGGTGTTGAAGAGGGAAAATTACTTGGACACATAGTATCCAAGGAGGGAGTAAGAATTGACCCTGAAAGGGTAGCAGCTATTAATGAGGTTCCCATCCCCCGAACTATCAAAGCCATTCAATCATTCTTGGGACAAATTAATTTTGTGAGAAGATTTATTTTGAATTTTGCAGACATAGTAAAACCTATAGTAAGGATGTTAAAAAAAGAGGCCCAGATAGATTGGACCGAAGAAGCAATGGATTCCTTTGTGGCAATCAAAAGGGCAATTTCTGAGGCACCAGTATTAATTTCCCCAGATTTTGGTAAACCTTTTATAATATTCTTATTCGCCTCTTGTCACACTATAGCAGCAGTGTTGTTACAGAAGAATTCAGAGGGGTATGAACAGCCCATTGCATACTTTAGCAAGTCTTTGAGCCCTTCAGAAGTAAAATATGAATTGAATGAAAAGCAAGCCTATGCTTTGGTCAAAACAGTGAAACAATTTAGACCATACTTGGTAGGGGCTGAAGTTATAGCTTATGTCCCCAATGCAGCAGTAAAAGATATCTTCAGACAGACTGAGGTCACGGGCAAAAGATGCAAATGGATCAATCAGATACAAGAATTTAACATTGAGCTCAAAATTTCATAGGTTATCAAAGGACAAGGGTTGGCCAAACTCATGACAGGAACTGAAATTGAGGAATCTGGTGTGAATCAGGTTGGATGGGAAGAAGCTAACTTCAGTATTGAGAGAACAGCATGGTACACTGATATCATGTATTACCTTAAGCACTTGAAATGCCCAGATGGTATGACCGATAATCAGAAGAGAGCTTTGAAGCTAAAATCAGCAAGATATGTAATTATCAATGGGGACTTATATTGGAAAAATAGAGATGGGATATTGTTATTATGTCTAGACAACTACCAGGCAAACAAAGTTCTTCATGAAATGCATGATGGGGTTTGTGGTGGTCATTTCTCGGCTAAGACTACAGCACATAAAATATTGAGAGCTGGATATTATTGGCCATGTGTCTTCAATGATTCTTATAGATATGTCAGAAAGTGTGAAGCTTGTCAGAAGTTTTCAAATAAAACAAAGTATCAAGGATCACTCCCATTGAGACCAATGTTGGCTGAGGAACCATTTCAACAATGGGGAATAGACTTTATAGGGGAAATATCAGAAAAATCCAGTGGAGGACATAGATGGATATTGGTCGCTACAGACTATTTTACCAAATGGGTGGAGGCAATACCCACCACGTAGGCCACTAGCAAAGTGGTGATAAAATTCTTAATGGAGAACATTATTTCTAGATTCAGTGTCCCTGCAAGGATCATCTCAGACAATGGCATGTCCTTTAGATCAGAAGAATTCAACACTTTTTGTGGAGAATATGGCATTAAGATATCACATTCTTCTCCCTACCACCCTCAAGGGAATGGACAAGCTGAATCTAGCAACAAGATTATCCTAAAGATCATTAAAAAGATGTTGGGACAGAACAAAAAAGCATGGGATTCAAAGTTGAATCTTGCACTGTGGGCAGATAGGATAACTATGAAGAAATCTACAGGAAAATCTCCATTTGAATTGGTTTATGGCAAAAGGGCCAGACTGTCGTGCCCAAACTTTAGGGCACAAAAATGGAACAACAAATTTTTTTTTTTGACGTCATGAACTCGCTATAAATCCTAATATTAAAGTTTTGTTTTATCCATGATGTAACTATATTTACTTCCAAGGTTGGAGAAATTAACCAACTCGAGTGAGCGACTTGTTGGGAGGGGATTAATTAGCCTCAAGGATTTAGTCAGCTAGCTCAATTACCTAAGACAAGCTGTCGCTAATTAAATCAAGGGAAAATTGGCTATCTAGACGTATTAAATCATTCCAGGTCATATAATGATATTGCTAATGATTATTTGATACTTTTATAAAATTTATTATACACATCCACCCGATGAGGGTTTCGAATTACTACAATGTCATTTGCCCACTAAAACCGACAATGAGCTAAGGCCAATTCTGATCTTCCCTAAACCCCTTGATTTTGTCAAATAATTTTCAATCCGACCAAAAATCGATCTCAAGGGCTTAAGGTTCCTAAATTTACAAATTCCTTCTTTCAAATTTTCCTATCGTCCAATTACATGGGGGGGGTAAGTCCATTGCTTAATTAAATATATTGCTGGATTAAACGTATAGTTTATCCAACTATAATAGTCCTATATTATTAACCCCCTTGAATTAATTGAAATTTAAAATTTCTACGGAATGGGAACTTATAATTGTTCAATTATTAAATTAACCCCATATTTATATATATTAAAATCAAAAGTCTAAAATCCCATAATAATTCAATTATTAAAATCAGGGTTTAAATTTCCATAATATTTCAATTATAAACTTAACCCCAAATTATATACTAAAATCTAACTTTAAAATCCCAATTTAAAATTCTTTATATATATATAAAATCACAGTATAAATTCTTATTTACTAACCCTCATTATAAATTAAAAATCAAATTATAATACACCAATCTAAATCTCCCAAAATATATATATATATATATATATATATATATATATTATTATTATTATTAAAATGCTAACCCTAACCCGAAATTGGGTTAGGGTTGCATTTTTTATATATATTACTCTTATTTTATTTTATTCATCATTTCATACCCTAACCCGAAATGGGTTAGGGTTTATTAAACCCCTTTATTTTATTGTTTGTCCCCCTTTGTTGTTTTTGGTTTGGAGATCGCAGGTACGGCAGAGCTAGGGCACGGCGGAGGGTTTCGTAGAGGGGGAAATGAGGGGAGGAGGCGGCGCGGGGCTCTCCCGGTCGCCACTGTGTTTATACACAGTGACGGCAGTGCCGTCCACTATGTATAAGCAGAGTGGCGGCCGCAGACCGTCCACTGTGCTTACACACAGTGGCGGCACCCTCTGTGCCGTCCACTGTGGGTAAGCACAGTGGCGCGGCCCAAGCACCGCCCACTGTGTTTACACACAGTGGCTCGGCCTTGCCGTGCCGTCCACTGTGGGTAAACACAGTGGCGTGGCCCGAGAGCCGTCCACTGTGTTTACACAGTGGTTCGGCCAACAATGTTATTACAAGATTTTTTTTTGTTATTCATTTAAATATATTCGTGGGTTGACAAAAACATGTTATAAGATGTGATTTTTTTTGAATATATCGAATATATATATATATATATATATATATATTTGTATATATATGTTTAAATACACATATATCCATTGTTATGATCAGATCATAACATAAATGTCTTTGTTGGTTTTGTTCTACAGACATCTACAGGGTATGTTTTTCAGATGCAGATATATATATATATATATATATATATATATATATATATATATATATACGAAGTTTATTCTGCAATTCTTTTATATGTTTGAAACAGAGATGCACAAGTCCAAAATGCATCCTTTATTCTGTTGTTACAGGGGTATGCACATACAGGGAGCTTATACATATATATATTCTATATCTATATAGGTATATATTTTCAATATATATACCTATATACATATAGAGATATATATGACTAAATGTTGAAGTAATAGGGTTAAAAACCCTTATATTGATCTGAGGTTTTTAACCATCTACATTCCGTTTTTAGTCTTCTAACAGCATTTAGAATAGATCTATTTATTTCTTTCTTTTATTTAAACTTTCTACAGCAATAAAGCAATACTGGTTCTCCTTTCTTTCTAATAGACATAAAATAACAGAATATAAAACTAAGCAAGTAAATAATAACCCTACTGCATTTCTTCTTTTTTTTTCTTTCTTTAACATTTGCAGTAAATAAAACTAGTAAATATTGAATAAGAACTCCTAATGCATCCTTTTTTTTTGTTTTCTCTTCTTTAATATTGCAGTAAATAACATGTTACAAACCAGATTTAAATGTAGACTACAACAAACACAATAGTCATCAAATATAATAAAAGTCACATTTACATTGTTTTTCCAGAATGATAGTTACAATAACCCAAATACGAAAATGGGTAAATAGTCTAACAGTCCCTTTTTTTTTCTCTAATCTTTTACACAGAAAATATTAATTACATTTATTTAAACAGAAACAGAATCATTTTAAGTCCTATATTTACATCTGCACTTTCTCTTCCTTTTTTTCTTTTTGCTACAAATCATAAGGTTACATTTCTTTCTTCTTTTCTGCATTTAAATAAAAATCAGAAATCTGAAATAGAAGTCTGCAACACAAAATCTGCAACTCCTAGTCCTTTTCCCCAAGCCACCTGCAAGTAAAGTTTTAGGACTATGACCATGGGATGCTCACCTCCCAGCCTAGGCTTACCAGAAGCCACCCCCGAGCTAGGAGAATCAAGACCTAGACGGGTTACAACCAAGCAATACAACATAACAATAGGGCAAACACACAACACATACACTTTCCCATCCCAAGCTACACTATCACCACATTTGTGGAGATCAATCTATGGGTGGAAGTGGACCAAGTACCGTTGGGGAGACTGCAGCCAAAAATATAACACAAGCCACCTCATGGCAACACAAAATACTCAACAGAATTCATCCCAACCACCTTATGCCCCCCCAAAGGCTCAAAGCCATTTCTCTCCCCTTATGACCCCCAAATGCATACACAAGGCTATGCAGCAAGGGTCACAAAGGACACCCTTGAGATCACTCTCCTTAAGGAGAGCCTCTCACCCAAGGCTGTCATGCTTCTTCCACCCCAAGATCATCCTACTCTCCCAAGAGTAGAAAATCTTGGACACTCCCAAAACAAGAACACAAAACAGAAAAACATAGAAATGAAACTACACATTATTTTCTTCAACAACAATTTACATACATACTTTCTTTACAAGCATTTCTTTCCTTGACAAAACAACATAACTAACATAAACAACAAAACCAAGAGGAGATTACAACCAACCTTATTCTGCCAATAGGTATGCTAAACTTAGTTGGAGATGAGCTGCCCAATCCACACAACTTTCTGCAATCCTTGGCCCCCAAAATTCCTCTAATTCCTAAAAATGGTTTTCTCTTTTATTTTCCCAAGTTTTCCCAAAAAAATCTCCAAGAATGGAGAGTGGGTGATTAGCTCACTAAGCTTCCATTCTTAGCCTAAGAAGGCCTCTCTCACTCCTTCCAACCTCTTGGATAGAGTGAGTGATCTCCCATTGGGTTGGTCTTCCCTAGGTCTTACACACTCCCTAACCTAGGTGCCTAGAGAAGGGAAATGGAATGGGGAAGAGGGATTACTATCTCCAAGAAGGTTCTCCTTCCAAGGATGGCACTCCTATAGATGGAATTCGTCCATCTTGGGAAAACCACTTTTTTGGGTGGTTAAACAAGTCCTAAGGGAAAGACACATGGCCAATTTTGGCCTTCACCCATAGGTACCCCATGAGGCCTAATAGAAAAGCTCTAAAATTGACTCTAGGAGTTGATTTGACCTTCAGAAAGTCCACCTGAAGTTAACCTACGGGTCAACTCTAAGTTGACCTTCCTTGTGGCTCTCTAACCTAGATTTCTTGGTTCCTTCAAGGATAATTAGGGGATATAACCATTAACAAAAATAAAACTTTCAAAAAGGTGACATGACAATTGCCAACACAACATACTACATAGGTGTCAAGTGACACTACAAAATAATTCCACATCACAATAACCCCATGGCAATTGTCCCTTTAACAATTTAATCAATCAAATAAATACAAATTACACTCATGCAACATTTTACATTTACGAATAAAATACAGTACATACGGGGTGTTGTCTCTCCAAATAGACAACCCCTGGTTTTACTAACACACATTGGCCTAGGCTTGATTCTCCCTAATATTTCCATGGTCACATGGATATTTTCCTGCACATCTCAATTTAAACATTAGTACTTCCCAAATAGCCTCATATAATATATAAAATCACAAAATCAGAATACAATACATTCATTCTACAAAGACTTGACATTATGAAATATAATTTGTCACAATTCAAAGCAATTTCCTCATAATCGTCAAAATTTGATCCATCTACAATATATGCAAACATTTTCCAAACATTATATCAAATCCTGAAATTCAGATAATAACCTGCATCATCACAACATTACCCTAATCTAGAATCATATAATATTCTATAATCCACAAGGCATAGAAATGAAGCATCCACATATATCAATGTTACCAAAATCGCGGAATCATGAAAAGTTCTATATCCATAGTGTGTCCAAACTAGTATCCAAAATAGTTCCAAAATGAAAATAACTGAAGAGATAGGATGGGTTGGGGTAGGGCCTCACACCCTCCCCCTCTAGGCATGAACGTCCTCCTGGAGTTCATCAAAAAGATGAGGGTACTGTGATCTCATACGTGCTGTATCCTCCCATGAAGCTGTAACCTCATCATAGGAATCCCACTGGACCCTAACCTGGTCTAGCTCTCGACCTCGAAGGGCCAACGTCCGGCGTGCCAAAATGCGAATGGGCTCCAAGGCTAACTGCCCGTCCGACTCCACCTGCAAGGCATCCCAATCTAAAATATGAGACTCATCATAGATATATTTTCTCAAAACTGACACATGAAACACATCGTGGATGCGTGACAGGCTAGGTGGCAAAGCTAGGCGATAAGCAACTGGTCCTATCCTCTCAAGGATCTCGAATGGTCCAACAAAGCGAGGTGCGAGCTTAGAACCCTTTCCATAGCGGATTGGACTCTTATGCGGTCGCACTCTCAGGAAAACTCTGTCCCCAACCATGTAACTCCGGTCTATCCTCTTTGCATTTGCATATTTCTTCTGCCTATCCTGTGGCTCTCTAAGGCGCTGTCTAATCAAAATTACCTGCTGCTCCATATCCCGGACCAACTCAGGGCCTATGGCCACTCTGTCCTCAATACGATCCCAAATCAAAGGTGTCCTGCATGGTCTGCCGTACAAAGCCTGAAAGGGTGGCATCCCCAAAGAAGTGTGATGCCCATTATTATAGGCAAATTCTACTAAATGCAGGTACTCCTCCCATCGGGTCTGATGATCCATGACGTACATGCGGAGCATATCCTCTAACACCTGGTTAACCCGCTCTGTCTGTCCATCTGTCTCTGGATGATAGGCGGTGCTAAAGTTGAGCTTGGTGCCCAACGCTGTCTGTAATGCCTTCCAAAAGGAAGATGTAAAGAGAGAATCCCTATCAGAGATAATCTTGCGTGGGACACCATGAAGCCTAACAATGTCCCGTAAGAACACCTGTGCCACTGCTGGAGCTGTGAAGGTAGTCCGGACTGGTGAGAAGTGGGCTACTTTGGTCAATTTGTCAACTGTCACCAAGATAGCATCATGGCGACGAGATGACATAGGAAGACCAATAATGAAGTCCATGGATATAGTATCCCATTTCCACTCTGGTATAGCATGGGACTGGAGTAACCCACCTGGATGGCGGTGCTCTGCCTTGACTCTCTGACACTCAAGGCATCGGGCTACTAACTCGGCGATAAGCTGCCGCATTCCTGGCCAATGATATAGCTGCCTCAAGTCAGCATGCATCTTCTTAACCCTGGGATGCGCTGCATACGGAGCTCTATGAGCCTCCATGATAATGAAATCTCGCAAACCCCCAGGAGAGGGTACATAAATGCGCCCTCTATGGCGTAATAAACCATCGGACTCCAAAGAGTAGTCCACAAACTTCCCCTCCAGGGTCTCCTGATTACGGATCCTCTGACAAACCTCTAGATACCAATCATCCTCTGGCAATTGCTGCAAAATACGGTCTCTCAAATCAGTGCTCATGGATATGGTGTAAACCTCATGTCGTCTCCTACTTAGAGCATCTGTGACCACATTCTCCTTTCCTTTGATGTAATGAACATCAAAATCATACTCACAAAGGAACTCCGTCCATCTCCTCTGACGTGCATTAAGGTTAGGTTGGGTGAAGATATACTGCAAACTCTGATGGTCTGAATGAAGCTCGAAGTGATGACCTAAGAGGAAGTGTCTCCACCTCACAAGTGCATGTACAACTGCTGCAAGCTCTAGGTCATGCGTAGGGTAGTTAAGCTCATGAGTCTTAAGTTTCCTAGACTCGTATGCTATAACCCTACCCTCCTGCATAAGAACTGCTCCCAATCCATCTAAGGAAGCATCCGTCCATACCATGAAGTCGGCCGTGGGGTCTGGCACAATAAGGATAGGTGCACTAGTAAGTGCCCTTTTTAGATCCTGAAAAGCCCTCTCACACTTCTCTGTCCACTCGAATTTCTTCCCTTTTCGCTGGAGGGATGTGATGGGGTGTGCAACTTTGGAAAATCCCTCCACAAAACGCCTATAGTATCCTGCTAAACCCATGAAGCTCCTGACTTCTGTCACACTGGTAGGTGTCGGCCAATCCATGATGGCTCTAATCTTTGATGGGTCGACTGAGATCCCATCACCGGATATAACATGCCCTAGGTACTTGACCTCTGATCTAAAGAAAGCACACTTCGACAAACTGCCGAACAACTGGTTGTCCCTCAAACACTGCAAAACCTGCCTCAAATGCTCCTCATGCTCCTGCTCATTTCGGGAATAGATCAATATGTCATCGAGGAACACTATCACAAATCGGTCAAGGAAGGTGCGGAATACCCCATTCATGAGACTCATGAATACAGCTAGAGCATTCGTAAGACCGAATGGGACCACAGTGAACTCATAGTGGCCATATCTGGTGCGAAACGCAGTCTTGTGGATATCACTTTCCACAATTCTCAACTGGTGATATCCTGACTTCAGGTCTATTTTGGAAAACACTTTGGCACCCTGAAGCTGATCAAACAAATCATCGATCCTCGGTAAGGGATAGCGGTTCTTGATGGTTACTTTATTCAGTTGCCTGTAGTCCATGCATAACCGAAGGGATCCATCTTTCTTCTTCACGAAGATGACTGGTGCGCCCCAAGGAGAGACGCTAGGGCGGATGTGACCCTTCTCTAAGAGTTCCTCTAGCTGCATCTTGAGCTCATTAAGCTCATGAGTGGTCATCCTATAAGGTGCCCTCGAAACTGGCTCGGCTCCTGGTACCAAATCTATGTGGAAGTCAATCTCCCTGCTGGGCGGCATGCCAGGTAGCTCATCAGGAAACACATCTGCAAATGCCTCAAGGATGGGGTGATCATCTATGGATGGCTCCTTCTCATCTTCTTCCTCTCGGTCACTGATTGTGATGGCAAACAACTGGCATCCCTTCCGCATGCTCCGCTTAAGCTGCATTGCGGATATCATACGAAGAGACACGGGTCTCTGAATCCCAGTGATTACTATGGGAGCACCATGATCATCCTCACACTCGACCTTTTTCAAGCGACAACCCATCTTGGCTCTGTGGGCGTAAAGCCAATCCATGCCAAGTACGACGCCATAAGATCCGAGTGGTGTAACTCTAAGGTCTACTAAGGTGGTGGTATTACCAATCTGGAGCGGACATCCCCTAACCTCTGAATCCACTGACACTCTAGCCCCTGAAGCTAACTCCACTTCCCAGCTGACACTTTGCCTTACTGCCACTAGCCCACAACGCTCCACAACCAATGGAGATATAAAGGAGTCAGTCGCTCCTGAGTCAAATAATATAGAAATACTACTACCTCTGACCTTACCTGCAGCCTGGTGCTCTGCCTGGCGGTTATCAACCGCTGCGAAGACTCTATGGGTCTTGCCCATGTCCCCAACTGTAGGCTCTGATGTTGCCATCCTCTGATTCCCTGTCATCTATCCCTGTGGACACTCTCTCGCCATGTGCCCCATGGCTCCACACGTGAAGCAAGCACCGCGTGCCTGAAACTGTGCGCCCTGAGGCCTAGTAAAAGGATGCCCACCTGTCCGGCTAGAACCACTGTACCCACCCCTGGAGGACTGCTGAGCCCGTGCCGGGGGTGTGTATGTACCCTGTACTCTCTGGTCACGCCTAGGACCCTGTGACTGCCACTGTTTGGGCCTGGAGCCCTGCTGTCCCTGAGGTGGCCTCTGTCTCTGATTCTGCTGTGACTGCTGTGGAGGAGGGGGTTTATGGGACCCCGAAACATTTCTGTGGTTGCCTTTCCAATGGGGTTTCTGAAACCCGAAAGGCTGGGGAGCTGGGTTTCGGTTCTGGAACCGATCCCTCGTGTCCTGTGGCCTGATCTGAATCTCCTCGGCTATAAGGGCCTTCTCTACGGCAACCCGAAGGCTCCCTGGAGCGGCCATCCTCACTGGTCCTGCTATCCCAGCATTAAGTCCCCTAACAAATCGGTTGACGAGTAGCTTCTCGTCCTTCAGGTAATCTACATAAGGTAGGAGCTCAATAAACTTACTCTCGTACTGGGTCACTGTGAGACCCTTCTGCTGGAGGTCATGGAACTCATCGATCCTACGCTACCGGAAGTGCTCTGACAAGTACCTCTCTCTGAACCTCTCTCTGAAGATTTCCCATGTGATGGTATCTGCAGTGAGTCCGCACTTGAATTCCTCTTGCTTCCACCATGTGGAGGCTGTCGATCTCAGAAGGTGGACTGCAACGCGTGCCTTCAGATTGCTTTCATAAGATCGCAATGCGAAGCACCGATCTAGGCTTAAAAGCCATGCCTCAGCCTCTACTCCATCAGTAGTGCCTCCAAAAGATGGCGGCTGGAGGCGTAAAACCTCTCTAATCAGGTCTCCTGGTTCCTGACGTGCTCTCTCAAAGTACACAGGTGCTGCTACTGGAGGGGGTTCGGGCAGGTGAACGGACTCTGGCTCATGCTCTGCCTCACCCTCTACGGAATTAGGAGGTGGACTCCTACTCCGTTCCCTATCCACTGATCTATGACTCCCTGAGTTCTGATTATCTGCATGACGGTCCACTGCTGGAAGCCTGTCCTGCACTATCCCAATCAAGTTCTGAAGAGCTAGCAAGATGTCTCGGTTAGGGTCAACCGGTGGTTCGGGAGGTGCTTCCGGGTTCCCTTCTGGAACCGGTTCCGCCCTAGCAACATCCTCGCGTGCCATACGTGTACGCCTAGGACCCCTTCCACGCTTGCGAGCTTGTCGCGTAGTCGGAGGCATCCTATGAGGAAACAAAAATAAAATAAATAAACAATTAATTTAAATAATTCAATTTTCATATATTTATATTTTTATTTTCCGTTTAAGAAAATATTTGATTAATTTAGATAATTAAAGCGAAACGTAATGGAGAAAGGTTCCTAGTGTTGGAAACCTTGCTCTGATACCAAAATGTCGTGCCCAAACTTTAGGGCACAAAAATGGAACAACAAATTTTTTTTTTTGACGTCATGAACTCGCTATAAATCCTAATATTAAAGTTTTGTTTTATCCATGATGTAACTATATTTACTTCCAAGGTTGGAGAAATTAACCAACTCGAGCGAGCGACTTGTTGGGAGGGGATTAATTAGCCTCAAGGATTTAGTCAGCTAGCTCAATTACCTAAGACAAGCTGTCGCTAATTAAATCAAGGGAAAATTGGCTATCTAGACGTATTAAATCATTCCAGGTCATATAATGATATTGCTAATGATTATTTGATACTTTTATAAAATTTATTATACACATCCACCCGATGAGGGTTTCGAATTACTACAATGTCATTTGCCCACTAAAACCGACAATGAGCTAAGGCCAATTTTGATCTTCCCTAAACCCCTTGATTTTGTCAAATAATTTTCAATCCGACCAAAAATCGATCTCAAGGGCTTAAGGTTCCTAAATTTACAAATTCCTTCTTTCAAATTTTCCTATCGTCCAATTACATGGGGGGGGTAAGTCCATTGCTTAATTAAATATATTGCTGGATTAAACGTATAGTTTATCCAACTATAATAGTCCTATATTATTAACCCCCTTGAATTAATTGAAATTTAAAATTTCTACGGAATGGGAACTTATAATTGTTCAATTATTAAATTAACCCCATATTTATATATATTAAAATCAAAAGTCTAAAATCCCATAATAATTCAATTATTAAAATCAGGGTTTAAATTTCCATAATATTTCAATTATAAACTTAACCCCAAATTATATACTAAAATCTAACTTTAAAATCCCAATTTAAAATTCTTTATATATATATAAAATCACAGTATAAATTCTTATTTACTAACCCTCATTATAAATTAAAAATCAAATTATAATACACCAATCTAAATCTCCCAAAATATATATATATATATATATATATATATTATTATTATTATTAAAATGCTAACCCTAACCCGAAATTGGGTTAGGGTTGCATTTTTTATATATATTACTCTTATTTTATTTTATTCATCATTTCATACCCTAACCCGAAATGGGTTAGGGTTTATTAAACCCCTTTATTTTATTGTTTGTCCCCCTTTGTTGTTTTTGGTTTGGAGATCGCAGGTACGGCGGAGCTAGGGCACGGCGGAGGGTTTCGTAGAGGGGGAAATGAGGGGAGGAGGCGGCGCGGGGCTCTCCCGGTCGCCACTGTGTTTATACACAGTGACGGAAGTGCCGTCCACTGTGTATAAGCACAGTGGCGGCCGCAGACCATCCACTGTGCTTACACACAGTGGCGGCACCCTCTGTGTCGTCCACTGTGGGTAAGCACAGTGGCGCGGCCCAAGCACCGCCCACTGTGTTTACACACAGTGGCTCGGCCTTGCCGTGCCGTCCACTGTGGGTAAACACAGTGGCGCGGCCCGAGAGCCGTCCACTGTGTTTACACACAGTGGTTCGGCCAACAATGTTATTACAAGATTTTTTTTTGTTATTCATTTAAATATATTCGTGGGTTGATAAAAACATGTTATAAGATGTGATTTTTTTTGAATATATCGAATATATATATATATATGTTTAAATACACATATATCCATTGTTATGATCAGATCATAACATAAATGTCTTTGTTGGTTTTGTTCTACAGACATCTACAGGGTATGTTTTTCAGATGGAGATATATATATATATATATATATATATATATATATATACGAAGTTTATTCTGCAATTCTTTTATATGTTTGAAACAGAGATGCACAAGTCCAAAATGCATCCTTTATTCTGTTGTTACAGGGGTATGCACATACAGGGAGCTTATACATATATATATTCTATATCTATATAGGTATATATTTTCAATATATATACCTATATACATATAGAGATATATATGACTAAATGTTGAAGTAATAGGGTTAAAAACCCTTATATTGATCTAAGGTTTTTAACCATCTACATTCCGTTTTTAGTCTTCTAACAGCATTTAGAATAGATCTATTTATTTCTTTCTTTTATTTAAACTTTCTACAGCAATAAAGCAATACTGGTTCTCCTTTCTTTCTAATAGACATAAAATAACAGAATATAAAACTAAGCAAGTAAATAATAACCCTACTGCATTTCTTCTTTTTTTTTCTTTCTTTAACATTTGCAGTAAATAAAACTAGTAAATATTGAATAAGAACTCCTAATGCATCCTTTTTTTTTGTTTTCTCTTCTTTAATATTGCAGTAAATAACATGTTACAAACCAGATTTAAATGTAGACTACAACAAACACAATAGTCATCAAATATAATAAAAGTCACATTTACATTGTTTTTCCAGAATGATAGTTACAATAACCCAAATACGAAAATGGGTAAATAGTCTAACAGTCCCTTTTTTTTTCTCTAATCTTTTACACAGAAAATATTAATTACATTTATTTAAACAGAAACAGAATCATTTTAAGTCCTATATTTACATCTGCACTTTCTCTTCCTTTTTTTCTTTTTGCTACAAATCATAAGGTTACATTTCTTTCTTCTTTTCTGCATTTAAATAAAAATCAGAAATCTGAAATAGAAGTCTGCAACACAAAGTCTGCAACTCCTAGTCCTTTTCCCCAAGCCACCTGCAAGTAAAGTTTTAGGACTGTGACCATGGGATGCTCACCTCCCAGCCTAGGCTTACCAGAAGCCACCCCCGAGCTAGGAGAATCAAGACCTAGACGGGTTACAACCAAGCAATACAACATAACAATAGGGCAAACACACAACACATACACTTTCCCATCCCAAGCTACACTATCACCACATTTGTGGAGATCAATCTATGGGTGGAAGTGGACCAAGTACCGTTGGGGAGACTGCAGCCAAAAATATAACACAAGCCACCTCATGGCAACACAAAATACTCAACAGAATTCATCCCAACCACCTTATGCCCCCCCAAAGGCTCAAAGCCATTTCTCTCCCCTTATGACCCCCAAATGCATACACAAGGCTATGCAGCAAGGGTCACAAAGGACACCCTTGAGATCACTCTCCTTAAGGAGAGCCTCTCACCCAAGGCTGTCATGCTTCTTCCACCCCAAGATCATCCTACTCTCCCAAGAGTAGAAGATCTTGGACACTCCCAAAACAAGAACACAAAACAGAAAAACATAGAAATGAAACTACACATTATTTTCTTCAACAACAATTTACATACATACTTTCTTTACAAGCATTTCTTTCCTTGACAAAACAACATAACTAACATAAACAACAAAACCAAGAGGAGATTACAACCAACCTTATTCTGCCAATAGGTATGCTAAACTTAGTTGGAGATGAGCTGCCCAATCCACACAACTTTCTGCAATCCTTGGCCTCCAAAATTCCTCTAATTCCTAAAACTGGTTTTCTCTTTTATTTTCCCAAGTTTTCCCAAAAAAATCTCCAAGAATGGAGAGTGGGTGATTAGCTCACTAAGCTTCCATTCTTAGCCTAAGAAGGCCTCTCTCACTCCTTCCAACCTCTTGGATAGAGTGAGTGATCTCCCATTGGGTTGGTCTTCCCTAGGTCTTACACACTCCCTAACCTAGGTGCCTAGAGAAGGGAAATGGAATGGGGAAGAGGGATTACTATCTCCAAGAAGGTTCTCCTTCCAAGGATGGCACTCCTATAGATGGAATTCGTCCATCTTGGGAAAACCACTTTTTTGGGTGGTTAAACAAGTCCTAAGGGAAAGACACATGGCCAATTTTGGCCTTCACCCATAGGTACCCCATGAGGCCTAATAGAAAAGCTCTAAAATTGACTCTAGGAGTTGATTTGACCTTCAGAAAGTCCACCTGAAGTTAACCTACGGGTCAACTCTAAGTTGACCTTCCTTGTGGCTCTCTAACCTAGATTTCTTGGTTCCTTCAAGGATAATTAGGGGATATAACCATTAACAAAAATAAAACTTTCAAAAAGGTGACATGACAATTGCCAACACAACATACTACATAGGTGTCAAGTGACACTACAAAATAATTCCACATCACAATAACCCCATGGCAATTGTCCCTTTAACAATTTAATCAATCAAATAAATACAAATTACACTCATGCAACATTTTACATTTACGAATAAAATACAGTACATACGGGGTGTTGTCTCTCCAAATAGACAACCCCTGGTTTTACTAACACACATTGGCCTAGGCTTGATTCTCCCTAATATTTCCATGGTCACATGGATATTTTCCTGCACATCTCAATTTAAACATTAGTACTTCCCAAATAGCCTCATATAATATATAAAATCACAAAATCAGAATACAATACATTCATTCTACAAAGACTTGACATTATGAAATATAATTTGTCACAATTCAAAGCAATTTCCTCATAATCCTCAAAATTTGATCCATCTACAATATATGCAAACATTTTCCAAACATTATATCAAATCCTGAAATTCAGATAATAACCTGCATCATCACAACATTACCCTAATCTAGAATCATATAATATTCTATAATCCACAAGGCATAGAAATGAAGCATCCACATATATCAATGTTACCAAAATCGCGGAATCATGAAAAGTTCTATATCCATAGTGTGTCCAAACTAGTATCCAAAATAGTTCCAAAATGAAAATAACTGAAGAGATAGGATGGGTTGGGGTAGGGCCTCACACAGACTACCTTTGGATAATCTCTTGCCTGTATACAGATTCATGACTCAAGAAGAGATAGATGTTGAAGATCCATCACAAGAAAGGATAATGCAGTTAGTAGAACTTGATGAAGTCAGGGCAGAAGCTCAAAAGCAGAATGTCAGAATTCAAAATCAAATGAAGAAGTTATATGACAAGAGGACATCAAATAGAAAATTTTGTGTAGGTGATTGGGTTTTAATGTGGAATGCCAGGAGTCAAGACAAAGGCAAGCATGGTAAATTTGAAGCCTTATGGATCGGCCCATATGTGATCGTAGATTAAAAAGGGGAGGATTCTTATTTGCTTCAAAATGCAATAGGGGAGGTCCAAGAATTGCCAGTACATGGGCAATTCTTAAAGAACTTCTTTTTCTGAACATACTATATCACATGTACAGTAGATTAGGATCCATTTCCATTGTAAATACCACCATATATCTGCGCTAACCAGAGATTCTGAATTCTTGAAGACATATTCAATATGCCTCCATCCTCAGTCAGAGCCGCTGTTGGACACTATATTTGAAAATAAAAAATATGTATAAAAAATATATATTTCCATAGGTGTAAAGACTAAAAGATTTTTCGGCCAGCAAGTTGTATCGAGCATTTCAAAAGAAGCTTCATCGAAAGAGTATTTTCATCGAAACAAAGTACATAAAATGCCAAGCAAAAATACTTCGGCAAAAAGTCATCTTCGATGGATACAGAAAACCGCTCATCGATACTCCAAGTTTCATCGAAAAGGTAAAAAACAAAAGGCAAAAAGTAATTTCGAAGGAATATCATTACCGAAGAAGCTCATAAAGCATTCATCGAAATGCAAGTTTTCATCGATGACATAACATCGAACAAAAGAAGAGGTGTTTCATCGATAAAGGAGGATATTGATGGAAAAGGACTGTCGATGAACATACATAAACCTTCACCGAAGAAAGGAACTCATCGAAAGAATGATTTCGATGAAACTTTCGAGTGACCTATCGAAAAAGTTTGTCGATGAAAGAATGATTTCGATGAGTCTTGAAAGTGGCTTCTCGACATGGGCTACTCACCGAAAGAATAATATTGAAGAAAATGGGCTTTCGATGAAAGATTTAAACACTCGGCCGAAGACAAGGGTTTCATTGATAACTTGAAATATGATCACTTTGATCGAACTGTACTTCCCGCGAAAGAGTTAAAGGCCCAAGTGAGGAATGTCACATCTGCAATTAAGTTTAAACACTTGAGTAGCCATTGTAGACGCAGAACATTAACTGTGCACAAGTTGCCCATACGATTACAGTTGAACTGATTGAATTTTCATAAGAACCAGATCAATGCTAAAAGACTGAAAATTGCGAAGAACTTGCGGAAACTTGCGAACGACAATCAGAAGAGCTGAGCATTTCTCCAAGTAAGTGTTGTCTCTCTTATTTGCTGTAATCATGGAACCTTCGTCTTCTTCTTCTAAAAAGAGTAGGAAAGGAAAAGAGCTAAACCCTAAAGAGAAGCCCAAAAGACAAAAGAAGGAAGGGAGAGCTCTGACACAGGATTTGTTAGACCAGTGTCCCTCATCTAGTGTGAGGTCCAAAAAGATCAAAAGTGAAGAAGAAGGATTGGAGGATAGATTTGAAAATCTAGGAGACATTTGGATTGAAATCAAAGGACATGAGTTATTCTTATTTAGTTACAAAAGAAGGGATGCTCCTGAACCCATAAGTAATCTATGGAAGAAGAACTTAGGCAAATTGGTAGTCCCGAACGTGTTTGTAGATGTAGAATTAATGAAAGCACTGGTAGATTGTTATAACCCAAGGACCAAAACCATATGTGATTACAGAGGGAATCCATTAGTGGTGATTAATAAACAAACTATTGATATGGTGTTTGATTTAGACTGGGAGGTGGAGGAGAGTATCGATATGAAGAAACTTTCACAAGAATTCTTTAGTTTGGAAAACATCTACAGGACTTGGAGACTACCTATTCACAGGCCAAAAGTGGGTGGGTCATTTGTTCCGTTCAGCAAAGATGACAAGGTGCCGTTTGATGTCAACCACTTCCATCCATATTTCAAATATACATATTATGTTGCAGCCCAAGTACTAGGCCTAGAGGCTCATCCACTCATGGATATTGGGGTTATGGTTCTGTGTGCTGACTTACAGTCAAAAGACCCTAGGTCATTTGATTTTGCCACTTATGTTGCAGATGCCTTAAATCATGGGCTGGAAAAATTGAAAGGGGACCTTGTGAATATTCATTTTTCATTATACTCCTTGTTAATGCATATCATTCTTTATTGTGGACAAGAGATTAACTTCTGGTTAGATGATTTCTGCATTAGATCTTACGACAAGAATGGTTTGAAGAAACCAGTTCAGTTATGGGTTTCTGCATGGGACCAGAGGTTCATGAACAACCAGTACTGGCACTTTCAAGAATATTTTGTGAAACCCCTTAGTGCAGCTTTTGGGCAACACAGGGATTACACTTTGTCCCCTGAAATCAAGAGATTCCTCAGACCAAAGGACTTCTCTCCAGAGTCACAGATTGATCATAATTGGGGTGATTGGTATTGCCATGATAATCACACAGAAATCAGGATATTTGGATATGAAGGGAAACCCCACATGCTTCCAATTACAGTGCCAAACAGGGTGGCTAGCCTGGAGATCATAAGACAATTGTCTATTGTCAGTGCTAAACACTTAATAGATTTTGGTAAACAATCCATCATTCCAGGCTTATTGGTTTTCTCTGATTTCATTGTTAAAAGTTCAAAAAGTTATCATTTACTGCAGAACAAGTTAGACTACTATGGCATGACTCTGGGTGAGCCTAGAGAGAACTTCGATCCTGAAGGGTACATAAGAGCTGGCAGAACGTCACAAAAACTCAAAGCTGGAATACATGTGGCCAAAATGCCAGATGACCTGATTAAAAATATTGAAAGAGAAGAGGCCAAGGCTTTGAGAGAAAAGAGTGAGTTGACTTGGGAGGCTTACAAATGGAAAAGGGCAAGGGGAATGATAGATGGAGATCTAATTGGAAATCTCCAAGATCCTTTGGAAGTGGCTAAAAGGCTGCTTCAACATGAGGCAGAGATCATGCATAGAGTGCCCTCGCAATTCCTTCATTTCATTAATACTGAGAAGGATAGTCAACCCTTAGCTCACATGTCACCAAAATCGACTGCTAGTAGTATCCCTGCTGATTCTCCTAGAGAAGATTATCCTCCTGGTTTCGAAGCAAAAATGAATATGGACACTGGTGAAATCAATATTAAGGATGTCGTCGATATAAGGATGACTGAACATGAAGATTTTGTTGCTGATGATGGATTCGCCTCTTCTAGGAAATTCCTCTCATTTTTATACCAATACAAAGGAGCTCATGTAAAACAAAGCATGGCTGGGAGACCAGAGGAAGAACAGATGAAGAAATTGCAGGATGAGATTGATGTCCTCATGAAAGATATGACTCCTGAGAGAGGGAGGAAATTACTAAAAGAGGCCGGTGTAATCATCTTTTCTGGTTGGGATATAAACTCAGCACTTTTATTCGATGAGTTCTTGAAAAAACAAGACTTGAATCAACAGGTGTTGCCTCAGGAGATAGATAAATTGTTCCTAGGCTCTGGATATGATCCAGACAAGAAAGCTCTCCTACAATGGGCATTATATCCAAAGGGGAAGAGGCCTATCATTGTAGACATTGAAGAAACCTTTGGACACCTCATGGTTCATCAGGTTGGAAAAACTGACCCTAGGGTCACTGCTAAACTCAACTTGGATGTTGCTAGATTGAACCTGGACCAGACAGAATTTTTGGTCAGAGAGAACGTCACATATAAGGGGTTGTATGAAAAGTCTAAAGAGGAGAATCAAAAGTTGCAAGCAAAAATATTGCAACTAGAGACAGGGACTCCTATAAGCGAGTACACCTCATACCCCACGGGACGTAGCTTGGACGATGTCTCTAATGCTCTGTACTAGAAATATCAAGCAGAAAAAGCCAATAAACGCGCAGAAGGTATCCAACAAAGGATGGACAAACTGGTCAATGATATCATAGGACATCGGTTTAACACCATGCTCTTGCAGGTTGAACCATATTGGAAAGTATATAGTGGAACAATAAAGGTGTTAACAGAGCATGAGAGATTAAAAGCACGACTACATGAAGTACTGAATAATGTAGATGCCATGACACCAGAAGAAAAAACTGAGGGGACTGCGTATATGAAGAATCATGTTAAACTTGAGGATACGCTGAGAAGAGATCTGAAGGAATTGGATGATGAGAAACCTGTTGGAATGCCCTCTGTTTACAAAGAAGGAGAAGTGATATCTCTGGAAGACTTGCGAAAGGAGCTCATCAGCATCAAGGATTGGGCCTTGTCAGAAATAGATCGAAGTAAAGATATGGCCCCCACTGTCAACCAGATGATATTCAAGTATCTGTCGCAGGGAGATGAATTGAAGAAACAGAGTGCTCGAATCAAAACCTTCAAGAATGATGACTACATTCATCATTTAGGACTTCTAAATCTCTTTTTGCTTAAGCTTGTTAGAAACATTCAAACTAATGATTAGTGTTTCGAAAAGTCATGTCTCTTCATGAAAAGCCTTCATCCTCATATATATATGAGAATGATTTTTGTAATGTAAAAAAAAAAACAAAGGGTCAAGATAGCGATGTCTAACAGCCTGTAAGTCTTCTATATACGAACCATAATGGAATACAAATTCTGATAAATTATTTCTCTGCATATGTGTTACGGATCATTTCATTTTCTTTTGGCAATCGTCTGTGATATTGTCTGATAGGATAAGGTTATTCATGTTCTTGAGATCAAATCCATGCTTTGTATCATAATATTGAAACAAAAGTTTTGCTTGCGGATTGTAATTGTTCCTTGCGGAGCTTAATTGACTGGTCCCTTAAGGGTAGGGTTAAATTCACTCAATCAACATATGATATAAGCATTTATTTGGTTTCAAAAGAAATAATAACTGACAGGTTCATAAAGGGATGAATTAAAAAAACTGTCTCACAGGTTCGCACCATAAGTCCTGAAGAAAAGTGCAATGACTCTGTAGCCCTAACAGCAAAGAAGGCACTGGCTAATTACAGATTACACTCATCGATTTATTCATCATTGATTATTTTAGCAGCAATAGAAGTAATTAAGAAACACAAAACAAATAATTATTACAACAACAATCTTGAACTCATCTGCTATATCTCCATTCAAGGAACTTATGCCATTTCAAGATCAGGAGATATCAGATTAGGATAATAAATCTGCTATAAAAAGCACTGGTTATTGGAGACATTCAGTGAATAGGTATACCCGCCTAGGTCCTGCAGAGCCTGAAGTGAGAGAGTAAAATTTGAATCAGTTTACTCTATATGTTGGCCAAGTCAATTGGAGGGTTTGATCATAGGAGTTGGCATTTCCTTAGAACCTATCCAATCTGTTGATTTGAGACCCAACACAACTAACTGTTAAACTATCTACCAAAATTAAAGTTTGGTTTACTAGTATTATGCACTAAGTTTGGTTAAGTT
Source organism: Cryptomeria japonica (assembly GCF_030272615.1). NCBI lineage: Eukaryota > Viridiplantae > Streptophyta > Pinopsida > Cupressales > Cupressaceae > Cryptomeria > Cryptomeria japonica. The sequence continues at coordinate 448,779,192 of NC_081413.1, read as the reverse complement.
AGTTTTGGTTTGAAATTAATAGACAACTGATTCACCCCCCCCCACCCTTTCAGTTGCCTCCAGGACCTAACAATTGGTATCAGAGCATAGTCCTCTTTTTGTAGAAGTTTAATAACTTGAGAAGATTCTATGTCTACTAACTATTTCAGGAAAGATAGTCTGAAGCTTGATGGAACCAACTATGGTATATGGAAGATCAAAATGGAGACACATCTGAATTGCATTGGAAATGACATATGGGATGTTACAAAGAATGGCTATGTTGTTCCTACTTAAGGTCAACCTAATCCACCAACCTTGGCTAAAGATGAAGAAAATGATTGCAAAGTAAGAGAAGCACTTTTGAGTGCATTGTCAGATCAACAAATCATGGGATTATCAGACTAATCTACTGCTAAAGCTATTTGGGATAAATTGGAGACATTGAATGAAGGTGATACCACAATCAAAATTGAAAAACTAAAATGCTTCTGGGTCAAGTATGAAAATATGAAAATGGAAGAAGATGAAAGGATTTCTGCTTTTATGGAAAGAGTAAATGAAATTGTTTTGGGTATACAATGTTGTGGAGGCTCCTTAAGTGAAGATGAAATTGTTTCTATAGTTTTAAGAGATTTTCCACCGGCATACAAAATGAAATTAACTGCTATTAATGAGTTGAGAACAATGCCTAATGCATCAGTATCTAGAGATACTTTGGTTGGAAAACTTTTATCTCTTGAACTTGAGGAATTTGGTCCTATTGCTTCATTTAAGATGGATTTGGCTTTCAAAGCTTCATCATCTACAACATCATCATCATCATCTAAAAAATCTAATTGCAAAGCACTCTATGCTCAAGAACTTGAAGAAATCAGAAGAGAGAATGAAGAACTTGAAAAGCTTGAAGCACTATTTGCAAGGAAAATGCCTAAAGGTCCAGTTGGAAGTAAGTATGAAGGTAAAGCACCATTTAAATGTTTTAACGGCAATAAAATTGGTCATATGGCATCTAGTTGTCCTGATAGACATGCAAGATTGAAATAAGAAGCTAAAAGAACATACAAGCCTAACCCTGAATATCAAAGGTACAGATTTAAGAAGAATAGAGACAAATCATGTTACTATGTTGATGAAGGAGTTATTGATGATTCTGATGAGGAACTGACAAACAATGGATGGGATTTTGTTTCTATAATAGAAGATCAACCAGCACCTACTATTCAACTGGTAGAGCAGGCCCTGGCAGCTAAAATTGAAGAAAAAGATGAATGGATTATTGATTCTGGATGTTCACATCATATGATTGGTGATAACAGTAAATTCTTAACCTTTTAGGAATACAATGGAGGTCTAGTAATATTTGGAGATGACAAAGCTTGTTTGATTAGAGGAAAAGGCACTATATCTTTTGATGGTAAGAACAATACTGATAATGTTTACTATGTTGAAGGTTTGAAGCATAATTTTTTGAGTGTTGGTCAATTAGTTGAAAAAGGATTTCAATTACAATTCAAGAATGGTAAATTCAAAATCATGAATAGAACTGGTTTAGAAATTGCATCCGGTAATAAGACTAGAGGTAATACCTTTCATTTGAATAACAATGAGAAAGCGTGCTTGATTGTACATATTTATGAAAGTTGGTTATGGCATAAGAGATTGTATCATGTAAATTTTGATTGCATTGTGAAAATCAGTACAACTAAGGTAGTAAGAGATTTATCTAAGATTGTTAAACCTTACAATCTGGTATGTAAGGAATGTCAATTTGGAAAGCAAGTTAGAGAAACTTTTAAGAGCATTCCAGAAAAATCCAATAATGTTCTTGACTTGAATCATACTGATTTATGTGGTCCTGCAAGAACTAGAAGTTTACAAGGAGATAGATATTTTATGTTAATCATTGATGATTATTCTAGAATGTGTTGGGTTACTTTTCTTAGGGAAAAATCAAAAGCTTTTGGGAAATTCAAACTATTCAAGGTGATGGTAGAGAATGAAACTGGTAAGAAAATCAAATGCTTGAGATCAGATCAAGGAGGTGAATTCACATCTAAGGAATTTAATACATTCTGTGAAGTGGATGGAATCAAAAGACAATTATTAGCACCTCAGACACCCTAGCAAAATGGAGTTGTGGAAAGGAAGAACATAACTATTTTGGATGTAGCTAGAAGCATGATATTGGAAGCAAATCTACCTCATGTATATTGGAGAGAAGTGGTAAATACAGATGTTTATACATTCAACAGAGTTCACATCAAAGGTTAAACCAACCCCTCATGAACTATGGTTTGGTAATACTCCTACTCTTAAATATTTCAGAATATTTGGAAGAAAATGTTATATTAGGAGAGATGATTATATTGGGAAATTTGATCCTAGAAGTAATGAAGGAATATTTCTTGGTTATTCATCTAAGAGCAAGGCATATAGATGTTTTAATAAGAGATTGCAGAAAATCATTGAAAGTTCAAATGTGAAGATTGATGAACAGTTTAGAAGGTCTATAGACTCTAAACCGGCAGTTGAGATAATCACAAATGAACCTAATATGAGCACACTAGTACAAAATGTTCATCCAATCACACCAGCATCATCTGAGAATTCCATAGTGACTGAAGAACAATAGCAAGTGAACACACCTAGGTATGTAAGATTGATGAGTACAGGTGTCTTACCGGTCCAATACTCATAAGGAGTTTAATCCTTACCTTTCTTGATGAGTACCTGGTTCATTGTGTAGACTGCAGTGCTCACCGCTTCTCTCCAAAAGGTGTGAGCTACTTTTCCTTAAATCAACATGGTTCTAGCTGCTTCAACCATAGTCCGATTATTCTTCTCTGCTAGGCCATTCTACTATGGAGTCCGGGGGCCAGACAATTGCCTCTTGATGCCATGTTCTTCATAGTACTTGTTGAATTCACCGGAAGTGAATTCCCCTTCTTTATCAGTTCTCAGACACTTGATCCTTTTACTGCTTTCCTTCTCCACTAATGCTCTAAAATCTTTAAACTTTACAAAGGCTTCAGACTTGTCTTTCAAGAATGTGACCCACATCATTCTTGAGCAGTCATCAGTGAGAATCATGAAGTACCTATCACCTTGTACACTTCTAGTTTTCATAGGACCACACAAATCAGTATGCACAAGATCAAACAAGTTGTCAGTAGTGAAAGATTTACCTTTAAAGGTTGAGGAAAACATTTTCCCCAATTAACACGCTCTACACAAGGTACTATTTGGTTTGCTTAGCACCTCCAACCCTCTAACTACCTTGATCTTACTAGCCTTCACAATGTTATCAAAGTTTACATGGCAGAGTCTCCTATGCCATATCCAACTATCATCAAATTTAGCCATAAGACATGTACTTATATTTTCATTTACCTAAATTAGGTTACCTTTGGTCTACATGCCGATGGCCACCAATTCACCATTCTTTCCTTTGATTCTACAAACTCCATTCTTGAATTCCAGAGTGAGGCCACAGTCATTCAGCTGGGTAACACTCAGAAGGTTGTGTCTAAGACCATCAACCCAATACACATTGTCAGCACTACTCTTTCCATTCAGAGAGATGGACCCTCTGCCTTTGACCATGCATGGTGCATCATTGCCAAAGCAAACCACAACACCATCATACTCCTCCAATGATAGAAACTTGCTCCAGTCACCAGTCATATGGTGAGAACAACGACTGTGAATGATCCAGTCATTGGAATTATCAAACCGAGAGATAAGAGCCTTCTTATCTAACACATCTTCCTTGGTAGCAACAAACACAATATCTTCATTTTCTTCATCCTCTAAGTCTTCATCTATGACACCTTCATCAACTACCACAAAACAGTTTCTCCAGTTTCCTCCTTTGAATTTCTTGAACCTTTCTGGTTTGTCCTTGTTGTCGCCATTAGGACAGTTTACAACAATATGTCCTATCTGGTTGCAGGAGAAGCATTTAAAAGGTAGCTTACCTCTATATTTTCCAGTTCCTTTAGGAAGTTTCTAGGAAAAGAGAGCTTCAAATGCCATCAGAATCTCCTCATCATCCATTTCTCTGCCCTATCTTGGTTCACCACTAGTGCTAGCTTCTTTTCCTTTTCTGGATGGTACTGCAAAAGCTTTAAAAGTTGATTTAGTCTTTTGAACATTGCCATCTAAACTATTTAGCTCATAGGATGTCAACTTTGTAATGATGGAGTCTAGATATACCTTAGTCTTGTCTATTGATCTTAGCTCTTGAATAGCAACAACCCTTATTGCATAGACTGGCAATAGGGATCTCAGGACTTTGCTTACCACAATGACATCTTCTATTTTACCACCTACACTCTTGATATCTCCAACAATAGTTTTGATTCTTATTCCATACCGTTGAATGGTCTCACCTTTAACCATCTGCATATCTTCAAACTTCCCTCTAAGGCTTTCTTCCTTAGCCTATTTTAAATGCTCATCACCGCCATAGATATTTTCAGGAGTATCACATACCTCTTTGGGATCTACCTTATCCTGAACATCAATAAACTCAATGTCAGATAAACTACTAATTAGGGCTTCCATGACTTGCCCATTCTCCTGCATCTCTCTCTTTTGGTCATCGGTAAGGGTACTGGAAGGAGCAACATAGGCAGTCTTAACATAGCTCCAACATTGAGCACCCATGCTTCTGATGTATATCTTCATTCTATCTTTCCATATATTGAAATTTTATCTGTTAAACTTTGGACCTTCCCTCTTCATCATTAGATTGGGATCTTTACCTCAAGTAGTTAAGCTTATAGCACAAAGGACCTGGAGGAGGCTCTGATAGCAATTGATAACTCAATGATGAACAAATAGTATTAACCCGGTATTGAGAGGGGGGGTGAATCAGTACAGACAAAAATACAGTCCTAAACCAGTTTGACAATAGACACTTCAAATGACTAGCAAACAGTGACACCGGTTTGAAACAGAGTGCAACCGGTAAAGCTAAGAATGACTGAGACAAGCATTAACTGATTACTCACTTAGCTTTTCACTCAACTCAAGACTACACTACCATTTCACCCTTATGCATAAATAGGTAATCTATCATCAGATCATAATACCAGCTAGTTTAAAATGTTTTATTGACAGGCATAAAACACAGAACCATCATATGCTTGACAGAAAATAGGAAAGCATCACAAGATAAAAGCATCACACATGGCACACATATTTTTCATGTGGAAACCGAGCTGGGAAAAACCATGGTGGGGATGAATACCCACAAGCTATTTTTGAACTCTTTAGAAGTCCGCTCTGTTAGGAGCCTTGTCTAGTTAGAGCCATTACAATAGGTTCTACTAGGAACCGATCCAGTTGGGGATTACCCGGTTAAGCGTTAAACCCTATTAAAGGTTACCTTGTTAGAGGATTTCAGGAACTCAATAGCTAAAGGATTTCGAACTCAATAGCTTTGAATTACCCTGTTAAAGGATTTACAGCAAGCCAATTAAGGCTACCCTGTTAAGGGATTTTCCTACCGTTGAGGTGGTTAGAGATCAACAGCTATTACAATGATCTGGTAACAAAACTCAATACTGTAGCATCCTAAAATTGTGACACTTGCGACACTTGCAATTTCGACTGCATTTGGGTCTTCACGATGGCGATGCAACACGGAACCTGAATGGAGACCTCGAAACTTGTTCATGACATCAAAAACTGCATTTCTCAACACCCTGGCCTGATCCTCCTTGCACCCTGCTGCCCCTGGAGGTGGGACCATGGCACCCAACGCCCTGGTCCTTCAGGACTAGGGCGCCCAGCGCCCTGGTCCCCTAGGACCATGGCGCCCAGCGCCCTGGTCCCTGGCCCTATTTTGGGCCCGGTCTCTTATGGGGCTTCGGGTCTTTAAGTTTGCAAATTGGAAAATAATCTTCCTAGGTCGGCCTAAGGTCAGTAAAATTAGTCTATCAGCCCTAATTGACAAGTATATAAACTACATTTCCTCTCTCAAAAAGGGAGGAGGACATATGTGAGCAAGGCGCCAAAGCGATATTCAAACATTCAAGCATTCAAGCATTCAAGCATTCCTTCAAGCAATTGAACATTCTAAATCTCCATTCAAGGCTAAGTGTTGCATTCAAGACAAGGATTCAACAATTGAAGAGGAGATCACATACAACATACTACATACATTACACCTTCGCATGTAAGAATACAAACATTCTTACAACAAGGTATCAGTACTTGTTTACATTACAAACATTTACATTTACAGCATTCTCATTTCTTGGTTAATTCCAAAACTGGGGTTTGACCTAAAGGCAAACCCCTCATCCCTAACCCCCCAATCATTCTCTCTTTTCTGTGTGTAGGTTGCAGGTACGCGGCTATAATTGAAGATCTGGAATCCTTGTGCAGAGACGAACAGATCCCCCTTCATTTCGCGGATTTTTCGGAGGACCGTGTGCACGCCGGGCGCCATCGTCCTGTCAACTTTCGCTCAAATTTGCAGAACAGCACCGTCTCGACATTTTACTGCTAATTCCAGGTCCGTAGCTTCATCCCATATCCCTATCTCTATTTATAAGCGAATCTTTCCTACTTTACATGCATTCCTAGTTCAATCTTTCTATCTACATTTCTTTACAAAAGAGGGTATCCTTGATGTCTTAACCCTTGAAACTCATATAGAATCCAATCTTGCATTGCGTGGGATTGGATCTTGTGGGTTTCAACCTCTCTTTTGAATGTAAAGTCTCTCCTAAGTGAAAACCATCAACCCTAGTGACTCTCCCTTCTCTCTCCTTGGAGTTGGGGAGGGGAGAACGACTAGGGTTTCATTTTTTCCGCTTTACATTTTGGTGAACCCGACGTGAACATCCTCATTCTGATTATTCATGGTTAGATCTGAAAATTTTGCTTCCTTAATTACATTTCCATGTTTGATCTTTTGCAAATTTTAGAGGTTAATTGCATAAAAACCCTAAAATTTTCTTTTTAGTAATTAAACTTGTGAAATGTTTAATTGTTAATGCTTGTTTTAGATCTACCCTTCTATTGCAAATTACCAATTCATATTTGTGCTTTAATTTTGAAAATTAAGTGGTTAAGTGTCAAAACCCTAATTTTTAAAACCTTCTTGATTCAACCTTTGACTGATAATTTCACTGATCAAAACACCTCCAAATCGGCTGTAACTTTGGATTCCGCAATAAAATCATAATATCTTTCATCCCTGAAAATTTGGAAAAAAGTTGCGAGGACCGTGTGCACCCCGAGCGCCATCGTCCCCGACATTTTTTCCAAAATTTCGGGAGCTAGATCTTACTGTATTTTTCTACTAAAATCCAGAATTTTGGCTGATTTTATCAATTTTAACACCTTCAAAATTAAAGTCAAAGTTGGTCTAGCGATTGCTTGGATTGAGGCTTCTAATCATTCAAAAATTGTTGAAATTGAAATTCATATCAAAATTGTGTTTCTTATAGTCCTAAATCTGAAAAGTGTGTTGGCATTCATTCAAAATTTCAGTGCTTTATTCAAATTTTCGCAGTTTGTGACTTTTGAAATTAAGTGTTTAATTGCAACAACTTTGATTTCCACTTTCAAATTCGAATTTTGCATGAAATCGAGTCAACTTTTAAATTTCAAAACTTGCATTGCTTTCAGTATTCCCTCTAAAATCATAAAATTCAAAATTTCAGTTTCCCTCTCTTTTTCAAAATTCAAATTTTACATTTTTCAACAATCTTGGTAGGGTTCAATTTTGAGATTGCAACTTTAATTTGGCCTATCTACAGATCGTAAAATCACTCAATTTTTTCAGATTAGCTTTAAAATCATCATTACTTTCATCCCTGAAAATTTCAAAAAAAGTTGCGAGGACCGTGTGCACTCTGAGCGCCATGGTCCCGGACATTTTTTCTGAAATTTCGGGAGATTGTCCTGATTGCATTTAACAGCTTAAATCTAGGAGATTGGCTGATTTTATTAAAATTTGCTACCTCTAAAATTCAAAATCTTCTCTCTTTCTTTAGTGCATGAGTTTTACAACAATAAGCCCTACTTACACTATTCCCGTTAGACGAAGCCTTAGAATTAAGTCTTTCCAAGGTTTAATTACTGAGGAGATGGAACCTAATTTGAATGGCCTTTTTAACGAGGACATGGGTAATTCCTCTAATCCTCTTAATGATGAAGAAGCTCTCCATGAGGTTTCTGTAGAACAACTCTCAAAATTGGATAACCAATTTGATGATTTTCGACAATGGATGTCTCAAGAATACCCCGATAGTCAAGCTCTTTCATTAATTGAGGGTCTAAAACGTATGGTTCAAAGTGATAAGAATGGAATTGATATTTTGTGTGGTATTGCACACATTGTGGATTTGAATGTGATGCCTATGAAGAGTTGTGCCGAAACCTTAGGTTATACACAACCTCCTACTCAAGTTAATCATTCTATTCCTTTGACGACTTCTATTGCTAGTATACCTACTTTTACATCAAACATAATGACTACTTCAATACAAGACATTCCTCCTATGATCACCAGTCATGGGAGCAATCCCTCTTCTTCAATCAACCCTCTTCCTTCATTCAATCCAACTTCTTCATTCATTCCTTCAATGAGTGTTCCTCTTACATCTCCACAAATGAACATGATGCAAGGGGGCAATTCGTTTAAACATTCCATTCCTCCTTGTAGTGTTCCTCCTTTCCAATCATCTCCTATGACTAACTATCATAGTGTCCCACCACCTTACTCTCTACCTTCTTTCAATAACATAACACCTCCATCACAATCTAACACATCTAATATGAACTCTTCGACTGAAGCGACCATTAACAATCTTGCACAAACTGTCTCTTCTTTACAACAACAAATTGCTTCTATGAATCAATCTAAGTTTAGTGTGCCCACATTTGATGTTGCAAGCCCACTTTCTCTTGACATTGTTCGAGCTATCCCCCCTAAACATGTTGAAATTCCGCATTTGGAGCTTTATAATGGTAAGGGTGATCCTCTAACACACGTTAAGACCTTTCAAACAATATGTACTGATTTTGCTTATGACCAAAGGTTGCTTGCAAAATTGTTTACTAGAACATTAAGAGATAAAGCCCTACAATGGTATTGCTCGTTGCCCTCTTATTCTATTACTTCTTTTGAACAACTTGCAAATGCTTTCATTCAACAATTTCAAAACAATATAAGTCCTAAAGTTACTTTGATTGATTTAATGCATTGTAAACAAGGTGTTAAAGAAAAAGTGACTGATTTCATTGGTAGATATAAGCATTTGTATGCTCAAATTTCTTTTCCAGTGCCTGACAATGATATTCAAAGAATCTTTATTTCTAATTTACAAAAAGATATTAGAGAAAAACTCTTGTTTTCTGAGTTTACTTCTTTCCAACAGTTGTGCGCAACTCTTCACAATTATCAACTGACTGTGAGCCAAATGGAACAAGCAAATCCTATGGCTCCGAGTGATAAGGGTGATAGTAGTCAACAACCATTTGGGAAGTTTAAACCAAACAGAGGGTCCATTAAATTCAATGAAAACATCATCAACAACAATGTGAATGCAGCATCAGGTGTGCCTCCCATTTCTAAGTTTTTCAGGAAAGAAAGAAAGTTTACTTCTTTGAATGAATCATTGCATAGTATTATGAATAAGTTATTGGAACAAAATGTGCTTACCCTTCCTCCTATAAGGCAAATAGATCCTGCAAAGATTAATTCGCCCTATTTTGATAACAAATCTTTTTGTCAATTTCATCGTCATCCTGGGCATGATACTAAAAAATGTTTTGCTTTAAAGGGTAAAATTCAAGATTTGATTGATAATAATACTATCTCTGTTTCTGGTGTGAATGATAAAGGCAACACATCTGTAGCTCCTCCTAACCAAAATCTTAAGATTTTTACTGATCCATTGCCTTCTCATACCTCTAATTCGATTGATACTACTAATTCCTCTGTCTCACCTGATGATCTCGTGTCTATGACTCCGAATTTGATTAAGTTTGTGGAACAACAGAAAATCCCTAAAGAACCTTCCATCACATTTGATTCCAGTGAAACTATCAGGGCACCTGATGGTCCTTTATATATAGTTGCAAAAGTCAAGAATACACCTTGCCGTGGAGTGCTTATTGATCCTTCTTGTATGGTTAATGTCATTACTGAAGAATTTCTTTTTACTTTGCAATTGAATCAAGTGATCTATGATGAAACAAATGTGGTTGTGAAACTATTTGATGCATTTTCTTCTCCTGCAATTGGTTCTATTACATTACCTATTGAGGTCCATAACAAATCCCTTGATGTGGACTTTGTTATTATTCCATCATCCGAACAATTTCGTGTGAAGCTAGGCTATCCTTGGCTATCTTCCATGAAAGCTATTGCTTCTCCTATTCACAAGTGCTTGAAATTTCCCTATAATGGTGAAGTTGTTACTGTCAATCATAGTCTCTTTAAACCTGCTGAAAGAACTTCTAGCATTCCTATTGATTACTTTTGGCCTAAACAATTCCAATCTCTTCCTCCACGAAGTGATCATCTTTTCAAATCTTATCAAAAGTGGAAAAAAGATATGATCCTATCTCTAAGTGAACCTAGAACACCCAAAATTGACATTCCTATCATTCTTGAGAAGGAAGTTCTTCCTTTGAAAGATAAAACTAATGTCTTTCCTCAAGAAGATTCCCAACCCATTCCTATGGATGTGACTATGCCTATATCTAATAAACTTTCTAAAGGTAGATCTATACCTCCTCATCATGATGGACTTGGTCTCCTTCCTAAACCAAATATTCCTCCCTTATATGGAGCAGTTCCTCCTCCTTCCTCTTATGGAGAGAAGAGGCCTTCCTCTTCTCCTATTGTCCAACCTAAGAGACCACAACCTAAACACCCAAGTGCTAAGGATGAGAACATTCCTCCTCCTCAATCTTTGCAACTTCCTACTAAGACTAGATGAAATCGTTCTGCACGTGAACACCGATGAAAGTGTCATCTTAGAGCTCAGGCAGCTGCTTCTCAAACTTTACAATCCCCAAAAACACCTTTAGCTAGCATTATTCCATTTTCTCCTCAACCAGAAATTGAGCCAAAATCTCCTAAACATAAGATGCATGATGGTCTTGATCCTGTGCGAGTTAAAGATCCTATTTTTATAAATCTTGATGATGATATAGATGAAAATATTATTCATGATGAAAATGTTACTCCTGTTCATTCTGATACTGAATATGAACATGTTGATGTTGATAACCATTTATCTAACGCATTTTCTAAAGCACTTATCCTAGCTCCTAGACAAGAACACCGCGGCTTGGGATATGAACATAGCCCTTGTTTGGATCTTGTGATAGCTCCATCTGCTGTGTTGGATGTTCCTCCTCTAGCGTGTTTCCTGCCTTCCCGAAATACTGATCAGCAAGATCAGGGGGTAGATGACATGCTAGACTAGTTTCATTAGCATAGCAGATTCTCTCCCCCTCTCTTTTGTTACTTCTTCTATGTGTTACTCGCATTCTTCTATTTATTGTCCTTAGTGTTGTCTACTTGAGGACGATGCAAAGCATTGAGATCTCTTGGTCTCTCTCATGTTGACTCAAAAGACACATGTGTTCCCTTCTTCTAGGTGACCTTCCTTGATTGGGGAATGAAGAACAATTATGCATACATACATATGATATACATGAATTATCATACAGCATACTGACCCCGAGGAAAGAGAAGTCACCTTGTGCTTTGTGTTTTGTGTCTATTATCCTTGGGCTTATCTCACACTTCAGGGCTAAATCCTTGTGATAACGTGCTCCTTTCCTTTCTCATTTCTTATATGTATCACTACCTTAAAGCAATCACTCCCGCTGAGGTGTGTGCGATCGCTTTAATGTAGGGGGGCATACATCCCGTTCATATCTTTTCAAGATACTTGAAAATTTCTTGACAAATTTAGCTTTGCCTTGAAAATTTTTGATATCTTTCTTGCATGACTCATAGTGAGGGAACCTTACTACTGACAGTCATGGTTCTCCCTCGTGATCTTCCCTTTTACTTTGTCAATCGAAGTCGTAAGATCCTTAGTCCACTGGGGGCATGGTATATCTTGCCTTCTTGACGTGGTGAAAGTCTTTCAATGTTGTTTCCTTGTATTTTATTGGAAGTATGAGCGTATGCTTATACTCCCGCTAAAGTGGGGGCTAAATGTAGCATCCTAAAATTGCGACACTTGCAATTTCGACTGCATTTGGGTCTTCACGATGGTGATGCAACACGGAACCTGAATGGAGACCCCGAAACTTGTTCATGACATCAAAAACTGCATTTCTCAGCACCCTGGCCTGATCCTCCTTGCACCCTGCTACCCCTGGAGGTGGGACCATGGCACCCAGCACCCTGGTCCTTCAGGACTAGGGCGCCCAGCGCCCTGGTCCCTGGCCCTATTTTGGGCCCGGTCTCTTATGGGGCTTCGGGTCTTTAAGTTTGCAAATTGGAAAATAATCTTCCTAGGTCGGCCTAAGGTCAATAAAATTAGTCTATCAGCCCTAATTGACAAGTATATAAACTACATTTCCTCTCTCAAAAAGGGAGGAGGACATATGTGAGCAAGGCGCGAAAGCGATATTCAAACATTCAAGCATTCAAGCATTCAAGCATTCCTTCAAGCAATTGAACATTCTAAATCTCCATTCAAGGCTAAGTGTTGCATTCAAGACAAGGATTCAACCATTGAAGAGGAGATCACATACAACATACTACATACATTATACCTTCGCATGTAAGAATACAAACATTCTTACAACAAGGTATCAGTACTTGTTTACATTACAAACATTTACATTTATAGCATTCTCATTTCTTGGTTAATTCCAAAACCGGGGTTTGACCTAAAGGCAAACCCCTCATCCCTAACCCCCCAATCGTTCTCTCTTTTCCGTGTGTAGGTTGCAGGTACGCGGCTGTAATTGAAGATCTGGAATCCTTGTGCAAAGACGAACAGATCCCCCTTCGTTTCGCAGATTTTTCGGAGGACCGTGTGCATGCCGGGCGCCATCGTCCCGTCAACTTTCGCTCAAATTTGCAAAACAGCACCGTCTCGACATTTTACTGCTAATTCCAGGTCCGCAGCTTCATCCCATATCCCTATCTCTGTTTATAAGTGAATCTTTCCTACTTTACATGCATTCCTAGTTCAATCTTTCTATCTACATTTCTTTACAAAAGAGGGTATCCTTGATGTCTTAACCCTTGAAACTCATATAGAATCCAATCTTGCATTGCGTGGGATTGGATCTTGTGGGTTTCAACCCCTCTTTTGAATGTAAAGTCTCTCCTAAGTGAAAACCATCAACCCTAGTGACTCTCCCTTCTCTCTCCTTGGAGTTGGGGAGGGGAGAACGACTAGGGTTCAATTTTTTCCGCTTTACATGTCGGTTCACAATGTTATGTTGGTTCTCTCATATACCGGTTCTCACCTCTTCAGCATATTGACATCAATGACAATATACAATGTCATTATGTCCTCATACCGGTCCACATAATGCCAACATGAACAACCTGATGGCCTTTCTTTGACATATGACAAAGATATGGTTTGCAGGTTAAGGAAAGCTTTATATGGATTGAAGCAGGCTTCTAGAGCTTGGTATGCTAGATTGGACAAATATATTTTGAAGCTTGGTTACACTAAAGGTAATGTTGACAACAACTTATATTACAAAGTGACTAATGATGACATCTTGGTTATTGAAGTTTTTGTTGATGATATAATTTTTGCAAGAGAAGATGGATTGTGTAAAGACTTTTCTATTAAGATGTAAGAAGAATTTAAAATGTCTATGATTGGAGAGATAAAATTCTTTATAGGATTGCAGATTTGACAGACTGATAAAGGTATATTCATAAATCAATCAAAGGACTTGGAGGAATTACTTAAGAAATTTGGCATGGAAAACTATAAATCGTTGAGCACACCTATGCCTACAACTGATAAACTATCTTTGAAGGATGAATCAACACTTGTTAATCCAACAAGATACAAGTCTACGATAGGAGGTTTACTGTATTTGGCACAAACAAGACCTGATATTATGAATGCAGTATGTATTGTTTCAAGATTTTAGAGTAATCCTAAGGAAAATCATTAATCAACAGTAAAAAGAATTTTCCATTATCTACAAGGCACAATAAATCTTGGTTTATGGTATCCTAAAGATGAAAATTCTGATTTATGTGCATACATAGATGCAAATTGGGAAGGAGATGTAGATGACAGAAAAAGCACCACCGGTGGAGCATTCTTTCTTGGTAGCAGATTAATTTCTTGGTTGAGAAAGAAACAGAGTTTAACATCTTTCTCAATAGAAGAATCAGAATATGTTGCAGCAACAACTAATTGTACATAGGTATTATGGATTAAGAAAATGTTGAAGGACATAAAGGTAAAATGCAAGGAACCTATAATCATTTACTGTGATAATTTGGCAGCAATTGATATATCAAAGAATCTGGTATTTCACTCAAAAACTAAACATGTTTCTATAAAATTCAATTTTCTAAAAGAGAATGTTGAAGCAAAAGAAGTGAAATTGGTTTATGTGAATACTAAAGAGAAGATTGTAGATATCTTTACTAAACCTTTACCTAAGGAAACTTTTGAATATCTAAGAGAGCAGCTTGGAGTTATACCCTCACCAGTAGAAACTTAGACAGTTGGAGAATGGCATTAGACTGACAGAATTAATAGAGAAATATTTTTTTCATCTTTGATGAAGGAGAGCTACTTCTCAGGGGAGTAGATTGAATAAATATGGTTACAACAATTGGTATTTGTAACAAGTTCTTTGAACTAATTGTGTTTGGTTTTATATTGCTTTGGCATTTGATGTCAAAGGGGTAGAGATATCTATGGAAAAACACATTATCTTTTTGGGAGAGATTGTTACTCTCTGTATCTGTATTTTGATCTCTTTGGGAGATTGTTGGTTTTTGGTTTTTGGCATTTCTCCTTTGGGACTAGAATGGTTTTTCCATCTTGTGTTGCCATAAATGCCAAAGGGGGAGATTGTTGGTATTATGAATGTATTGCATTGGTTTTTTCATTGATGTCAATACTTGTCCACTTGAGAACACTTGGAGATCTTTGGTTATGTTCACCGGCATGTTCAGTGACTTATGCACAGTCACTGGTATTTGGTTCACTAGTAGGTTATATTGTTCACTGACACTAAGGATGATTTGTTATCATGTGGAGATTACTTGGTTATATCAACGACATTGTTTGGATACTTGGTTTTGGTGATTTGATTATTGGTGCAATTGGGTTTGCATATTTGTTGTTACCGGCAAATAGGTCTAGGTTATGGACTAGCAAGCATTATCTATTCCAAATCAGCATGGCATGTAATGGAGATAATTTGTTATTGTTGTAAATGCATTGAGCCAACATCATGCATCACATATAGATTCATTTGTAATTGATTTAATTATAATATCTTTGTAAGCCGACCTACACATTTGGTCTTAGGTTTTGGTATATATATATATATAAGATCTCATTTATGAGATTAAGGAGTAGTAGAGGAGTGTGAAAAGGATTGTAATAAGGTATATGTGAATATAAGAAGAGCTATACACGCAGACATCATTCAAGATTCAAGGAGGCTTTTGGAGAAGGCAAATCAGAGCTTAACCGGTACTGAATCTAGCATATGAAGATGCTATTTTGAGCAATACATTATCATTGGATTTAACCATCCAATTGTAGTCAATGTGACTCCCATTTTGTGATTGAGCAGTGAGATCTAGGCAGTTGGCCTTTCTACATGTCCAGACCTCATTTGTACACACATACTATCTGCAGTAGTATCATCTGAATGTGGGTAATGTTTCCCACCATGGTTTTCCCCCTTACAGGGTTTCCACGTACAAATAACTGTGTTATGTGTTGTATATGTTATTTGTGTTTTTGTTTCATGCATTAAACTTTACCGGTACTGCAATTAACTATTAAACTATCTACTGGCATTAAAGTTTGGTTTACCGATATTATGCACTAAGTTTGGTTAAGTTAGTTTTGGTTTGAAATTAATAGACATTTGATTCACTCCCCCTCTCAGTTGCCTCCAGGACCTAACATTCATTATGAGGCTAGATTGGAGCAGAAGATCTCCAACAACTATTCTCACCGAGGTTTTTCTTACATTGGGTTTTCCTCATACTTCTGGTGTTATGTTTTGCATATTCATGTGTGTTTTGTATTAATCATTTAGATATTTCTCCTACACACCTTATTTGCATTGTTTTGGTAACCGGTTTGCATTTTGTTTATTTCATATTGTACGAGTATAGCTCTGATTAAGTAAAATTGTTTAAATCACTAATTCACCCCCATCTTAGTGATCCATTATGTCCAACAATTAGTATCAGAGCCTAGGTACCTTGTTGTGTCAAAGAATTCTCTAGCTTGGGTAGATCCTATCAAGTGTTCACAATGGCAAGAAATATATCAGCCTCCTGAAAATCCCCTATGTTTGATGGTGTCAACTATGCCTTCTAGAGTAGAAGAATGGAAACCTATTTGTCTTCTCTAGGTTGTGATGTATGGATGTCAGTTGTGAATGGGTTTACTATCCCTAATAACCCTCCTACTGATCCAAATGCTAAGAAGAAATATGAGAACAATGCTAAAGCTAAAAATGCCATTCTTAGTGGGTTATCTGATATTGAGTTTGTTAAGGTCATGCACTGCTCATCTGCAAAAAAAAATTCAGATAAGTTGCAGAAGATATTTGAGCGTGATGCTAAAGTCAAGGAGGCCAAGTTAGAGACATTGAGAAAACATATTGAGGGTCTGAAGATGAGAGATGAAAAAAATATTGCTAACTATCTCTGAATGATTGATGAAACAACAAACACCATTAGAGAGAGAGAAGAAATAAAAGATAAGGTGGTAACAAAGTACTTAGATCCCTCACACCTAAGTATGATACAAAAGTTTCAACAATAGAAGAAGCAACAGATCTGAAAGTATTTACAATGGATGAGTTGTATGGTTCCCTAACCACTTATGAAATGAGAATTGCTAGTACTGAGGCTGTAAAGAAAGAAGTTGCATTCAAAACATCAAGAAAAGGAAAAGAAGAGTCTTCTCATAATGGAACCAGTGAAGACTCAGATGACATCATGGAAAAATTTGTTAGAAGACTCAAGATGGGTTCAAGCAAATATAAAGGCAAGCTTCCTTTGAAATGTTTCAATTGTGGAAAGATTGGACATTTTGCTACTAAATGTCCCTATGGTGATAAGAATGAAGATGATCAATCAAGTGGTAGAAGATCATATGGTAAGGATAGGAAGAAGAATGTCTACTAGCATGGTAGAAGAGGCTACCAAAATTAGAGTAGTCTTTACATACATTAAAATGATACCAAAGATGAGGAAAGTGTCTCGGATAATTTTTGTAGTGAAGACGAAGTCAGTGCAACCCTTTTCATGGCCTAACAGGTCCCTATACTTGAAGAAGGAGAAAAGGAAGAGTAGGAAGGAGAAGTAGATCTTGATGAAGAGCTCATTAGCACCTTGGAAGATCTGAAGAAAACAAGAAGGGATCTGAAGAAGTTGAAAAAAGTTGCAACTGAAGAACAAGAGATGTTGGAAGAATCTCTTGAAGAATCCAAGAAAACAATTGCAGATCTAAAACCTCAATTGGAAAGGCCAAGAGGATCTATGAAATTACAAGCACCAGCTTGAGTAAAAAGGAGGAGCATCAAAATATAGAAGAATAAATTGTCAAGCTCCAAAAGGAATTAGACAAAAGCAAGAAAGAAATGAAAGTGAGAAGCAAATACGAAGGTAACAACGAATCTTTAGACAAGATGTTGAGAAAATAGAAGCAATCTAAAGATACCGGTGGCTTGGGATTTGAAGAGGGTCAAACTTAAAATAGCAAAGACACATCTAGTAAGGAGATACTATTTACTTCTTCAAATGAAGGTGAAGACAAAGGGACAGTCACGGTATGCAAAGATACCAGTAAAAAGACATATGCAGATGTTGTTAAGAACCGTCACACAAATCAATATACAAAATCAATGAACTGGAGACCATACTCAATGCACGGACATGCATATCCAAGGAGAAATGAAAGAGATGATTATGAAGGATTCACCAGAGTTAGCAGCATGAAAGGAAGACCCCCGGTGAGGTAGTCATTTGCAAGACCAAGACAATCTAACCGATATGTTCCAAACTTTCATGGTTATTGTCACCGGTGTAATAAGTTCGGTCATAGAATGGAAGATTGTAGGAAAACGAATTTAAAACCTAGTTTTGAGAGTAGAAACTCATTTGTTGAATTACAAGGTACAAATGTCACATGTTATCATTGAAATGAGTTTGGTCATAAGAGTTATGAGTGTAGGAGAAATGTGCAGATGTCCTACAAGAATTCTTTGGATACATCTTTCAATGCTATTGTAAAATGTTACAAGTGTCAAAATTTTGGTCACATAGCAAGGCATTGTAAGCTAAGAACTGGTGAGCAGAAGAAAATAGTACCAAATCAAAAGAAAGAGACTAAATTGGAACACAAGATGATAGAAAAGTAGAAGAAAGAAGAGAAACAAGTTTCGATAGAGAAGGAGAAGAATAAGATAGAGTCAAGATTGATTGTGCAGATTGCTCTACATGCTAAAAGAAAGAATTTATTGGTAGTTGATAGTAGCTGCTCAAATCACATGATCGGAGACAAGAAAAAGTTTGTCAAGATTGATGATTGGAATGGTGGTTCTGTATGGTTTGGTGACAACTCCTCCATCAAGATTAAGGGTCGTGGTACATTGAATATTGATGGAAAGCTCAAGGATCATAATGTGTACTATGTAGAATGACTAAAGTATAATCTGCTAAGTGTAACTCAGATGTGTGACAAAAGATAAAATTTCACATTTGACTCTACTGGTTGTCAAATAAGCAAGCAGAGTATCGCTCAGGTTGTAGCAGAGAGAAAGAGAATAGATGGTAATGTCTACAATGTAGAGTAATGCTATGAGTCCCAATGCATGATGGGACAGGTTGATGAAAGTTGGTTGTGGTATCGAAGATTAGGTCATGTGAATTTTTATAATTTGGTGAAGATAAGTAAAAAATAATATGTGATAAATATTCCACAAATAACTAAACCAGCAAGTACCTTTTGTGATGAATGCATTAGAGGCAAGCAAATCAAAGTGAGTTTAAAAAAAAAAAAAGTATAATAACTCAAGACCTCTGGAGTTAGTACATACAGATTTGTGTGGACCAACAAGGATAGGGGCTCTGACCAGTGAGAGATACTTCATGCTATTCAATTATGACTACTGAAGGATGACTTGGGTGACATTTTTGCATGAAAAATCACAAGCATTTGAAAGATTCAATATTTTTAGAAGGATGGTTGAAAATGATAGTGGACACCGGTTAAAGTGTTTAAGGTTAGATTGGGTTGGAGAATATTATTCAAATGATTTTATTGGCTACTATGAGAAACATGGAATTCGGAGACAGTATTCAGCAGCAAGAACATCACAATAGAATGGTGTGGTAGAAAGGAAGAATAGGACAGTAAAGGAAATGGATAGAAATTTTTGAATGAGGCTAGCATATCGGATACATACTGGAAGGAAGCAGTTCATACTATTGCCTATACATTAAATTGGGTACAACTAAGAGTGAACAGTAAAATGACTCGTTATGAGTTATGGTATGACCAGAAACCATCACTCAAGCATTTTAGAGTGTTTGGAAATAAGTGCTTCATCAAGAGAGATGTTGATGGATTATGAAGTTTTGATTCCAAGAGTGATGAAGGAATATTTTTTAGTTACTCAACCAATAGCAAAGCCTACAAATTCTACAACAAGAAATTGAGAAAAATGGTTCATAGTATAAATGTGAGAATAGATGAAGACCTACATAAGAAAGAATTTGCACCGGCACCCTATATTGATGTTTTAGATGATGAGAATGAAGATCAATCTGATAGTGGACCAGTAGAAGAAGCACCAAACAAGAAATCCAACTGGTATGCATAAAAGAACCATCTAGAAGAACATATCATAGGAGATGAAAATGAAGTGTGCAAACCAGAAGGTGACTAGTCCAGAATGATGAGCGAGTGAATTTTCGCCTCATGATAGAATTAGAACCCAAAACTTTTGATAAAGCTAGCAAAAGTGAGAAATGTGTAGATGCCATGGAGGAAGAGTTGAAATAAATTGAGAAAAATAAAACTTGGGAACTTGTTCCTAGACCAACAACAAAAAATGTCATAGGTACCAAGTGCGTCTACCGAAATAAGATGAATGAAGAAGGCAAGATAATTTGACATAAAGCAAGAATGTTTGCAAAGGATATGCTCAAGTGGAAGTTATTGACTTCAAAGAAACCTTTGCACGGGTTGCTAGGCTAGAGGCACTAAGAATGTTTTTAGCTTTCTCTCCTTATAAAGGATACAAAGTTTACCAAATAGATGTTAAATTTGCATTTTTAAATGGTAACCTTGAAGAAGAAGTGTATATGGAACATCTGTAATACCCTACTAGGAAACCTTGAAGGGATAAAGCTAAATCACACAAATGGAGTGCAAATATATATATATTTTTAAATAAGACCCAACATAAAGATACAATGAGTTATCAAAAGCTTAGATAACACAACGGAAGACTAAAAAAAACCTAAGAAGTTTCCCAACGTGATTACATAACTTAACATCTAACTCAACTCACGACATCTTACCCAGTAAAGAAAGTTAACTTAATTTCATGTTATTACTTTAAACAAAGATATAATTTGTTTAGTAAATTAACATTATAGATAATAGGACACGTTCATCCATTATGGTTGAAGATGAGTCTAACATGAGGAAATTTACCCACTGAAGTTAAAACATAGATAACATATGAATTCATCCATTAAGGTTAAAATATAGTTAACGTGATGAGTTCATCCAATTTATTTAAATATAGCTAATATGATGAAGTTCATTTATTAAGGTTAAAATATAAATAACTAAATGAGTTCATCCATTATAGTTAAAATATAGCTAATATGATGAAGTTCATTTATTAAGGTTAAAATGTAGGTAACAAAGTGAAGTTCATCCATTAGAATTACAATTTAGGTAATATGGCGAGTTAATCCAATAATTGTTATCCATTCATTACGTTCAATTTTACATTAAACACATGCCATGCATCTTGTTCCAAAATGCACTAAAATTTCATCATAGCTAATGAGATCTTTTAATGCATACTTATTTTCATTAACAATAACAGAATGCATTCTTTCATGATCCATTTTTTTGCATTTAAGAGATATCTGCATACATGCATTTATGATAAATCTCATCTAATCCACTTATATAATCTATCAAAATGTCATTCATACATACTAACACTAAGCATGAAACATAAGAACAAAAGAATCACATAACACCAAATTAATATCGAAGTTCACCCCTAAAGGGCTACATCTCCAGGTCTGCTCAACTGCAAGACCCCTCTAATCATTTAAATAAGTTAATGGTACATAAGTTTCACATCATTTACATTCCTACCATCAAGGCGAACATACCAATAAACAACTGACCACATCGGTCAATAAATACTTAAAAGATCCTTGAATAGGAAAGGATCCACTAAACTTAATAAAAGCAAATACAAGGTCCATTGCCTGACTGTACTAGAGACCTGACCTGCTATGGTCAACCACAAATCAACACTCGACCCCTGCATAAAGGACAAGAATAGTTATAACACTATCACAAGACAACAACCAAACTAGAGACCGATGACATAAACAGGTACCCCGAATCAACCAAATGACAGGGTCCAAACAAACATATCACGGCCTTGCTATTACTTTAAACGAAAATGAATATAGAAATTAAACTTGCACAGGAAATAACCAAGAAAGGACAATCTTCTTTCCTATTGGTTTAAACAATAAAAGTCGATCAAGTTTTCTAAAAGATCTAAGTTTTCTAAAATACATTAATCACCATTACAAGGTGGATACAATACTATAATTGCAATATTACCATTTGTCTATTTCACAATACCAAGGAAGAATATAACTAAACCATTTATTTCACTAAATGAAAATATCATTAACTTACAAATTCTCAAATCGATACATCATTAAATTTCCAATAATTCTAATAGCATATCATTTAAATTTCTAGAATATCCAATGATAAATATTTCATTTCCAATTACTCATATACTTTAGTATTCCATTTCTAAAATTCCCAGATGACCTATATCATTCAAATCGAAAAATAATATATTCCTGAATAATATATTATTTAAAAATCACCAAATAATAAATATATTTTAATTCAAAATTCTCCAATGAAAATAATGTTCTATCTATACCCAAAGGGTACTTCCTCATTAACATAGATACCCAAATTAAATATTAATCATTATATATTTATTAACCCCTGGATAATAAAATATAAACAATTTATAATTTAATGATACACAATTTCAAATTAAATATTAATTAATATATATATATATATATATATATATATATTAATCTCCATTAAAAAAATACATATTAATAGTAATTTAATAATACATAGATTTCAATTAATTATTAATTAATATATATCTATTAATCTTCATTAATAAAATATATATATATATTAATAATAATTAATAATTATTAAAACTATTAAAACATATTTTATATAAAATAAGTTTTTTTTAAAAACTTTA
Organism: Cryptomeria japonica; assembly: GCF_030272615.1. Classification (NCBI taxonomy): domain Eukaryota; kingdom Viridiplantae; phylum Streptophyta; class Pinopsida; order Cupressales; family Cupressaceae; genus Cryptomeria; species Cryptomeria japonica. Next base: position 448,756,446 of record NC_081413.1, on the reverse strand, counting down.
AAAAAAGACAAAGGAAAAGTGGGGAGCCACTGCGGGGCCCACCTCCCATCACGGGAGTGGTGGAAGCCTCTGCAGCCTCCCCTGCGGCCACCACTCCCAAGGGCCCTTGCGGCAACCACGGATGCAGGTCCCTATGACTGCCGCGAACGTAGGTCCCTAGGACCGTTGCGAATGCAGGTCCCTGCAACTGTTGCGGACATAGTCCCTGCGGTCATGGATGCAGGTCCCTACGACCACCGTAGGTGCAGGACCCTGCGGCCGCTATGGGCGCAGGTCACTATGGAACTCGCGGGGAGGAGGGGAAGGGAGCCGGCGTGAGCCGAGCCTCAGCTCCTCCACCCGCCAAACCCTAGCCCCAAATAAAATATAAATTTTGATTTACAACTTTATCAATTGATATTAAATCAAATCAATAACCCATACAAATAAAATAATTAATAAACTAAAACCCCCAATTTCTTTCATTCACAGTTTCTATAATATTTTCCAGAATGAACATTAACAACAATATTGAAAAATTTTCCAGCATAATCTTGTTTTTTTATAAACACAAATTTGGTTGAATAACTAATCCAAATCAGCAAGTTTTGGGCACAAAGAAGATCATTTTTCAAACAATGAACCCACCAAATTGCCAAACCTTTAACTAAAATGCATAGATTTAAAAACCAAAACCATTTCAATCAACAAATTTCGTTCAATAAAACAAACAGAAATTTTATTTTCATTTTCTCTTTCTTTTTTTCTTTTTTTACAAAGGAAACAAAATAAGAATCCTGCCTCATTTTGCATTCCTAGCAAGATCTGATGAAGAGCCCCCAACTTGCAACTCAAGAGATCCTTTCCTCCCAAAATGCCCAAATCTTCTCCAAAAAATATTCTCCCAAAAATATTTTTCCAAAATGCTCCCCAAAAATAATCCCCCCCAAAAATATTTTCAAAACCTAGGGTAAAATGGAAGAATATTTGACCTAATTCCCTATTTTGAATTTAAAACACTTTTTTAAATAAAAATGAAAAATCATTCTTTTCCACTATTCAATATTCTAAACTTGCTTTTCTAATTAAAACTCAAAATGCTTCTCTCCCTCATTTAATTTAAATTTTCTTAGTATTAACAAAGCTAACATTTATATTTCACAATATTAATGAGGGTAAAATCTTATTTAATTAACATAAAATCCCAAAATCAATCTTTCAAACTATATCAAATATATATAAATTAAACTTGCTTTTCTAATTAACTGATTTTCTTAAATAATTAAAATTAACCTTTCTATTCCAAAATGCAAAAGAGATTAAATTATTTCTATTTCGAATAAATTTATATCTTCCCTTTCAAAATGCATAAACTAAATAAATTCATGATTTAAAATTAACCATTAAATTAAACTTGCTACAAACATAAATAGAGCGATCTTTTTAATTAATGATTAATCACATAAAAGAAACCTATTTATTTTAATTCCCCCATTACTAATGCATAAATGAACGGATTAATTCAAATTAAATACTTAGGATGAAATACTCAATTTTACCATACGCAAAGCACGCAACCCAAAAAAGCCAACCAAATACATGACTTGCAAACCCATACAAAAAGGGAAACTGATGGACTGTAGACAATGCTCACTTGAACATGACTAGGGTAAAATGAGGGATTTATGACCACCTAATGCAAACTCTAAGGACCAAAGAGGTACACTCAAATCTGTGAATCCAGGTGAAGATGAACCTCGCACCTAGGCGGTACTATACCTACAACCATGAGTCACACAAGCATACATACATATATATTTAATGAAAGTGTTAGCTCGAGATTAATAACAAGAATTAGGAGAAAAATTAAACTTACATAAGAATCAATGCAAAATCACATTAATAGGTACGCATAATAATCATAATATCTTACTACAACATTACATAATAGTAAATTAACCATCCAAGAATGCCACATAGAAAAAGTCAACCAAGGTCAAACCGGTTTTACAAAGCTGACTAGGGTAGGGGCACTACATCCTCCCCCCTAGGCTCCGACTTACTCCCGGAAGTCGTAAGGCTAAGTGGAAATCATGCAACACATATTAGCCCTGAAACTCATTTAACAATTATTTATACATATGAATCATTCCATAAATAAATGAAACATTATTGCTAAATCCTTTACAAATGCCATTATCCATTGACAATATACATCTAAATCCATACATTTCTTATAACATTCTAGAAATTATCTATAATCATAGCAAAGAAACAAAAAATTTATTCCTTTCATCCCACCAAATTAAAGCATTTAAAAGAGGTAAACAACAATTACTATACTCATCTACCAAAATGACAAGAAAACATGCCATCATGATCAATTTTCCTTTACTAATCCATCTTTTTCATAAAACTTTATCGTATAGAACTAGCTTTAAATTTTAAAGTGTACAACTAAGTTAGCTTTCATGAAATAAGAGAAACATGTAGAACATAATTGTCTACACTTGCTAGCATATAAAAACCTTTCCAATGACTATGTCCCATAACATAGTGACAAGTTAGCACAGTTTACACATAATAACCATCCACATAAATAGAATGCACAACACAAAAGGTCACATGCGAGCATGTCTAATGCTCGGTCATAGATAACATGCGCAATAAGCATCTCTATGTTTGATCTTAGAACAAAATAACATGATCATAAATATCCAACATCTCACTCAAGGGCTTGATGGTGGTAGGGCACACCATAGTGGTGCTACCTTCCATACAAGACCCTCGTGAATATCCCTTGTTGCGTAAGGTGGTTAGCCTCCAAGAGATATTTACCACTCATAGGTAGGTAGTGGATCCTAGCTATATCACAACCTCACATACCCCCATCCTCAAGGTTCCCTACGTCTACTTCCTCGTATACACTCAACCAAGACCGTCTCCTACGTTCTTGGAGAGGAATTCATATTTCAACACAAGACCAGCATATGAAAACAAGAAGGAAAAACCAGTTTAGCCACCAAAGTACAGAAGAATAAAGATAATAATCATCAATTCCAGTAGTAAGGCAAGAAAATAATTCTGGAATTGCAACACCAAATCAAGTAAGCAAAAGATTGCAAGATCATGGCTAAACCTTCAAGGTCAAAATAAAATAAATTGCTAACCCACAAGGAAATAAATAAAAATATAATAAGTGCACATAACATCACTATGTGACTACCATCTAGCCACCAACGAGGAAGGATAGAACAATCATCTAGCTATCACAATAGCTAATCATGTGGTGTGGCCTAGTCACACATCTGCATGGCATGGCAGTGTGCACCTTGACATCACCCCCCATCATGTCATCACGCGGCATGGCTCTACCCTAAACCAATCGGTAGGCCGCATGGAAATGTCTACTACATCCTGCATCGTGTCTCAGCATGGCATGGCAATACTCCAAGTGGAAAAGGCACGCAATGGATGTATCCCGCATGGCAGTGTACCTCGCAGAAAAGGGCATGCGCAGGTCACACCCCACATAGCGACGTACCTCTCAGGATACTCATCATAAGCTAGAGGTATACATGGCTCAGGTCCACCTACATGTCTACCAACGCTAGCCAATTGGCATCTCATGTGAAAAATAACATACCTTTCATGAAGACAAGGCAAAAGATCCCCCAATAAAACCCATCATTATGGTCAAGAACTATCATCAATATGCTCAAATAAAGGATAGGAATTGGCTGGCACACATTAACCTTATAAATTGGTTCATCAAAAGGGAAATTATTGAGTACACCTATAATACAGTTTCATTATATAACTATATCTTCCTCGAAATAGAGAAGCTAAAGCCGCTTCACATTGACATTACTCGTACGCCGATCCATACTATTCAAGGAATGGTGACTTCTAATACTACTCCTTCACATACTGACTTATCAATAACCTATGGGTTGGCACTCAGTAAGGTAACAAACATGCAACAACACATAAACAATATAGTATTCTCATACCCATAAATAAACATATTATCCATGGTTGATTATTTCACCATCCCATGGGCACATATAGCAAGCACATGTTTCTTACAATACACAATGAAAGCACGAGTATTGGTTTAGTCACATTCACGGGGATTACTTTTCAGTACACTATCATCTACTCAAGGAAGGTTTTAATTATGCTTCCCACATGAATAACTGAATAAAGTTTATTCTAGATACAAGTACTGAAATTCTTCTTAACCATTCAAAATTACATAAGAAAATAACATCATTCCGATATCTTTCTCAAATTTCACTAAGCATTCACATTCACATTACCAACTATGCAATTTTCTTTCTGAAGCTTAAGACTTTCATCTTCCCATAAGAATCCCAAAAGAAAACATACAATTTCATATGCGTTATAAAAATTATTTTTAAATCAATGCATTCTTAGTAGCATTTCTAAAAATCTTATGATTTAGGCAAAGAGAAGGAAAAGGGAGTTTGATAATCAAACTATTTCCTACAAAGACACATGATCAACAAGATCACACTACAAGCTAAAATTTCTCACTATAAGTCTTATCATTTTAATTGAACGGTTTTCATTTCGCTACCATTTTAGAAGAGTATCAATCGACCTAATATGACATTTCCAATTATTATGGTTGCAACAAAATGTTCTAGTTTTCTGAATAAGAAATCAAGACAGACAATCTTTCGATAATACAAGACCTCTTGAGAGCACTCACTATTATTAATTCAATACAAAAACATGTCATAATCTGCAACCTATCATTGAAAATCAAAATATGATAAGAAGGTAAACGAGGAGCTATCAACCAAATAATACATATCATGCATGCACATCAAACAAGCCTTTCATTTGCACTTTCTAATCATAATAAGATAATTACATATATCCAAAAGCAAGTTCAATGGAGCATTGCTAAAATAGATCCTCAATCAAACCGGTTTAATGAAACACATAAAACAATCTTTCGTGGAATAAATTAATACACTCTTGAAGCTACTATAACATGTTCCCTTTTGATACTTCTTTTACAAACAAAGTAGGTTTCACATAAAAACTATACTCATAGTAATGCACATTACCTAAGATAGCATTTAATTATGTTACTCCTATAATACACATGGAGAGTTCTTTAATGTAAACATACAATTTTCTCTCAATAACCAATATTAACTTTCAAACCCATAGCCTTTTATTATCTAAAAACACATAAGCGTCATAGGGTTCACACAAGGGTTCAAGAAGTCACACCCTTCTCTCGAAAAAAGAAAACTCAAATAGGAGATAATTACACATATCAAAAACATTTTAATTTCTAGAGAGAGAGACAAGGAAGGGTGGTAATCATTCAATTTGCTACATAATAAGCACTCAATATCTACCACACTAGTCCTTCAAGCAAACAACACTAAGCTGGATCATAACCTTATACAAGCACATTTCGTACTTTTAGATTCCAGACAAAACTAACCAACCCAAATGGATTAGTCAAAAGAGTACAACAATCAATAAGGAAGGTACATATGACTCTCTTTCAGAATAAGAAAAATCGTAGACCAAGACCTCAATAAGAAGACAAAACACATATAATCACTCCAAAGCACCCACATCAAGAAGGTGAAAACAAGGTGTGAACACACACGTTACACACATAGAAAAAAGGAGAACAAGCATACAACATAAGATCAATACACCTCACACCAACTCAGGGCACAAGCAAAACCAGAGATCCCAATGTTGCAACATGCGCTTTGATACCAAATGTAATGCCCTGCCAAGAAACCCCGAAGGGATAAAGCTAAAACACACAAATGGAGTGCAAATATTTATTTTTTTTAAATAAGACCCAACATAAAGATACAATGAGTTATCAATAGTTTAGATAATACAGCGGAAGACTAAACAAAACCAAAGGAGTTTCCCAATGTGATTACATAACTTAACATCTAACTCAACTCATGACATCTTACCCAGTAAAGCAAGTTAACTTAATTTCATGTTATTACTTTTAAAAAGGATATAATTTGTTCAGTAAATTAACATTATAAATAATAGGACACGTTCATCCATTATGGTTGAAGATGAGTTTAACATGAGGAAATTTACCCATTGAATTTAAAACATAGATAACATATGAATTCATCCATTAAGGTTAAAATATAGTTAACTTGATGAGTTCATCCAATTTAGTTAAATATAGCTAATATGATGAAGTTCATTTATTAAGGTTAAAATGTAAATAACTAAATGAGTTCATCCATTATAGTTAAAATATAGCTAATATGATGAAGTTTATTTATTAAGGTTAAAATCTAGGTAACAAAGTGAAGTTCATCCATTAGATTTACAATTTAGGTAATATGACGAGTTAATCCAATAGTTGTTATCCATTCATTACGTTCAATTTTACATTAAACACATTCCATGCATCTTGTTCCAAAACACACTAAAATTTCAGCATAACTAATGAGATCTTTTAATGCATACTTATTTTCATTAACAATAGCAGAATGCATTCTTTCATGATCCAATTTTTTGCATTTAAGAAATGACTGCATACATGCATTTACGATAAATCTCATCTAATCCACTTATACATTCTATCAAAATATCATTCATACATGCTAACACTAAACATGAAACATAAGAACAAAAGCATCACATAACACCTAATATATATCGGAGTTCACCCCTAAACGGCTACATCTCTGGGTCTGCTCAACTGCAAAACCCCTCTAGTCATTTAAATAATTTAAGGGTACATAAGTTTCACATCATTTACATTCCTGTTGTCAACGTGAACATACCAATAAACAACCGACCACATTGGTCAATAAATACTTAAAAGATTCATGAATAGGAAAGTATCCATTGAACTTAATAGAAGCAAATACAAGCTCCATTGCCCGATGATACTCTAACTAGAGACTTGACCCACTATGGTCAACCACAAATCAACACTTGACCCCCGCATAAAGGACAAGACCAATTATAACACTATCACAACGCAACAACCAAACTAGAGACCGATGACATAAATAGGTACCCCAAATCAACCAAATGACAGGGTCCAAACAAACATATTAGGGCCTTGCCATTACTTTAAATGAAAGCGAATACAAAAATTAAACTTGCATAGGCAATAACCGGGAAATGACAATCTTCTTTCCTATTGGTTTAAACAATAAAAGACGATCAAGTTTTCTAAAAGATCTAAGTTTTCAAAAGTACATTAATAGAAAAATCACCATTACAAGGTGGATACAATACTATAATTAAAATATTACCATTTGTCTATTTCACAATACCGAGAAGAATATAACTAAACCATTTATTTCACTAAATGAAAATATCATTAACTTACAAATTCTCAAATCGATACATTATTAAATTTGCAATAATTCTAATAGCATATCATTTAAATTTTCAAAATATGCAATGATAAATGTTTCATTTTCCAATTACTCATATAATTTAGTATTCCATTTCTAAAATTCCTGGATGACCTATATCATTCAAATCGAAAAATAATATATTCCTGAATAATATATTATTTAAAAATTACCAAATAATAAATATATTTTAATTCAAAAATTTCCAATAAAAATAATGTTCTATCTATACCTAAAGGGTACTTCCTCATTAAGACAAATACCCAAATTAAATATTAATCATTTTATATTTATTAACCCCTGGATAATAAAATATAAACAATTTATAATTTAATGACACACAATTTCAAATTAAATATTAATGGAGATTAATATATATATTATTAATTAACATATATTTATTAATCTTCATTAATAAAATATATATTAATAATATTTAATAATTATTAAAACTATTAAAACATATTTTATATAAAATAAGTTTTATAAAAAAAACTTAAAAATTAAAAATAAAGGAAAAGTGGGGAGCCATTGCAGGGCTGACCTCCCATCACGAGAGTGGTGGAAGCCTTCGCAGCCTCCCCTGCGGCCACCACTCGTAGGGGCCCCTACGACCACCATGGATGCAGGTCCCTACGACCACCACGGACGCAGTCCCTACGACCGTGGATGCAAGTCCCTACCACCATCGTGGACGTAGGTCCCTGTGGCCACTACGGGCGCAGGACCCTGCGGCCGCCATGGGTGCAAGTCACTATGGAACCCATGAGGAGGAGGGGAAGGGAGGTGCCATGAGCTGAGCCTCGGATCGTCCACCCACCAAACCCTAGCCCCAAATAAAATATAAAATTTGATTTACAATTTTATCAATTGATTTTAAATCAAATCAATAACACATAAAAAAATAATAATAATAAACTAAAACCCCCAATTTCTTTCATTCATAGTTTCTATAATATTTTCCAGAATGAACAATAACAACAATATTGGAAATTTTGGCAGCATAATCTTGTTTTTTTAAAACCACAAATTTGGTTGAATAACTAATCCAAATCAGCAAGTTTTGGGCATAAAGAAGATCATTTTTCAAATAATGAACCCACCAAATTGCGAAACCTTGAACTAAAATGTGTAGATTTAAAAACCAACCCCCATTTCAATCAAGAAATTTCTTTCAATAAAACAAACAGAAATTTTATTTTCATTTTCTCTTTCTTTTTTTTTTCTTTTTTTTACAAAGGAAACAAAATAAGAATCCTACCTCATTTCGCATTCCTGGCAAGATCTGATGAAGAGCCCCCAACCTTCAACTCAAGAGATCCTTTCCTCCCAAAATACCCAAATCTCCTCCAAAAATCCTTCTCCCAAAAATATTTTTCCAAAATGCTCCCCAAAAATAATCCCTCCCCAAAAATATTTTCAAAACCTAGGGTAAAATGGAAGAATATTTGACCTAATCCCCTATTTTGAATTTAAAACACTTTTTTAAATAAAAATGAAAAATCATTCTTTTCCACTATTCAATATTCTAAACTTGCTTTCCTAATTAAAACTCAAACTACTTCTCTCCCTCATTTAATATTAATTTTCTCATATTAACAAAGCTAACATTTATATTTCACAATATTAATGAGGTAAAATCTTTTTTAATTAACATAAAATCCCAAAATCAATCTTTCACACTATATCAAATATATATAAATTAAACTTGCTACAAACATAAATAGAGCGATCTATTAATTAATGATTAATCACATAAAAGAAACCTATTTATTTTAATTCCTCCATTACTAATGTGTAAATGAACACATTAATTCAAATTAAATACTTAGGATGAAATATTCAAGTTCACCACATGCAAAGCATGCAACCCAAAAAAGCCAACCAAATACATGACCCGCAAACCCATACGAAAAGGGAAACTGACGGACCACTGACGACGCTCACTTGAACATGACTAGGGTAAAATGAGGGATTTATGACCACCTAATGCAAACTCTAAGGACCAAAGAGATACACTCAAACCTATGAATCCAGGTGAAGACGAACCTCGCACCTAGGCAGTACTGTACCTGCAACCATGAGTCACACAAGCATACATACATATATATTTAATGAAAGTGTTAACTCAAGATTAATAAAAAGAATCAGGAGAATAATTAAACTTACATAAGAATCAATGCGAAAGCACATTAATAGGTATGCACAATAATCACAATATTTGACTACAACATTACACAATGGTAAATCAACCATCCAAGAATGCCACATAGAAAAAGTCAACCAAGGTCAAACCTATTTTACAAAGCTAACTAGGGTAGGGGAACTACAAAATCCAGAAGGATATCTATTACATGGTGATCAAATTTTTTTATACTAGTTGAAGAAAGCCCTGTATGGTTTGAAGCAGGCCCCCAGAGCATGGTATTCTCGTTTAGACAAATACTTGAAGGACCAAGGATTCTTGAAAGGGAATGCAAACAACAACCTATACATCAAGATAAATGTAGACCATATGATCATATTTGTTGTGTATGTGGATAACATTATATTTGTTGGAGATAAGGACATCATGTGCAAAGAATTTGCAGATCAGACGAAGACAAAATTTTAGATGTCCATGCTAGGTGAGTTGTCCTATTTTCTTGGTTTATAGATATCACAGTAGGAGGAAGGAATTTTCATTTCAAAAATGAATTATATTAAAGACATGTTGAAGAAATTTCAAATGGAGGATAGCAAACTGGTAACTGCTCCCATGGTTATTGGTTGTAAGTTGAGAAAACTAGATGAGTCACGAGAAGTTGAGCAAACACTATATAGGTCTATGACTAGTACTTTGTTATATCTAATATCATCTAGACTAGATATTGTACAAGTTGTTTGCATGGTAGAAAGATTACAAGTAGCTCCTAAATAGTCTCACTTAAAGGCTATCAGGAGAATCTTCAGGTATCTGCAAGGAACTATCAGTTATGGCCTATGGTATCCAAAGAAAGGAGACTTCTCTTTGCAGGCTTATACTGATGCAGATTAGGCAGGATGTATTGATGACCAAAAAAGTACAAGTGGAGTTTCTTTCTACTTAGGAGATCGGTTAGTATCATGGCACATCAAGAAGCAAGATTCAATGTCATTATCTACTATTGAGGCATAGTATATAGCAGCTTCTACATGTTGTTCACAGTTTTGTGGATGAAGCAAACACTGAAAGACATACAGGTGGAGATGTAGGAACCTATTCCAATCCGATGTGATAACTCAAGTGCAATAAACATCTCCAAGAATCCAATAATGCACTCAAGAACAAAACACATTGCAATCAAGTATCACTTCTTGAGGGAGAAGGTAGCAGACAAGGAGGTCATAGTAGAATATGTTCCAATTTGTGAGCAGATCATTGACATATTTACCAAGCCACTTCCCTTGGGCCCATTTGAGTACTTGAGACAAAAGATGGGAGTTTTCCCACCATCTGGGAGCACTTAAATGAGTAGGAGAATGTATGGTTTAGGGGGATTCAATGATTGTTACTAACTTATGACTCTTAAATCATGAAGCATGGACACATGGGGAGAATGTCTCGTAACCAGATGTAGACAAGGGAGAGATTATGGGTCGACTCTGGTAGTATGATTAGTTTGTAGACTAAGGTTCCCTTTGCCATTTTTGTCAAAGGGGGAGAGAAACCAGAACATAAAATGTTGACATTAATGCCAAAGGGGGAGATTGTTGGCATTGAGTTGTCATTGGTGACAACTGGTGAGTATGAAATTGTTGGTATAGTCAACTGATGTCAACTAAGTGTCTATCGGTATGTAGAAGGATGTACCTAGTATAAGGAAGATTAACATGAAGGTATGTCAATTGGTATGGTGGAGGACAAAACTAGTATGAAGGCATGGAAGACAAGAAGGTATTGAGATTGTCAGTGACATTACCGGTAAGAGGTGATATGAAGTTGTGTGTTGGAATGACAAGTTGTAACCTATATGTATGTCGGTTGTTTGTTTGTGATAATGTTTGTGATGACGAGCCAGAGTATCAAAGAGATCACAAACCACTGGAGGTGAAGTTGAGCTACTGGTGTAGTGTATTATGTCGGATAACAGCAGGAGAAGGTTTTACCAGTAAGTATTTGTGTCAGTGTGAGGATTTGTTGAATGAATGAGCATGAACTGACTCAATATCAGTGGGTCAATTATCGAAGTGTTTGATAGGTGGATGCTAGTTGGCAAAAAGGCAGATGTCGATATGTGTATCATTAAGGCATGGTAGGTGTCATAGGTCAATATTTAATATGATTGGAAAAATCATGGATTGATTATAGGTGTTTGTGTCTCGATGAAGGATGGACGACAAAGGAAGATTAGACGGTTGTTGGTGTCATGATCAAAGCATGAAATCATATTGCATGATGACCTCAAACAAGAAACAATTGAATCATAAATGTGTCGATTGGTTTCAAGGCCAAAAATTAGGGTTAGGTTTGCTATTTTTAGCAAACATGCATTAGATAGATGAAAAATGCGTGATGATTTATCCTGCTAAAGTAGTGAGTGATCCAAGGAAGATTGGATCTGATTTTATGAATATTTGATCAGTGGAGGGAAACCCTAGTCACCCTTTGTTTGACTTGGCTCTTGGCGGGAAAGCTTCAGTTTAAATATGCTAAGACAAATAGTTGTTGTTGCTAAAGTGTGAAGGATAGAGTGAAATTACTATCTGAGAGTAGAAGAGATAAACATCTGAAGTATTTATGAGTGAAGATTGTACCAGTAAGGAGAAGCAGGGAAAATCAATGTAAGGAGCAAACTGGTAGAGAGTGTAGAATGCAGAGGTGACAAACTGGCTAAGATAGAACTTAATAAAGTATGATCAAGTGTATGTTGAATTTAGTAGAAAGAGGGAGAGAAGACTCAACAGAGTTAAAATCAATAGATATTCTTAGTTGCAGTGTGTGTGGAGTGATCACAAACCAGTAAGATTGAAACCAGTAGAGCAAAGTATTGAAAGGGTTGCAAAATTTCATTTGCAATAGGGATCTCATTTGTGTATCTAAATTTTTATATTGTTTTCACTGAGTAGGTGCTTAGTGCAGGGGTTGTAGCTCCTTTAGGTTGTAGCCTATAAATTGTGTATGGTTTGGTGCTCCTTTGAGTTGGTGCTCATAAATCAAGGGTTGGCGCTCCTTGGGTTGGTGCCCTAAAATATGTAATCAGATATTTTCATTGAGGCTGGATTAGAGAAGAAGATCTCCAATGGCTATTCTCACTGAGGTTTTTACCACATTGGGTTTTACTCATACATCTAGTGTTATGTGTTGCATCTACATGTCTATTTTATATTAATCATTTAGATATTTCTCCTACACACCTAAATTGCATTGTTTTGGTAACCGGTCTACATTTTGTTTATTTCATATTGTACCAGTATAGCTCTGATTAAGTAAAAATTGTTTAAATCACTAATTCACCTCCCTCTCAGTGATCCATTGTGTCCAATAGTGTTACCAAAGAGAATGTGTTATAACTGGAGCATGGAGAGTCCCTTTTGTTCAAAAGAGTCTTGATGGAGGAGAACAATGAAGATACTAGACCTACTCAAAGGAAGAATCATTTTCTAGATTGTTTGCAAATAAGGTGGTAAGTGTTGTAAGTTTATTGTAGATATTGGAAGTATTGATAGTTTGGTATCAAAGGAGATGGTAGTGAAGCTTGGTTTGAAAAGGCTTGAGAATCCTAGCCTTTACCAGGTGAGTTGGTTGCAAGGTGATCATAAGGTGGAAGTGAGAGAGCGGTTCTTGGTAAATTTCAATATTGAACCTTTCAAGGATGAAGTCTTGTGTGATGTTTTGCCTATTAGTGCTAGAACTTGGCAATTTGATAGAGGGGCTATTTATGATTGTAGAGTAAACTTGATCACTATTGAGAAGAATGGGCAGAAGTTCACTTTGGTTTCTTTGAAGGAGAAGGAGAAGGAATTAAAAAATTTGAGTCTTGTGAAGAGTTGGAGTGCAAAGAAGTAGGATGCAAAGGTTGTACCGGATGATGGTATGGATGTGGAGAGGAATCTTATGGATGGAACTATTAGCAAGGTGGTACTAGAGGGAAGTAAGGTTAAGGTGATGGTGGTAGACTGGATGAAATCTTGTGGCAAAAATAAATTAGAGTTCCAGAAGAAAGACATCATAGTTGGAGACAATGTGCAAGTATGAAGCAAGTAAAGGGAGATAAAGAAAAACATAATCTAGAGAATATGGTTGAGGTTCTAGAAGAGGTTAGGAAGAAGTTTGTAGACAAGGAAGATAATTGGATCAGAAGTGAGCATGGGGTCTATATCCCAAATCCTTTTTTATGTTCCCGAGTTGCCTCTCATGGAACGTATTTTATCTAACTGGGGTGTTTGATGTAGGGGCATCCCCAGTCTATAAGAAATCTTGCATCAACCAAAAATATTTTCTTTTAGTTTTCTTCTTGTTACAGTTTTTGTGTTACTTTCAACATTTTCTGGTAGTTATTTATTTTTCGTTGCGGATCAAATTTTTGACTTCCAGGATTGTTCTTGTTCATATAGATCATTTGGATTCTTTTCCATAAATTTATTCATTTTGGAGTGTCTATTTCTTGGTTCCAGAGCAGTTTTGATCTTATCATCTATGTTGGAGATTTCTTCTTGTGCGGAGAAATTTCTTGGCTTGTGGCTCAATTTGGCACCACACAGGTGATGGTATGATGAAATAATAAGTATCAGGTCAACTAATGAGAGGGGGGGTGAATTAGTAGATAGAAAAACTGATAATAAAACTCACCAATCAATATCTCAAAGTAAACTTAGAATAATAACTCTATGAAGATAAAAAATCATAAGATAAACTAGTTGTCTATTACAACAAATTAATAGTAAACAACTTCTTCATATCTCAATGCTTTTGATTATCATGAATTATCAAAAATAGTTAAGTAGTTAAGGAAATAAACCATGATAACATAACCACAAAAAAATTCACCACATGGCATAAATATTTTTGACATGGAAACCCAAATAGGTAAAAAACACGGTGAGATGAGACTCACAAGCTAATATCTGAACTCTTCTGAAGTTTGCCCTATTAGGAGCCTAGCATGTTAAAGCTTTACAAAAAGTCTTGTTAAGAACTGATCCTATTAGGAATCACCTGGTTAAGGGATTGACTACAAATACCTTGTTAGAAGCAATACCCTGTAAGGAGTAACCTTGGTAGAGGATTTGAATCGTACCAAGCTTGTTAGAGCTTACTCGGTTAGGGGATTTCAATTCTGTTGTAATTGTTAGAAAACAACAGGAGTTTGCTACTATGTCTAAATAGAACTAAACTTTCTTGATCAGATCCATTTCATGCCCCTATATGCCTTATTCAAACTATAGATACATCATCTGGTTCGACAACCACACACTCAACTAAACTGTGTCTATCTCTATGCCAACTCTCTTAAAGCTAAATAAATTCATCGACCTTAAATACAAATCAATCAGGTTGGTAACACAACAAAAACCTAACTCTCATCGAAATTACAAACAAATTCTATTCAAGTATGACCATTGGATTACATAGCAATATTTGCACATCAATCAAGAAAACCTTGATCACTCCTTGATCACCGCTTCATTGAACTTAGTAACTCATCACGTGCTTTGCATTAGATACAATACACTTGCTCATTCCCTAGACAAAAGTCATTACAACAACTCGCCAAAATCTCTTGGAATTGTCTTCATACAATAATCATGCGTGTCATCATCATTACCGCTCATCATCAAATCATAAACTGAAATAACCAATTCACAAAACTTAATCGGTTAGGATTTATCAAAAATAACACTTAGAGTTTACCAGTTACAATAATAGATAAGGTTTACACCTTTACACCAGTTACCGATTCTCTTCACAAATTCTTCCTACCAGTTATAGTAACAACACTATAACAATATCAACAATATCATTACTGGTTTAATTGACATCAATGACAACATAACATATCATTAATGCAATCTTCATGCAAATGCCAACAATCTCCCCCTTTGGCATTGATGGTAATACAAATATCAATACCATTGATTGTTGCATGGTTGTGAATAGGAATCCTGGTTTATATTACCAAGTATTCACCATGCTCTCAATGTCTTCAGCTTGTTGTTGGTTCACCTTCCCATAATCACATAATTCTTCTCCCCCTTTGACAACAATGCCAAATTAAAAGTAAAACATGTAATGTCAAATTTTAATCTGCAACTTGATGCTCCCCCTATGGAATACATCCACTTCTACACCAATCCTCCTATAAAATTTTGCAAGTAGCTCCAGGAATTGATGTAATCCACATCATACTTAATTGACTTCATGAAGAGGGACAACCCCTAACTGGAATCTAAGATATTCAAATGTAGTCTTAGGTAGAGGTTTAGTAAAAATATCTCCGAGATGGTCCTTGGTAGAAACATCCTCCAAGATAACATCTTTATACTGAACTTTTTCCCTCAAGAAATGATACTTCAATTCAATATGCTTGGTTCATGCATGCAAAACAGGGTTCTTGGAAATATTTATGGCACTAGTGTTATCACATAAAATCCTTATAGTTTCTAAAATCTTCATCTTTAAACCTTCCAAAATGTGCCTCATCCATATAACCTATGTACAATTCATGTAAGCTACAACATACTCAACTTCAGCAATAGATTATGAAGTACAACTTTGCTTCTTACTACTCATGAAACAAGCCTTCCTCCAAGAAAAAATGCTCCCCCGGTTGTGCTTTTTTGGTCATCAACATTTCCTACCCAATCTGCATCTGTGTACACCTTCAAGTCAAAATTTCCTAGTTATGGATACCATAACCCATAATCAACAGCACCTTTCAAGTATCTAAAATTTCTTTTGGTTGTTATCAGATGTGTTTCCTTAGGATTCTTCTAAAATCTAGCAACTATATCGACTACATGAGCTATGTTTGGTCTTCTGTGAACAACATAGTGCAATTTTCTAATCATTGACCTATATTCCTTCTCATCAATAGATTTGGACTCATCTTCCTTAGACAACTTACAACTTGTGATCATAGGTGTCCCAACTAGTTTACAGTCACTCATGCCAAATATCTTGAAGACCTCTTTCACATACTTTGATTGTGTAATGAAAATACCATTCTTCATTTGTTGTATTTACAAGCCTATGAAAATTTTAATTTCCCCACTAAGGACATTTCAAACTCATTTTTCATTTCATCTACAAAATTGTTTCTCATGTCATCATCACCTCCAAATATGATATCATCAACAAATACCTCACTGACTAGTATTTTATCTCCTTCAGATTTGAGATATATGTTACTATCATTACTGGTTCTTAGAAATCCTATCTACATCAGATGTGTATGAAGCCTTTCATACCATGCTCTAGGTGCCTGCTTTGATCCATACAAACCTTTATGCAATTTGCATACCATGTCTTCCTTACTAGTCAGAGCGTAACCATCAGGATGCTCAATGTATACTTCTTCTTCAAGTATCCCATTCAAAAATGTTGACTTAACATCCATCTGGTATACCTTGAATTTCTTGAGTGTTGCAAATGCAAGTAAAGTTCTGACACCTTTCAGTCTTTCCACTGGTACCAAATTCTCACCATAGTCTTCTCCTTCCTCTTATGCATAACCTTTGCAAACCAACCTATCTTTATTGCAAACCACAACACCATCTTCATTCAACTTTTTCCTAAAAACCCACTTAGTTCCTATCACATTTTTATTTACCGGTTGGGGTACCAGGCTCCATGTGTTTTTCTTCTCAATTTTATCTGATTCCTCCTCCATATCTTTAACCCAATAATAATCACCAAATGCTTCCTTAGTAGTTCTTGGTTCAATAGTGGAGATCATGCAAGAATTTTCTTTGATTCTTCTTCTGGTTAGTACTCTAGCATCCTTATTGTTAGGCCCAATATGGAAAGCTAATGTACTGAGAGGGGAGGGGTGAATAAGTACTTCAAAACTTTTCTTCAATAATAACTTTACTATTATGCATAAACTGAATAGTGCAATAACATAATTGTAATGTCATAAATTGTACGCACTTGCTAAAGCAGTACAATTTAATACCTAGTTTAGCACCCACCTTGGCGCAGTTGCATTTTGCATTTCATTTCCCCTTTAGCACTTAATTAATCAAATTAATTAGGTCTAAAGGTTCTATTTCATCATTTTCCACATCATAAAGTCGGGCCCTTTCATTAAAGCGTGCCCCTTTCATTTTATTCTTCCAATACACTACTTAATCAAAAACCCTAATTAGGCCCTATTCTGAGCTTGGGGGCTTGATTTCGGGGGTCAAAACATCTCGAAATCACCTGTAACTTCGGGATTCTCTCTAAAATCATCATATCTGATGGCCCTGAAAATTTGGTGAAAAGTTGTTGGGACTGTGGCGCCCGGAGTGCACACGGTCCCGGACATTTTTCCCGAAATTTTAGGAGCGCGATCCAATCATAAACTAAAGCTTAACCCCAAGAAATTGGCGGGATATTCAATCTCTAGGTCGGCCAAAAGACAAAATTATGACCTAGCGTTTCATACATAAGAGCTCTCTTTCTTCATTTGAAGGGATCCGAATTTTGTTTTCAGGAACCTCATATGCAGTGAAAGAGCAGATCTTTGAAGACTTCAACAACATTCAACATCACTCTATCAAGCATTTATCAATTCTATTCATTCATTTAGGGCTTGGAAGACATTGAAGAACAATAGGAGATCACCGATTGAAGATTGGCTTGTACTCCTCCCTTGAGGGTTGGGTATGATTTCATGTTGTTTTCATGTCTTTGCATAAGCTTCAATATCTCATTTATTCATGCTTTAGATCACTTTGCATCTTGATTTAGAGCATTTACATTATCATTAACAAGCAATTAGGGTTTACTTTCTAGGTTGCTCTAGTTTGCTTACTTGCATTTTAGATCTTGCACACACACAAGGTCTGCACACACGTTACTTTTTAAAATACAACTTGGCTATTCGTGGAGGTGGAAATCACCGAAGTGGGGGTTTGACTAAGGCAAAACCCTATATAGCCGCCCAAACATCCTTTTCAGATATAAGTGTAGGTTTCGAGACTCGAACGACACCGCAGGTTGCAAATCCGAAAGAAGCAGGTCGAGACAGCACCCCACATCAAATTGAAGAGTAAGATACCAGGACAGGGGCATGGGGCACCCTGGTCCTACCAGGACAGAGGCACTGGGTGCCCTGGTCACTGGGACAGAGGCGCTAGGCACCCTGGTCCTCCTGACAGACAGCATTTCAGATAGTTTCCAGAGTGCAAAAACAGTGGTTTCAGGTGCAGTTTCAGGTGCAGAATCAGGACAGTGGTACCCGCGCCCCCATCCCGAACATTTCCACTCAGATTTTGGCTCCAGGTACGCATTTGCATTCTTGTCTTATCCTTGTACTTACAGCTTTCCCTTGTTTAAGTTCAATTCTACAATCTTGTTATTAGTTCATACTTGCGTTCTAGGGTTAGGAATTGAACTTGCATAATCTTACCTTTCAATTACAACAAAGGAATAGAAACCCTAATAGGTAGCCCATGGCTCTCTCTTTCACAAAAAGAAGTAGCCAATTGTGTGATACCTCTAGGCTCTTTCATATTCCATAATGTGTGTCAAAGGGTCGGATTAGGGCATGATAACCTAGTCTCGCTTTTCCCCCACACATTTTGCTGAACCCGATGTGAAACTATCATTGTTCCTTCTTGCATTGCATTTGTTAGATCTAGATCTAGATCTAGTGTGTTTTCATTTCATTTTTATTAAAAAGAAAAAAAAAAAAAAAAGAGTGTGTTTCTTTGCATTGTGTGTTTAAATTTCATGCAATTTTTATTTCAAAATGTCCGACTTTTATTTGCAAAATGTTCATGCTTATGATGATTATTATGAGTATAGCCAAGATGAATTAGATGAAGATTTAGATGAGTTTTTGAACCCTAAAGATGCCAAACCTTCATTTTACCAAAAACTCATAAACCTTGTTACTATGCCATTTCGTTGTGATGAGAAAGATAAGTTGAATGAGTCCTCTCAAGGGTACATTCCTATCAACTCTTCCACTAAATCTAGTAACATGGTTGTTTTCAACAATCCCCTCTATGAGGAGATGTCTCCTTTTGAATCAAAAGATAAACCTTTCAATAGATATGATCATGCTTTGTTGGATGACGCTCTTGATGACTTTGTGGCTTTATCGAAATCTCTAAACAAAAACAAAACTTCTAAATTGGTTAACATGATAAACTTGAATGAGCATAAAAAGCCTCTCTTTGAAGTCCAAGGTGCTTATCCTTCTCCCACCTTTCAAGGTCCTAAATCACCTCTCCTTACTGTCCAAGGACGATATGATCATGATTCCTTTCGTACTCCGAATAAACCAATCATCGCTGTGCAAGGAAGAAAACCTATAAGTCCTTATAGTTATGCCAAGCAAATAACTAGAGAGAGTTATCATGCGGTTGCCCATACTTATCATACCAGAAATAATAGGCAACCTAGTCCTCCTCCTGTTCCGGTTTCTCTTCCGAATCCTCAACCAATTCTTCCGCAAGCTTCGCGTATTTCACAAGTTCTTGGCAAGGAATATGATCTCATAGAACAACTTAAAGCTACCCCTGCTAAGATATCCCTTTGGGATTTGATTCAAACTTCTTCCGCTCATCATGGAATGTTACAAGATGCCTTGAAAGATTTGAATGTTCCTCCACCGAATACATCTAGTAATATAGCATCTTTGGTTAACTCTGTGATGAATCCTAAAGCTCAAATTGTGTTTACCCAAGATGAGTTGCCTACTAGTGAAATCCAACATCAATATGATCCCTTGATGATTGTGGTTATCATGAAAGACACTGCTATAAGACGAACACTAGTAGATAATGGCTCTGGTCTTAATGTGTGTAGCATTAATCTTTTGTATAAGATGAATGTGGATACATCTCTAATTGAGTCGGACTCTCGTCCTATTCGAGGCTTTGATAATGTGGCTAAAACTTCATTAGGTACTATCACCTTACCCGTCACAGTGGGGCCTATTACTTTGCCTACTCCTATCCATGTTATGTCGGGAAATCTAACATACAACTTGTTATTAGGAAGACCTTGGATTCACAGTATGCAAGCTGTCCCCTCTACATTGCACAGACAAGTTAAGTTTATCTACAACAATAAGACATATACCTTGATAGGTGATACCAATTTTCAAGCTTGTTTGCAAACATCTACTTCCAAAGGGGGTGCCTCTAAGCCGCCCTCGTCCAGTGGTGACTCCTTAAACAAGATACCTATCAGTGAATCCTCACTCTCTGATGATCAAAATTCTTTGGATGAGTCTAGAGCTCCTGAAGAAGACTCTTCTCGACTTGAAACTACACATAAGAAGGATTTTGATCCTGAGAAAGTTCTCGCAGACGACGATTGGGGATCCCTTGATTTTAATCCTACCTTTGTAGGTGAATATAAGGTTCCTTCTAGAGAGCTTAAAGCTGAAAAGGAGGAAGAAGCTAAAAATCAATCAACACTACCTGAACCTATGAGTAATAACTTTGTGGCCACTTCTCAAACTTCTTCTCCTCGCACCTCTAATTCTGAAGAGTTTGATCCTTTGTCTTATGAAAGACCACCTTCTCTTTCTGAAATGGCTGATCATTATGGTCGTGGTTTTCGCATTTTTGCTAAGCATGGGTATCATGGAAATGGTTGTGGTGCGCACGAACAAGGAATAAAGGTTCCTCTAGAGAATAATCTTCACAACCATGCCTTTGGACTTGGCTATAATCCCTGTAAGTGCACTAAAGCTTCTAGAAGACCCTGTATTAGTGTTAATGCTATTTCTACCTTTCTATCAATGCAACACCCCGAGTACATTGATGAGGATCCTTCGTGTGCTTGTGCTTTTGATGTTTTCCCTACCGATGATGCTTTAGCTAAATTTTTAGGAGCATATGATACTCTTCCTCGTTATCATCACAATAGGGGACTCCCTTATTGTTTGAACACTGAAGCCTATTTTGGAAAAGAGACGGATAACGATGAGATTGTGAAAGAATTCCCTCAGCTAAAGGATACTCCTCAACAAAGTAATCTTCTCATAAGTGACACCACTAATGTTAAGATGGATCCTTGCAATGAAGAAAAAGTTATTAAAATTGGGAAATGTTTGGATGAAGAGGAACAAAAACAATATGAAGATTTATTGCATGAATTCCCCGAGATCTTTGCTTGGACATACTCTAACATGCCTGGTATAGATCCTAAGATTGTTACTCATAATATTGTCTTAGTCCCTAATGCTAAGCCTGTGAAACAAAAGATTCGAAAAATGAATCCTAAGGTGGCTTTGCTTGTTAAGGTTGAGATTGAAAAGTTATTAGAGGCTGGATTTATCCGCCCTATTGATTATTCCCCATGGATTTCAAATATTGTCGCTATGGCTAAACCAGATAATAAAATAAGAATGTGTACCAATTTCCAGGATTTAAATAAGGCTTCTTTAAAAGATGATTTCCCTCTTCCGAACATTGACATGATAGTTGTTTCTATGGCAGGACATGCCTTATTATCCTTCATGGATGGTTTTTCAGGATACAATCAAATTTTCATTAACCCACAAGATCAATTCAAAACTGCTTTCACCACTCCTTGGGGTACGTTTTGTTGGATAATGATGCCTTTTGGACTTAAAAATGCCGGTGCAACTTATCAACGAGCGATGACCCTTATCTTTCACGATTACATGCATAAGACTCTAGAAGACTATGTTGATGATGTTTTAGCCAAATCCATTCTTCGCATAGATCATATTAAGATCCTTCGTCAAATCTTTGAAAGGATTCCTAAATATCACATGTGCTTGAATCCCCGAAAATGTGTTTTTGGTGTGGATAGTGGAAAACTATTAGGATTCATAGTTTCGCATCGTCAGATTGAGGTGGATACTAAGAAAATAGATGCTATTGTCAACATGCCACCTCCTAGAAATGTGTCTCAACTCAAAAGCTTACAAGGAAAAATTCAAGCTATTCGTAGGTTTGTATCTCAACTTGTGGATCGCACTTTTCCTTTCACTCAACTTCTCAAAAAGAATGTCACTTTTCAATGGAATGAGGATTATCAACAAGCATTTGAAGATTTAAAAATGTATTTGGCTAATCCTCCTATCCTTCGACCGGCCAAACCTTCTCAACCCTTCCTTCTTTATACGGCTGCTTCCTTTCATGCTCTTGCAGCATTATTGGCACAACATGATAAAGATGGTAAGGAGTGTCTGGTTTATTATATAAGTCATACCTTACTCGATTATAAGACCCGATATTCTACGATAGAAAGACAATGCTTGGCCTTGGTGTTTGCGACTCAGAAATTGAGACATTATCTCTTAAATTCAGAAGTCCACGTCCTGGTAAAGTTTGATCCGTTGAAGCATCTTTTCTCTAAAACTGATTTATCAGGACGCCTAGCTAAGTGGGTTATGATGTTAGCTGAATTTGACCTTAAATTTGTTTCACAAAGAGTAATTAAAGGGCAAGCGTTGACTGATCACTTAGCTAAGGCCCCTTCACCTTTCTCCTTCCCTAACCCTGAGTCTTTTCCTGACGATTTCATCCTTTGTACAGAAAAAGATGAAACTTGGGAGTTATACTTTGATGGCTCTAAGTGTCATACGGGATCGGGGGCAGGTGTTGTCCTGATTTCTCCTACAAAGAAGTCCATTCCCTTATCTTACCATCTCAATTTCCTATGTACCAATAACATTGCTGAGTATGAGGCTCTTATAGCAGGAATAAAGGCAGCCTTAGCTTTGAATATAAAACACATACATATTTTTGGAGATTCTCAACTGATTATAAGACAAGTAATAGGGTTGTATCAAGCGAAACAAGACAAGTTATCACAATATAAAGACCTTGCTATCCCTTTATTACAAAAATTTGATTCGTACACCATAGAACCTGTTCCTCGAAAAGATAATCGACATGCGGACGCAATGGCATGTGTGGCTTCTCTTGTATATTTAGAGGACCCTGTGGTTGATCTTAAATTTGTTATTCACAACCTTACTTCTCTAGCTATTGTAGATGATTCCAGCCTGGTGACATGTTGTGACTTCATAGACTCAGATGAATGGTACTCGCATATCGTAAGATACTTGACTGATGGTACCTTTCCTGATTCTGCCAATAGGAACACCAGGGCTAGAGTTCGCAAGTTGTCTGCTAGGTATATCATTCTTTCTAATGTTCTTTACCAAAGGGGTTATAACGGTCTTCTCCTTCGTTGTCTTAACAAATCAGAAATCCCTATTGCTCTTGAAGAGGCGCATTCAGGTGCCTGTGGGGGGCATTTTGGAGGTAAATCCTTGGTTCAAAGATTACTTTGAATGGGATATTATTGGCAAACTATGCAGAAGGATTCTTTTTCATTTGTTAAGAAATGTCATCAATGCCAACAACACAATAATTTGATTCATGCTCCTGCCCAAGAACTCTGTTCTCAGGTAGCTTCTTGGCCTTTCTCTGCATGGGGGTTGGATCTCATCGGTAAAATCTCTCCTCCTTCATCTCAAGGACATGTTTTCATTATAACCGCAACAGATTACTTTACAAAGTGGGTAGAAGCTGTTCCTCTTCGCTCCACTACAGCTGAAGTGATTTGTCGATTTCTTCTAGAAAACATTATTTCTTGATTTGGGATACCTTCCACTATAATCTCTGATAATGGGACATCATTTAAGAATAAAGACGTGAATCAATTCCTTGAGAAATATCATATCAAACATCGATTTTCTACACCATACTATCCTCAATCAAATGGTCAAGCCGAATCATCCAATAAAATAATCGAACAAATTCTTCGCAAAACTGTGAATAAGCATGGTAAGGATTGGAGTACTCAGCTAATCTATGCTCTTTGGGCCTACCGAACGAGTGTACGAATTGCCACGGGAACTACTCCTTATAATCTTGTTTATGGTGCTGATGCTATTATGCCTTTAGAATTAGAGATTCCATCACTTAGAGTTTCTCTCAAAGGTATAATAGATGATGATTCCTATAGAGAACAAAGATTTCAACAGCTTGAGATGCTTGATGAACAGCGTATAAATACTCTTGAGCATATTCAAGCGTATCACAAAACTCTACAACAAAACTATAATGATAAGGTTATTCAATGTTCCTTCTCAGTGGGTGACTTAGTGCTCTATGAGAATCAGTGCAATGTGAATGCCTTACCTAAAGAAAAGGGAAAATTCAGTCCTAATTGGCTTGAACCGTATATCGTTATTGAAGATTATGGATCAGGTGCTTACAAAATAGTAGATGTAGACGGTACACCTCTTAAAGACCCTATAAACGCTATGCACTTGCGTAGATACTATGCTTAATGCCTCATTCCTTATCATTTATCTATTTCCTTTCTCACTTCTTCAAAATTGGATAATATGTTAACATATCTTTGTTAGAGCAAACAAAATTAAATGATGTTTTGTTTAATCTATATTGCTTCGTTCCTGACAAGCATGTTTCTTTACTTTATGGTTTGTCTTGAATTCATTTATGTAAATTACAAAAGATTTACATTTTCATTATGTTGACATATTATACAATGTTTTTATGTGTTAAGTTGAATCATGTGATGTTGTGTTTAAATTCAAATTAAATCACATTGGTTATATGATTCGTAGGCTTAATACATACTTTCTTCCTTATCATCAATATAGTACTTGATTAAAAAATTTTAATTAAGTCACACATGTATCAATTTAATCATGGAGAATTGAGAAATCAATCACATGGAAATTAAATTCAGACCATACATGTACATCTACCAAATGTCTTAACTTTAATCACAATACACATTGTTTAGGCATTAAAGATAACACGTTTGAAAAAAAGAAGCATGTATATATATATATGGATTAATATACAAAGGTAGGTCCCTACACATCCAAAATGTGACCTACCCTACATCATAAAATCATCTCCTATCCCTAGGGCTGGTGGCTGGAGAGTGACGACTAGATGCTCCCTCCTGATCTGGCCATGCAGGTGGACCCATGGGGGTATATCATGATATAGATCATGAATGGCTCCGAGAGGAACTCCTACGATCCCTATCCATAAGGATAGCGCGATACAAGGTAGCCTCGGCCTGAGCTGCTGCTAGATCACGCTGTGCTCACTGAAGGTCCTCTGATAGAGCCCGCTCTCTCTCCCTCCATATCTCTACCTGTACTCGAAATGGGGAAAACAAATCATCATGCCGACCCGCATTCCCTTGAGGTCTATAAGCAACCTGTGAGGAACTAGGGATCTGCACTGTCGTAGAGATATCTGTCACTGCTTGCTGGATCAAGGAGCGCCACTCCTGCACATTAGCTGTAGCAGTAGAACAGATTTTGTGTCAGTACCATTTTATATCATCAAATGATCAATCAATCAATATAAACCTACTATACCTGGATCTCCCTCACGCCAGTAGGGATCGTGATATGGTAGCATCTGTGACTGGGAACTACTAGGCTCCCCACACTCGAACGATCTGTGTGTGATAGGTGCAGGTCTTCGTAGCGCCTCGTGTTCCCCCTCTTGGGGAATAACGGGAGGATCTAAGGCTATGGTATCATCCCCTGAATGGTGAGGAGCTGCATCTGACTCCTCCTCATCATCTCTATCCTCCTCGTCCTCTCTATCCTCATCCTCCCCATCATCCTCATCCTCATCTGCATCCTCATTCTCCTCATCATCATCTCTCTCCTCCTCATCATCATCCTCGTCCTCCTCCTCCTCGACACTAGGCTGATCTCCTATAGGCGGATCAGGACCTCCTGCCTCCTCATGACCCTCTCCCTCCTCTGGCTCCTCTGAATTAGATCCCTGATCCTCATCTTGGTCTTCATGCCTCCATGGGCCTGGATGGCCTGTCGGGTGATCTGGTGGAAAGATAGGCCCTGGGTATGATCTCACAAACCAGGAATGATACCTGCACTGTGCCCCGGGGTCTGCAGCATAATCAGTGACCACATCCTGATCGGACCCCTCTATATCTATGATCTCGATATCATCTATCGTCGGTCTCACTACTGCTCTGGGTCTAGGAAGGACTCGCGAGTGTCGAGTGTAGATGGGCACATCGGCTGGGACACACTGCTCTAGCCCGAACTGCCTCCGTACTCGATCGAAGTAGAGTGGGACTATGATGTGTGGATATCGTCCTCTCAGTAGGCGGTTCCTCTGTAGGCATGCTAACTATCTCTCCATCCCATCCCATCTGTGCATCCGCAGATATGGTCTCCACACGGTCACCTCAGCTGTCAATCTGTCAACTATCACTCTCCAATACAATAGATCTCCAAATCTCCACTCGCTGGTAAGTGGATAAGCAAATACCCTAGGTTGCTCGCTAGCCGTACTCATCGGATAGCCGACAGGCCTGGTGCACATAAAGTGCTCAAATATCCACACCTGCAGAAGTGTGCATGTCATCAAGCTGCAACCCTGTCCGAAAACATACTCCTCGAGGTTGTGATTGAGATGTGCAAGCATACTCCGACCCCAGGCATATACTCTCCTGTGTCTCTCCATAGCCCTGATGCACCACGTGAGACCCCCATGCATGTGTGTGCCTCACCCATTAGGGCAGACAGCTAGTGCAATGATGGATATCATAAGACGTCTCATGAGGGGCACCTCTTCGGTAGGATGTAAGAGCCAGCTGACCATGATACGACCTCTCGTCTCGCTCAGCATGACTCTCCCTATGCAATATACCTGCTCCCTCTGATGATCCTCTACTGACCGATCGGTCGCATATGTCACGGTAGCTCCTCTGATCGGTAGGCGAAGAATGCGGTACACATCCTCAAGTGTCACCGTCATCTCCCCTACTGGAAGCTAGAACGTGCATGTGTCAGGATCCCATCGCTCCATGAATGCCATCAGCATCGCGGGATGAAATCGGATGGCCAGCATAAGAATCATAGACCACAAACCTACTATCGACAATGTGTCTCTCTCTGCCTGAGTGAGTCGGGGAATCTGATCTCGCAAACTACGTAGAATCTGTCCCACCGTGTGCTCTCTCATATACGGGAGACCCTGCATCACAAAAACATAACTATAATCAGTACTCAATCATCAAAAATCATTCATGCAAAACTATCGAACATCGTTTGCTAACCCTGGCATCTCTCGCCAAGTCCTGATTGGGGCCATGGTGCCTTGTCATGGACCATGGCGCCCTGAAGGGACCATGGCACCCTGTCAGGGACCATGGCGCCCTCAGGGGACCATGGCGCCCTAAGGGGACCATGGTGCCCTGAAGGGACCATGGCACCCCACAGGGACCATGGCGCCCTGTGTGGGACCCACGGTCAGGTTCCAGGGCCTGCAAACCATCATAGAAAGTCAAATGCAGAAAATCAAAAGTCAAAGTTTAGTCAACTCACCTCATCCAGTGGCTCGTCGTCGATCACGACCTGTCGCATGATCTCAATCCTCGTGGGATACTCCGGTCATCATGAAGGCATGATGATGGCTATGTGGGCTCCGCTACAATGAACAGTACTCAGAATCAACAAAGTGACAAATGCAAATGTCTCTTTCAAGGTATATACGTTCATTCCTTTACATTTACTTTCAAAACCCTAATTTTCCTCTTTCACTCATTTCATCATAACTTGAGTTTGGGAGAGGTGATTTTCAAACCGTTTGTTGTGTAGGAATCATATTTTCATTCCCCTACTCTCGAGATGTTCCAAAAAGTGCTCTGATGAAGCCTTTTCAGTGAACATCCCTCATCAATACTCTCTTACACAATTTGTCGTAAGTAAACATGCTACCCTGTTTCACCTCCCTAATAAGCAAGTCGAAACAGGGGGGGCATATAGCTACTCGCAAATTTCATCACCTTCCTTAGTAAGCATTAGGTGATTTTGTGATCTAACATGTGTTTTGTAGGGTGCGGTTCCTAACTGTGTACTGCAGATACCGCTGGGGGCTTCGTCCGACAACTTATGGATATATCCTTTTTCAAATGATGTTTACTTTCTGTACTTTAGCTTGCATATGCACGTAGTACTCATATGACCGCTAAAGTGGGGGCTAAATGTAACGTCATAAATTGTACGCACTTACTAAAGCAGTACAATTTAATACCTAGTTTAGCACCCGCCTTGACACAGTTGCATTTTGCATTTCATTTCCCCTTTAGCACTTAATTAATCAAATTAATTAGGTCTAAAGGTTCTATTTCATCATTTTCCACATCATAAAGTCAGGCCCTTTCATTAAAGCGTGCCCCTTTCATTTTATTCTTCCAATACACTACTTAATCAAAAACCCTAATTAGGCCCTATTCTGAGCTTGGGGGCTTGATTTCGGGGGTCAAAACATCTCGAAATCACCTGTAACTTCGGGATTCTCTCTAAAATCATCATATCTGACGGCCTTGAAAATTTGGTGAAAAGTTGTCGGGACCATGGCGCCCGGAGTGCACACGGTCCCGGACATTTTTCCTGAAATTTTAGGAGCGCGATCCAATCATAAAATAAAGCTTAACCCCAAGAAAGTGGTGGGATATTCAATCTCTAGGTCGGCCAAAAGATGAAATTATGACCTAGGGTTTCATACATAAGAGCTCTCTTTCTTCATTTGAAGGGATCCGAATTTTGTTTTCAGGAACCTCATATGTAGCGAAAGAGTAGATCTTTGAAGACTTCAACAACATTCAACATCTCTATATCAAGCATTTATCAATTCTATTCATTCATTTAGGGCTTGGAAGACATTGAAGAACAATAGGAGATCACCGACTGAAGATTGGCTTGTACTCCTCCCTTGAGGGTTGGGTATGATTTCATGTTGTTTTCATGTCTTTGCATAAGCTTCAATATCTCATTTATTCATGCTTTAGATCACTTTGCATCTTGATTTAGAGCATTTACATTATCATTAACAAGCAATTAGGGTTTACTTTCTAGGTTGCTCTAGTTTGCTTACTTGCATTTTAGATCTTGCACACACACAAGGTCTGCACACACGTTACTTTTTACAATACAACTTGGCTATTCGTGGAGGTGGAAATCACCAAAGTGGGGGTTTGACTAAGGTAAAACCCTATATAGCCGCCCAAACATCCTTTTCAGATATAAGTGCAGGTTTCGAGACTCGGACGACGCCGCAGGTTGCAGATCCGGAAGAAGCAGGTCGATACAGCACCCCACATCAAATTGCAGAGAAAGATACCAGGACAGGGGCGTGGGGTGCCCTGGTCCTGCCAGGACAGGGGTGCTAGGCACCCTGGTCCCTGGGACAGAGGCGCTGGGTGCCCTGGTCCTCCTGACAGACAGCATTTCAGACAGTTTCCAGAGTGCAAAAACAGTGGTTTCAGGTGCAGTTTCAGGTGCAGAATCAAGACAGTGGCGCCCGCGCCCCCGTCCCAAACATTTCCACTCAGATTTTGACTCCAGGTACGCATTTGCATTCTTGTCTTATCCTTGTACTTACAGCTTTCCCTTGTTTAAGTTCAATTCTGCAATCTTGTTATTAGTTCATACTTGCGTTCTAGGGTTAGGAATTGAACTTGCATAATCTTACCTTTCAATTACAACAAAGGAATAGAAACCCTAATAGGTAGCCCGTGGCTCTCTCTTTCACAAAAAGAAGTAGCCAATTGTGTGATACCTCTAGGCTCTTTTGTATTCCGTAATGTGTGACAAAGGGTAGGATTAGGGCATGATAACCTAGTCTCGCTTTTTCCCCCACACAATAATATAAAGCTAAAATAAATAGATAACAATCATACATGATTCACTGCATAACACATATATTTTGGTTATGTAGAAACTCTTGGTTAGAGAGAAAAACTGCAGTGGGGATGACACCCACAACTTCACTACTACAATAATAAAGGTTGCTCAGTTAGAGCTACATGTTTGGCTATTTTTGATAGCTTACCCTATTAGGAGTATCAAGATCTGTTAGATCTACCTTGCTAAAGGATTTTACAACACTTAAACTAAATGCTACACCTAGTTAAAGGTTTTACAATTTATAGACTTGATTAGAGTCTTTTACCCTATTAAAGGTTTCTCTTACAACTTCAAAATATTACAATAAAATTATTACAAATATCTGCAACTTTACATCTGGAATGTTATAGCAGATTCTATGTGCTCAGAATAGGTTACCTTTCTTATAGCATACCTCGATAACCCATATAGTAACTCGGTAAACCCTTCCATTTACTCTATTCTTTGACTGTTCTCTGAAATCCTTCTCAGTGACCTTTGTGTCTTTGTAACAGTCATAACACTTAGTGCTTTCACATGTCTTGCTTCATATATCTCTATCTTTTCCTTTTTGTCATGCTACTTGTATATTTCTGATCTTAAACCATGTTGTATAAATAGATCTTTTATGTCGGTGATCCATTCATTGCTTCGATCTTACAAACATGTTTTATCGAATGAATAACCATGCAAAATATTTTATTGGTTAGATGATCTCAAAATCATACACAATCTTTAAGTGCAATTTCCAATGTGATAATGGTTAGATGTTCCTTGATCTTGTAACACATTTTCATATGTATGTCCAGGTTCAATGAATCTAGTAACACATTTCACTCGGTGTATAACAACTCAGTGTGTCATCTTTGTTGCTCGGTAGACATGGAATGATACTCGGTAGACAGCTTGGTGTATACTATGCTCTAAGACTACTTTCTATAATAACCGACTAGACTGTGCATACCAAATGAATATCGCAGTAGAGATAACTGACTAGAGTATATAGAATAACTTTGACATAAAACTAATGGTAACTTGATAAGTAGTAACAATCTCCCCTTTTGACATTAGTTGAGATGTTTGACAAAAACTACTTTCAAAGTTATAACTCAATAATCTATATACTTGCAAAATTTGACTATACTAATAGTATATACAATAGTCAATGAAGATATACTCTCCTTATCAATAAAATTGTACAAAACTCTGATTTTGCATGCTCGGTGATCTATTCTCATTCTTTGCTTACTGTTTTGTTTACTGCTCAATTCACTGCTCTTGGATACTCTGCTTACTCTACTTGGTATACTCCCCTTGTATACTATACTCCTTTTGTTTGATACTTTGAATACTACACTCCCCCAATACTATATCACTCCCCCTTTTTGACAAACATCAAAAACTTAATTACCATTCGGGGGTGGTAACTGGTCAAAAATGGATTTGTACTTGGTCCATGCTTTAGTGAGAGCGACAAAGAGTGCAACCTTTACACTGTCCATTAAAGAATTATGTGCTTGAATATCAACCAATAATGATATTAAGCCATCTAGAGTGCTTCCCTCTTATGTAGTAGATAAGGAAGTGGCTCGATTGATCTGTTCTTGGATGGATGAAAGATGAGGAAGGAATAATGTCTAAAGTGTCATTATGTCCATCCTGATCTTGTGTTCTTCATTTCTTAGGTCCAATTGTTCCAATGGAGCCAACCAAAATTTTAGAAGTGTGCAAATGACAGCTTCTTCAATTTGTCTCTTTTCATCATTATTTCTGGTTTCATACTTGACATATCTGAATGATCCAAATCCACCATATTCCTTCAGATTAGCATAGAAGTTTTCAACACTATGTACATTTACCTTCTTTCTCTTGACAATCTGAAATTTGCTTGCATCCTCAGATTCAGTGTCACTAGACTCTTTTGCCAAAATGAGTCTCTGAGTAGATTTCTTGTAGGTCTTTGTTACCTTGGGAATAGTAACACTCTTTTTTTTCTTACTCGGTGAAGTTGCAGATGCTCTAGTGTTAGGCCACTTTGGAGGTGGAGTCGGTGAGGCCTTTGATGTGTCCTGTTTCTTTCTCTTCAACATTTTTCCCTTAGGCAATTCGGTGCTTAATGTTATAGCTACCTCTTGGGCTTCAGATTCCTCTTTGGTAATGGCAATGGTGCCTTTGATAGGTGTAGAGGAAGAGTCTTCTTTGAATTTTGCCAATAATGCCTTTATCATCTTTGTTGCCTTTTGTAACGTCATAAATTGTACGCACTTGCTAAAGCAGTACAATTTAACACCTAGTTTAGCACCCGCCTTGGCACAGTTGCATTTTACATTATATTTCCCCTTTAGCACTTAATTAATCAAATTAATTAGGTCTAATTTCATCATCCTTCACATCATAAAGTCGGGCCCTTTCATTAAAGTGTGCCCCTTTTCATATGATTCCTCCAATACATCATCTAATCAAAAACCCTAATTAAGTCCTATTTTGAACTTGGGGGCTTGATTTCGGGGGTCAAAACATCTTGAAATCAACTGTAACTTCAGGATTCTCTCTAAAATCATCATATCTGACGGCCCTAAAAATTTGGTGAAAAGTTGTTGGGACCATGGCGCCCGGAGTGCACACGGTCCCGGACATTTTTCCTGAAATTTTAGGAGCGCGATCCAATCATAAAATAAAGCTTAACCCCAAGAAATTGGCGGGATATTCAATCTCTAGGCTGGCCAAAAGACGAAATTGCGACCTAGGGTTTCATACATAAGAGCTCTCTTTCTTCATTTGAAGGGATGGGAATTTTGTTTTCAGGAACCTCATATGCAGCGAAAGAGTAGATCTTTGAAGACTTCAACAACTTACAACATCCCTCTATCAAGCATTTATCAAATCTATTCATTCATTTAGGGCTTGGAAGACATTGAAGAACAATAGGAGATTACTGACTGAAGATTGGCTTGTACCTCTCCCTTGGGGGTTGGGTATGATTTCATATTGTTTTCATGTCTTTGCATGAGCTTCAATATCTCATTTATTCATGCTTTAGATCACTTTGCATCTTGATTTAGAGCATTTACATTATCATTTACAAGCAATTAGGGTTTACTTTCTAGGTTGGTCTAGTTTGTTACTTGCATTTTAGATCTTGCACACACACAAGGTCTGCGCACACATTACTTTTACAATACAACTTGGCTATTCGTGGAGGTGGAAATCACCGAAGCGGGGGTTTGACTAAGGCAAAACCCTATATAGCCGCCCAAACACCTTTTTCAAATATAAGTGCAAGTTTCGAGACTCGGATGACGCTGCAGGTTGCAGATCCAGAAAAAGCAGGTCGAGACAGCACCCCACACCAAATTGCAGAGCAGAATACCAGGACAGGGGCGTGGGGCGCCCTAGTCCCTGGGACAGAGGTGATGGGCGCCCTGGTCCTCCTGACAAACAGCATTTCAGACAGTTTTCCAGAGTGCAAAATAGTAGTTTCAGGTGCGGAATCAGGACAGTGGCGCCCACGCCCCCATCCCGAACATTTCCACTCAGATTTTGACTCCGGGTACACATTTGCATTCTTGTTTTATCCTTGTGTTTACAGCTTTCCATTGCTTAAGTTCAATTATGCAATCTTGTTGTTAGCTCATACTTGCATTTTAGGGTTAGGAATTGAACTTGCATAATCTTACCTTTCAAATAGAACGAAGGAATAGAAATCCTAATAGGTAGCCCATGGCTCTCTCTTTCACAAAAAGAAGTAGCCAATTGTGTGATACCTCTAGGCTCTTTCGTATTCCGTAATGTGTGACAAGAGGTAGGATTAGGGCATGTTAACCTAGTCTCACTTTTTTCTCCCACACATTTTGGTGAACCCGACGTGAACCTATCATTGCTTCTTCTTGCATTGCATTTGTTAGATCTAGATCTAGATTTAGTGTGTTTTTCATTTCATTTTCATTAAAAGGAAAAAAAAAAAGAGTGTGTTTCCTTGCATTGTGTGTTTAAATTTTCATGCAACTTTCATTTCAAAATGTCAGACTTTTATTTGCAAAATGTTCATGTTTATGATGATTATTATGAGTATAGCCAAGATGAATTAGATGAAGCTTTAGATGAGTTTTTGAACCCTAAAGATGCCAAACCTTCATTTTACCAAAAACTCATAAACCTTGTTACTATGCCATTTCGTTGTGATGAGAAAGATAAGTTGAATGAGTCCTCTCAAGGGTACATTCCTATCCACTTTTCCACTGAATCTAGTAACATGGTTGTTTTCAATAATCCCCTCTATGAGGAGATGTCTCCTTTTGAATCAAAAGATAAACCTTTTAATAGATATGATCATGCTTTGTTGGATGATGCTCTTGATGACTTTGTGTCTTTATCGAAATCTTTAAACAAGAACAAGACTTCTAAATTGGTTAACATGATAAACTTGAATGAGCATAAAAAGCCTCTCTTTAAAGTCCAAGGTGCTTATCCTTCTCCCACCTTTCAAGTTCCTAAATCACCTCTCCTTACTGTCCAAGGAGGGTATGATCATGATTCTTTTCGTACTCCAAATAAACCAATCATCACCGTGCAAGGAAGAAAACCTATAAGTCCTTATAGTTATGCCAAGAAAATAACTAGAGAGATTTATCATGCGGTTGCCCATACTTATCATACCAGAAATAATAGGCAGCCTAGTCCTCCTCCTGTTATTCCAGTTTCTCTTCCGAATCCTCAACCAATTCTTCCACAAGCTCCACGTATTTCACAAGTTCTTAGCAAGGAATATGATCTCATAGAACAACTTAAAGCTACCCCTGCTAAGATATCCCTTTGGGATTTGATTCAAACTTCTTCCACTCATCATGGAATGTTACAAGATGCCTTGAAATATTTGAATGTTCCTCCACCGAATACATCTAGTAATATAGCATCTTTGGTTAACTCTGTGATGAATCCTAAAGCTCAAATTGTGTTTACCCAAGATGAGTTGCCCACTAGTGAAATTCAACATCAATATGATCCCTTGATGATTGTGGTTATCATGAAAGACACTGCTATAAGACGAACACTAGTAGATAATGGCTCTAGTCTTAATGTGTGTAGCATTAATCTTTTGCATAAGATGAATGTGGATACATCCCTAATTGAGCCGGACTCTCGTCCTATTCGAGGCTTTGATAATGTGGCTAAAACTTCATTAGGTATTTTCACCTTACCCATCACAGTGGGGCCCGTTACTTTGCCTACTCCTATCCATGTTATGTCGGGAAATCTAACATACAACTTGTTATTAGGGAGACCTTGGATTCACAGTATGCAAGTTGTCCCCTCTACATTGCACAGACAAGTTAAGTTTATCTATAACAATAAGACATATACCTTGATAGGTGATACTAATTTCCAAGCTTGTTTACAAACACCTACTTCCAAAGGGGGTTCTTCTAAGCCGTCCTCATCTAGTGATGATTCTTTAAATAAGATACCTATTGATGAATCCTCACTCTCTGATGATCAAAATTCTTTGGACGAGTCTGGAGCTCCTGAAGAAGACTCTTCTCGACTTGAAACTACACATAAAGAGGATTTTGATCCTGAGAAGGTTCTCGCAGACGACGATTGGGGATCCCTTGATTTTAATCCCACCTTTGTAGGTGAATATAAGGTTCCTTCTAGAGAGCTTAAAGTTGAAAAGAAGGAAGAAGCTAAAAATCAATCAAC
Organism: Cryptomeria japonica; assembly: GCF_030272615.1. Taxonomy (NCBI): domain Eukaryota; kingdom Viridiplantae; phylum Streptophyta; class Pinopsida; order Cupressales; family Cupressaceae; genus Cryptomeria; species Cryptomeria japonica. Next base: position 448,720,487 of record NC_081413.1, on the reverse strand, counting down.
ATTACCTGAGCCTATGAGTAATAATTTTGTGGCCGCTTATCAAACTTCTTCTCCTCATACCTCTAATTCTGAAGAGTTTGATTCTTTGTCTTATGAAAAACCGCCTTCTCTTTCTGAAATGGCTGATCGTTATGGTCGTGGTTTTCGCATTTTTGCTAAGCATGGGTATCATGGAAATGGTTGTGGCGCTCACGAACAAGGGATTAAAGTTCCTCTAGAGAATAATCTTCACAATTATGCCTTTGGACTTGGCTATAATCCCTACAAGCGTACTAAAGCTTCTAAGAGACCATGTATTAGTGTTAATACTATCTCTACATCTCTATCAATGCAACACCCCAAGCACATTGATGAGGATTCTTCGTGTGCTTGTGCTTTTGATTTTTTCCCTACCGATGATGCTTTAGCTGAATTTTTAGGAGCATATGATACTCTTCCTCATTATCACCACAATAGGGGACTCCCTTATTGTTTGAACACTGAAGCCTATTTTGGAAAAGAGATTGATAATGATGAGATTGTGAAAGAATTCCCTCAGTTAAAGGATACTACTCAACAAAGTAATCTTCTCATAAGTGACACCGCTAATGTTCAGATGGATCCTTGCAAAGAAGAAAAAGTTATTAAAATTGGAAAATGTTTGGATGAAGAGGAACAGAAACAATATGAAGATTTATTGCATGAATTCCCCGAGATCTTTGCTTGGACATACTCTGACATGCCTGGTATAGATCCTAAGATTGTTACTCATAATATTGTCTTAGTCCCTGATGCTAAGCCCGTGAAACAAAAGATTTGAAAAATGAATCCTAAGGTGGCTCTGCTTGTTAAGGCTGAGATTGAAAAGTTATTGGAGGCTAGATTTATCCGCCCTATTGATTATTCCCCATGGATTTCAAATATTGTCGCTGTGGCTAAACCAGATAATAAAATAAGAATGTGTACCGATTTCTGAGATTTAAATAAGGCTTCTTTAAAAGATGATTTCCCTCTTCCAAACATTGACATGATAGTTGATTCTACGGCAGGACATGCCTTTTTATCCTTCATGGATGGTTTTTCAGGATACAATCAAATTTTCATTAACCCGCAAGATCAATTCAAAACCACTTTCACCACTCCTTGGGGTACGTTTTGTTGGATAATGATGCCTTTCGGACTTAAAAATGCCGGTGCAACTTATCAACGAGCGATGACCCTTATCTTTCACGATTACATGCATAAGATTTTAGAAGACTATGTTGATGATGTTTTAGCCAAATCCATTCTTCGCATAGATCATATTAAGATCCTTCGTCAAATCTTTGAAAGAATTCGTAAATATCACATGCGCTTGAATCCCCGAAAATGTGTTTTTGGTGTGGATAGTGGAAAACTATTAGGATTCATAGTTTTGCATCGTGGGATTGAGGTGGATACTAAGAAAATAGATGCTATTATCAACATGCCACCTCCTAGAAACGTGTCTCAACTCAAAAGCTTACAAGGAAAAATTCAAGCTATTCGTAGGTTTGTATCTCAACTTGCGGATCATACTTTTCCTTTTACTCAACTTCTCAAAAAGAATATCACTTTTCAATGGAATGAAGATTGTCAGCAAGAATTTGAAGATTTAAAAATGTATCTGGCTAATCCTCCTATCCTTCGACCGGCTGAATCTTCTAAACCCTTCCTTCTTTATATGGCTGCGTCCTCTCATGCTCTTGCAGCATTATTGGCACAACATGATAAAGATGGTAAGGAGTGTCCGGTTTATTATATAAGTCGTACCTTACTCGATTATGAGACCCGATATTCTACGATAGAAAAACAATGCTTGGCCTTGGTGTTTGCGACTCAGAAATTGAGACATTATCTCTTAAACTCAGAAGTCCACGTCATGGTAAAGTTTGATCCTTTGAAGCATCTTTTCTCTAAAACTGATTTATCAGGACGCCTAGCTAAGTGGGTTATGATGTTAACTGAATTTGACCTTAAATTTGTTTCACAAAGAGCAATTAAAGGGAAAGCGTTGACCGATCACTTAGCTGAGGCCCCTTCACCTTTCTCCTTCCCTAACCCTGAGTCTTTTCCTGATGACTTCATTCTTTGTACAGAGAAAGATGAAACTTGGGAGTTGTATTTTGATGGCTCTAAGTGTCGTACAGGATCGGGGGCAGGTGTTGTTCTGATTTCTCCAACAAAGAAGTCTATTCCCTTATCTTATCGTCTCAATTTCCTATGTACCAATAACATTGCTGAGTATGAGGCTCTTATAGCAGGAATAAAGGCAGCCTTAGCTTTGAATATAAAACACATACATATTTTTGGAGATTCTCAACTAATTATAAGACAAGTAATAGGACTGTATCAAGCAAAACAAGACAAGTTATCACAATATAAAGACCTTGCTATCTCTTTGTTACAAAAATTTGATTCTTACACCATAGAACCTGTTCCTCAAAAAGATAATCGACATGCGGATGCAATGGCATGTGTGGCTTCTCTTGTATCTTTAGAGGACCCTGTGGTTGATCTTAAATTTGTTATTCACAACCTTACTTCTCCAGCTATTGTAGATGATTCTAGCCTGGTGACATGTTGCGACTTCATAGACTTAGATGAATGGTACTCACATATCGTAAGATACTTGACTGATGGTACCTTTCCTGATTCCGCTAGTCGGAACACTAGGGCTAGAGTTCGCAAGTTGTCCGCTAGGTATATCATTCTTTCTAATGTTCTTTACCGAAGGGGTTATAACGGTCTTCTCCTTCGCTGTCTTAACAAATCAGAAATCCCTATTGCTCTTGAAGAAGCGCATTCAGGTGCTTGTGGGGGGCATTTTGGAGGTAAATCCTTGGTTCAAAGATTACTTTGTATGGGATATTATTGGCAAACTATGCAGCAGGATTCTTTTTCATTTGTTAAGAAATGTCATCAATGTCAACAACACAATAATTTGATTCATGCTCCTACCCAAGAACTCCATTCTCAGGTAGCTTCTTGGTCTTTCTCTGCATGGGGGTTGGATCTCATTGGTAAAATCTCTCCTCCTTCATCTAAAGGACATACTTTCATTATAACCACAACAGATTACTTTACAAAGTGGGTAGAAGCCGTTCCCATTCGCTCTACTACTGCTGAAGTGATTTGTCGATTTCTTCTAGAAAACATTATTTCTCGATTTGGGATAACTTCCACTATAATCTCTGATAATGGGACATCATTTAAGAATAAAGACGTGAAGCAATTCCTCAAAAAATATCATATTAAACATCGATTTTCTACACCATACTATCCTCAATCAAATGGTCAAGCCGAATTATCCAATAAAATAATCGAAAAAATTCTTCGCAAAACCGTGAACAAGCATGGTAAGGATTGGAGTACTCAGCTAATCTATGCTCTTTGGGCCTACCGAATGAGTGTACGAATTGCTACGGGAACTACTCCTTATAATCTTGTTTATGGTGCTGATGCTATTATGCCTTTAGAATTAGAGATTCCATTACTTAGAGTTTCTCTCAAAGGTATAATAGATGATGACTCCTATAGAGAACAAAGACTTCAATAGCTTGAGATGCTTGATGAACAGCGTATAAATGCTCTTGAGCATATTCAAGCGTATCACAAAACTCTACAATGAAGCTATAATGATAAGGTTATTCAACGTTCCTTCTCAGTGGGTGACTTAGTGCTCTATGAGAATCAGCGCAATGTGAATACCTTACCTGAAGAAAAGGGAAAATTTAGTCCTAATTGTCTTGGACCGTATATCGTTATTGAAGATTATGGATCAGGTGCTTACAAAATAGCGGATGTAGATGGTACGCCTCTTAAAGACCCTATAAACGCTATGCACTTGCATAGATACTATGCTTAATGCCTCATTCCTTATCATTTATCTATTTCCTTTCTCACTTCTTCAAAATTGGATAATATGTTAACGTATCTTTGGTTAGAGCAAATAGAATTAAATGATGTTTTGTTTAATCTATATTGCTTCGTTCCTGACAAGCATGTGTCTTTACTTTATGGTTTGTCTTGAAGTCATTTTATGTAAATTGCAAAAGATTTACATTTTTCATTATGTTGACATATTATACAATGTTTTTATGTGTTAAGTTGAATCATGTCATGTTGTGTTTAAATTTCGAATTAAATCACATTGGTTATATGATTCGTAGGCTTAACACATATTTTTCTTCCCTATCATCAATGTAGTACTTGATTAAATATTTTAATTAAGTCACACATGTATCAATTTAATCATGGAGCATTGAGAAATCAATCACATGGAAATTAAATTCAAAACATACATGTACACTTACCAAATGTATTAACTTTAATCACAATACACATTGTTTAGGCATTAAAGATAACACGTTTGAAACAAAGAAGCATGTATATATATATATATATGTGTGGATCAATATACAAAGGTAGGTCACTACACATCCAAAATGTGACCTACCCTACATCATAAAATCATACCCTACATCATAAAATCATCTCCTATCCCTAGGGCTGGTGGCTGGAGAGTGACGACTAGAAGCTCCCTCCTGATCCGGCCGTGCAAGTGGACCCATAGGCATATACCGTGATATAGATCGCGAATGGCTTCGAGAGAAACTCCTACGATCCCTATCCATAAGGATAGCGCGATATGAGGTAGCCTCAGCCTTAGCTACTGCTAGATCATGTTGTGCTCGCTGAAGGTCCTCTGATAGAGCCCGCTCTCTCTCCCTCCATATCTCTACCTGTACTCAAAATGGGGAAAACAAATCATCATGCCGACCCGCGTTCCCTTGAGGTATATAAGCAACCTGTGAGAAACTAGGGATCTGTGCTGTCATGGAGATATCTATCACTGCTTGCTGGATCAAGGAGCACCACTCGTGCACATTAGCTGTAGCAGTGGAACAGATTTTGTGTTAGTACCATTTTATATCATCAAAACATCAATCAATCAATATAAACCTACTATACCTAGATCTCCCTCACGCCAGTAGGGATCGTGATATGGTAGCATCTGTGACTGGGAACTACTAGGCTCCCCATGCTCGAACAATCTGTGCACAATGGGTGTATTCTGGCCCGTACTAGAAACAGGTCTTCATATCGCCTCATGTTCCCCCTTTTGGGAAATAAGAGGAGGATCTAGGGCTATGGTATCATCTCCTGAATGGTGGGGAGCAGCATCTGACCCCTCCTCATCATCTCTATCCTCCTCCTCATCATCCCCATCCTCATCTATATCCTCATTCTCCTCATCATCATCTCTCTCCTCCTCATCGTCATCCCCGTCCTCCTCCTCCTCGGCACTAGGCTGATCCTCTGTGGGTGGATCAGGATCTCCTGCCTCCTCATGACCCTCTCCCTCCTTCGACCTGGATCCCTGATCCTCATCTCGGTCTCCATGTCTCCATGGGCCTGGATGGCCTGTCGGATGATCTGGTGGAAAGATAGGCCCTGGGTATGATCTCATAAACCATGAGAGATACCTGCGCTGTGCCCCGGGATCTGCAGCATAATCAGTGACCACATCCTGGTCGGATCCCTCTATATTTGTGATCTCGATATCGTCTATCGTCGGTCTCACTACTGCTCTGGGTCTGGGAAGGACTCGGGAGTGTCGAGTGTAGATGGCACATTGGCTGGAACACACTGCTCTAGCCCAAACTGCCTCCGTACTCGGTCAAAGTAGAATGGGACTATGATGTGGGGATATTGTCCTCTCAGTAGGTAGTTCCTCTGTAGGCATGCTAACTATCTCTCCATCCCATCCCATCTGTGCATCTGCAGATATGGTCTCCACACGGTCACCTCAGCTGTCAATCTGTCAACTATCACTCTCCAATACAATAGATCTCCAAATCTCCACTCGCTGGTAAGTGGATAAGCAAATACCCTAGGTCGCTCGCTAGCCGTACTCATCGGATAGCCGACAGGCTTGGTGCATGTAAAGTGCTCAAATATCCACACCTGCAGAAGTGTGCATGTCATCAAGCTGCAACCCTATCCGAAAACATACTCCTCGAGGTCGTGATAGAGATGTGCAAGCATACTCCGACCCCAGGCATATACTCTCCTGTGTCTCTCCATAGCCCTGATGCACCATGTGAGACCCCCATGCATGTGCGTACCTCGCCCATTAGGGCAGACGGCTAGTGCAATGATGGCTATCATAAGATACGACCTCTCGTCTCACTCGGCATGACTCTCCCTATGCAATATACCTGCTCCCTCTGATAATCCTCTACTGACCGATCGGTCGCATATGTCACGGTAGCTCCTCTGATCAGTAGGCGAAGAATGTGGTACACATCCTCAAGTGTCACCGTCATCTCCCCTACTGGAAGCTGGAATGTGCATGTGTCAGGATCCCATCGCTCCATGAGTGCCATCAGCATCACGGGATGAAATCGGATGGCCGGCATAAGAATCATAGACCACAAACCTACTATCGACAATGTGTCTCTCTCTGCCTGAGTAAGTCAGGGAATCTGATCTTGCAAACTACAAAGAATCTGCCCCGCCGTGTGCTCTCTCATGTACGGGAGACCCTGCATCACAAAAACATAACCGTAATCAATACTCAATCATCAAAATCATTCATGCAAACTGTCGAACATCGTATGCTAACCCTGGTATCTCTCGTCAAGTCCTGTCAAGGACCATGGCGCCCTGTCAGGGACCATGGTGCCCTGAAGGGACCATGGCGCCCTGTTAGGGACCATGGTGCCCCACAGGGACCATGGCACCCTGAGGGGACCATGGTACCCCACAGGGACCATGGTGCCCTAAAGGGACCATGGCGCCCTGTGTGGGACCCATGGTCAGATTCCAGGGCCCGCAAACGATCACAGAAAGTCAAATGCAGAAAATCAAAAGTCAAAGTTCAGTCAACTCACCTCGTCCAGTGGCTCGTCGTCGATCACGGCCTGTCGCAGGATCTCAATTCTCGTGGGATGCTCCTGTCATCATGAAGGCATGATGATGGCTATGTGGGCTCTGCTGCAATGAACAGTACTCAGAATCAACAAAGTGACAAATGCAAATGTCACTTTCAAAGGTATATACTTTCATTCTTTTACATTTACTTTCAAAACCCTAATTTTCCTCTATTACTCATTTCATCATAACTTGAGTTTGGGAGATGCGATTTTCAAACCATTTGTTGCGTAGGAATCGTATTTTTGCTCCCCTACTCTCGGGATGTTCCAAAAAGTGCTCTGATGAAGCCTTTTCAGTGAACATCCCTCATCAATACTCTCTTACACAATTTGTCGTAAGTAAACATGCTACCCTATTTCACCTCCCTAATAAGCAAGTCGAAACAGGGGGGGTCATATAGCTACTCGCAAATTTCATCAATTTCCTTAGTAAGCATTAGGTGATTTTTGTGATCTAACGTGTCTTTTGTAGGGTGCAGTTCCTAACTGTGTACTGCAGATACCGCTGGGGGCTTCGTCCGACAACTTATGGATATATCCTTTTTCAAATGACGTTTACTTTCTGTACTTTATCTTGCATATGCACGTAGTACTCATATGACCGCTAAAGTGGGGGCTAAATGTAACGTCATAAATTGTACGTACTTGCTAAAGTAGTACAATTTAACACCTAGTTTAGCACCCGCCTTGGCGCAGTTGCATTTTGCATTATATTTCCCCTTTAGCACTTAATTAATCAAATTAATTAGGTCTAATTTCATCATCCTTCACATCATAAAGTCGGGCCCTTTCATTAAAGTGTGCCCCTTTTCATATGATTCCTCCAATACATCATCTAATCAAAAACCCTAATTAAGTCCTATTTTGAACTTGGGGGCTTGATTTCGGGGGTCAAAACATCTCGAAATCACTTGTAACTTCGGGATTCTCTCTAAAATCATCATATCTGACGGCCCTGAAAAATTGGTGAAAAGTTGCCGGGACCATGGCGCCCGGAGTGCACACGGTCTCGGACATTTTTCCCAAAATTTTAGGAGTGCGATCCAATCATAAAATAAAGCTTAACCCCAAGAAATTGGCGGGATATTCAATCTCTAGGTCAGCCAAAAGATGAAATTGCGACCTAGGGTTTCATACATAAGAGCTCTCTTTCTTCATTTGAAGGGATGGGAATTTTGTTTTCAGGAACCTCATATGCAGCAAAAGAGCAGATCTTTGAAGACTTCAACAACTTACAACATCCCTCTATCAAGCATTTATCAAATCCATTCATTCATTTAGGGCTTGGAAGACATTGAAGAACAATAGGAGATTACCGACTGAAGATTGGCTTGTACCTCTCCCTTGGGGGTTGGGTATGATTTCATATTGTTTTCATGTCTTTGCATGAGCTTCAATATCTCATTTATTCATGCTTTAGATCACTTTGCATCTTGATTTAGAGCATTTACATTATCATTTACAAGCAATTAGGGTTTACTTTCTAGGTTGGTCTAGTTTGTTACTTGCATTTTAGATCTTGCACACACACAAGGTCTGCACACACATTACTTTTACAATACAACTTGGCTATTCGTGGAGGTGGAAATCACCGAAGCAGGGGTTTGACTAAGGCAAAACCCTATATAGCCGTCCAAACACCTTTTTCAGATATATGTGCAGGTTTTGAGACTCGGACGACGCCGCAGGTTGTAGATTCGGAAAAAGCAGGTCGAGACAGCACCCCACACCAAATTGCAGAGCAGAATACCAGGACAGGGGCGTGGGGCACCCTGGTCCTGCCAGGTCAGGGGCGCTGGGCGCCCTGGTCCCTAGGACAGAGGCGCTGGGCGCCCTGGTCCTCCTGACAGACAGCATTTCAGACAGTTTTCCAGAGTGCAAAACAGCAGTTTCAGGTGCAGTTTCAGGTGTGGAATCAGGACAGTGGCACCCGCGCCCCCGTCCCAAACATTTCCACTCAGATTTTGACTCCGGCTATGCATTTGCATTCTTGTTTTATCCTTGTGTTTACAGCTTTCCATTGCTTAAGTTCAATTATGCAATCTTGTTGTTAGCTCATACTTGCATTTTAGGGTTAGGAATTGAACTTGCATAATCTTACCTTTCAAATACAATGAAGGAATAGAAATCCTAATAGGTAGCCTGTGGCTCTCTCTTTCACAAAAAGAAGTAGCCAATTGTGTGATACCTCTAGGCTCTTTCGTATTCCGTAATGTGTGACAAGAGGTAGGATTAGGGCATGTTAACCTAGTCTCGCTTTTTTCTCCCACACACCTTTCTTGTAGCTTTGGGTACTACAATGCTCATCTTTACCTTTTTCTTCACTTCCTCAGAGGTTCCATACCTCAGCTCGGTAGTATGTCTTGGCAATGTAAGAAATGCATCAATTTATTGTTGTGTGATGTCAAAATCAATCTCGTAACCCATCAGTGGCAAAGATTGAGTTCTTGGTTCCACAACATTCACATGATAGTAATCAGTGTCTACTTCAAAACATATGTCATTTTTGTATTTCTCCACTAGCTGGGGTGGAATCTGATACCTGTTATGCATTTTTTCTTGAAACTGAAGTAATCATCCATAATATCATTGAAATTATCACCTAACTTCTTAATGAAGTCATTGATCTGATGGGTGATTGGTCCGTGTAGTTCCCAAACAACTTTACCGACTGATGGAAAGAATTTTTCAAAATAGAAAAACATGCATAGAAGTAATGATCCAAACTTTAGTGTATTAGCCGAGTTGTTCTTTTACAACTTCCTGATGGTGTTTAGATTATCAAACAGATTCTTCAGCAACACCTCACATAGATCAATTTTCATTCCCTTTTTCATAATTTTGTATGCTAGGTATACTGCTGCACAAGGTACACTATTTTCCCTTGCTGATTGGAAGAAATAGTAACCTATTACTCTTATGGCAAATTTTAGTTCTTCATCTGTGACATTGTTCAATTTCAATCCTCTACAATCTGATTCCACTCCAGTTAAACTGATCAATTCCTTCTATGATATCATCTTTTGGGCTCGGGCATGATCATAAATGGGGTAACCGATAATCAGATGAATGATTTCCTTGGTAATCCTAAATGGTTGCTCTTCTAGCCACATGAAATCATCGTGAACTCTACTTAGAACAAACTTGACCCACTGGGGTTTGAACACATGGGGATAGGCTAGGGCTTTAGTTAATCCCTTGATCTTAATGTGCTCATACTTGCTATTCAATTTACCATATGTGCATAATTCATCATAGGTGTCTTTGATTTCAACATGACCGAGTTCTTAAACACGAAATTTGGTGAAGAATCTCACATCCTCAACTAACAACACTCTATTCAGGATGAGTGAAAAAGTGGTTTTGTCATCCAGTTCAGATGCAACTTTGGGAGTCAAAGAGTATTTTAGTGAGGGCTTCTCTACATTCTTAACAATGATGGGATCTTGGATCTTAAATACCATTGTCAATTTCAGATAAAAGCTAACAAAGGATCCTTAGGGTTTTAAGATTTCAAACGACAGACACTTCACACTTAGCAAATAATAGCAACTTGATAAGATCAGTAAACCAGCTTAACAATGCATTGAGATTAATGTAAATACCTTGAATTTGCTTTGTAGGAGGTTTGATTGCCTTAGATTCGCTTTGCTCTGCTCTCTCGAAAGCTTGGTAAGTAAAAATGACTCCAAAAATGCTTTTAAGTACACAATATACCTTATCGAGCTCTATGCAGGTTAGGTCAAAAACATTAAATGCACTCGGTTCCACTTAACCTTCTTTCCTTTTTCCGCTTTAACCGAGTAACCAAACTTCCTTCATTTACCGACTAGACAATTTCCTGTGTACATCGACTTGATAGGTTTCTTGTATAGTGCTTTAAAAGACTTTGATAGAATTTCAAACTTACTAATACATCTTAATTACACAGATTTGAATTAAGTACATAATAAAATAGGAATTGTTAAGATTTAACCTTGAGAGAATGTAGTCCCTTCATACCTTTATGGATTAATTTGGAATAGGTGCACCTAACTCGGTAGGTAAGGTGCTTTTTTCATTTGACACATTTTCCTTCTTTTTCCAAATCATCTTTAATTTGTCTTTTATTTCTTCAGTGTCTTTTCTAGGTTGATCTCTGCAAGCTCCAGCCAAGTGTCCAACTTTGTGACAATGAAAACATGTCATACCAGGATTTCTCCATGATCTTCGGTTGTTCATTCCAAACCTTATAAAACAATTGGCACTTATATGTCCATATCTTCCACAACATTCACACCATATCCTTGTATTGTAATCCCATGGTACTGCAGAATATTGTTGGTAAGGATGTGTGTGAGTTCGGTAACCTCTAGCATTTGCTCGATGTGCAGACCACACATAGTTTGTTTGCTTAAGCCAACACTTCTCGATACTATGTCCATATCTATTGCAGTTTTTACAAAACCCTTTGAATTTTGCCTTCTGATAATTTTTGATAGACTTTGTCCTACATTGACTACATGTGTGACCATATTTATTGCAATTGTAACAATAACCTTTGGACTTAGTGACATTCTATTGCTTATTTTTTCTGATTTGGCACATGTTGGCAGGGTGACCTTGATTTCCACAGTAGTTGCAAATATGCTTCTTTCTTTTGATGTTATTCTTATTTCCAGCTTGCTTTGATGATTCTCCTCTCTTGGTAGTATGAATTCCCTTCTCAGTAGAGTATTTTCCTTTGTAACCAAGTCCTGCATCTTTGTTGGGTCTTCTTGTATTCAGTTGCTCATCCAACATCTTTGATGCTTCATAACTCTTCTTCAGTGTTTCTTTGGATTTCTTCTTTGTTTTAAGTTCATCGATCAAGTTTCAATTCTTGATTCTCATCATCCTTCAGATTTGCTTCATGATGTGCATAACCTAGTTGATCTGACAGATTTTGTTGAATTCTAGTCAACCTTGTGATTTCATCATTCTTATCAGATACTAAGACTTCAAGTTGTTGTTTCTCTCTTTGTAGATCTCTTACTTTATCCTCGGTTGTCCTTAATGCATCAAGATTTTTAGTCATCTGTGTGCTGAAATGTTCATCTTCTCTTTTCATTGCTTTTAGTTGATCAGCCAGTGCTTTGTTCTTTTCTCTCAATACTCCAATCATTTCTTCAGTTTCTTCAGATATACTGTTCTCAGATGATGTCTCAATTTGTTCCACTAACTCTTGAGAGTCTTGCAAATCATCAGATAATCCTCTTCTCACTTTCACAGATTTTTGCATTTGTCTTTACATGTCTGCAATTACTTGATTAGATTGATCCAGTTCTTCTTGTAGATACACAATCCTCCGAGATTGTTTATAGCCTTCTATTGATAAGATCTTTCTCTTTAGGCAGTTAAACCCTTTTCCAAGATTGAAGCTCTGATACCAATTATTAGGCCCAATATGGAAAGCAAATGTACTGAGAGGGGAGGGGTGAATCAGTACTTCAAAACTTTTCTTCAATAATAACTTTACTGTTATGCATAAACTGAATAGTGTAGTAACATAATATAAAGCTAAAACAAATAGATAACAATCATAGATGATTCACTCCATAACACATATATTTTGGTTACGCAGAAACTCTTGGTTAAAGAGAAAAACTATGGTGGGGATGGCACCCACAACTTCACTACTGCAATAATAAAGGTTGCTTGATTAGAGTTACATGTTTAGCTATTTCTGATAGCTTACCCTGTTAGGAGTATCAAGATCTATTAGGTCTACCTTTCTAAAGGATTTTACAACACTTAAACTAAACGCTGCACCTGGTTAAAGGCTTTACAATTTATAGACTTGATTAGAGTCCTTTACCCTGTTAAAGGTTTCTCTTACAACTTCAAAATATTACAATAAAATTATTACAAATATCTGCAACTTTACATCTGGAATGTTATAGCAGATTCTATGTGCTCAAAATAGATTACCTTGCTTATACCATACCTCAGTAACCCATATAGTAACTCAGTAAACCCTTCTGTTTACTCTGTTCTTTGACTATTCTCTGAAATCCTTTTCGGTGACCTCTATGTCTCTATAACAATCATGACACTTAGTGCTTTCACATGTCTTACTTCATATATCTCTATCTCTTCCTTTCTATCATGGTACTTGTATATTTCTGATCTTAATCCATGTTGTATTAATAGATCTCTTATGTCAGTGATCCATTCATTGCGTCAATCTTACAAACATGTTTTATCAAATGAATAACCATGCAAAATATTTCATTAGTTAGATGACCTCAAAATCATACACAATCTTTAAGTGCAATTTCCAATGTGATAACGATTAGATGTTCCTTGATCTTGTAACACGTTTTCATATGTATGTCTAGGTTCAATGAATCTGGTAACACATTTCACTCAGTGTATAACAACTCGGTGTGTCATCTTTGCTGCTCGGTAGACATGGATTGATACTCAGTAGACAGCTTGGTGTATACTACACTCTAAGACTGCTTTCTACAATAATCGACTAGACTGTGCATACTGACTGAATATCTCGGTAGAGATAACCGACTAGAGTATATAGAATAACTTTGACATAAAACTAATGGCAACTTGATAAGTAGTAACACTTATCCCCAATAATCTGTTCAAGATTGTGATTTAGTCTCACATATCTTATAATAACATGATCATTATCTTTAGGTTCAGCTTCTGAATTTATCTGTTTCGGTTGGACTGGTACATCAATATTTGCTTTGCTGGTTTCAGATTTCATAGTTTCTGGTTGCAAAAACAAAATGCAAGGATCTTCATCCTTTTTCTCTGAACTAGTTTCCTTTGAGACTTCAGTAAATTCTAACACTCAAACATAGGCACTCTCAACAATTCTTTGTGTTTGGTTATTAAAACACTTGTAGGCCTTACTCATGGTGGAATAGCCAAGAAATATACCTTCATCACTTTTAGCCTCAAATTTGCTAATATAATCACCTCTCTTAATAAAATATTTTTTTCCAAATATTCTAAAATAACTAACACGAGGTGTTCTACCATACCAATATTTCATAAGGAGTCTTATCCTTACCTCTCTTTACCAGAATTTGGTTCATAGTGTAGACAGTTGTACTGACAACTTCTCTCCAGAAATGTTTTGCTACACCTCCTTGTATCAACATCATCCTAGCAGCTTCAAAAACTAATCAGTTGTTTCTCTCTACGATACCATTCTTCCGTGGTGTCCTTGGTGCAAAAAGTTGTCATTTGATACCATTTTCTTCACAATACCTAGTGAATTCCTCAAAAGTAAATTCACTGCCCTGATCTATCCTCAGACACTTTATCTTCTTACCACTCTCTTTCTCAGCTAAGGCCCTGAATGCCTTGAACCTAACAAAATCTTTAGTATTATCCTTCAAGAATGTGACCCACATCATCCTTGAGCAATCATCTACTAGATCATGAAATATCTATCACCTTGAATAATTTTTGTTCGTATTGGTCCACAAAGATCTATATGAACCAAATCTAACAAATGTTCTGCTAAAAAAGATTTTCTCTTGAAAGTTGAGGATGTCATCTTTCCCAACTAACATTCTTTGCATAGAGAATTAACCGGTTTGTCTAACTGAGGAAAACCTCTCACTGTCTTGGACTTACTCACTTTAACAATGTTATCAAAGTTTATATGACAAAATCTCGTATGCCAAAGCCAACTATCATCTATCTTTGCAATTAAATAGTTGTTGACTTTAGGATTAAGATGAAACAAGTTACCTTTAGTTTTCATCCTAGTTGCAATCAGTTCACCTTTAAATCATAGATCTTGCACATACTATTTTTAAATTCCAATGGGTATCCTCCGTCAATGAGTTCTGCCACACTCAAAAGATTGTGCTTTAGACCTTCAACCTAGTAGACATCATCTGCACTACTCTTTCCATTAAGAGAAATAGTTCCCTTACCTTTAACCATGTAGGGTGAGTCATTACCAAATCTTACAACTCTGCCATCACATTCCTTCAAAGAAAGAAATTTGCTCTGATCACCGTTCATGTGATGTTAATAACCACTATCAATGATCCAATCATCAGAGTTATCCATCCTAGATACTAAAGCCTTCTGGTCTGACATCCCTTCTTTAATGGCTACAAACATAGTTTCTTTATTATCATCACCATCGGATTCCTCATCAGTGATACCACCATCAATAGCAATAAGACAAACTCTTTTGCCGTTACCCTTGTACTTCTTGAATTTCTCTCCTTTGTGCTCATTATCACCATTAGGACAATTAGCAACAATGTGTCCAATCTTGTTGCATGCAAAACATTTCAAAGGTAATTTGCCTCTATATTTACCTATACCTCTAGGCAACTGCTTGGCCAACAATGCTTCAAGCTCAACTAAATTGTCTTCATCATCAGCTTCTCTATTGGATCTTGATTCATAACTCTAACTGGCATCTCTACTTTTCCTCATAGATGTGTTAGAAATATAAGCTCTAAATGCAAACTTGGATTTTTGTACACTACCATCATAACCATTTAATTCAAAAGTAGTAAGATTCTCAATGATGGAGTCAAGAGTTACCTTAGTTTTGTCAATGGACTTCAGCTTCTGAATAGCTACAACTCTGATAGCATAGACTGGTAGTAGGGTTCTCAGTACCTTACTAATAAGTGTAGAATCTTCCACTTTACCTCATGCACTTTTAATTTCATCAACTATCTCTTTTATCCTTTGACCATACTGTTGTATATTCTCACCTTTAGCCATCCGCATGTCATCAAACTTTCCTCTTAGACTCTTCTCTTTAGCAATCTTAACATATTCATCACCACTATAAATATCTTCAAGTTTTTTCCATACCCCATATGCAGTTTCAAGACCATGAACATCTACATACTCTGCATCAGACAAAGAACTGATAATAGCCTCCAATGCTTGATGATTTTCTTGTTTCTCTTTCTTTTGATCATCAGGCAACATCCCAGTAGGTGCAACATACTTAGTATCGACATGTTCCCAATACTGACTTCCCAAACTCTTGATATAAATTTTCATTCTGTCACTCCATATCCTATAATTCTCTCTATAAAACTTCGGACCTTCCTTCTTCATCATGATCAGCAGATCTTTACCTCAAGCTATTAGGCTTAGACCTTAGAGGACCTGAAATGCTCTGATACCAATTGATGGTATGATAAAAGAATAAGTATTTGGTAAACTAATGAGAGGGGGGGTGAATCAGTAGATAGAAAAATTGATAATAAACTTCACCAATCAATCTCTCGAAGTAAACTTAGAATAATAACTCTATCAAGATAAAAACTCATAAGATAAACCAGTTGTCTGTTACAACAAAATAATAGTAAACAACTTCTTCATATCTCAATACTTCCGGTTATCATGACTTATAGAAAATAGTTAAGTAGTTAAGTAAATCAACCATGAAAATATAAACACAAAAACATTCACCACTTGACACAAATATTTTTGACGTGGAAACCCAAATAGGTAAAAACCACGGTGAGCTAAGACTCACAAGATAATATCTGAACTTTTATGAAGTTTGCCTTGTTAGGAGCCTAGCCTATTAAAGCTTTACAAAAAGTCATGTTAAGAACTTATCCTATTAGGAATCATTGAGTTAAGGGATTGACTACAAATGCGTTGTTAGAAGCAATACCCTGTAAGGAGTAACCTTGGTAGAGGATTTAAAAATCCAATCTAATGGACCACCTTGTTAGAGGATTTGAATAGAACTAGGCTTGTTAGAGCTTACCCCGTTAGGGGATTTCAATTCTATTGTAATTGTTAGAAAACAACAAGAGTTTGCTGATCTGTTTGAATAGCACTACACTTGCTTGATCAGATCCATTTCATGCTCCTATCTACCTTTACTCAAACTGTAGACACATCATCTGGTTTGACAACCACACACTCAACTAAACTGTGTCTATCTCTTTGCCAACTCTCTTAAAACTAAACATCTTCATCGACCTTAAATATAAATCAATTAGGTCAGTAACACAACAAAAATCTAACTCTCATCAAGATTACAAACAAATTTAGTTCAAGTATGACCATTGGATTACATAGCAATCTTTAAACATCAATCAAGAAAACCTTGATCGTTCCTTGATCACCACTTCATTGAACTTAGTAACTCATCACGTTCTTTGCATTAGATGCAATTAATTTGCTCATTCCCTAGACAAAAACCATTACAACAACTCGCCAAAATCTCTTGGAATTGTCTTCATACAATAATCATGCATGTCATCATCATTACCGCTCATCATTAGATCATAAAACAATATAACCAATTCACCAAACTTAATCTGTTAGGTTTTATAAAAAACAACAGGTAGGGTTTACCAGTTACAACAATAGATAAGGTTTACACCTTTACACCAGTTACCAGTTCTCCTCACAAATTCTTCCTACCGGTTATAGTAACAATATTACAACAATATCATTACCAGTTTAATTGACATCAATGACAACATAACATATCATCAATGCAATATTCATGCAAATGCCAAGAACAGGATGTCCTTAAGCCCTTGGCCAACCCTACTTTGTGGTCCATACTTCATGAGTGTTCTTGGTGGATGAGATCTTTACAGTTTGGGGCCAAACTATTTTACACGTTTTAGTTTCCTTCCTTTGTAAATATAATATTGTGTGATTGACTCAGATGTGTTGTGGATGGTATATATATTATTGTATGTGATCCTTTGAGATATAGGAAAGTATTATGATGATCTAGATTTGTAAATATTAAGTCAAACACTTCTTGGAGGTCGAGATGGATTGTGTTAAGGGATGTAGTTTGTAACTGGGCATGTTAGCCTACATATAACCCAAATGTTACCAGATGTTATACGATGAATATATGATGATATGAATATTTGATTATCCATTTTCTATGTTCTATGTTGTTTCTTCCATTGCATTACTCTTTTTGCATGATCTGGACTGTTCTCTTTGAGGACCCTCCATGTTATGGCTACGTCATGAGTGGTGATTGTTGTCACAAAGTTACACCCTATGATGATTGGTGTCGATCATCAACCTTGTGAAAAATGGAAACAACCTCTCAAGTGTGGTACCTTGTAGTGTTGTGAGGTTGAGTCTCCAGAGAAGGCCGACTTCCTATCAATATTGAATGCAATTAGGACCTAATCTAGTGATTTTCAGAGGGAAAAGGGAGAAAGAGGGAATTCTTGAAAGAAGGGAAAGAGGGTTTGCACCTAGATTGAAACTATGATCTTCCTCACCTGTAACTGCAGAAAAATATAAATGAAACTACCCAAAACATACACTACTTTCTATCTAAATCTAGCTTTCTACGATTGAATCAAGGTTGGAATTATTAACAATGGAAAGAGGAATGAGAAAATTTCAATACACCACTCTAAGAGGAGTCAACACTATCACAAATACTAAGAAAACAAGATGAAAATGCATCTAAACAAAGAGGTAAGAAAAATACACACAGATGTTTAGACTAAAAAATAGGTAAGACAAGAAAATTTCATTAATGTAGAAGCAAGGTAATTTTTTATAGTTGCAAATTACAAGAATTTTGCAAGAGAAAAGGAAGAGAAGATCCCTCGAGGATAGATACAAAAATTTCCTTCATAGCTAAGGCATAACTGAAAAAATGAACTACAACTAGAAACCCTAACCCTCCTATGATTAGGGTACAAAAATCAGAGATGAGGGAAAGATTAGATTGGTTGATATGATGGCATGTGAAAACTCCTCTAAAGGCGTCCTCTACCTCTAAAAAAAAAAATCTCCCTACAAGGAAGATATCTTTGCATGCAAGTGCAGCACAGAGGCATGACAAAGGCAGGAAAGTCTTCAGAATGCATTGAAGAAGGCATGGTGGGATTCAAGATAGGCCTACAGAAGTTACAATCTGGAGTAATGGAAAAAATATTGGTGGTTGGAAGCAAAAGAGATGAAAGATTGAGCACCCACTAAGAAGAAATAATGTCTTGACCACTGGGTTGACAACCACCACTATAGGAAAGATTTAAAGGCTAATGGCTCCCACAAATTTGAAATTTGGTCGTTGATCAAGATATCTTGTGCAAAGATGGATACGCAAGATCTCACCATATGTGTGCCAAAAGGTCCCAACAAAAAATTAAAATGCATGTCTGATTGGGTTTTAAGTGAAATTGGATGGTTGAGATCATGCCACACAAGAAGCCAGGTCCACCAAATACTACGTAGGCCTCAAGATGATCAACCAACCAGTTTGCTTCCAAGGGAAAAAAGGTTGTCAAGATAAGGAGGCCACATAACCACAATATTGGTTAGATGATAAAAATGGACCCCACAAGCATAGGCATGTTGGATATTGTTGATGATAGGATATGTTGTTGTCATTGATGTCAACAAATTCATGTGTCCTGGTGTTGTAGAGAGCTACTTGGTGTTTCGGCAATTGTATTGAGCTGATATGGTTGGTTTATCTATTCATGATGTTGGATTACTTAATTCCTTATTGGTTTTAGTGATCCAAAATTTTACTTGATCATATTATTTGATCTAGTTTGTAGTTTAGTCGTTATGTTCGGTGATTGACAAAGTTTGGTGTTTGATCTAGTGAGCTCTAGTATGATCATATCTTTGGCTGTGGATTTGGGAAAATGTTTTGGATGTTCATGTGTATCTTTAGTTTAGATGGTTCATGATTTGGTGCTCCACAAACTATCTTTTTAGTCTAAATCACTGTTGTTCCTGAGAGTTAGTGTGTTGATCGATGAAGATATGAATAAGTGGTGTTGGTGCAAATATTGCAGATGGTTCTAACATGCTTATTGGTGTTTCTTGATAGCATCCTATTTTTTTGTCATCCACATTGATCCTTTTGCACATTCATGGTGGTATTCTTCATGTTATGCAAAATTCTTAGTGGTGTATCATGTTACAGTTGATCTTGGTCAGATTTTTGGTCGTGGTGCTTGTTTGGAGATTTGATTAAGGTACATTCTATGTCATGTATTGTATTGGTCTAGTGGTTTTTTTATGTATCATGTGATGTAATTTTATAATTAAGGGTTGAGGGTCTGGTCCACCTTGTATTCAAGGTTGGTAATTGTATAAATAGGTGTTAGATTCATGCAATTTTGGTATGGGTGTCTCCATTCATATAGAATGGTGTATGTGTGCTTAAGAAAATTTATTCTTTGGTGTGGTGTATTGAGAAGAGATTGTTGCAGGGCAGACAAATGTGCTTAACTGAAATTGTCATCAGGCATTAGCAAATGCTATTCTTTTAGTTTATATAATCCAGATTGTAGTTTGAATGATATTGTAAGGTAGTGAATGTTCCCTGAGGGTTGGAACCTTTTGAGTCATCTTTATTTTGAGTAGTAAATTCTGGGAAGTGTGCCTAAATGCATGTGCTTTCCCCATTGTAATAGTTACACATACTACTATAGAGTATCATCTTATTGTGGGTAGGTTACTGTAAAGCGGAAAATCGCGATCAAACCCTAGTTGCTCTCCCCTCTTCCAACTCCAAGGAGAGAGAAGGGAGATTCACTAGGGTTGATGGTTTTCACTTAGGGGAGAGACTTTACATTCAAAAGAGGGGTTGAAACCCACAAGATCCAATCCCACGCAATGCAAGATTGGATGCTAAATGAGTTTCAGGGGTTAAGAAAGCAAGGCTACCCTCTTTTGTAAAGAATGTTGATAGGAGAATTAAGCTAGGAATGCATAGAAAGTGACAAAGACTCGCTTATAAATTGAGATAGGGATATAGGATGAAGTTGCGGACCTGGAATTAGCAGTAAAATGTCGATACGGTGCTGTCCTGCAAATTTGAGCAAAAGTTGTCGGGACGATGGCGCCCGAGCGCCACGGTCCTCCAAAAAATCCGTGAAACGAAGGGGGATCTGTTCATCTCTGCACAAGGATTCCAGATCTTCAATTTCAGCCACGTACCTGCAACCTACACACAGAAAAGCGAAGACGATTGGGGGGTTAGGGATTAGGGGTTTTCCTTTAGGTCAAACCCCAGTTTTGGAATTAACCAAGAAATGAGAAATGTTGTAAATGTAATGTAAAACAAGTACTAATACCTTGTTGTGAGGATGTTTGTATCCTTATGTGCGAAGGTATAGATGTTGTTGTTTGTTGTATGTTGTATGTTGTATGTAGCATGTAATGTGTTGTAAGTGATCTCCTCTTCAATGGTTGAATCCTTGTCTTGAATGCAACACTTAGCCTTGAATGGAGACTTAGAATGATCAATTGCTTGAAGCAATGCTTGAATGCTTGAATGCTTGAGTATAGTTTCCACGCCTTTTCCATCATATCAAATGAAAGAGGAAAATGTAGTTTATATACTTGTCAATTAGGGCTGATACACTGATTTTCCCGACCTTAGGCCGACCAGGAAAGATAATTTTCCAATTTGCAAACATAAAGACCCGAAGTCCAAAAGAGATCGGGCCCAAAATAGGACCCAGGGACCAGGGCGCTGGGCGCCATGGTCCTGGGGGACCAGGGTGCTGGGCGCCCTAGTCCTGAAGGACCAGGGCACTGGGCGCTCTGGTCCCACCTCCCGGGACAGCAGGGTGCAAAGGAGGTTCAGGCGAGGGTGCTAGAAAATGCAGTTTTCAGTGTCATAATCAGGTTTCGGGGTATCCATTCAGGTTGCGTGTTGCATCGCCATCGTGAAGACCCAAATGCGGTCGAAATTGCAAGTGTCGCAATTTTAGGACGCTACAGTTACCACCGTGGTTTTTCCCTTAACCAATTTTTCCATGTCAAAATCTTGGTGTTATGTGTGTTGATGCTATTGTGTTTATCTTTATTCTTTTTGTAGTTGTTTAGATCTGAAATTTTTCTTAATTTGGTTAATCTAGTAAAAACTGATTCACCCCCTCTCTCAATTTTCCTTCCTGGTTGCTGCTAACAATTGGTATCAAAGCTAGACCCCCTAGAAGAAGCTTGACTACTTGAGGTGATCTGAGATGGCAACTTATGTGTTCAAGAAGAAGAGTCCTATATTTTATGGAAGCAATTACACTGTTTGGGAGGACCATATGGAAGTTCACTTGAAATGCCTTGGAGATAAGTATTGGAAGATTACAAAGAATGTTTACAATGTTTCTTAGAATGGACTGGCAACTGCTACTAAGATCAAGGATGCTAAACATAACATAAGATCTAAGGAATCATTATTGAGTGCATCGACTGATTCAAAGATGATTAATGTGGTGGGTTTGCAGACTGCACATGAGATCTAGAAGAAGCTAGAGACCTTGTATGAAGGACATGCAAAAGTTAATGTTTGTAAGATGCCTAGTTTGAAAGGGAAGTATGAAGCATTGAAGTATGAGAATATATAAACCTTTATGGACAAGGTGAATGATCTTGTCATGAATACTAGATGTGTTGGTGGAACCCTTGAAGAAGATGAAATTGTTGCTAAGGTGCTGAGATCATTGCCTCCTTACAAACATAAAGTAGCTATTATTGATGAGATCCAAAGTGTGACTATAGCAACTAGAGACATGTTGTTTAGAAAGATTACTACATTTTAGCTGACCGAATTTGGAGAATCACATGGTAAATCTGAGACTGCATTCAGAGCCTCTGTATCCGAGAAGAAAAAGTATGATCTAGGAGAAAGTTCATGTTGGGTATCCAGATTTGAAAGAGAAAAGAGAGATGGAAGAGAAAGAAAGAGAATTGGATGAGCTTGAAGCCCTTGTTTCTCGAAGATTTCCTAAAGGAGTCGATAAGTATGATGGAAAGTTACCTTTGAAATGTTTCTCTTGTAATAAGATAGGACACTTTTCTTCTAGGTGTCCTAAGAGAATGTATAGATATGATAAGCATGATAAATTTGAAGGGAATGATAGATCTGATAAGTATGATAGATATGAGAAGCATGATAAGAATGATAAGCCCTACTAGAAATTCAGAAATCAAAAGAGATGCTATTATCCTGCTAATGAGGATGTAACAAATGAGGAATCAAAGAATGGAAATTCAAAAGATGAATTTGTATTTATTTCTATCATGGAAGATGATCCAGTACCAGTGAATTCTACAAGCTACATTAATGATGAGAAATCGTTAGCTACTAAAATTAAGGAGAAAGATGAATGGGTAATTGACAACAGTTGTTCACATCATATGGTAGGTGTTAAAAGAAAATTTGTGAGTATTGAAAGGTATTATGGTGGAATAGTGAGATTTGGAGATGATAAAGCCTTTGGGATTCATGGTAGAGGTTCTATATCTTTCAATGGTAAGCATAGTACTGACGATGTCTTGTATGTTGAAGTTTTGAAGAATAATTTGTTGAGTATTGGGTAGATGGTTGACAAGGGATATGATATTCAATTCAAGAATGGTAAATTTAAGATCCTAAATGCCTCTAGAATAGAGATTGCATCAAGTATTAAGACTAAAGGTAATATCTTTCACTTGAATGCTAGTGAGAAACATTGTTTGATTGCTTAGATTGATGAAAGTTGGTTATGACAAAGAAGAATGTGTCATGCTAATTCTTATTGCATGATAAGGATATGTTCTACTCAAGCTATTAGAGATATGCCTAAAATTGTGAAGCCTGCTAATCTAGTATGAAAGGATGTTAGATGGGAAAGCAAACAAGAGATTCATTTAAGAGTAAGTTGTATTCATCAAATGGATTGCTACATCTCGTTCATACTGACTTATGTGGTCCTTCTAGAGTAATAAGCATGCAAGGTGATAGATAATTCATATTATTGATTGATGATTATTCAAGGATGATGTGGGTTACCTTGTTAAGGGAGAAATTAGAAGCATTGGAGACATTCAAGATATTCAAAATCAGAGTGGAGATAGAGACAAGATTGAAGTTGAAGTGCCTGAGATCAGACAGAGGAGGAGAATTTACATCAAGAGAGTTTGATACATTCTATGAGAGGAATGGAATTAGAAGACAATTATCTGCTCCTGGAATCCCTCAACATAATAACATTGTTGATGTTAATATTTTAGCAGCACAAAAATCTGAAACAAGATACACAAAATTTATCCTAGGAAAATCCTCTACTTGAGGGTGAAAAACCCATCCTACAAAAGTAATACCTTTATTGAAAACTTCAAATGACCAATACATATATTGAAAGCTTCAATTGACTATCACAAAGTCTGAATCCCTTTCTTATTAGATACAATTCCTTGACAAAATGATAACTAATGATATACTCCTCTCAAAACATTAAATTACACATCAATTATTCTCCATAAAACAATGAATGCTGAAAATCCCAAAATTTGGACTTAGCGAAAATACTAAAAAAGTATTACACGTGACTATATGATGAAGCATACAAAATAACTATCCACAACCTGCACGATTCAGAAATGTATATATTGTTGAAGGAGAGTGGAACAAGCATCAAGAAGAATATATATAACTATGAACCAAATGCCTTATCTTTTAGGAGACGTCGATACCAATAGCTATCGCAAAAATACCAGAAGACATCCGCACCAAAGAAACGGTCACACTCCTACAATAACTCATGAAAACCGGTAACAAAAGAAGATAGATAAGCCACCAACAACAATGCAAGTAGAGAACTTCATCGATGGTCTGAGAAAGGAAGTCAAATGGACATTTCATGCCTCCCATGTTGGATGAACAATTATGGAGGAGCTAGCCACACTAAGGATATGAAAATAAATCACCAATGCAAGTGGAAGACTATCTTATAGCTATATAACTTCAACACTCCCTCTTATCAAGAGAGAGATCTTCAATATGTCATCACATGACAAGTACACATAACTGCAATGCAAAAGATGTCAATAAAAACTCATCACAATTTTTTAAAAATAAAAATGTTATCTCAGCATAACAATATTCACCGTAGCTACTCCTAGAGGGTGAACCAGAAAAACAACAAATTAAGTCATGAAATCACACACATGACTTCCGCCATAGCTACTCCCAGAGGGTGGAACAAGGGATTTCACCTTGAACTTCTCTCTCAAAGAAGAACTTGTTAACAAGGGATTTCACTCAAACTTCTCTCACAGAGAAGAATTCATTAACAAGGGATTTCACCTCTAACATCTCTCGCAGAGAAGAACTCATTAACAAGGGATTTCACCTCGAACTTCTCTCACAAAGAAGAACTCATTAACAAGGGATTTCACCTTGAACTTCTCTCACAGAGAAGAAATCATTAGCCAAAAGATGTGGCTTCCTCTAAAGCTGAAAGAATTAGGCTCCCTCTAAAGTTGAAAATCAAGCTCCCTCTAAAGTTGAAAGTCAAGCTCCCTCTGAAGCTTAAGTGTTAGGTTCCCTCTGAAGCTATTAACTGAGGCTCACTCTGAGTGGTAATTCCTCCTCTTCAAGAAAACGTCTATAATCACCAACTCAATCTCATGGTAACCATCATCAAGGTCTTCCTTCCTTGAATACAATATCTCATCATCCTTATGCTCTCCAGTCTGTCCTGAAATCATTAAGACAAATTAATAATAGTTCAGGACAATCTAGAAGAGAAATATTAATGCTAGAGTCATATATGATTCACTTTCCCAATGATATAGCATGAATTAATAACAGCATGAAAAATTCCTGAACAACATTCAACCACAAAGAAAATACTTATCTCTATAAGTTACTCTTCTACCAATGTTATTTCTTAATCTCGCTCACCATTGTAATTTTCAACCATACTAAAGCATCTAGAGATAATGACTGTGTAGCCTTCGGCCCTCAACATCACTCACTATCTATCTTCAGTTCAATGATAATTGTATTTACACACAGCGATCGCTCAGAGCACACCTTCAAACAAAATTGCTAAAAACCAATTCCTTCACTGAAGTTGTTCTAAATTCAAAATCCTTGAAGAACATAGAATACACGAATAAAAGGAACACTTGGCTTCTGAAGAAACCTCTCAACAAAGGATGAAACGTCTTCAGAAGATTGTAGAAACTCTATCATTTAGAAAGACTCAAATCGCATGCATAAGTTCTAACAAGTAGCTAATTGGACATTTGCAACCTGATGATTGACCTCTTTTAAAAGCACAGGATCTACCTTCAGGCGGTTAGGCTTTATAGAAGGAACCTAGCTATGATACCATGTTAATGTTTTAGCAACACAAAAATCTAAAACAAGATACACATTATTTATCCTAGGAAAATCCTCAATTTGAGGCTGAAAAACCCAGTCCACAAAAGTAATACCTTTATTGAAAACTTCAAATGACCAATACATATATTCGTTGGTGTTGGTGTAAATAAATATTCATTATGGATATTATTACACTTTACTTAAGTTAACTTAGGATAATGCATCTCTTCGTAGTTTGGATTTGAGACACTTAGGGATAGAGCTTGTAGGAGAAATTCCACCTTTTGTGGTCTTGTTTTGTTGTTACACTCCACATTCAGTGGGTCATCCACCTCTTGTGGAATATTATATTATTTCTCCTACCTACCCCTAGTATATCTTACCTACCCTTGTTTCTCATTGAGCCACATGTCATGATTGTGTACTCGTACATCCATATGGCCTTGCCTATATAAGAAGGCCTATATTCATTGTATTGGTGAATCCAGTTGATCATTTTCATATTGATGAGAATACAGTTTGTTATTGTCATTCTTTTGTCTCCATTTTAATACTTTTCATTGTGCCCTTGATCTTGGCAAAATCTCACATGGTATCAGACCCATTGGGGCTTCATTGATTGGTTTTTGGAGACATCGTGGAAGGCTTCTATTTTCGGATTTGAGGGACTGCAATTTTTTAGAGGCATCTTAGAGGGTTTTCAACCTCACCATTGCATTCGGGAGGCCGTTTCCATAAAAATCGAGTATAAATTCGACCTATTTTGGCGAAAATCGATTTTTGGGTGTGGGGGAAATTTTCTGCCCAATTCGGGTGGTACAGTACGGAATTTTTGGATTTTTTTCAAAAAACAAAATGTTTGAAAAAAAAATTTTGAAAAAAAAAAAAAAATTTGAAAATTATTTTTGGGATCCATACCTTCTGCCCAGTCAGCAGCGCATAGTCAGCACCTAGTCAATGCCCAGTCAGCTCCCAGTCAGCATTTTCTTTGGAAATTTTTAGACCCCTCTCTGTTGAGTAGTTTGGATTTGTGGGTCAACTTTGGAGGCCCATAACTTGCTCAATTTTGCTCCTTTTTGGGTGCAATTTTTTTGATTTGGGATAATTTTTCATGCTCTTCGCAGTGGTGTGGTTATTTTCTGGTTTTGGTGCATAGGCTTTTTGGAATTTTCAGATTCTCTCAGCTGTACCTATCTAATCCTCAATTCTACAACTTCAAAGGCCTCGTTTGAGCTCATACGACCTCTTTTTCAAGTGCCATTTTTTTTGAAAGTGCATGTTTTCTCATCTACTTTCATAATCTATGATCATATTTCAGAGATTTTAAGTAAAAATTGTACTTTCAGATATTGGTCTTATTTGGACTATTTGGTACTTGTAAATTGCTTGGATCTTAGTTTAGATCTCTTGCATTATTAGTTTGAGTCTCTTTTGGCCTTATTGAGGCAGTTGTAAAATTGAAATCAAAAGTCCACTTTGCCATTTTTTGCAAGTGGCCCATTGTACATGCACTAAGTATAAAGTGCCAAATCATCACTTTTGGGGGGGTTCTTTGATTGAGTGAATTTGTGGGGGTGTCTTGTTTGATTGTGCCTCTCTTTCCTTGTGCTCTTTCATTTTTTGTTGCAATGAGTCCTCATAAATTTCCACCTTTAACCCCACATAATTATGCATCATGGAAAATTAAAGTATGGAACAAATTAATGGAAAAAGGTGTCACGCATTACATAGATGGAACAATAGCACCACCACCTGATCCTAAGGCTAATACTAATTCTCAATTAGAATGGATCACTAAGTATTTCATGGCTCTTGGAACTTTGCGCAAGTATGTATCAGATGACCTCATCTTTCATATTGAAAAGTGTACTACAATCAAAGATGCTTGGGATATGTTTCAAAAATTGTATGGTCAAGTTGATGAAATCAGAGGATATAAGATTGACAATGAGCTCACCAACTTGGATCCCAAGAGTTTTGATACAATCCAAGGTTATGTCACCAAAGCAAATGAGCTAAGAGCAAAGCTTAAGGATTGTGGAATTGACAAAAAGGATGCTCAGTTGATATTCAACTTGTTGGACAAGCTTGCACCGGAATATGCAGCATTTGTGTCTAGCTTCTAAACTCATCGTTTGACAGTGGGGAGTTCCTATGTTATGCCTTCATTTTATGCTTTCATAGAAATGTTGATATTGGAACAATCTAAGTTGTTGAACATGGGGCTTCTCAAGTCTTCAAAGTCCAAGGCTTTGGTGGCTAATCAAGGGAATCAAGGAAGTCAAGGCAAAGATTCCAACAAGAAGAAGAAGCAATCTAAGTCACAACCACAACAGGAAAAAGGACAATCATCCTCTCCATCACAAGGCAATTTTTCATCCTCTTCAAAGAAGGGGACACCACCTAAGAAGGATAAGCCAACTTGTGCATATTGCAAGAAGTATGGTCATGATGAGCATTGATGCCACACAAAGCAAGTTGATGGGTTAACTAATCTTCTTAAGAAAAACAACATCAACTTGCCATCTACCTACACAAAGAAGGATTCATCTCCTTCCTCTTCCGCACATTCTAAGGGAAAAGGGAAAGCATTTGTGGCTACAACAGGTTCTTCACAGCAATGGATACTTGACTCGGGTGCCTCTTATCACATGTGTTCTACAAAGGAGCAGTTTTCTTCATTGGAGCCATCTAAGGTACCTCACATTTACATAGGTGATGATACACAAGTAGAGGTTAAGGGGAAAGGTTCAGTTGACATGGATGATGGAACTTTTGAGAATGTTCTCTATGTTCCTAACTTGTCTACCAACCTTCTCTCTATCTACCAAATCACTCACTATGGGAATGGGAAAAAGGTTGAGTTTACACCAGATTCAGTTGTGGTAAAGGAACTTGATGATGATGCCTTGGTAGCAGTGGGACAAGTCAATAACAACTCAAGGCTTTATTCATTCTCCCACTTTGTGCCAAGTTCACCTTCTAGGGCCTTTCTTACTCATTCAAATTCCGAAAGTAAGCTATGGCATGAGTGGTTTGGTCACCTCAACTACCACTATCTTCAGCAGCTCAGCACTAAAGACATGGTCATAGGTCTACCTCAAATCAGTTTTTCAAAGGGTGTATGTTCAGGTTGTTCCATGGGCAAGCATCCCGAGGAAAAGTTTGATAAAGGGAAAGCTTGGAGAGCTTTGGAAGTTCTTCAACTTGTTCACAGCGATATAGCAGGTACATTTCCAGCACCTTCATTAATGACTACTCCCGCTTCACTTGGGTCTACTTTCTTATTCATAAGAGTGAAGTATTTGACAGATTTCGGGACTTCAAGACTCGTGTGGAGAAGCAATCCGGGAAAGTGGTGAAGATTCTTCACACAGATAATGGAAGGGAATATGTGAACAAAAGACTTGAGGATTTTTGTACATTTGAGGGAATTGATCTTCAGTATTTTGTCGCATACACTCCACAGCAGAACAGAGTTGCAAAAGAATAGAACTCTCAAAGAAATGGCTAGTTGTATGATTCATGCACGTTCTCTTGATCCCGCCTTTTGGGTTGAGGCTATCAGTTGTGCCACACACATCCAGAATCGGGTTCCTCACAAAGTTTTGCAAGGTATTACTCCTTTTGAAGCTTGGGCTGGTAGGAAACCGATTGTGAGACATTTCAGAGTCTTTGGGTGTCCAGCATGGGCTCACATACCTCCGCAAAAATGCAAGGCATTAGAACCATAGAGTCGACCTTGCATATTTGTTGGATATCCTGAGGGTGTTAAGGCATATAGATTGATGGATCCTAAGACACATGAGGTGTTCATTGAGAGGAGTGTTCACTTTGAGGAAAGCTCTCCTAGCTTAGCCTCTCTACCTCCTCCACCTTCCTCCATTGTGGATAGTGATGTTAGTGATTCAGATGGTAGTGTGGATAAGTATAAGGCTCGGCTTGTTGTGAAAGGTTTCTCGTAGGTTGCAGGTGTTGATTATACTGAGACCTTTGCACCCGTAGCCAAGATGAACTCCATTTGTTTGACACTTGCTATTGCTGCAGCTCATGGTTGGGTTGTACATCAGATGGATGTGAAGAGTGCTTTTCTTCACGGTGATCTTGATGAGGAGATTTATATGGAGCAGCCACAGGGTTTCATCTAGGATACTTCTTTGGTTTGTAGACTAAGGAAATCTCTCTATGGCCTTAAGCAGGCCCCCAGGGCTTGGTATGCCAAGATGGATTCCTTTCTTCTCTTTGCAGGGTTCACAAAGTGTCATTCCAATCTGAATGTCTACATTTTGCGACAAGATGACTCTCACTTGATACTTGTGCTCTATGTTGATGATTTGATCATTACAGGGAGTACCGCATCCATCATTAGCAGGGTCAAATCTGCTTTGCATGACAAATTTCCTATGACTGACTTGGGTCTTTTGCACTACTTTCTCGGGATAGAGATTTCATAGTCACCTTTCGGGATTACACAATCACAGCCCAAGTATGCTCTTGATCTACTTACACACTTTCATATGGCTGATTGTAAGCCTGCACCGACTCCCTTTCTTTCAGGAGTCAAGCTTGAGGCTCAGTGTTCTTCTCCACTAGTTGATGCCACTTTGTATCATCAGCTTGTCGGTAGTCTCATCTACTTGACCCATACAAACCCTAATATTTCAAATTCAGTTGGCATGGTTTCCCGCTTCATGCAAAAACCACATGAGCTTCATTGGAAAGCTACACATCACTATGGGACAACTGGATTCACTGTGCAGCAGGCACAGGACTTCGCTTGGTTGGTTACAAAATCTCCGATTGGGCTAGCAATCTTGATGATCGTAAGTCTACTTCTAGTTATAGTTTTCACCTTGGTTCAGGCCCCATCACTTAGCAACTGCAAATGAAATATCACTGGGTACACATCACTATGGGACAAGTGGATTCACTATGCAGCAGGCATAGGACTTCGCTTGGTTGGTTACACAAACTCCGATTGGGCTAGCAATCTTGATGATCGTAAGTCTACTTCCAGTTATAGTTTTCACCTTGGTTCAGGCCCCATTTGTTGGTAGAGCAAGAAGCAACATGCTATTGCTCTCTCTTTGACTGAGGTTGAGTATCGAGGCACTGTTAACGCAATGACTGAGACCATTTGGCTCCAGCAGATTCTTACAGAGTTTGGGTTCACCATTCCATGGCTGACAGTTCTACATTGCGACAATCAGAGTGCTATTGCAATCTTGAAGAACCTGGTCCAGCTTCAGCTGACCAAACACATTGAGATTCATATGCACTATATCCGAGAGCTGATTCAGGAGCAGGTCATTGATTTGTAGTATTGTCATACAGTGGAGCAGGTTGCAGACATATTCACCAAACCTTTCACTGAGAGTAATTTCTAGTAGTTGCGAGGTCTTTATATTGTGATAATTTGTCTTGTTTCGCTTGATACAGTCCTGTTACTTGTCTTATAATCAGTTGAGAATCTCCAAAAATATGTATGTGTTTTATATTCAAAGCTAAGGCTGCCTTTATTCCTGCTATAAGAGCCTCATACTCAGCAATGTTATTGGTACATAGGAAATTGAGATGATAAGATAAGGGAATGGACTTCTTTGTAGGAGAAATCAGAACAACACCTGCCCCCGATCCCATACGACACTTAGAGCCATCAAAGTATAAATCCCAAGTTTCATCTTTCTCTGTACAAAGAATGAAGTCGTCAGGAAAAGACTCAGGGTTAGGGAAGGAGGAAGGTGAAGGGGCCTCAACTAGGTGATCGGTCAACGCTTGCCCTTTAATTTCTCTTTGTGAAACAAATTTAAGGTCAAATTCAGTTAACATCATAACCCACTTAGCTAGGCGTCCTGATAAATCAGTTTTAGAGAAAAGATGCTTCAACAGATCAAACTTTACCATGACGTGGACTTCTGAATTTAAAAGATAATGTCTCAATTTCTGAGTCGCAAACACCAAGGCCAAGCATTGTCTTTCTATCGCAGAATATCGGGTCTCATAATCGAGTAAGGTACGACTTATATAATAAACCGGACGCTCCTTACCATCTTTATCATGTTGTGCCAATAATGTTGCAAGAGCATGAGAGGAAGCAGCTATATAAAGAAGAAAGCGTTTAGAAGGTTCGGCAGGTTGAAGGATAGGAGGATTAGCCAAATACACTTTTAAATCTTCAAATGCTTGCTGACAATCTTCATTCCATTGAAAAGTGATATTCTTTTTGAGAAGTTGAGTAAAAGGAAAAGTACGATCCGCAAGTTGAGATACAAACCTACGAATAGCTTGAATCTTTCCTTGTAAGCTTTTGAGTTGAGACACATTTCTAGGAGGTGGCATGTTGACAATAGCATCTATTTTCTTAGTATCCACCTCAATCCCACGATGCGAAACTATGAATCCTAATAGTTTTCCACTATCCACACCAAAAACACATTTTCGGGGATTCAAGCGCATGTGATATTTATGAATCCTTTCAAAGATTTGACGAAGGATCTTAATATGATCTATGCAGAGAATGGATTTGGCTAAAACTTCATCAACATAATCTTCTAAAATCTTATGCATGTAATCGTGAACGATAAGGGTCATCGCTCGTTGATAAGTTGCGCCGATGTTCTTAAGTCCGAAAGGCATCATTACCCAACAAAACGTACCCGAAGGAGTGGTGAAAGCAGTTTTGAATTGATCTTGAGGATTAATGAAAATTTGATTGTATCCTGAAAAACCATCCATGAAGGATAACAAAGCATGTCCTGCTGTAGAATCAACTATCATGTCAATGTTTGGGAGGGGAAAATCATCTTTCAAAGAAGCTTTATTTAAATCTCGAAAGTTAGTACGCATTCTTATTTTATTATCTGATTTAGCCACAGCGACAATATTTGAAATCCATGGGGAATAATCAATAGGGTGGATAAATCCAGCCTCCAATAATTTTTCAATCTCAGCCTTAACAAGCAAAGCCACCTTAGGATTCATTTTTCGAATCTTTTGTTTCACAGGCTTAGCATCAGGAACTAAGACAATATTATGAGTGACAATCTTAGGATCTATACCAGGCATGTCAGAATATGTCCAAGCAAAGATCTCAGGGAATTCACGCAATAAATCTTCATATTGTTTTTGTTCCTCTTCGTTCAGACATTTTCCAATTTTAATAACTTTTTCTTTGTTGCCAGAATCCATCTTAACATCAATGGTGTCGCTTATAAGAAGATTACTTTGTTGAGGAGTATCCTTTAATGAGGAAATTCTTTCACAATCTCATCGTTATCAGTCTCTTTTCCAAAATAGGCTTCAGTGTTCAAACAGTAAGGGAATCCCCTATTGTGATGATAACGAGGAAGAGTATCATATGCTCCTAAAAACTCAGCTAAAGCATCATCGATAGGAAAAACATCCAAAGCACAGGCATATGAAGGATCAATATACTAAGGGTGTCTCATTGGTAGAGATGTAGAAATAACATTAACACTAATACATGGTCTTCTAGAAGCTTTAGTGCACTTGCAGGGATTATAACCAAGTCCAAAGGCATAATCATAAAGATTATTCTCTAGAGGAACCTTTATTCCTTGTTCATGAGCGCCACAGCCATTTCCATTATACCCATGCTTAGCTAGAGTACGAAAACCACGACCATAACGATCAGCCATTTCAGAAAGAGAAGGTGGTTTTTCATAAGACAAAGAATCAAACCCTTCAAAATTGGAAGTATGAGGAGAAGAAGTTTGAGAAGCGGCCATGAAGTTATTGCTCATAGGCTCAGGTAATGTTGATTGATTTTTATCTTCTTCCTTCTTTTCAGCTTTAAGCTCTCTAGAAGGAACCTTATATTCACCTACAAAGGTGGGATTAAAATCAAGAGATCCCCAATCGTCTTCTGCGAGAACCTTCTCAGGATCAAAATCCTTCTTATGTGTAGATTCAAGTCGAGAAGAATCTTCTTTAGGAGCTCTAGACTCATCCAAAGAATTTTAATCATCAGAGAGCGAGGATTCATCGATAGGTATCTTATTTAAAGAGTCATCACTAGACGAGGAAGGCTTAGAAGAACCCCCTTTGGAAGTAGATGTTTGTAAACAAGCTTGGAAATTAGTATCACCTATCAAGGTATATGTCTTATTATTATAAATAAATTTAACTTGTCTATGCAATGTAGAGGGGACAGCTTGCATACTATGAATCCAAGGTCTCCCTAATAGCAAGTTGTATGTTAGATTTCCCGACATAACATGGATAGGAGTAGGCAAAGTAACAGGCCCCACTGTGATGGGTAAGGTGATAGTACCTAATGAATTTTTAGCCACATTATCAAAGCCTCGAATAGGACGAGAGTCAAGCTCAATTAGGGATGTATCCACATTTATCTTATGCAAGAGATTAATGCTACACACATTAAGACTAGAGCCATTATCTACTAGTGTTCGTCTTATAGCAGTATCATTTATGATAACCACAATCATCAAGGGATCATATTGATGTTGAATTTCACTAGTGGGCAACTCATCTTGAGTAAACACAATATGAGCTTTAGGATTCATCACAAAGTTAACCAAAGACACTATATTACTAGATGTATTCGGTGGAGGAACATTCAAATCTTTCAAAGCATCTTGTAACATTTTGTGATGAGCAGAAGAAGTTTGAATCAAATCCCAAAGGGATATCTTAGCAGGGGTAGCTTTAAGTTGTTCTATGAGATCATATTCCTTACTAAGAACTTGTGAAATACGTGGAGCTTGCAGAAGAATTGGTTGAGGATTAGGAAGAGAAACTGGACTAACCGGAGGAGGATTAGGCTGCCTATTATTTCTAGTATGATAAGTATGGGCAACCGCATGATAACTCTCTCTAGTTAATTGCTTGGCATAATTATAAGGACTTATAGGTTTTCTTCCTTGCACAGTGATGATAGGTTTATTTGGAGTAAGAAAAGAATCATACCCCCCTTGGACAGTAAGGAGAGGTGATTTAGGAACTTGAAAGGTGGTAGAAGGACAAGCACCTTGGACTTCAAAGAGAGGCTTATTATGCTCATTTAGGTTTATCATGTTAACTAATTTAGAAGTTTTGTTCTTGTTTAGAGATTTCGATAAAGCCACAAAGTCATCAAGAGCATGATCCAACAAAGCATGATCATATCTATTAAAAGGTTTATCTTTTGATTCAAAAGGAGACATCTCCTCATAGAGGGGATTATTGAAAACAACCATGTTACTAGATTCAGTGGAAGAGTTGATAGGAATGTACCCTTGAGAGGAACCATTCGACTTATCTTTCTCATCACAACGAAATGGCATAGTAACAAGGTTTATGAATTTTTGGTAAAATGAAGGTTTGGCCTCTTTAGGATTCAAAAACTCATCTAAAGCTTCATCCAATTCATCTTGGCTATAATCATAATCGGCATAATTGCATACATCATCATAAATATGAACATCTTGCAAATAAAAATCCGACATTTTGAAATAAAAGTTGCATAAAACTTAGACACACAATGCAAAGAAACAAAGAAACACACTCTTTTTTTTTTTTTTTCTTTTTTTTTTTGAAAATGAAACTTAAATGAAACACACTAAATCTAGATCTAGATCTAACAAATGCAATGCGAGAGAAAGAAATAATTCGTTTCACGTCGGGTTCACCAAAATGTGTGGGGGAAAAAGCGAGACTAGGCTAACATGTCCTAATCCTACCTTTTGACACACATTACGGAATACGAAAGAGCCTAGAGGTATCGCACAATTGGCTACTTCCTTTTGGTGAAAGAGAGAGCCACGGGCTACCTATTAGGGTTTCTATTCCTTTGTTGTAATTGAAAGGTAAGATTATGCAAGTTCAATTCCTAACCCCAAAATGCAAGTATGAACTAATAACAAGATTGCAGAATTGAACTTAAACAATGGAAAGCTGCAAACATAAGGACAAGACAAGAATACAGATGCGTACCCAAAGTCAAAATCTGAGTGAAAATGTTTGGGACGGGGGTGCGGGCGCCACTGTCCTGATTCTATTCCTGAAACTGCACCTGAAACTGCCACTTTGCAACTTGGAAAACTGTCGAAACTGCCAAAACTTGCTGTTTGTCAGGAGGAGGGTGCCCAGCACCCCTGTCCCAGGGACCAGGGCACCTAGCGCCCCTATCCTGGTAGGACCAGGGTGCCCCACGCCCCTATCCTGGTCTTCTGCTCTGAAACTTGGTGTATGGTTCAGTCTCCGTCTGCTTCTTTCGGATCTGCAACTTGCGGCGTCATCTGAATCCCGAAATCTGCACTTATATCTGAAAAGGTGTTTGGGCGGCTATATAGGTTTTGCCTTAGTCAAACCCCCGCTTTGGTGATTTCCACCTCCATGAATAGCCAAGTTGTATTGTAAAAGTAGTGTGTGTGCAAGATCTAAAATGCAAGTAAGCAAACTAGAGCAACCTAGAAAGTAAACCCTAATTACTTGTAAATGATAATGTAAATGCTCCAAATCAAGATGTAAAGAGATCTAAAGCATGAATACAAGTGATATAATGAGACTTATGCAAAGACATGAAAACAACATGAAATCATACCCAACCCCAAGGGAGGGGTACAAGCCAATCTTCAATTGGTGATCCCTTATTGCTCTTCAATCCCTTCAAAGCCCTAAAATGGATAAATGAAATTGATAGATGCTTGATAGATGGATGTTGAATGTTGTTGAAGTCTTCAAAGATCTGCTCTTTCGTTGCATAGAAGGTCTTGAAAACAAAATTCTGATCCTTTCTAATGAAGAAAGAGAGCTCTTATGTATGAAACCCTAGTTCTTAATTCCAACTTTTGGCCGACCTAGAGATTGAATATCCCGCCAATTTCTTGGGGTTAAGCTTTATTTTATGATTGGATCGCGCTCCTAAAATTTTGGGAAAAATGTCCGGGATCGTGTGCACTCCGGACGCCATGGTCCCAGCAACTTTTCACCAAATTTTCAGGGCCGTTGGATATGATGATTTTAGAGAGAATCCCAAAGTTACAGGTGATTTCGAGATGTTTTGACCCCCGAAATCAAGCCCCCAAGTTCAAAAGAAGGCCTAATTAGGGTTTTTGATTAGATGATGTATTGGAGGAATAAAATGAAAAGGGGCACACTTTAATGAAAGGGCCCACCTTTATGATGTGGAGGATGATGAAATAGGACCTTAGACCTAATTAATTTGATTAATTAAGTGCTAAAGGGGAAATGCAATGCAAAATGCAAACTGCGCCAAGGCGGGTGCTAAACTAGGTGTGAAATTGTACTGCTTTAGCAAGTGCGTACAATTTACGATGCTACAAGTATCAAGTTTGATTAAGTTATATTTGGGTTGAAATTAATAGACAACTGATTCATCCCCCCCCCCCTTAGTTTCCTTCGGATCCTAACAATTGGTATCAGAGCTAAGTCCTCTTTTTGCAGAAGTTTAACAACTTGAGGAGATTCTATGGCAACTAACTATTTCAAGGACAGTCCAAAACTTGATGGAACTAACTATGGTATACGGAAGATCAAAATGGAGACACATCTGAACTGCATTGGAAAAAGACATATGGGATGTTACACAGAATGGCTATGTTGGTCCTATGCCAGGTCAACCTAATCCACCTATATTGAGTAACGATCAGGAGAATGATTGCAAAGCAAGAGAATCACTTTTGAGCGCCTTGTTAGATCAGAAAATCATGGGATTATCAAATCGATCTACTGCCAAAGCTATTTGGGATAAATTGGAGACATTGAATGAAGTTTATTCCACTGTCAAAATTGCAAAACTGGAATGCTTCCGGGTCAGGTATGAAAATTTGAAAATGGAAGAAGATGAAAGAATTTTTTCTTTTATGGAAAGGGTTAATGAAATTGTTTTGGGAATAGTGTTGTGGAGGTTCCTTAAGTGAATATGAAATTGTTTCTAAAGTGTTAAGAGCATTGCCACCAGCATACAAAATGAAATTAACTGCTATTAATGAGCTAAGAACTATGCCTAATACATCAGTATCTAGAGATACCTTGGTTGGAAAACTTTCAGCATTTGAGCTTGAGGAATTTGGTCATGTTGTTACAATAAAGATAGATTTAGCTTTCAAAGAATCATCATCTACAACATCCTCATCATCAGCTGATAAATCTGATTAGAAAGAACTTTATGCAAGAGAACTTGAAGACATCAGGAAGGAAAATGAAGAACTAGAAGAACTTGAAGAACTATTTGCAAGGAAAATGCCTAAAGGTCCTATTGGAAGTAAGTATGAAGGTAAATCACCCTTTAAATGTTTTAACTGCAATAAAATTGGTCATATGGCATCTAGATGTCCTGACAGACATGCAATATTGAGAGAAGAAGCAAAAAGAACATATAAGCCTAACCCTAAATACTAGAGATACAGATTTAAGAAGAATAGAGATAAATCATGTTACTATGCTGATGAAGAAGTTACTAATGATTCTAATGAAGAACCTAGATACAATGGATGGGCTTTTGTTGCAATAGCAGAAGATTAATCAGCATCTACTATTCCACTAGTAGAGTAGGCCCTCGTAGCTAAAATTGAAGAAAAGGATGAATGGATTATAGATTTTGGATGTTCACATCATATGACTGGTGATAAAAGTAAATTCTTATCTTTTTAGGAATATAATTGAGGTCTAGTAAGATTTGGGGATGACAAAGCTTGCTTGATCAGAGGAAAAGGCACTATATCTTTTGATGGTAAGCACAATACTAACAATGTTTATTATGTTGAAGGTTTGAAGCATAATCTTTTGAGTGTTGGTTAATTAGTTGAAAAAGGATTTCAGTTACAATTCAAGAATGGTAAATGCAAAATCATGAACAAAACTGGTTTGAAAATTGCAATTGGTAATCAGACTAAAGGTAATATCTTTCATTTGAACAATAGGGAAAAGACTTGCTTGATTGCACATATTGATGAAAGCTGGTTATTGCATAAGAGACTCTATAATGTAAATTTTGATTGCATTGTGAAAATCAGTACAACCAAGGCAGTAAGAGATTTACCTAAGATTGTCAAACCCCACAATCCGGTATGTAAGGAATGCCAATTTGGAAAGCAAGTTAGAGCATCTTTTAAGAGTATTCCAGAGAAATCCAATAATGATCTTGACTTAATTCATACTGATTTATGTGGTCTGATAAAAATAAGAATTCTACAGAGAGATAGATACTTTATGTTAATCATTGATGATTATTCTAGAATGTGTTGGGTTACTTTTCTTAGGGAGAAATCAAAAGCTTTTGGGAAATTCAAATTAGTCAAGGCACTTGTAGAGAATGAAACTAGTAAGAAAATTAATTATTTAAGATTAGATCAAGGAGGTGAATTTACATCTAAGGAGTTCAATACATTTTGTGAAGTGAATAGAATTAGAAGATAACTATCAACACCCCAGACACCTCAGCAAAATGGAGTTATGGAAAGGAAGAACAAAACTATTCTAGATGCAGCTAGAAGCATGATATCAGAAGAAAATCTACCTCATGTGTATTGAAGAGAAGCAGTGAATACAACGGTTTACACTTTCAACAGAGTTCACATCAAAGGTGAAACTGGTAAGACACCCTATGAATTCCTACTCTTAAGTACTTCAGAATATTTGGAAGCAAATGTTACATTAGGAGAGAAGAGTATATTGGTAAATTTTTATCCTAGAAGTGATTATGAGATTTTGCCAACATCAAGATCTCAATGAAAAGTACAATAGAGAGACAAAATATAGGATAAGAATAAACTATATTCTCATCAATAGATAAATGATCAATTGTTCCATTTTCATACAATGTAGATGAGCCTACTTATATAGGCAAGTCTTGTGGATATGTGAGCACACAAACATGACATGTGGCTCAATAAAAAACAAGGGTAGGTAGGAAATAGGTGTGGGTAGGTAGGAGAAACAATATAATAGTCCACATGAGGTGGATCACCCACTAAATGTGGAGTGTAACAACAAGATCAACACCATAAAAGGTGGAAATTCTCCTACACACACTATCCCAATGTGGCACAAACACCCAAGTGTCTCATACCCAAACTACTATGAAATGCATTTCCTAAGTAAACTTAAGTAAAGTGTAATAATATCCATGATGAATAATTATTTACACCAACACCCCTCCTTAAGTGAAACTTAGGGGAATGCACTTAAGTCTACAATGCAACTAAGCAATGCAAGATGGGTCCCAGCTACTAGGCCATGTTAGGTACCCATGTACAAATGGGAATGCATGAAAACCAATGCAATGAAATCTCTCACAAAGTGGGGAAAGAGAGAAAAACCCAATGGAAAAAAACCCTCCCCCAAAAGAAAGATGAAAAACTAGATACAAAGTACTGTCATAGAAGTATGTGAAGGACAAAACCCCATGTGAGGAAAAATTCCCCCCCATATGAGAGAAGAAGAGAAGCTAGGAAGCCCCCCCTCAATGTGGAATCTGCACCAATGATATAAGCTCGATGTATGAAGAAACTGCTCCATGAATGTCGAACAACATTCCTCCCTTTAGGAAGAAACAAAACCAAAGGTGTATCCATGAAGTATCCCCAATCATGAAGGGAAGATGTATGAAGAAAACTCATGATGAAAGGAATCTCTGAAAAATGCTCAAGTGTCCCCATGTCAATACAGAAAGATACCCCCTCCAAAGGTGGTAAACTGTGCCACACTGCTAAAAAGGGCACTTCAAGATCTAGTGGAGATGGATGTAGAACATGTCCCAAAGACTCACATGTCTCCTCAAAAAATAAAGAGACCTCCTCCAACTGTTGTACATAAGTATCCACAATCATGTCAACCTCAAAAGAATGATTATGTAGAGAATGAAGAAGAGGGTCAGAGTGTTCCCTCGCTACAATCGAAGAAGGATCACCTTCATCAAAGAGAAGATGAATGTCATTAATGATGTCTCCCAAATCTGCAATGTAGGATTCCATAAATAAACCTGCAATGTCTATCAAGTAATCATCCCATGAATCTGAAGCTGGAAGACAATGAATATCCTGCTGCACTGAATCACATGAAAGTAAAACTGTCGCACTATCAGCAT
Source organism: Cryptomeria japonica (assembly GCF_030272615.1). Taxonomy (NCBI): domain Eukaryota; kingdom Viridiplantae; phylum Streptophyta; class Pinopsida; order Cupressales; family Cupressaceae; genus Cryptomeria; species Cryptomeria japonica. The sequence continues at coordinate 448,679,371 of NC_081413.1, read as the reverse complement.
CATCAAGTGCAATAGGTGATGTGATATCAATATGAGAAGATGAAATACAAGGCTCAAGAATGGGGTCACATGTGAGAATCCCCATGTTCAAGTGCCCAAAGTTCTCCTCAAAATCTGAACCATCACAAGAAGTGTGATTAACATGTGTAGAATCATCAAATGTGAAATTATCATCATCAATAAAATCTGAAAAAGGAGTATAACCGAGATGCATGATCAACCACCCCAGTCGCAATGATAGTTGTAGTCTCCAAGTCTCTAATGAAAACTGACTCAGGTGTGAACTCCACAACTCTCTTAGTTGCGCCATGTGTGATTTGATAGATAGAAAGGAGATTGTTTGTCAAGTGGGGTACACACAACACATCATTGAAGGAGCTATCCCCAATGTCAATAGATCCTTTCCCAATCACATCCATGTATGTATGATTGCCCATAAAAATCTATGGCATGGTGCAAGGCTCAAATGTAGAGAACATAGACTGTGAAGATGCCATATGATGAGAAGCCCCTAAATCTAGAAGCCATCTCTCTGAATCATGATTGATAGTAGCACATAGAGCTTTTCCTTTTCTTGTCCCAAAAGAGTGAGTCTTCCCACTTGTAGAAGACATGAATACTTGCCCTTTTCCTTTTGAATGTGAGGAAGTGGAAGTTGATGAATCATCCTTCTTGTAGACATTAGGCAAATCAATGTTATGCTTTCTGATGATATGTGTGAGCTCATCAATCCTCTTAGAATGGAAACGACGCTCCTCATGACCAAACTTTTTACAATAGGCACAAGTAGGTCTCTCCCTCTTTGCTGAATTATCCATCTTGGAAGAGGATGTATCTCCTTGTTGTGGAGAGGATGATGCTTTGTCCTTAGGCTTTGATTTCCATTTCTTCTTGTTTGAGTTGTCCTTTCCTTGATTTCCTTTGTTCCCTTGATTTGCCACTAATGCTTGAGACTTAGAAGCCTTAAGAATGCCCATGCTTATCAACTTAGTTTCTTCCATCATCAACATTTCATTGAAAGCATCAAATGTAGGCATTGTGTAGCTTGAACCCATTCTCATCCTATGGGTTTGGAAACTAGAAACAAATCATGCATATTATTATGGAAGCTTGCCTATCAAGTTGAATATCAATTGAGTATCCTTCTTATCAATGCCACAATCTTTGAGTTGTGCCCTCAACTCATTTGCCTTAGTGACATAATCTTGTATAGTATCAAAGTTCTTGGGATCTAACATGGTGAGATCACTATCAATCTGATATCCCCTAATCTCATCAACTTGACCATTTAAGTCTTGAAACTTTTGCCAAGCATCCTTGATTAGAGTACATTTATCAATATGAAAAATGAGATCCTTTGATACATACTTTCTTAAGGTACCAATTGCCATGATATTTTTAGTGAGCCAATCCAAGTGACCAACTGGATCAACCTTAGGATTAGCAGGAGCAACAATAGTTCCATCAATGTAATGAGTTAGTCCTTTTTCCATAAGTTTACTCCATGCATCAATTTTCCAAGTAGCATAATTATGAGGAGTTAAGAGAGGAAACTTAGAATAACCCATAGCAGCAAAAAGGAAGGAACACAAGAGCACAAAAGCACAAGAGACACCCTCCCAAATTCACTCAATCAAAGTACCCCCCAAAAAAATGATGATTTTGGCACTTTATATGTAGTGTGTGTACAATAGGCCACTTGCAAACAATGGCAAGGTGGAATTCTAATTTTGTTTTACAACTACCCCAATAGGCTGAGAACTTCAAAGCAAAAGATCAGAAAGATAGATCTATGCAATACAAATGCCAAATTGGCCAAATAAGACCACATGATGAAAGTACAATTTCTACCAACAATTGTTGCAAAATGATAGCATTTTCTAAGATTAGAAAAAAAATAATGCACTTTAAAAAAAAAATGGCACCTAAAAAGGAGTTCATATGAGCTCGAACAAAGACCTGGAAGTTGTAGAAACGGAGATTGGACATGTACAGTCACCAAAAACTGCAAAGTATGAAAAATCTATCCATCGAAATCAGAAAATAATTCCACCACGTGAAAGTACATGAAATTATAGCCCATTTCAAAAAAAATTGCACCAAAAGAGGAGCAAAAATGAGCAAGATATGGCCATTTGAAGTTGAACGGCAAAATCAAAAAGCTCAATTAGAGGGGCCTGCAAATATTTTTTTTAAATGATGACATCAGTGGACTGTAGGGTTAAATTTGACAGCCATATGACCATCACCCAAACTTCATGGGTGACTGGGCCCTGACGTGGCACTGACTATGCAAGTGATTTGGCAGGTGATGTGGCAGCCAATTGGGCTGTTGACGTGGCGTTGACTTGCGCTGCTGACTAGGCAGAAGGTACGGATCCCAAAAATAATTTCCAATTTTTTTATTTTTATTTTTTTTAAAATTTCAAACTGGAAAATAGTTTTCAGAAAAAAAAATATTTTATTTTTTGAAAAAAAAATCCGAAAATTCCATACTGTACTGCCCAAATTGGGCAAAAAATTTCCTCCACACCCAAAAATTGATTTTTGCCAAAATAGGTCGAATTTATACTTGATTGTTATGGAAATGGCCTCCCGGACGCAATGGTGAGGTCGAAAACGCTCTAAGATGCCTCCAAAAAATGCAATCCCTCATATCCGAAAATAGAAGCCTTCCACAATGTCTCCAAAAACCAATCAATGAAGCCCCAATGGCTCTGATACCATGTGAGATTTTGCCAAGATCAAGACCTCAATGAAAAGTACAATAGAGAGACAAAATATAGGATAAGAATAAACTGTATTCTCATCAATAGATAAATGATCAATTGTTCCATTTTCATACAATGTAGATGAGCCTGCTTATATAGGCAAGGCTTATGGATATGTGAGCACACAAACATGACATGTGGCTGAATAAGAAACAAAGGTAGGTAGGAAATAGGTGTGGGTAGGTAGGAGAAACAATATAATAGTCCACATGAGGTGGATCACCCACTGAATGTGGAGTGTAACAACAAGATCAACACCATAAAAGGTGGAAATTCTCCTACACACACTATCCCAATGTGGCACAAACACCCAAGTGTCTCACACCCAAACTACTATGAAATGCATTTCCTAAGTAAACTTAAGTAAAGTGTAATAATATCCATGATGAATAATTATTTACACCAACAGTGATGAAGGAATATTTCTTGGTTGTTCATCTAAGAGAAAAGCATATAAATGTTTTAATAAAAGATTGCAAAAAATCATTGAAAGTGCAAATGTGAGGATAGATGAACACTTTAGAAGAAATTCAAGGTCTATGGATTCTGAACCGGTAGTTGAGATAATCACAATTGAACCTATACAAAGTGCATCAGTATAGAATGTTGATCCAGTCACATCGGCATCATCTGAAAATCCCACAATGACTGAAGAACAACAACAAGTGAACACACCCAGGTATGTAAGATGGAATCACTCTGAAAGTTAGATAATTGGGAATAAGTATCAAGGACTTATGACAAGAGGAAGACTGACAAATGAAGAGGTTTGTTTAATTTCTCAAACTGAACCAGCATCTTTCATTGAGGCATGTGAAGATAAACATTGGATTAAAGATATGAAAGATGAATTGGAACAAATTGAAAAGAACAATACATGGACATTGGTTCCCCGACCTAAAAATAAAAAATGTAATTGGAACTAAATGGGTATTTAGAAATAAACTTAATGAAGATGGTAAGGTAATCAGAAAAAATAAAAGATTAGTGTGTAAAGGATATTCACAGAAAGAGGGTATTGATTACAATGAAACTTTGCACTGGTAGCTAGAATTGAGGCAATCAGACTATTTCTTGCATTTGCAGCACACAAGAACTATAAAGTATATCAAATGGACGTAGAATGTGCATTTCTGAAATGGTGATCTTGAAGAGGAAGTTTACATTGAATAACCTAATGGATTTTCATTGACAAATGACAAAGATATGGTTTTCAGATTAAGGAAATCTTTATATGGATTGAAGCAAGCTCCTAGAGCTTGGTATGCTAGATTGGGCAAATATCTTATGAAGCTTGGTTACACTAAAGGTAATGCTGACAACAACTTATATTTCAAAGTGACTAATGAAGATATTTTGGTTATTGAATTTTTTTTGATGACATCATTTTTGGAGGAGAAGATGGATTGTGTAAAGACTTTTCTAACAAGATGCAGGAAGAATTTGAAATATCTATGATTGGGGAGATAAAATTCTTTTTAGGATTGCATATTTCACAGACTGATAAAGGTATATTCCTATGTCAGTCAAAGTACTTGAAGGAATTACTGAAGAAATTTGGTATGGAAAACTCTAAACCGGTAAGTACTCCTATGGCTACAACTGATAAACTATCATTGAAGGATGATTCAGCTCTTGTTAATCTGACAAGATACAAGTCTATGATTGGAGGCTAACTGTATTTGACATAAATAAGACCTGATATAATGAATGTAGTGTGTATTGTTTAAAGATTTCAAAGTAATCCTAGATAAAATCATGAATCAACAGTGAAAAAGATTTTTTGGTATTTACAAGGCACAACAAATCTTGGTTTATGATATCCTAAAGATAAATTTTTTGATTTATGTGCATACATCGATGCTAATTGGGTAGAAGATGTGGATGACAGAAAGAGCACCACCGGTGAGGCATTCTTTCTTGGTAGCAGATTGATTTCATGGTTGAGCAAGAAACAAAGTTGTACATCATTATCAACAACAAAATCAGAATATGTTGCAGCAACAACTAATTGTACTCAGGTATTATGGATTAAGAAAATGTTCAAGGACATAAAGGTAAAATGCAAAGAACCTATAATCATCTATTGTGACAATTTAGCAGCAATTGATATATTTAAGAATCTGGTATTTCACTCTAAAACTAAACATGTTTCTATCAAATACAATTTTTTGAAAGAGAATGTTGAAGGAAAAGAAGTGAGATTGGTTTATGTGAATGCTAAAGAGTAGATTGTAGACATATTTACTAAGCCTTTGCCTAAGGAAACTTTTGAATATCTTAGAGAGTAGCTTGGGTTCATACCCTCATCCGTAGAGAGTTAGATAGTTGATGCTTGGCATCAAACCGACAAAATTTACAAAGAAACCTTTTTCCGGCTTTGATGGAGGAGAGCTACTTCTCAGGGGGAGTAGTTGGTATTTGTAATTGGCTCTATGAACTGGTTGTATCTAGAATTTGTATTGATTAAGCATTTGATGTCAAAGGTGGAGATATATCTATGGAAAAACATTAAAACATTATCCTTCGGGAAGAGATTATTCATTTGGGGAGAGATTCATACTCTCTACACTTGTATTTTAATTTCTGGTATTGATCTATTATAGAGATTGTTGGTTTTTTGTTTTTTGCATTTCTACTTTGGCACTTAGATGGTTTTTCCATCTTGTGTTGCTAGCAATGCCAAAGGGGGATATTGTTGGTACTATAGATATGGTGCATTGGTTTTGTCATTGATGTCAACACTTATCAACACTTATCCTTCTAGAGATCTTTGGTTATGTTCACCAGCAAGTTCAGTGACTTATGCAGTCACCGATATTTGGTTCACCGACATGTTATATCATTCACCGGCACTAAAGATGACTTGTTATCATCTGGAGATCACTTGGTTATGTCAAAGACATGGTTTGGACACTTTCTTTTGATGATTTGGTTATTGGTCAAATTGGGTTGACATATTTGTTGTTACCGGCAAATTGGTCTAGGTTATGGACCGATATGTGTTATCTATTCAAAATCACCACGATAGTTTATGGAGATGGTTTAATCAATTGGTATTATTGTTGAGCCGACATGATGCATTGCATCTTGACTTACTTGTTGTAATTGATTTTATTGTAATATGCTTAGTGAGCCGACCTACACATTTGGTCTTATGTTCTGGTATATATGTAATATCTCATTTGCGAGATTAATATATATATGTAATATGGTATGGTAAGGTTGTGATATTCATTATATGTGAATAGAAGCAGAGCTACTCACATAGACATCATTTAAAGATTCAAGGAAGGTTTGAAGGAGACAATCAAAGCTTAACCGGTACTGAATCTAGCATTGGAGATGCTACTTTGAGCAGAACATTATCATTGGATTTAATCATCCAATTGTAGTCAGTGAGACTCCCATTTTTGTGATTGAGTAGTGAGCTCTAGGCAACTGGCCTTTCTGCATGTGTAGACTCCATCTATATATGCATACTATCTGTTGTAGTATCATCTAATTGTGGGTAAGGTTTCCCACCATGTTTTTTCCCTTATAGGGTTTCCATGTACAAATTTTTGTGTTATGTGTTATGGATGTTGTTTATCTTTCTATTCCATGCATTAAGTTTCACCGATATTGATATTAACTATTAATTTGTTTACCGGAATTAAGTTTGGTTTACCGGTATTAAGTATCAATTTTGATTAAGTTATATTTGGGTTGAAATTAATAGACAACTGATTCACCCCCCCTCCCCTCTCAGTTGCCTCCAGATCCTAACAATATTGAATGCTTCAATTGTCTATCATAAAGTCTCAATCACTTTCTTATCAGATACAACTCCTTGATAGAATGATAACTAATGATATACTCCTCCTCTCAAAACATAAAATTACACATCAATTGATCTCCATAAAACATTGAATGTTGAAAATCTCAAAATTCAGACTTAGCAAAAATACTAAAAAGTATTACACATGACTATATAATGAAGCACACAAAATAACTATCCACAACCTGCATAATTCATAAATACATATATTGCTAAAGGAGAGCAAAACAAGTATCAAGAAGAACATATATATATATATATATATATATATATATAATTATGAACTAAACACCTTATCTTTTAGGAAATGTTGATACCAATAGCTATCGTGGAAATACCAAAATACATTTGTGCCAAAGAAACACTCACACTTCCATAATAACTTATGAATAAAGGTAACAAAAGAAGACATATAAGCCACTGACAACAATGCAAGTAGAAAACTTCACCGACGGCCTAAGAAAGGAAGATGAATGCACATGTCATGCTTGCCATGCTGGATGAATAGTCACGAAGGGACTAGCCACACTGACAATATGAAAATAAATCACCAACGCAAGTGGAAGACTCTCTCGCAGCTATATAACTTCAACAATTGAAAGAAAGAATAGAACTATCTTACATGTTGCAAGGACTATGTTGATTAAAGGAAATGTTGCATAGACCTTTTGGAGAGAAGTTGTAAGCACTGATGTTTAACAATTCAACTGGGTGCATATTAAAGGTGATTCTAATGAGACTCCTTATGAGCTATGGTTTGGTCATGTTCCTATAGTTAGATATTTCAGTTTTTGCAAGTAAATGTTATATCAAGATAGATGAGGATATAGGAAAGTTTGAAGAAATATGTGATGAAGGAATCTTCTTGGGATATTATACTAAGACCAAGGCATGTCAGTTTATAATAAGAGACTGAAGAAGATAGTTGAGAGTTCAAATGTGAAGGTAGATGAATGTGTTAGGTCCCGAAGACAACTGAGAGGGGGCGGGGTGAATCAATTGTCTAATAAATTCAACCAAAATTAACTTAGCCAAAACTTAATGCATAATATCGGTAAATCAAACTTTATGTCAATAGACAGTCTTAACAGTTAATTGTAGTACCGGTAAAGATTAATGCATGAAACAGAAAGACAATAACATCCAGAACACATAACACCAATATTGTAAGTGGAAACCCTATAAGGGAAAAAACCACGGGGGTAAACCTTACCCACAATCAGATGATACTACTCCAAATAGTATGAGTGTACAATAGGGGGTCTGCACATGCAGAAAGGCCAAGCACCTATAGCCCACTGCTCAATCACAAAATGAGAGTCACACTAACTACAATTGGATGATTAAGTCCAATGATAATGTACTGCTCAAAATAGCATCTCCATATGCTGGATTCAGTACCGGTTAGGCTCTGATTGCATTCACAAAAATCCTTCCTTCAACCTTGAAATGATGTCTATGTGTATAGCTCTGCTTCTTTTCATATATACCAAATTACAATCTCTTTTCTCACATATTTTAATCTCACAAATGAGATCTTACATTTATACCATAACCTAAGACCAACTAAGTAGGTCGGCTCACTAAAAGATATTACAATAAAATCAATTACAAATAAATCAATATCCGATGCATGATGTCGGCATCATTGCATTTACAATAATAATAAATCATATCCATAACATGCCATGCTGATCGGGAATCGATATACCTGTCGGTGCATATCCTAGAACTATTTATCGGTAACAACAAATATGAAAACTTGAATAAGCCAATGAACAAATCACCAAACCAAAGTGTCCAAACGATGTTTTCAACATAACCGGGTAGTCTCCAAGTGATTCTAAGTGTCGGTGAACATAACCAATCTCCAAGTGTTGATAAGTGTTGACAAGTGATGATAGGTGTTGACATCAATGATAAAAATATATCAACATATCCAAAATATCAACAATCTCCCCCTTTGGCATTGATGGCAAAACAAGATGGAAAAACCATCAAAGTGCCAAAACAAAAATGCCAAAAATTAAAAACCAACAATCTCCCAAAGAGATCATAACCATAAATCAAAATGCATAATATCTCTCCCAAAAGGAATAATCTCTCCCCAAGGGATAAAGTCTCTCCCTCTAGGAATAATATGTGTTTTCCAAGTGTTTTTCCATATCAATCTCTCCCCCTTTAACATCAAATACCAAAGCAATACAAAACAAGTTCAAATACAAATACCAACTCATTACAAAATATCAACTACTCCCCTTGAGAAGTAGTTCTCCTCATCAAAGCCATAAAAAAAGATTTATCTGTTAATTCTGTTGGTTGATGACAAACATCAATTGTCTAAGTCTCTACTGATGGGGATATAACCCCAAGTTTATCTCTGAGATATTCAAAAGTCTCCTTAGGCAAAGGCTTATTGAAAATATCTGCAATCTGCTCTTTAGTATTCACATAAACCAATTTCACTTCTTTTGCTTCAACATTCTCTTTCAGAAAATTCAATTTGATAGAAACATGTTTAGTTTTAGAATGTAGTACCAGATTCCTAGATATATCAATTGTTGTTGTATTATCACAATAGATATTTATAGGTTCCTTTCATTTTACCTTTATGTCTTTCAACATTTGCTTAAACCATAATACCTGTGTGCAATTTGTTGCTACTGCAACATATTCTAATTTTTTTGTTGATAAAGATGTACAACATTGTTTCTTACTCAGCCAAGAAATTAATCTGCTACTAAGAAAAAATGCTCCACCGATGGTGCTTTTTCATTCATCTACATCTCCTGCCCAATTTGCATCTGTGTATTCACATAATTCAAAGTTTTCATCTCTAGGATACCATAAGCCAAGATTTTTAGTGCCTTGTAAGTACCAGAAAATCCTTTTTACTGTTGATTCATGATTTTCTTTAGGATTACTCTGAAATCTTGAAACAATACATACTAAATTCATAATATCAGGTCTTGTTTGTGTCAAATACAATAAACCTCCTATCATAGACTTGTACCTAGTCAGATTAATAGGTGTAGATTTATACCTTAGTGATAATTTCTTTGTTGTAGTCATAGGTGTTCTTACCAGTTTAGAGTTCTCCATACCAAATTTCTTTAGTAATTCCTTCAAGTACTTAGATTGACTCAAGAATATACCTTTATCAGTCTGTGAAATTTGTAATCCTAAAAAGAATTTTATCTCTCCAATCATAGACATTTCAAATTCTTGTTGCATTTCATTAGATAAGTCTTTACATAATCCATCTTCTCCTCCAAAGATTATATCATCAACAAAAACTTCTATAACCAAGATGTCATCATTAGTCACTTTGTAATATAAGTTACTATTAGGATTACCTTTAGAAAAACCAATCTTCAAAAGATACTTATCCAATCTAGCATCCCAAGCTCTTGGAGCTTGCTTTAATCCATACAAAGCTTTACTTAACCTGAAAACCATATCTTTGTCATCTATCAAAGAAAATCCATCAGGTTGTTCAATATAAACTTCTTCTTCAAGATATCCATTCAGAAATGCACATTTAATATCCATTTGATATACTTTGTAGTTCTTATGTGCTGCAAAAGCCAAGAATAATCTAATTGACTCAATTCTAGCTACCGGTGCAGAGGTTTCATTGTAATCAATTCCTTCTTCCCGTGAATATCCCTTACATACTAGTCTTTCTTTATTTCTGACTACTTTACCATCTTCATTAAGTTTGTTTCTGAATACCCAGTTTGTTCCAGTCACATTTTTGTCTTTAGGTCGGGGAACTAATGTCCATGTGTTGTTCTTTTCAATTTGTTCTAATTCTTCTTCCATAGCTTTAATCTAGTGTTTATCTTCACATGCCTCATTAACTGATGCTGGTTCAATTTGAGAAATAAGACATACCTCTTGATTTCCCAGTCTTCCTCTAGTCATGAGTCCTTGATACTTGTTCCCAATTATATGATCTTCAAAGTGGTTCAATCTGACATACCAGGGTGTCTTTGTTTGCTATTGTTCTTGTTGGTATTCTGGTATGGTTTGTCATTGATGTCAACACCTACTAACTCTAGCACTTTGGAGAATTAGCAACATTCACCAGCAAGCAAGTGACTTATGCACAGTCACCGGTATTTGGCACACCGGTAGGATATAATGTTCACCGACACTTGGAATAGCATGGAAAATACTTGGTTATGTCGAAGACATCATTTGGACACTTTGTCTTGGAGTTTTGTTCATTGGCATATTCATATTTGCATATTTGCTATTACCGGCAAATAGATCCAAGATATACACCGACAGGTTTATCTTTTCTAGATCAGCATGACATGCTATGGAGATGTCTCATTATTGTTGTAAATGCATCAAGCCGACATGTTGAATCGGTTATTGTATCGGACATTGTCTTGTTTTTAAATTGATTTTATTGTAATATCCTTTAGAGCCGACCTACTAAAATTGGTCTTAGGTTATGATATAAATGTAAGATCTTATTTGTAAGATCATGTGTGGAATGTGAAAAAGAATTGTGTGAGGGTATATGTGAGAATAAGTAGAGCTATACATGCAGACATCATTTGAAGGTTGAAGGGGGTTATTTTGTGAAGACAATCAGAACTACAATGGTACTGAATCCAACATAGAAAGATGCTAATTTGAGCAGTACATCCTTATTGGATTTAACCATCCAATTGTAGTCAGTGTGAATCCTATTTGTGTTTGATCAGTGAGCTCTAGGCGCTTGGCCTTTCTGCATGTGCAAACCCCATTTGTATACACATACTATCTGCAGTAGTATTATCTGATTGTGGGTAAGGTTTCCCATCGTGGTTTTTCCCCTCACAATGTTTTCACATATAAATATTGGTGTTATATGTTGTGGGTGACTTTATCTTTTTGTTTCATGCATTAATCTTTACTGGTATTACAATTAACTGATAAAACTATCTATCGGCATAAAAGACTGGTTTACCGGTATTAAGTATTAAGTTGCTAAAGTTGTTTTTGGTTTGAATTTGTTAGACAACTAATTCACCCCCTCCCCCCACCCCCCTCTCTATTGTCTATGGGACCTAACAATTGGTATCAAAGCTTAGTCCTCTTTTTGTAGAAGTTTAACAGCTTGAGGAGATCCAATGTCTACTAACTATTTCAGGAAGGACAGTCCTAAACTTGATGGAACCAACTATGGCATATGGAAGATCAGAATGAAGACACATTTAAATTGCATTGGAAAGGACATCTGGGAAGTTACAAAGAATTGCAATACTGCTCCTACTCCCAGTCATCCTAATCCACCTACCTTGGGAAAAGATGAAGAAAATGATTGCAAAGCAAGAGAAGCACTTTTGAGCACATTAAAAGATCAACAAATCATGGGATTATCAAATAGATCAATTGTGAAAGCTATTTTGGATCATTTGGAAACACTAAATGAAGGAGATTCCACAGTCAAAATTGTAAAACTTGAAAGCTTCTGGGTTAGGTATGAAAATCTGAAAATGGAAGAAGATTAAAGGATTTCTGCTTTTATAGAAAGAGTTAATGAAATTGTTCTGGATATTAAATGTTGTGGAGGAACCTCAAGTGAAGATAAAATTGTTTCAAAAGTTTTAAGAGGATTACCACCGGCATATAAAATGAAGGTTACTATTATAAATGAGTCAAGAATAATGCCTAATACATCAGTAACTAGGGATACATTGATTGGAAAACTTTCAACTTTTGAAATTGAGGAATTTGGTCCTATTGCTACAATAAAGACAGATTTAGCTTTTAAGGCATCAACATCATTTGCACCATCATTTGACAAGTCTAATTGGAAAACCTTTTATGCAAGAGAACTTGAGGAAAGTAGGAAAGAAAATGAAGAACTTGAAGCACTATTTGCAAGAAAAATGCCTAAAGATCCAGTTGGAAGTAAGTATGAAGTTAAAGCACCCTTTAAATGCTTTAACTATAATAAGATTAGTCATATGGCTTCTAGATGCCCTGATAGACATGCTAGAATAAGAGAAGAAGCTAGGAGAACATAAAAACCTAACCCTAAATATCAGAGATACATATTTAAGAAGAATAAAGATAAATCTTGTTACCTTACTGATGAAGGAGTGACTGATGATTCTGATGAAGATCCGGCAGACAATGGATGGGTCTTTGTTTCTATAACATAAGATCAACCGGCACCTACTATTCAACTAGTAGTGCAAGCCCTGGCAGCTAAAGTTGAAGTTAAGGATAAATGGATCATTGATTCGGGATGCTCACATCATATGACTAGAGATAAAAGTAAATTCTTGAACTTTTAGGAATATAATGGAGGCTTAGTAAGATTTGCAGATGATAAAGCTTGTTTGATCAAAGGTAAAGGTACAATATCTCTTGATGGTAAGTATAATACTGACAATGTTTACTATGTTGAAGGTTTAAAACATAATCTTTTGAGTGTTGGTCAATTAGTTGAAAAAGGATTTCAGTTACAATTCAAAAATGGAAAATGCAAAATCATGAATAGAACTAGTTTGGAAATTGCAACCAGTAATCAAACTATAGGTAATATCTTCCATTTGAATAATAGTGAAAAGACATGCTTGATTGCACATATTGATGAAAGTTTGCTATGGCATAAGAGACTCTATCATATAAATTTTGATTGCATGGTAAAAATCAGTACTACTAAGGCAGTTAGAGATTTACCTAAAATTGTCAAACCTCACAATACAGTATGTAAGGAATGTCAATTTGGAAAACAAGTTAGAGATACTTTTAAAAGTATTCTAGAAAAATCAAATAATGCTCCTGACTTAATTCATACTATTTTATGTGGTCCAACTAGAACTAAAAGTTTGCAAGGTGATAGATATTTCATGCTAATCATTGATGACTACTCTAGAATGTGTTGGGTTACTTTTCTTAGAGAAAAATCAAAAGCACTCGGAAGGTTCAAACTGTTCATATAAATGGTAGAGAATGAAACTAGTAAGAAAATCAAATGTCTAAGATCAGATCAAGGAGGAGAATTTACATCTAAGAAATTTAATGCATTCTATGATGTATATGGAATCAGAAGACAGCTATTAGCACCCCGGACACCACAGCAGAATGGATTTGTTGAAAGGAAAAACATATCTTAGATGCTGCAAGAAGTATGTTATCAGATGTAAATCTACCATGTGTATTTGAGAGAGGCAGTCAGTATAGTGGTCTATACATTCAACAAAGTTCACATCAAAGGAGAAACTGGTAAGACTCCTCATGAACTATGGTTTGGTATTACTCCTACTCTTAAATATTTATGAATATTTGGAAGTAAAAGCTATATTATAAGAGATGAGTATATTGGCAAATTTGATCCTAGAAGTGATGAAGGGATATTTCTTGGTTATTCATCTAAGAGAAAGGCATATAGATGTTTCAACAACAGATTGCAGAAAATTGGTGAGAGTACAAATGTGAAGATTGATGAATGATTTAGAGGAACTTCAAGGTATATAGACTCTGAACCGGCAACAGAGATTCTAACAAATGAATCTACATTGAACTCACTAATAAATAATGAATATCTAGTTACACCGGTATCATATGAAAATTCCACATTAACTAAGGAACAACAGCAAACAAAGACACCTCAGTATGTAAGACTGAATCACTCTAAAGATCAGATAATTGGGAACAAGAATAAAGTAGTTATGACAAGAGGAAGACTAGCAAATGAAGAGGTATGTCTTATTTCTCAAATTGAACCATCATCAATTAATGAGGCATGTGAAGATGAACACTAGATTAAAGCTATGGAAGATGAACAAATGGACATTAGTTACATGGCCTAAAGACAAAAATGTGATTGGAACAAATTGGGTATTTAGAAACAAACTTAATGAAGATGGTAAGGTAATCAGGAATAAAGCAAGACTAGTGTGAGAGATATTCTCAGAAAGAAGGAATTGATTATAATGAAACCTTTGCACCGGTAGCTAGAATTGAGGCAGTTGGATTATTTTTGGCTTTTGCAGCACACAAGAACTACAAAGTATATCAAATGGATATTAAATGTGCATTTCTTAATGGAGATCTTGAAGAAGAAGTTTACATTGAACAACCTGATGGATTTTCTTTGATAGATAACAAAGATATTGTTTGCAGGTTAAGGAAAGATTTGTATAGGTTGACCAAGCTCCAAGAGCTTGGTATGCAAGATTGGATAAGTATCTTTTGAAGATTGGTTTTTCTAAAGGTAATGCTAATAACAACTTATATTATAAAGTAACAAATGATGACATCTTGGTTATAGAAGTTTTTGTTGATGATATAATATTTGGAGGAGAAGATGGATTATGTAAAAAAATTTCTATTGAAATGCAACAAGAATTTGAAATATCTATGATTGGAGAAATAAAATTCTTTTTAGGATTGCAGATTTGATAGACTGATAAAGGTATATTCTTGAGTCAATCCAAGTACTTGAAGGAGTTATTAAAGAAATTTGGGATCGAGAACTCTAAACCAGTAAGCACACCTATGACTACAAATGACAAATTATCACTTAGGGATGAATCTACACCTGTTAATCTAACTAGGTACAAATCTATGATAGGAGGTTTACTATATTTGACACAAACAAGACCTGATATCATGAATGCAATATGTATTGTTTCAATATTTCAGAGTAATCCTAGAGAAAATCATGAATCGACAGTAAAAAGGATTTTTCAGTACTTACAAGGCACAACAAATCTTGGATTATGGTATCCTAGAGATGAAAACTATGAATTATGTGCATACACATATGCAAATTGGGCTGGAGATTTGGATGATAGAAAAAGCACCATAGGTGGAGCATTTTTTCTCGGAGGCAGATTAATTTATTGGTTGAGTAAGAAACAAAGTTGTACATCTTTATCAACAGCTGAATCAGAATATGTTGCAGCAGCAACCAACTGTACACATGTACTATGACTTAAGCAAATGTTGAAGGATATAAAGGTAAAATGCAAGGAACCTATTGTTGGTATTTTGGTATGGTTTTGTCAATGATGTCAACACCTACTAAACACTTATCAACTTTGGAACTTTGGAGAATCAACAACATTCACCGGCAAGCAAGTGACTCATGCACAGTCACCGGTATCTAGTACACTGACAGGATATAATGATCACCGGCAATTGGAATGATATAGAAAACACATGGTTATGTCGAAGACATCCTGTGGACACTTTGTCTTGGAGTTTTGTTTATTGGTACATTAGCATTCACATATTTGTTGTTACCGGCAAATAGGTCCAGGGTTACATCGCAAGTTTATCTTTTCCAGATCAGCATGAAACGCTATGGAGATGATTAATTATTGTTGTAAATGCATTAAGCCGACATGTTGAATTGTTTATTGCATCGAATATTGTATTGTTTGTAAAATGTTTTTATTATAATATCTTGTAGAGCCGACCTACTAAAATTGGTCTTAGGTTATGGTATAAATGTAAGATCTTATTTGTTAAATCAAATGTGGAATGCAGAAAAAGGATTGTGTGAAGGTATATGTGAGAATAAGAAGAGCTATACACGTAGACATCATTTGAAGATTGAAGGAGGGTTTTTGTGAAGACAATCAGAACTACACCGGTATTGAATCCAACATATGAAGATGCTATTTTGTGTAGTACATTCTTATTGGATTTAACCATCCAACTATAGTCAGTGTGATTCCCATTTTGTGATTGAGTAGTGAGCTCTAGGCGCTTGGCCTTTCTGCATGTGCAGACCCCATTTATGTACACTTACTATCTGCATTAGTATCATCTGATTGTGGGTAAGGTTTCCCACCGTGGTTTTTCCCCTTACAGGGTTTCCATGTACAAATATTGGTGTTATGTGTTGTGGATGACTTTGTCTTTATGTTTCATGCACTAATCCTTACTGGTATAGAAATTAACTGTTCAAACTGTCGACCGACATATTGAACTGGTTTACCGGTATTAAGCATTAAGTTGGTTAAGTTGTTTATTGGTTTGAATTTATTTGACAACTGATTCACCCCCCCCCCCTCTCTCAGTTATCTCTGGGACCTAACAATTGGTATCAGAGCCTAGTCCTCTTTTGTTGAAGTTTAACAGCTTGAGAAGATCTAATGTCTACTAACTATTTCAGAAAGGATAGTCCTAAACATGATGGAACCAACTATGGCATATGGAAGATCAGAATGGAGACACATCTAAATTGGATTGGAAAGGACTTCTTGAATGTTACAAAGAATGGTTATACTGCTCCTACTCAGAGTCAGCCCACTCCACCCAACTTGACTGAAGATGAGGAAAATGATTGCAAAGCAAGAGAAGCACTTTTGAGCGCATTGTCAGATCAACAAATCATGGGACTATCAGATAGGTGTACTACTAAAGATATTTGGGATCATTTGGAAACACTAAATGAAGGAGATTCCATAGTCAAAATTGCAAAACTTGAAAGCTTCCGGGTAAGGTATGAACTTCTGAAAATGGAAGAAGATGAGAGGATTTCTGCTTTTATTGAAAGAGTAAATGAGAGTGTTTTGGGTATTAAATGTTGTGGAGGAACCTTAAGTGAGGATGAAATTGTTTCAAAAGTTTTAAGACGATTGCCACCGGCATATAAAATGAAAGTCACTACTATAAATGAGTTAAGAATAATGCCTAATACATCAGTAACTAGGGATACATTGATTGAGAAACTTTCAGCTTTTGAAATTGAAGAATTTGGTCCTGTTGCTACTATAAAGACAAATTTGGCCTTTAAAGCATGAACATCATCTTCTCCATCATTTGATAAATCTTATTGGAAAGCCTTTTATGCAAGAGAACTTGAAGAAAGCAGGAAAGAAAATGAAGAACTTGAAGAACTTGAAGAACTTGAAACACTATTTGCAAGGAAAATGCCTAAAGGTCCAGTTGGAAGTAAGTATGAAGGTAAAGCACCCTTTAAATGTTTTAACTGCAATAAGATTGGTCATATGGTTTCAAGATGCCCTGATAGACATGCTAGACTAAGAGAAGAAGCTAGAAGAACATACAAGCCTAACCCTGAATATCAGAGATACAGATTTAAGAAGAATAAAGACAAATCTTGTTACATTGCTGATGAAGGTGTGACTAATGATTTTGATGAGGATCTGACAGACAATGGATGAGTTTTTGTTGCTATAATAGAAGATCAACCAACACCTACTACTCAACCAGTAGAAGAGGCCTTGGTGGCTAAAATTGAAGTAAAGGATGAATGGATCATTGATTCTGGATTCTCACATCATATGACAGGAGACAAAGGTAAATACTTGAACTTTCAAGAATACAATGGAGGCTTAGTGAGATTTGGAGATGACAAATCTTGTTTAATCAAAGTTAAGGGTACAATATCTCTTGATGGTAAGCATAACACTGACAATGTCTACTATGTTGAAGGATTAAAGCATAATCTTTTGAGTGTTGGTCAATTAGTTGAGAAAGGATTTCAATTACAATTCAAAAATGGAAAATGCAAAATCATGAATAGAACTAGTTTGGAAATTGCAACCGGTAATCAGACTAGAGATAATATCTTTCATTTGAATAATAGTGAAAAGACATGCTTAATTGCACATATTGATGAAAGTTGGTTATGGCATAAGAGACTTTATCATGTAAACTTTGATTGCATGGTAAAAATCAGTACTACTAAGGCAATTAGAGATTTACCTAAAATTGTCAAACCTCACAATATAGTATGTAAGGAATGTCAATTTGGAAAACAAGTTAGAGCTAGTTTCAAAAGTATTCTAGAAAAATCCAATAATGCTCTTGATTTAATTCACACTGATTTATGTGGTCCAGCTAGAACTAAAAGCTTACAAGGTGATAGATATTCCATGCTAATCATTGATGACTATTGTAGAATGTGTTGGGTTACTTTTCTCAGAGAAAAATATGAAGCACTGGGAAAGTTCAAATTATTCAAAGCAATGGTTGAAAATGAAACCGGTAAGAAAATCAAATGTTTAAGATCAGATCAAGGAGGAGAATTTACATCTGGGGAGTTTAATACATTCTGTGAAGTAAATGGAATCAGAAGACAACTATTAGCACCTCGGACACCATAGTAGAATGGAGTTGTTGAAAGGAAAAATAGAACTATCTTGGATGCAGCAAGAAGTATGTTATCAGAAGAAAACCTACCACATGTATATTGGAGAGAGGTAGTTAGTACAACGGTCTATACATTCAACAAAGTTCACATCAAAGGTGAAACTGGTAAGACCACTCATGAACTATGGTTTGGTAATGCTCCTACTCTTAAATATTTCAGAATATTTTTGGAAGCAAATGTTATATTAGAAGAGATGAGTATATTGGGAAATTTGATCCTAGAAGTGATGAAGGAATATTTCTTGATTATTCATCTAAGAGAAAGGCATATAGATGTTTTAACAAAAGATTGCAGAAAATTGTTGAAAGTACAAATGTAAAGATTGATAAACAATTCAGAGGAACTTCAAGGTATATAGACTTTGAACCGACAACAGAAATTTTGACAAATGAACCTAAACTAAATCCACTGGTACAAAATGAAGATCCAATTATCCTGGTATCATCTGAGGATTCCATAGTAACTGAGGAATAATAGCAAACAAAGACACCCCAGTATGTGAGACTGAATCATTCTGAAGATCAGATAATTGGAAACAAGTTTAAATGAGTTATGACAAGAGGAAGATTGTCAAATGAAGAGGTATGTCTTATTTCTCAAATTGAACCATCATCTGTTAATGAGGCATGTGAAGATAAATTTTGGATTAAAGCTATGGAAGAAGAATTAGAACAGATTGAGAAAAAACAACACTTGGACATTAGTTCCTCAGTCTAAAGATAAAAATGTAATTGGAACCAAATGGGTATTCAGAAAAAAACTTAATGAAGATGGTAAAGTTGTCAGAAATAAAGAAAGGCTAGTGTGTAAGGGATATTCTCAGAAAGAAGGAATTGATTACAACGAAACCTTTGCATCCGTAGCTAGAATTGACGCAGTCAGATTGTTTTTGGCTTTTGTAACACACAAGAACTACAAAGTTTATCAAATGGATATTAAATGTGCATTTCTGAATGGAGATCTTGAAGAAGAAGTGTACATTGAACAACCTAATGGAGTTTCTTTGACATATGACAATAATATGGTTTGCAGGTTAAGAAAAGCTTTGTATGGATTGAAACAAGCTCCAAGAGCTTGGTATGCAAGATTGGATAAGTATCTTTTGAAAATCGGTTTTTCTAAAGGTAACGTAGACAACAATTTATACTATAAAGTGACTAATGATGATATCTTGATTATAGAAGTATTTGTTGATGATATAATCTTTGGAGGAGAAGATGGATTATGTAAAGAATTTTCTATTAAAATGCAGCAAGAATTTGAAATGTCTATGATTGGAGAAATAAAATTCTTTTTAGGATTGCAAATTTCACAGACTAATAAAGGTATATTCTTGAGTCCATCCAAGTACTTAAAAGAGTTACTAAAGAAATTTGGGATGGAGAACTCTAAACCGGTAAGCACTCCTATGACTACAAATGACAAATTATCACTAAGGGATGAATTTACACCTGTTAATCCAACTTGATACAAATCTATGATAGAAGGTTTACTGTATTTGACACAAACCAGACCTTATATTATGAATGCAGTATGTATTGTTTCAAGATTTCAATGTAATCCTAGAGAAAATCATGAATCAACAGTAAAAAGGATTTTCTGGTACTTACAAGGCACTATAAATCTTGGATTATGGTATCCTAGAAATGAAAACTTTGAATTATGTGCATACATAGATGCAAACTGGGTAGGAGATGTGGATGATAGAAAAAGCATCACCAGCGGAGCATTCTTTCTTGGGAACAGACTAGTTTCTTGGTTGAGTAAGAAACAAAGTTGTACATCTTTATCAACACCAGAATCAGAATATGTTGCAACAACAACTAACTGTACACAGGTACTATGGCTTAAGCAAATGTTGAAAGACATTAAAGTAAAATGCAAGGAACCTGTTACTATCTATTGTGATAATACTGCAGCAATGGATATATCTAAAAAACTGGTATTACATTCTAAAACCAAACATGTTTCTATCAAACTGAATTTTCTAAGGGAAAATGTTGAAGCAAAGGAAATAAAACTAGTTTATGTGAATACTAAAGAGCAGATTATAGATATCTTTACTAAACCTCTGCCTAAGGAGACTTTTGAATATCTCAGAGATCAGCTTGGGGTCATACCCCCACTGGTAGAGACTTAGGAAGTTGATGATTGTCATCAACCGACTGAATTAACAGAGAAATCTTGTATTCTGGCTTTGATGGGAAGCTACTTCTCAGGGGGAGTAGTTGGTATACTAAAGTGATTGGTATTTTGTATATGAACTTCGCTTGGTAAGATGTTTTATTGTAACTTTGGCATTTGATGTCAAAGGGGGAGAGATTGGTATGAAAAAACACAAGGAAAACACATGTTGCTCCCAGGAGGAAAGATTGTTGTTTGGGAGAAATTATTACTCTTTGTATATGTATTTTGATGATCTCTTTTATGGAGATTGTTGTTTTTTGGTATTTGGCATTTTTGTTTTGGCATTTTGGTGGTTTTTCCATCTTGTGTTGCCATCAATGCAAAAGGGGGAGATTGTTGGTATTTTGGTATGGTTTTGTCATTGATGTCAACACCTACTAAACACTTATCAACTTTGGAACTTTGGAGAATCAACAACATTCACCGGCAAGCAAGTGCCTCATGCACAGTCACCGGTATCTAGTACACTGACAGGATATAATGATCACCGGCAATTGGAATGATATAGAAAACACATGGTTATGTTGAAGACATCCTGTGGACACTTTGTCTTGGAGTTTTGTTTATTGGTGCATTAGCATTCACATATTTGTTGTTACTGGCAAATAGGTCCAGGGTTACATCGACAAGTTTATCTTTTCCAGATCAGCACGACACACTATGGAGATGATTAATTATTGTTGTAAATGCATTAAGCCGACATGTTGAATTGTTTATTGCATCGAATATTGTATTGTTTGTAAAATGTTTTTATTGTAATATCTTGTAGAGCCGACCTACTAAAATTGGTCTTAGGTTATGGTATAAATGTAAGATCTTATTTGTTAAATCAAATGTGGAATGCGGAAAAAGGATTGTGTGAAGGTATATGCGAGAATAAGAAGAGCTATACATGTAGACATCATTTGAACATTGAAGGAGGGTTTTTGTGAAGACAATCAGAACTACACCGGTATTGAATCCAACATATGAAGATGCTATTTTGTGCAGTACATTCTTATTGGATTTAACCATCCAACTATAGTCAGTGTGATTCCCATTTTGTGATTGAGCAGTGAGCTCTAGGTGCTTGGCCTTTCTGCATGTGCAGACCCCATTTATGTACACTTACTATCTGCAGTAGTATCATCTGATTGTGGGTAAGGTTTCCCACCGTGGTTTATCCCCTTACAGGGTTTCCATGTACACATATTGGTGTTATGTGTTGTGAATGACTTTTTCTTTATGTTTCATGCACTAATCCTTACCGGTATAGCAATTAACTGTTAAAACTGTCTACCAACATATTGAACTGGTTTACCGATATTAAGCATTAAGTTGGTTGAGTTGTTTATGTTGGCATATGCACACTCCAATGAGACATTGTATGTGATTGAAGGTTTTGTCATTGATGGCAACCTTGCAATCTTATGGCATCGGCAAAAGCATTATACCGGCATCAGTAGATCACAGTCTACACCGATATTCAGGACACCGGCACCGGCACAGAAGAAAGGAAGTATACCAGCACAGAGGCCGATAGGATGTTGTTATATTTTATTTTGTTTATTATTATAAAAATGTGTAAGCCGACTTGGCAAATCGTAAAATGACTCTTATATATAAAAGAGATCATTGTAGACATTTGAAGGGTGATGTACAAGGAATATAGAAAAATATTAGGTAGAACTATTGTGCGAAATATAGGTTAAGGGGTATATGTAAAGAACAGAGTAGGAACCGGTACTGAATTTGGCATTGAAGATGCTATTGTAAAGCAGTACAAGTTATTGGATTTGTATAATCCTTATTGTAAGTCACTAAGACTTCCCATTGAGCAGTGAGCTCTAGGCAGTTGGCCTTCCTGCATGTGCAGGCCCCTATTGTAAGTAATATTCTCTTATTGGCCAGTGAGTGAATATTGTGGGTCACAAATCCCATTGAGGTTTTTCCCACACTGGGTTTGCTCATTAAAATCTTGTGTTATGGTGTGCTTTTCATGTGGATGTTCTTGATTCTGTTTATTGCATTATTTCTTGCATACCGATACACTGTTATATTATGTTCTGCATGTTTTAAGTTAAGAAATTTCATTAACCAGTTAGATAACGATTCATCCCCCCCTCTAAGTATCTGTGGGATCCCTAACAATTGGTATTAGAGCTTGGTCCTCTATTTTCAGAAGCCTAACAACTTGAGGAAGATCTTGACACCGGTAAAGATGGAAAATCTAATGAAGCAACTTGAAGGAGTTCTTACAGACTATGATGCAGAGAAATTGAAAAATATCAAATTAGAAGATTATTTAAGGGCAGCTCAGGACATCATTCAGGTACCTCAAGAAAATTTTAATGTTGCAAGAAATAAGAGAAGAGAACTTTGTGAAAAATTGCAAAATGAGAATGATGAAAAGGAATCACTTAATGATATGATAAGCAAGTCGAAACAAGAGATCATGACAACAAAAAATGAAATGCAAGATATGACTATGAGATTTTGCAAAGAGATTGAGGATAGGAAGAAGAATGAAGAAGAATTGACCAGAAGACTAAGTGATGCAGCAAATGAGAACACAAGACTTAGCTATGAAAATGACATGTTGAAGATAGATTTGATGCATACCCAGAATGACTCAAATGAACTAATGAGACAAAAGGAAGTCATAGAAAGAGAACTAGAAACTGCAAATCAACACAAAGAAAAATTCAAGAGAAGCTCAGAGGAACTTGGCACCTTGCTGAAGAATCAAAAACCTAAAGGTGACACTTTTGGAATTGGCTTTGAAATTGGTGAAAGCTTCGGTACTACAAATACTTAGGATCACAACAAACTGGTAAGACAACCTAATGCTTATAAATTCAATGGAAAATGCTTTAACTGTAATAAGTATGGTCATAGAGAAAATGAATGTAGATCTAGAAATTATCAAAATATCAACACACCCACCGGTCAATGTTCTAAATGCAACAAAGTAGGTCACAATTCTTAAAACTGCAGAATGAATGTGAGATGTTATGTTTGTGGAAGATTTGGAAATTTATCTAATCAGTGCAAAACACAACCTGGCATAGGTTATGGGAAAGCTATTCAGAAGAATAATGTAACTTGTTATGCATGTAACAAGATTGGGCATATTGCTAAATTTTATAGAAGTAAAGGAACACCAGTAGACAACAAAAATTCCAGCTTGAAAGGTAAAGAAAAAGTTGAAGAGGTTAAGCAAGAATTCTCTAAACAATGGATTAGGAAAGCTGATCTAAACATTGGGAATACTCCTCCACTGGTAGAACCAACCAATGCTTCACCGGCAAGACAAAGTGATGCTTCACCAGTAGGACAGAGTAGTGCTCCACTGACAGGAAGTTCTTCATCAAATTGAAGAAAGTTTCTTTGAGGGTTTGGCAATCTAATGACACATGTATTATTATTCTCTCGGTTAGAGATAAGAAGTTGAAAATTACTTATTACCGGCAAACAATGTTAAGTGAATACTTAACTGGCATGCAATTAATGTGGTAGATGGCGAATAGACACTATAAAATTAAGGTTTTGGCTCCATTTCATTTCACTGAGATTTCAAATTTACGAAGAGTGTGAAGATTCTGAGCTAAGGCATTTTGAGCAAGAAGCAAGAACACTCCAAGCAATCATCCATCCAAGGTAGTAAAAGGTATTTAGTCATGGCATCCACCTCTGCAATTGAATATATAGAAAACCCAACTATTGTTGAAGTAATAAAAAGACCCAGGCCCATATTTCAGTTAGTTCCTGAGATAGCAAAGAAGGATGATACCTTAGGTGCTTTTTCTCAGATTCCTAAGGGAGTTGTTTATGTTGAAGACCCTAGAATGTACATCCACTGCAACATTGAAGAGTTAGGAGATGAAGAAATTAAAACCATGTATAAAACCATGATATGTGATAATACTGGCAATATAAAAGATGAACACAAGATCATTGAGACCCTAAGATTTACAGAGATCCTTAGTATTCCTGAATTTCCCAAGGATGTGATTAGGATAGTCTTAAGCAGGGTACATGGAGAATTTTTCTAGCTAGATGCAATCCACAAGATCACCAAGGAAGCTGTGAAAGTTGTCACAGGGTTACCGGCCACCAGTAAAAGACCAAATAAAACCAAGAAGGTTTCCAATGACCTAGTTATACACCTAACTAGTGCAACATTTGACAAGAGGTCCCTAAGAGTCAATGATGTAACAGATATCAATGTGAGATTCATCAGCATGATATTAGGATATAAAGCTACTCATGCAAATAGACTTTATTTAGTCTCAAGCTTATGCATTAAGAGCGCTTATGACATGGTCACAGACAATGCAAAAATTGATATATGTGAATGGTTAAAAGATGAATTAATTGACAACCTTGGAAAGATCAAGAAGGACAAGAAAGGAACTTTTAGGTTTGGAAATCTGTTAGTATGTTTGATGCTACACATAACAAAATAGGTTCCCAGTATAGGTTACAAAGAACTTGGATATGATATACCGATAGGCAAACAATTAACAGAACTTTTCAATAATATGGGTGAGAACAAGGAAAACAGTATTCATGACTTTTTTCAAGCATTAAAGACCAAAATGAAGAAAAGAATAAGGTTATCACAGAAGATTGTAGATAAATACAAAGATGAAATATGCTTTGTAATCAAGAAAGATGAAATCTGGATGGAAGCGGTCATCCCAGGGATAGTTTGGGTAACCAAGATGGGCTATGAAATAGATGATCATGTAGTTGAAACATATGCTAAAGCACTTCTAGAAGCCCCCAGAGAACCTAAAGAAGAAGTATTTGGTAGTGCTGAAACCATAGAAAGTCAAATACAATCTAAGAAGAGAGTGAAAAAGGTTGAGGTAGTTGTGAGGAAAGCTTCTAGACAAGCAAAAGCCATCAAAGAAGATGTATTCAAGAAAATTGGTATAACAGAGGATGAGTTAGCAGCTCCACAACCTGAAACTCACCTATCACCGGTAGGTACTTCTTTAGGAAGTGACATGCCTGCAACTTTCAAAAGAATTGTAAGGAAAAGAGATCCCTCACTGGCAACCACACCCTCACCCAGGAGGACAAGACAAAAGCAACAAGTAGTGAGATCTCCGATAAGAAAGGCCACACCAAAGAAGAAATTGACACCCAAAAAGATGAAAAGGACAAACAAAGACTTGGCTCCTCTTGATATACTGCTGAATGAAATCATAGAGGAAGGTAAACTGAAAAACATAGAGGAAATATATGACACTCTAACAGCTGATGAAAAAGAGCAAGATGAAAATAGTGTTATATTACACATGGATATGTATAAGAATTTTTTAATGGAAGTAGTCAATGAAGTTCCAGGTGAACTATTCAAAAGACTAGAAGCAAGAAGACAAGCAATGATAGAACTAGACAAGAAAATAAAGATTGGAAAACTACTTGTTGTATATCCGATAAACCCTCCACAAGAAATTGATGACCTAATTGCTCAAGCTAACCAGACAGTATTTTCTACTGCACACTGGCACGTTGCTTTAATGGTAGGAAGAGTTAATGAGGTAATAGAGGAGACAGAAGATGGATGGGATATATTCTTGGTTGAGAAAGAAAAACAAGAAGAGTACAAGAACCCCAAACCCATAAAAGTTTATTAGAAAGATAGAGACAAGGGAAAAGGAAAAGTTGGTGGACCACCTAGTATCAAGGTTAGAGACAACTTACCCCCACCTCCTTTAAATACTCCACCGATAAAAACTACAACTACAGATGATCAACCGACAATTGAGAGTATTGTAGAGGATAATAATCCTAATCTTGAATTCCTATATACTGTGAATGTTGATACTCAGAAGATCAACATAATGGTAGACAAAGATTCAACTGATAAGGCTAATATGGATAGTGAGCCTCCGGTAGCAGGGGAAACTGATAAACTGGAAGAAGATAAAGAGCAAAAGGTAGAGACTGAGACATAGACTGAGGCATTGAAACAAGCATAACAAAAGGCTCTGGAACAGCAGCAACAACATCAATAGGAATAGGTATATAAGGAAACAGTGCCACCGACAACTAGTGAAAAACCAGTGCTTAAAGAAATGCAGACACAAACAGACCTACCAGAGGTCAATACAAGCTTGGTTACTTCCATTGGTACTCAGATTGTTGGATCATCATCAGGATACAAATCAACAAATGTGACTGAGGTGCTATTAGATTCGATCAAGAAAATAACAGACTGCGGCTCACAAGCTTACAAAGCAATTGATGATTCCATACCAATTTTGAAGGTAATTGCTCCTAATAGTAATATAGACAATAAAGATTCTTTTGGACAACTAGATACACTGTGTAAATATATCTCAGAAAACATTGAGAAAATAAAAGAAGAGTCAGTGAAGGATAAAGTAGAAGTTGAAAAATAGAAATTCTTTGATGAGCAAATAAAGAAGTGTAATAGAGATTTTGACACACTTCTACCGAAATTATGTAATTTGTTGAAAGAGTACAAAAATTTGTACAAAGATACCTGTAAAACAAACTTTTTGACTATAGATATAGACAAGAAAATGAGCAAGGTACAGGATGAAATCAATAAACTTGCAGACAGTTTTGTTAACTCACCTGATACACTATTAGTTTTTGAGGAGAAGATAACAAATTTTGAGGAAGAACTATTCAAATTGGAAAGAGAAAAAGGAAGAAAAATAAGTAAGGCAAAACATTTGAGATCAAAACTAAGTCCAAGATTGGACTATCTAGCATCTCTACAGAAGGAAATTTCTAAGGCACTAATATAGGGAAGTGAAACACCGACAGAGCATTTGCAGCATCTCATCGGTACAGTGAAGAGAATAGAGACAACAATAAAGGATAGCAAGAAGTTTATGGATAGTATAAACTTGATTTTGGGAGATCTTTTTCAAATTGTAGCTACCCAGTTACAAGGTTGAAACTACAAACTCTACTAACATCTTGACAACCTTTGTCATTGATGCCAAAGGGGGAGTAGTGGGATGAGAAAATTCAAATCATAGGATAGGAACCATATGCTCAAGGGGAGCACACACATTTTTGGTAACATTTTTGGACTACACATTTTTGGATACATTTTTTTTGAAATTTCTCATGAGTGTTGCCATCAATGCCAAAGGGGGAGATTGTTGGCATATGCACACTCCAATGAGACATTGTATGTGATTGAAGGTTTTGTCATTGATGACAACCTTAAAATCTTATGGCACCAGAAAAAGCATTATACCAGCATCAGCAGATCACAGTCTACATCGGCACCAGCACAAAAGAAAGGAAGTATACTGGCACAGAGGCCGACAGGATATTGTTATATTTTATGTTGTTTATTATTATAAAAATGTGTAAACCGACTTGCCAAATTGTAAAATGACTCTTATATATAAAAGAGATCATTGTAGACATTTGAAGGGTGATGTAGAAGGAATATAGAAAAATATTAGGCAGACCTATTGTGCGAAATATAGGTTAAGGGGTATATGTAAAGAACAAAGTAGGAATCGGTACTGAATTTGGCATTGAAGATGCTATTGTAAAGCAATACAAGTTATTGGATTTGTATAATCCTTATTGTAAGTCAGTGAGACTTCCCATTGAGCAGTGAGCTTTAGGCAGTTGGCCTTCCTGCATGTGTAGGCCCCTATTGTAATTAATATTCTCTTATTGGCCAGTGAGTGAATATTGTGGGTCACAAATCCCACCGAGGTTTTTCCCACACCGGGTTTCCTTGTTAAAATATTGTGTTATGGTGTGCTTTTCATGTGGATTTTCTTGATTCTATTTATTGCATTATTTCTTGCATACCGGTACACTGTTATATTATGTTCTGCATGTTTTAAGTTAAGAAATTCCATTAACCAGTCAGACACTGATTCACCCCCCCCCCCCCCCCTCTCAGTATCTATGGGATCCCTAACAGTTTATTGGTTTGAATTTATTTGACAACTGATTCACCCCCCCGCTCTCAGTTGTCTTTGGGACCTAACACCTATTACTATCTATTATGATAACACTGCGGCAATTGATATATTTAAGAATCCAGTATTACATTCTAAAACCAAACATGTTTCTATCAAATTGAATTTTCTAAGGGAAAATATTGAAGCAAAAGAAATTAAAATGGTTTATGTGAATACTAAAGAATAGATTGTAGACATTTTCACTAAACCTCTACCTAGGGAGACTTTTGAATATCTCAGAGACCAACTTGGGTTCATACCCCCACTGGTAGAAACTTAGACAGTTGATGATAGTCATCAACTGACAGAAATAATAGAGAAATATTTTACTCTGACTTTGATGAGAAAGCTACTTCTCAGGGGGAGTAGTTGGTATAGTGAATTGGTTGGTATTTTGCGTCTAAAAAATGGTCTTTATATTACTCTGGCATTTTGACATCAAAGGGGGAGAGATTGGTATGGAAAAACACAAGGAAAACTCATGACTCTCCCGGGGGAGAGATTGTTACTTTGGGGAGATTATTGGTTTTTTGGTATTTGGCATTTTTGTTTTGGCACTTTGATGGTTTTTCCATCTTGTGTTGCCATCAATGCCAAAGGGGGAGATTGTTGGTATTTTGGTATGGTTTTGTCATTGATGTCAACACCTACTAACTCTAGCACTTTGGAGAAACAACATTCACCAGCAAGCAAGTGACTTATGCACAGTCACCGGTATTTGGCACACCGACATGATATAATATTCATCGGCACTTGGAATAGCATGGAAAACACCTAGTTATGTCGAAGACATCGTTTGGACACTTTGTCTTGGAGTTTTGTTCATTGGCATATTCGTATTTGCATATTTGTTGTTACCGACAAATAGGTCCAGGATATACACCGTTAGGTTTATCTTTTCCAAATCAGCACGACACGCTATGGAGATGTCTCATTATTGTTGTAAATGCATCAAGCTGACATGTTGAATCGATTATTGCATCGGACATTGTCTTGTTTGTAAATTGATTTTATTGTAATATCCTTTATAGCCGACCTACTAAAATTGGTCTTAGGTTATGATATAAATGTAAGATCTTATTTGTAAGATCATGTGTGGAATCCAAAAAAGAATTTTGTGAAGGTATATGTGAGAATAAGAAGAACTATACACATAGACATCATCTGAAGGTTGAAGGAGGTTTTTTTATGAAGACAATCAGAACTACACCAATACTGAATCCAACATAGAAATATGCTAATTTGAGCAGTACATCCTTATTGAATTTAACCATCCAATTGTAGTCAGTGTGACTCCTATTTGTGTTTGAGTAGTGAGCTCTAGGTGCTTGGCCTTTCTGCATGTCCAAACCCCATTTGTATAAACATATTATCTGCAGTAGTATTATCTGATTGTGGGTAAGGTTTCCCATGGTTTTTCCCCTTATAGGGTTTCCACGTACAAATATTGGTGTTATGTGTTGTGGATGACTTTGTCATTTTTTTTCATGCAATAATCTTTACTGGGATTACAATTAACTGATAAAACTGTCTACCAGCATAAAATACTGGTTTACCGGTATTAAAAATTAAGTTGGTAAAGTTGTTTTGGTTTGAATTTGTTAGACAACTAATTCACCCCCCCCCCCCTCCCCGTCCTCAGTTGTCTCCGGGACCTAACAATTCCTCAGTTACTGTAGAATTTTCAGATGATGTTGGTCTAACTGGATCTTCATTCTATACCGGTGTATTCAATGTAGGTTCATTTGTTAGTATCTCTGTTGCCGGTTTAGAGTCTATGTACCTTGAATTTCCTCTAAATTGTTCATCAATCTTCACATTTGTGCTCTCAACAATTTTCTGCAATCTCTTGTTAAAACATCTCTATGCCTTGCGCTTAGATGAATAACCAAGAAATATTTCTTCATCACTTCTAGGATCAAATTTGCCAATATACTCATCTCTTCTAATATAGCATTTACTTCCAAATATTCTGAAATATTTAAGAGTAGGAGTATTACCAAACCATAATTAATGAGGGGTCTTACCAATTTCACCTTTGATGTGTACTTTGTTGAATGTATAAACCGTTGTACTCACTACTTCTCTCTAGTATACATGTGGTAGATTTGCTTCTGATAACATACTTCTAGTTGCATCCAAGATGGTTATGTTTTTCCTCTCTACAACTCCATTTTGTTTTGTGTCTCAAGTGCTGACAACTACCTTCTGATTCCATTCACTTCACAGAATGTATTAAATTCCTTAGATGTGAATTCACCTTCTTCATCCGATCTTAGCCATTTAATTTTCTTACCGGTTTGATTCTCTACCATCACCTTGAATAGTTTGAATTTCCCAAGTGCTTCTGATTTCTCCCTGAGAAAAGTAACACAACACATTCTAGAATATTCATCAACGATTAGCATAGAATATCTATCTCCTTGTAAGCTTCTAGTTCTTGTTGGACCACATAAATTAGTATGAATTAAGTCAAGAGCATTATTGGATTTCTCTGGAATACTCTTAAAAGATGCTCTAACTTGCTTTCCAAATTGACATTCCTTACATACCGGATTGTGGGGTTTGACAATCTTCAGTAAATCTCTTATTGCCTTGGTTGTACTGATTTTCACAATGCAATCAAAATTTACATTACATAGTCTCTTATGCAATAACCAGCTTTCATCAATATGTGCAATCAAGCAAGTCTTTTCACTATTGTTCAAATGAAAGATATTACCTTTAGTCTGATTACCAATTGCAATTTCCAAACCAGTTTTGTTCATGATTATGCATTTATCATTCTTGAATTGTAACTGAAATCCTTTTTCAACTAATTGACCAACACTCAAAACATTATGCTTTAAACCTTCAACATAGTAAACATTATCAGTATTGTGCTTACCATCAAGAGATATAGAGCCTTTTCCTTTGATCAAACAAGCTTTATCATCTCCAAATCTTACTAGACCTCCATTGTATTCTTGAAAGGTTAAGGATTTACTTTTATCACCAATCATATGATGTGAACATCTTGAATCAATGATCCATTCATCCTTATCTTCAATTCTAGCTGCTAGGGCCTGCTCTACTGGTTGAACAGTAGGTGTCGATCGATCTTTTGTTATAGCAACAAAAATCCATCCATTGTCTGTCGGATCCTCATCAAAATCATCAGTGACTCCTTCATCAGCAAGATAACAAGATTTGTCTCTATTTTTTTTAAATCTGTATCTCTAATATTTAGGGTTAGGCTTGTATGTTCTTCTAGCTTCTTCTTTTAATATTGCATGTCTATCAGGACACCTAGATGCCATATGATCAATTTTATTGCACTTAAAACATTTAAATGGTGCTTTACCTTCATACTTACTTCCAATAGAACCTTTAGACATTTTTCTTGCAAATAGTGCTTCAAGTTCTTCAAGTTCTTCATTTTCTTTCCTGATTTATTCAAGTTCTCTTACATAAAAGTCTTTCCAATCAGATTTATCAAATGATGATGATGATCATGCAGATGATGTTGATTCCTTGAAAGCTAAATCTATCTCTATAGTAGTAATAGGACCAAATTCCTCAATTTCAAAAGATGAAAGTTTTCCATTCAAAGTATCTCTAGTTATGGATGTATTAGGCATTGTTCTCAATTCATTTATAGCAATTAATTTCATTCTATATGCCGATGGCAATGCTCTTAAAACTTTTGAAACAATTTCATCTTCACTTAAAGTTCCTCCACAATATTGTATACCTAACCTGGAAGGATTCAAATTTTAGAATTTTGACTGTGGTATCACCTTCATTCAATGTTTCCAATCTATCCCAAATAGCTTTAGCAGTAGACCTATCTGATAATCCCATGATTTGTTGATCTGATAATGTGCTCAAAAGTGCTTCTCTTGATTTGCAATCATTTTCTTCATCTTTTCCTAAGGTTGGTGGATTAGGCTAACCGGAAGTAGGAGCAGTATAACCATTCTTTGTAACCTCCCATATGATTTTTCCAATGCAATTCAGATGTGTCTCCATCCTGATCTTCCATATGCCATAGTTGGTTCCATCAAGTTTAGGATTGTCCTTCCTAAAATAGTTAGAAGACATTGGATCTCCTCAAGCTATACTTAACTCATAGTAGACTAGATATTATGCATGTTCTTTTTCTTTGTGCTATATTCCAAGTTGATTCCAAGGAGACTCGTGTTACTATTGTAAAGAGAATTTTTAGATACTTGAAGGGGACTGTTGACTATGGTTTATCATATCCAAAGAATGATAGTTTCTTGCTATGTGCCTATACTTATGCTATTTGGACTGGTGATGTTGATGACCAAAATAGTACTACCAGTGGAACATTGTTCTGGGAAAGAAGTTGATTTGATGGTCTAGTAAGAAACAAGATGATGTATCTTTATCTACTATCGAGGTTAAATACATTGTTGTTGCTAGCAACTGTATTCATGTAGTCTGGATGAAGCAGATGTTGAAGGATATCAGAGTGATTTATGATGAGCCTATTGTTATATACGATGATAATTCAAGTGCTATCAATATTTCAAATAATCCGGTGTTGCATTCTAAAACAAAGAATGTGTCTATAAAATATCATTTATTGAGGGAGAATGTTAGTGATGAGGAAGTCAAATTGGAATATGTATCTATAAGGGATCAGATTGCAGATATTTCCACTAAACCTTTGCATGTAGATACATTTTTCTATTTGAGAGACAACTTAAGGGTCTTTACCCCTCCTAATGAGAACTAGATGCATGGAGTTGCATCAATCTGGTGGATTTCAAAGCCTTAATCTTTTTATCTATGTTGATGAGCTGGTGCTGCTACCCAGCCAGAGTAGTCAATGGTTCAGATGATCATTGGACTGAGTTGTGAGTTTATCCTAAGGGGGAGATTGCCCTTCTTAGGAGATGAGTTTTGGGGGAGAGAGCATAATTTGTACTCTCTCTTTGGCATTGTTGTCAAAGGGGGAGAGAGTCATGCGAAAAACTACTTTATCTTTGGAGCTTTGTGTGCATGATTTTATGGGGAGTTTGTTGCAGATTGCTAGTGCTGATATATTTCCTTTGCATTGATTATTTTTCACATTCATATGTTGCCATCAATGCAAAATGGGGAGATTGTTGGATATTATTGCTAATAAGATATGTTGTTGTCACTGATGTCAACATATTCCTATGTTTTGGTGTTGCAGAGAGTTGCTTGGTGTTCTAGTGATTGCATTGAGTTGATATGGCTAGTTTATCTATTTGGGATGTTAGACTACTTCGTTCCTTATTGGTTTTAGTGATCCAAAATTTTACTTGATCATATTATTTGATTCTGTTTGTAGTTCAGTCTTTTTGTTTTGTGGTTGACACAGTTTGGTGCTTGATTCAGTGAGCTCCAGTATGATCATATCTTTGGCTGCGGATTTGGGAAAATGTTTTGGGTGTTCATGTGTATCTTCTGTTGGTTCTTGATTTGGTGCTCTACAAGCTATCTTTCGAGTTGGAATTGTTGTTGTTGAGTGTTCTTGAAAGTTAGTGTGTTGATCAACGAAGATTTGAATAAGTAGTGTTGGTACAGCTATTGCAAATGGTTCTAATGTGCTTGTTGTTGTTTCCTAATCGTGTCTTATTTGTTTTGGTGGTCTGTATTGATCCTTGTGTGTGTTCATGGTGATTTTGATGATCTGGTGATATTCTTCATGTTATGGAGTATTCTTGGTGGTGTAGCATGTTGTGGTTGAACTTGGTGAGATTTCTGGTGGTGATGCATGTCTGGAGATTTTAGTCAGGTCCATGCTATGTCATGTATATTATTGTATTGGTCCAGTAGTTTATTTATGTATCATGTGACATAATTTTATAATTAAGGGTTGAGAGTTTGGCTGACCTTGTAGTCAAGGTTGATGAATTATATAAATTGGTGTTAGATTCATGTAATTTGGGTATGGGTGTTGTGTCTACATTATCACAAAATGGTGTGTGTGCTTAAGGGAATTTATCCTTCAGTGTGGTGTATTGAGCAGAGATTGTTGTAGAGAAGACAAATGTGTTTAACCAAAACTGTCATCGGGTCTTAGCAGATGCTATTCTTTCAGTTCATATAATCTAGATTATAGTCTAAATGATATTGTAAGGTAGTGAACCTTCCCTGAGGGTTGGAGCCTTCTGGGTCATCGTATTTTGAGCACTGAACTCTAGGTAGTGTGCCTAAATGCATGTGCATTCCCCATTGTAATATTTACAAATAGTACTGCAGAGTATCATCTTATTGTGGGTAGGTTCCCACCGTGGTTTTTATTGTAACCAAGTTTTCCACGTCAAAATATTGGTGTTACATGTGTTGGTTCTATTGTGTTTATCTTTATTCTTGATACAATGGTTTATATTTGAGATTGTGATTAATTTAGTAAATGCAGTGAAAACTGATTCATCCCCCCACAGTTTTCCTTCTTGGTTGCTGCTAACAAGGTGAGCAATCAAGTCAGCAGACACACGACCATCAATAGAAAGTCAACGTTCAACCAAGTGGAAAAGGGGCCTCACCGAGTCCCAAGTGACTATCATGAAACCACCACGTTAGACTGCAAATCCACCCAGACAAACTTGGCACTCACTCAAGCACAAAAGATCAGTCCACCAAGGCTTGATTAAAAGGCTGAAGACCTCCACATAACTTGAACCCCAACACATTCGCTTCGGCACCAAATAGAGGGAGCTCAAGGAGACATTCAGGTAGATCAAAAACCTCACCCCGCCGAGTCCCAAGAGACTACCATATCAAATATAGGGATTGTTGATTGGGAAAAAAAAAGGAACTTAGTACTCAATAGGAGTGGGAAACACACTCGGCCAAGTCCCGAGTAGCTAACATGCCACCACCACCCGCCAGCCGGTAGGAGAAACCTAGAAGACCGACCTATCAATGACAAAGGACCCTTCAGCCGGTCACCCTAAGTGACTTTTACCAGCTGAAGAGGTCAACTCAAAAATAGAAAAGAAGGAGACTAGAAAAGCTACTAAGGAAAAAAATGCCCCTGTCTACGGAAAATGCACATAACATGAAGGTTATGCAAGATAATTTGGTATGCATAACATGAAGATTATGCAAAACTGCTTGAATTTCTCAGGATGGATCTGTAGGTAAGTTGATAGAAAAAGGGTCAACATTTTGGCAACTCAGTGGGGGCCCCAAGCCTTCTTAGGGAAAGACCTATGTTAGAAGAGTATCCATTGGGAATGAGTAAAAACATGGAGAATAGAAAAGAAAACCCTCCCTGCATCCATAAAAGAGAAAAACTTGGCTAATCTGAAGGGACTGACCTATGCACAAGCACTTATGGAAAGCAAAAGAACACAAATTATAGATATTCACAATATTCAAAGGAGGATCTCCAAATCCCTTAAGCACATTCTTTGAGATTTATGTCACTGACTACAATGGGGAGACCCTCACCATTTAGCCTGGTAAGGTTGAAAGAATTCACTTCTTTGCAGCCTATTATCACATAGGGACCACTCCATATGGCATCAAACTTTGAGTGCCTCCCAGGTTTCACTCTATTAGTATCCCATTTTAGGATAAAATCTCCAACTTGGAAGGCCCTAAAAATGGCTTTTTTGTCTTAATATTTCTTTACTTATCCCTGATGGACATTTAAGTTCTTCTTGACTCTCTCTCTGACCTCTTCCAACTCTGTAAGTTCAACATACCTTACTGATAAGGCATCATTCTCTAGGAGCTCCAGCTGATGTGCTAGGTCTAGAGATGGAAACTCAAGGGATAAGGGACGCCTTGCTTCCCTTCCATATACTAGCATGAAAGGTGAGTTACCCAAATCTCTTTTGGAAATGACTCTATTAGCCCATAGGGATGTTCTTAATTTGAGGTGCCATGACCTCTAATTGTCTTCAAGAGTCCTCTTAATGATTCTAATGAGAGTTTTGTTAGAGGAATCAGCTAAGCCATTTTATTGAGGATAATAATTGGATGATGTTTTCAGAAATACATCATGTTGGACTGCCCATAGATTGTTTTGGGATCCCACAAAGGCCTTAGAATTGTCTCATATATTGTTAGAAGGGGCTCCAAATCTAGTTGCAATCCCCTCAAGGAATTGAACCACTGAATTTTTTGTTGCATCCTTCAAAGCAACAACCTCTGTCCACCTTGTGAAATAGTCTGTGGCAGCCAAAATCTACTTGTGGCCTACACTTGATACTGGAATGATGGGGCTAATAAAATCAAGCCCCCATTGTGCAAAAGTTTGATTAACGAAGATGAGATGAAGGGGCAAAGCTACTAATCTTCATTTGCCTGTGAAGAGTGCACACTCCTTGCATTGCCTAACCCACTTATGGGCATCACCAAATAAGTTGGGCTAATAATAGCCTACCCTTATGATTTTCATGGCCATGGTCCTTACTAAGAAATGAACCCCTGAGGGTCCATTATGAAATTCTTTTAGCAACCTATTGGTCTTATCCCCACGGATGCACCTTAGCAAGACACCATTTAGGTCCATTTTGAACAAAATTCCATCCACCAAAGCATAGGGGATGGAATGCAACCTAAGATGTCTCCTCTTGGTTCTATCAAAGTGAGGAGGCTAGTTGCCATCCCTTAGGAAGGCAATCATATTCTGGAACCAGTTAGATTGCACATTTTCTTGGTTTTCAATTTGTTCTTCTTCTTGTAGCAAGAGGGAGACCTTCGAATCTTTTCTAAAAGATAAATTGAACTACTCACAAAGTCCTCTTCCCCTCACTAACTTAGTGTTTTTTATGTCAAGATCATACTCCTTGACCTTAGTGATCCATCCAACTCTTTTCTTGCCTATGTCCTTATTGAGAAGGAAATCCTTAACACTAGCATGTGGGACTAGGAGCTAAATCTTGTTGTTTGACAGCAAGTGCCTAAATTTTTTTTAATGCTCTAACCACTATGATGACTTGCTTTTCCACATAGTTGTATCTATGTTCATATTTCTTTAGGCCTTCATGAAAAAAATCTATGGGTTTTTCCAATCCTTCTTGATTTAACTGTATTAGGACAACATATATACTTGCATCTCACCCCAATGTATAAAGGATGAAATCTTTCTCATAGTTAGGATTCACTAAGCTAGGAGCCTCTGCAATGGCTTATTTGATCTAATCAAAACCTTCCTTCCCTTCATTGGTTCATTTGAAAGGTAGGCCCTTCTTGAGCATGGTGGTGAGAGGATTGACCAAGGCTGCAAGGTTTGGAATAAACCTTCTAACAAAGTTGGTTCATCCCATAAAGCTTTGAACACCATTATTGTGATGTGGAAGTGGAAGAGACACAATAGATTCCATTCTCTCTGGGTCTATGGCCAAGATACCTTTGGATACAATTTGTGCTAGTAGTTTGCCCTAATCAGTGACAAATACACACTTGTTGGGGTTCAAAGATACACCATACTCTCTGCAGTTTTTGAATACTTGTTCATGGTGAGCAAAGTGGTATGTTGCATGCTTGGAGTATATAGTGATATCATCAAGATTTACTAGTACAATTTCTTTCAATACTCCCTTAAAGGCCATATCCATGGTTCTTTGAAAATTTCCACCTGCATTAGTTAGTCCAAAGGGTATTTTACAATAGCCATAAGTGTCCCACTTTGTAGTAAATTTTCGGTGTAAATAATTATTCATCATGGATATGATTACACCTTACTTAAGTTTACTTAGGAAATGCATTTCATAGTAGTTTGGGTATGAGACACTTGGGTGTTTGTGCCACATTGGGATAGTGTGTGCAGGAGAATTTCCACCTTTTATGGTGTTGATGTTGTTACTACTCTATCATATCCACTTATTGTGGAGTGATAATTCCACCTTCGGTGGGTGATCCACCTCATGTGGAATATTTTATTGTTTCTCCTACCTACCACACCTATTTCCTACCTACCCATGTTTCTTACGGAGCCACATGTTATGTTTGTGTGATCACATATCCATATAGCCTTGCCTATATAAGAAGACTCATATTCATTATATGAACAACATCTTTTTTTATCTATTGATGAGAATAAATTTTATTCTTGTCCTATATTTTGTCTCTCTATCATTGAGCTCTTGATCTTGGCAAAATATCACATAAATGCAGTCTTAAAATTGTTTGATTCTTGAACTAGGATCTGATTATAGCCTGAGTATCCATCCAAGAATGAAAATTTTTCTGAGCCACTAACTTTGGCTAATATTTGTTCCGTATAAGGAAGGGGATAATGATCTTTGAGAGAGGCTCTATTGAAATCCATAAAAGTCTACACATAGTCTGATTTCCTCATTCTGTTTCCTACGTGGAACAAGATTGGCTACCCAAGAAGAATACTTGATTTGGAAAGTAATGCTAGATTCTATAAGCTTGGATAGCTCCTTCCTCATAAAAGGCTCAATTTTTGGGTTTATAGGTCTTTTCTTTTGTCTAATTGTATTTGCATTAGGATCTAATTCTATGGTATGCTAGGCTGAACTAGGGTCAAACCCTTTTAGATCCTCATATGTGAAAGCAAAAATATTATTATACTTTTGACAAATATTGATAAAAGTACCTTGATCACTTTGGGAACATATCTTTCCCAAGTTGAGAGCTCTTCCATCAGCTATAGGGACTGATTCACAATCTCCTTTCTTTGCAGCGAGGTTCATTGCTCTCCCTTTCATCTGATCATCAGTGTTGAAGATCCCCTCCAAGGTGATCAACCCCTTGAGAAGCTTGTTTGATCTCAACTCCATAATTTGATCTCCATATTGGTCTTGTAGCATGCTCTTCTTTTATGTGAGAACTTTTCTTCATCTTGTAGGAAGCTCACAATCTTTTGACCACAATAAAAAAGATAACAATTCACTTGGTTATCAAGAACCACAGGTCTCACCACAAGTTTGACCTGTTGTTATTTCTCTACTTCAACATGAAATGGGATGTCATGCTGAGCACCAATTACTACTAATCCATTAGCATGTTTATTCTAATTTCTAAGGACACTAGAAATATTGAAAGCCTCAAAACCTTCAATTAGGTCCCATGCTCTATGCTTGTAGGACTTAAGAAGGTTGTTCTTTGTGGTACTCGGAGCTCTGGCCTGATTTACAACCAACTCACTGTCTCCATGCACCCTTAAGGATTTAATCCCTCTTCTTTGTGTTGTTTGTAGACCCAAAATTATGGCTTCATACTTGGCTACATTATTAGTGCAACATAAAAGAAGTCTGAATGAAAAGTAATTGTCGTGTCTATGAAGTGACTTGTTCATGCAAACACAAGACACTCAATAGATAATTACAAGCATGGTTAATGAATTTAAATCAAAGAAAGATAACACCATAACTAAGCAATCTATCACCTCCTAGTAAATGCGAGTATGAATTTTTCTCTCAGATCTTGTTATACAAATTAGATGGGGGATTTGAATGATTTTGATGCATGCTCTAGCAAGAATAGCATGATTAAGGTATATTATTTCATGATTATTCTAGAAAATAAGCTAGAATGAAGATGCAATTAAGCTACAATTGAACATGATAACAATGCTAAGAATGATAAAATAGAAGCTAAATGCCTATAGTAACAATGCATAAGATGAGATGAAATTGGGACCCCTTTTGCTCCAAAATGAGGTCTATTTATAGGATTTCCCAAGGCTAGGGGTGATCTGGCAAGAATCAACGGTCAAGATTGATTTGAAGATATCAATGGTTAAATTGGAGGAGGTTGGCATATGGGTTGGACTAAAGGGAACATCTGTCATCTCTATGGTGACAAGTGTCAAGAGGCTTCTAGAAGAGGTCAGGTGAAAGGGAACGCTTAGTGAAAAGTGTCACGAAGGTTCTAGAAGAGGTTGAATGAAAGGGTACATGTGGGTAGGTAGAGTGGGTTAGGTTTAGGAATGGTTAGGTTTAGGAGTAGTAGAAGTTAGGAGAATTTTAATTTAGAAATTCAAATAATAGGAAAAGGCTAATTAATCTCAACAACTCATGAATTTGATTTGTTTTAATTAATTAAAGGATTTAGAAGAAATGATTTTGATGGAGGGAATTAATTAATCAAAGGGGTGAAATGAACTTATGAAATAAATCCTTAGATTTATTAATATGTAGATGAAAGAGGTTATTTAATCAAATTGTTGATGAATTCAATTAAATTAGGGAGGGGTATTAATTAAATAATTACTTATTCAATTAATTATCTTTAGACCATTTTTAGGTGTATACATTTTGCCCCTCTTTGAAGCGAGGTGTGATGATGCGTTGATTCAAAGAATAATCTCATTTTGATGATGATATTGTTTTGATGGGATGTACCAACTCTTAATTGATAAATTCTGGTATGATGATGCCCCCTTGGGAGATCAATTGAGATAATTGATCTTTGGAGTTTTTGCAAAATTGATATCCTGATAGATTTGATTTGATATCCTGATAGATTTGATTTGAGTTCTTCGATTAGCTTGATTACTTAGATTGATAAGATTGAAAAATATTGAATGATTAGATTGATATGATCAAAATTCAGTTTGGTTTCAGGAAGGATTCATCCCGTATAAGACAATTATGATCAAAGCATCTAGTTTCAGGAAGGATTCATCCTGTATAAGACATGATCAGAACATTTAGTTTCAGGAAGGATACATCCTGTATAAGACATGATTCAGAATCAATTAGGTTTGATTGATTGATGTGATTTGATAAGGTTGATAGATAAAGAACTGACAGTTTGTTGATATCAAGTTGCTGAAATTTTTGGATATGTTGATGTTGATTCTATTGAGAGAGATAGCATAAGATTTGGGTTAAGTCAATAATATCATGAGAGATATGAGTTCATCATTCTGATTGCATATACACTTGTGATGATACTTTGATGATTCCTGCGATAGATTTAACCTTGGATAAAAGGAGCTTTTATGATCCCATGCAAGAATGAAATGCAAGCTAAAATGTAATGAAAATGCAATGGAATGCAAACTATGACCGGACCAGTCACTGGATTATTTTGCGTTTTTGTCATCATTGAGCTTTTCAAATGTGGGAAGTAGTGCAAACATTGATGGAATAATTAAACCATGATGACCTAAGCACTATTTTCCTAGATTTTGATATAGAAATTTAACACAAGCATCGAGGTATAATTGAACCGAGATGACCTGAGTGTTGCTTGCGTCAAATAGGCAGTATTAATCATTTCAATATGCAAATTGGAAATGTCTTCAATGATACTTCCATGATCATGTCCCGAGACAAATTTGCACATATTAATGATTAATTTTTAGAGAATAGACAAGAAAAATATCATGCTCCTTCCTTGTTCCTCTAGTCAAAGACATCCTGGAGTCACTCAGAAATCATGATAGCGAAATAAATATAGAAAATTTGAACAATCATGTTATATATTATCCATTGAAAAGTGTGTGAATGTGCTTAGATTGACTTCGTGATAGCTTGATAGTTGATAGTTTGATCTTGTGTTCAATGTTGGATATGTCTTAGTTTTTGCTTGATAAGAGTTGTCTAACTATTGTTCTACTTGTTTGATTTAGCTCAAAATGATCAAGAGTTTGCCCGCAGCTAGGTGTAGCATTTTGCCCAAAGCCTAGAAACAAAGTCGTTATTATATATCCAATGATCCAAACCATGGCAAGAAGCCACCTGGGATGACTGCGTATGTA
The DNA here is from genome assembly GCF_030272615.1 of Cryptomeria japonica. Classification (NCBI taxonomy): domain Eukaryota; kingdom Viridiplantae; phylum Streptophyta; class Pinopsida; order Cupressales; family Cupressaceae; genus Cryptomeria; species Cryptomeria japonica. The sequence goes on along the minus strand of NC_081413.1, from coordinate 448,636,809 downwards.
CAAATGCTTATGATGATCAATGCTAATGGAAGATGAATGCATGTGGAAAGATGCATGAACTAATAGATGGAAGACCTAGCAGATAGATAGCGCCTATTTTCCAAGCTTTCACTGTCTGTTTTTATTGCACTTTTTCTGATATTTGATTTTTTTTCTTTCTTTTTGCTTTTTCAATGTTTTTTATTTTTTTTTTCTTTTTTCACTATTTTTTATTTTTTTTATTTTTCAATGTTTTTAATTTTTTTAATTTTTCAATGTTTATGATTTTTTTCAAACAGAATTTCTTCAAGTGCATGCTATTGATAGGTTCCTCTAGCTAATCCCCATTCTGTGTTGATAGTTGATATGCTCCTAACCCAAATACTGGTGTGACCACAAATGAACCTAACTAGTTTGGGTCAAACTTGCCTTTCTTTTCTCGATCTGCCTGGTTGCGTGGATTTTTGTTTAGTACTAGTTCTCCCACTTGAAAGATTCATGGTTTAACCTTGTGATTATAGCTCCAACACATTCTTTGCTGATATACCTTTAGATGATCAAAGGCATTTTTTCTTCATTCATGGATCATTTCTAACACTTGTAGTCTAGATACTTATTGCTCTTCATCTGGGATGAGACCTTTTAGTGACACACGCAGAGAGGGTATCTCTACTTCGATTAGCAATATGGCTTCCAATCCATATACAAGAGAGAAAGGTGTGGCACATGTCAGTGTGTGAATACTAGTGCAGTAGCCCCAGAAAGAAGGGTTCAACTTAATATGCCAATCTTTCCCAGCATCATTCACTGTCTTTTTGAGGATTTTTTAGAATCGTTTTGTTAGATGCTTCTGCCTGCCCATTTCCCCGTGGATAATATGGTGTGGAGAATTTGTGCTGGATTTTGAACTTCTCACATAGCTCTTGTACATCTTGATTCTTGAATGATCACCCATTATCAGTGATAATGGTCATTGGTATTACATAGTGAAAGATGATATAATTCAAGATAAATGCAACAATTTGTTTTCCTGTGATATTGATGAGAGGTATTGCTTCAATCCATTTTTGTAAAATATTTTGTAGCTACAAAGATGAATTTGTGTCCATTAGATGAAGAAGGATTTATCTTTCCTACCAGATCAAGACCCCATTGGCAAAAAGGCTAAGATATTGCTAAAGCATGAAGTTCTTGTGCTGGTGCATGAATCAAATTCCCATGGATCTGACCTTGTTTGCATGTTCTTGCTATTTTAAAAGAATCTCGTTCCATAGTCGGCTAATAATAGCCCAAGCGTATGAGTTTTTTCGAAAGGGTAAGAAGATTTGAATGAGTGCCACAAATGCCATTATGGACTTCATGTAAGGCCTTCTTGGATTCTTCTTGTTCGAGACATCTTAAGAGAGTATCATCTAGACTTCATTTAAATAGGGTATTCATGACAAGAGTAAAATGAGAGGATTGACGAATAAAGTTTCTCTTTTGGTTTTTTGATAGGTCAAGAGGTAAGAAGTTATCTTTCAGGTATGTGTAAGTTTGGCCATAGTGGGAGGAATCATGTCCAATAAGTTGATAGATGGTTTGGGAATCAGGACAATTAAAGGTAGGATGAAACAAGTCTTCAACTAGGAATTCATAACGATGTTGATTTTCCTGTGTCTGCAATAGAGAAACAAGTGTAGCCATGGCATCTGCTGCTTTATTATCATTTCTTGGAATCTGTTCAAAACTTATTTCTACAAAGTACTTCTTGAAATCATCAACCATCTTTTTGTAAGGCATGAGTTTGTCATCTTTTGTTTGATAATCATCATTGATCTGATTAATGACAAGTTGAGAGTCTCCAAAGACCTGAAGTTGTTTAATGCTCCATTCTATAGCCATTTTGATACCTATAACCAATGCTTCATACTCTACTATATTGTTTGTGTATGAAAAGATTAATTTGTATACTTTTGGGATTGTATGCCCTTGTGGTGTGATGAATAGAATTCCTACTCCTGATTCGTGTTGTGTATATGAACCATCAAAGTATAGTTGCCATGCTTTTGTTGTGACTGTTAGGATATCAACATTAGAAAATTCAATTTGTAGAGGATGGTCATCTTGAAGTGGTGTCTCTTCTAGTTGATATGTGATGACTTGTCCCTTGATATCTTTTTTGTCAACATATTTGATATCAAACTCGCTTAGAATCATCATCCATTTTGCTAGTCGTCCTATCAATGTGGCTTTGCTAAGCAAATACTTCAGAGGATTGATTTTAGCTATCAACTTGATGGAGTGAGATAGTAGATAATGTCGTAGTTTTTGAGAAGCAAAAACTACTGCCAAGCATGTTTTTTTGTTGATGAATAGTTGATCTCATATCCCACTAGTGTTCTGCTGATGTAGTAGATGGCTCATTCTTTTCCCTCCTTATCTTGTTGTGGGAGAAAAACTCCCAATGATGCTTTGGTAGTTGATACATAGAGTAATAATGGCTTTCCTGGAATTGGTGACATTAGAACAAGTGGTTGCATGAGATATGCGTTGATCTTGTTGAATGCTTCTTCACATTGATGTTCCCATTTGAAATTAACATGTTTGTGCAATAGGTGAGTAAATGGTTGACATTTATCTGCTAATTGAGCCACAAATCTTCTGATTGACTGGAGTCTTCCTTGTAGTGATCTTAGTTGACTGATATTCTTGGGAGATGCCATTTCCATGATTGGTTTAACCTTAGCTGGATCTACTTTGATTCCTCTTGCTGAAACAATGTATCCCAATAGGTTTCCTGAAGTAACACCAAAGGCACATTTCTTAGGGTTTAGCCTTAGCTTGTATTGTTCTAACCTATCAATGATCTTTTCCAGTATCTCTATATGTTCTTCTTTGTTGTATGATTTAGCTAATATGTCATCCACATAGTCTTCCATGAATGTATGCATCATATCATGAAATATAGTTGTCATAGCTCTTTGATGTATAGCATCTGCATTCTTTAATCCAAAAGGCATGACGTTTCAGCAGAGAGTACCCCATGGACATGTGAAAGCAATCTTTTCTTGATCTTCAGGTGCTATTTTGATCTAATTATATCTAGAGAAACCATTCATTAGAGAAAACATGGAGTGTCCAGCAGTTAAATCTACAATGATGTCGATGTTAGGCAAAGGAAAGTCATCCTTTGGACATGCGTTATTAAGATCTCTGAAGCCTGTGCATATTTTGATACTTTTATCTAGTTTTGAAATAGTAACAATGTTGGATACCCATTGAGGATACGCTACAGGTCTGATGAATCCAATGTCTAGTAATTTCTTTAGTTTTGCGTTGACTATAAGAGCAATATGAGGATGCATTTTCCTTGACTTTTGTTTAACTAGTTTGTCTCTTGGATTAACATTCAAGTGATGCATGATAAGCTCTGGATCTAACCCTAGCATGTCTGCATATGACCAGGCAAAATTGATTTGTCGTTGTTTGAATAATTCCACATATTGTTGCATTTCTACCTCTGATAAAGATGTTGTTGGATGAAGAATCTTTGGTTGCTCTGGTGTGCCAATGTTAACTGCCTCTGTTGGTTCGATCAAAATGGATGATCTTTCTTGATAGTGCTCAGGTAAATTGTCAAATCTCCCATCTTTCGGTGCTTCAAGGAGGTTTTCACCATTAGATGCATCCTTTGTTTTTACTTTTTCCTGGTCTAATGTTGCCAAGAAATAGTTTTCAGCATTAGACCTGATATTGTTTTCTTTATTTTCAGTTTTGCGACTAGGAGATTTGGCACCCACTTGACTGGAAGATGCGTTGCTGAAATTCCTGGTTAAATTTGTTATGGGTTTGATTGCATTAAGATATATAGATATAGCATGGTCATTTGGAAAGGTATCAATAGCAGTATGTCCTTCATTTTCCCAATCAATAAGCTCAAGATGGATTAGAGGTAGGGTATCTTCACGTTGGTATGTTTCAAGGGTTCCAAGGGTTATGATGGATGTATCAAAGTTTTCAATATGTATTTCAATGTCTAAGATGATACTCTCATTAGAATGACCTCACTTAAGAAGTTCATGATCATCCTCGGTTAAGTCCAAGTTAGCCGAATGTGATTCTAATTCAAGTGACCTAGTTCCTTACGTTTGTCCTACATACATGTGAACTATATCAACTTCTATATCTCCTTCAAAGCATTTTTCTTCAGTTGATTTTTCAGAGTGATATGAATCTCATTCCCATTCATTAGAATCTATATCACTTGTAGCTTGTAGTCTATAGATTTGGTCATATAACATTTCTTCCGCTTTTCTGGCTATACTTTTTCTTCTTTCATATTCAACCTCTTCAGGACTAAGATTGAGTTTTGTCAACTTTTCTATGAGTTCTCTTGATATTAGTTTCTTTCTTGTTTTGATTGAGATTTAATGTTGCTCGAGGGATGCTTTTAGTTTGTTTCTCTTATTGATTTGAAGCTTGCTTCTTTTTCCATTTTGTGTTTGCTTGTTCTTGTTGCTTAAATGATATTTCTTCTCTTTCAATTGCTAGTTGTTCTTGTCTGTTTTCATATTCCTCTTGTTGTTGACTAAAAGATGTGTCTTCCGGTAGAGTGACTTGTCCATACCCTAAACCTATTTTGTCTATAGTCTGCTGTGTATGAGGCTAAATAGGTTCTGAGATACCTTATTCTCTTTTTCCTATAGGGCCTATTCTAGTGTATCCCATCCTTCGAAGAAAGTTAAATCCTTTTCCATATTTTTCTGTAGGTATTCTGACATTGTTGACCTTTTGTTGAACTTCTTCATCTTTGTATAGCTATTGTAATACATCTTTGTCTTCTATCTCCTCTGATAAGGTTCCAACACTAATAAATGCTCCATCAAATATCAGAAGATGTTTCACAATTGGTTGTTGTTTATAGCTTGATGGTTTTCCCAGGGATTTAGGAGAAAGTGGTAACTGTGATATTGAGTATTCTTCATTCCCTCGATCTCTTAGCTGCATTTGTTTTTCCATACTTGATAGAATTGAGGCAAATGATTTTTACTTGGATTGTGTGTTTGAAGATGTTGCTTCCCTGTTATGAGGAACAATTACTTCCTGAGCCATTTTTAGATTGCTACAATATTGGAATGGATTTGCATCTACAGATATTGTGATTTCTTGTCCTTCATAGGGAAATTTTACACATTGATGATAGGTTGATGGGACAACTTGCAAGTCATGTATCCATGGTCTCCCTAGGAGCACATTATATGATAGGTCCAAGTCTAGAACTTGGCATGCTATGTCTTTTTGTAGAGGTCCCACTCTGATTGGTAGTATCACAATTCCCTTGGAGGAACGTTCTTCTTCATCATAGGCTTTTATAGTGATCCTTTTCCAGACATCAACTGCATCTTTTGAATATCCTAAGGCATGAACAAATATTTAGGCCAGCTCCACTGTCTATTAGAACACGCTTGACTAGCGTTTTATGGGTGAGGATTTCAATATGCAAAGGAGCATTGTGGGGATGTTGCTAGGACATGTAGTCTTCTTCAGTGAATGATAAGAAATGAGGGGTTGTGAGGTGTCCCACCATGGTTTGGAATTGATCGATATCAAGATCTTTGGATATGGTTGTATCTACTAATGCTCATTCAAGAATTTCTTTATGTGAAGGTGAAAGCTTTAAAAGTTCCAAGATTAATATTTGTGCAGGTGTTTTCTGCAATTGTTCCACTAGATTGTATTGTTTTGTTGTAGTGGATGATACGTTTGTTGTAGGCCCCGACAAGGCAACTTTGGCTTTTCTTCTTGTGATAGCATGAGCATGTTCTTGATTTTGTTTTTCTTTAACTACAATCACATTCACCACATTGTCATATGTATGAGCATAGTGTACCTTCACTTTACCCTTACCATTGTTTGTTGTTGATGACTCACCTTTCTCATAGTTTGGAAGTGGAGTCTTAAAGGCAGTATGATATTTATTTGTTGTATGTCCATCCACAGTTATTACGCCATTATCAATTAAGTCTTGTATGACATGTTTCAACTTTTGACAATTATCTGTGAGATGTCCCTTGTTTCGATGGAAATCGCAATACTAATTATCATTCCACCACGGTGGTTTGATTTGAGGTTCGTAGTTCCTTTCTTTTGGTAAAGTGATCAATTTGTTTGTGAGAAGCGTCTTTAGTGTTGATCCAAGGGGTTTACCAATGTTTGTGAATTGTCTTCGAAAGAAAGTTTTGATAGTTGCTCTTTGGTGATTGTTGTTTTGTTGCACGTTGTTACTGAGTGAGTAGATAAATTGAAAATCGGTTGCTTTAGTTTCACATTGTTGTTATCTACTATTCCATCATTGATGACATTTCGATTTCTATTCCAAAACTTTGGCTTATCATTGATATTGTTGTTATTGTTGTTGTTAGGATGATGGACTCCTTCTTTGTATATTTTCAACTCACCTTTCTTTATCATGGCTTCTTCCATTCGGATTCCATTATCAACCATTTTTCCAAAGCTTTGATTTCCTTGCATTTTTAAGTAATATCTAATTTGATCATTTAAGTTGTCAATGAATATGTTCATTTTTTTGTACTCTATTAATGTACGAGGATACCATGATGCTAGGCATCTCCATCATTGTAAGAATGTCATGAAGGGTTCTCCACTTTTTTGTTTAGTGTTACATAGGTCTAGCATTGTTACTTCATGTTGTATGTTGTAGGAGTATTGTGAAACAAACTTATCCACCAACTCTGAAAATGATCTGATTCTAGGTGTAAGTTTGGAGAACCACTCCATAGCTAGTCTAGTTAAGCTTTTCAGAAATAGTCTCATTAAGTAGGTATCCTCATGTGCAAACTCCATACTCATTATGCAAAATTATCATATATGATCTTGAGGGTTAGTTCTTCCATCATATTTTTTGTATCTCAGAGTTTCAATACCTATAGGAAATGGTATCATGTTTAGATTTATGTTGAAAGGATAAGGACAGATCTCTTGAAGTGAGTATTGTCTAACATTTGCTCTTTGCATCTCTTGGATTTGTGTTTGCATTGCTTATAGTTGTTGTGTGAAAGTCATGATAGGATTATCAACATCATTTGTTCTTGCATGACCATGATTTTGTATTCTAGGAGGATTGGAATCTCTTCTTGTTTCGTCTCTAGCTCTTCTTGTATCCTCATTGAATTGAATGTTATTCAGGATATCTACTTCATCTCTTCTAGGTATGTCAGTTTCTTCATTGGTCTTGGTGTTATTGGGAATTGATGTGTCATTCATACAGAGACAAAAGATGTCCTCGTATTGTTCATTATTAGGGGGAGGGTCACTTTTATTTTGTGTCAATTTATTCACATCAAAATCTTGGGGAAGTGTAGCACCAGATTTCGCTAGCATTAGAAAGTATTTTTCTTATTCTTCCTCCAACAATTTCTTCACGAACTTGTCGAATTGGGGATCTTTCTTGATGTCTCTAATGTTTTGTTCTGTTATTTCTTCTTCAACTTGTATTTCATCTTCATGTTCCATGATTATATGATCTTCGAATATTTTCAATGTTTTGATTTCAATCTCTGCGATCCTTCGTCTCTGAGCTCTAGTTAGAATGGGCATACAGGTGTGTTATTTTGTTAGTATTTGATTGTTGAAAGGGTTGTTTTGAGTAAGTGATCAATAGTAAATCTCAAGGCAATAGAGTGATATGACACTAAAAGAGAATTCAAGTGTTTAAAAGTTTGCGAGTTTTTCGATCTTTGGTTTAATAGTGCAATGGTGATGATTTGATAAGAACCAAGTCCAGTAGGAATGATATATTCTACGATGTGGGACAAGATTATCCTGACCAAACGTTTCAATTTCATGATAAAGGATGATTGATCTTGATGAGAAACTATGTTTGAGTGATTAGTTTATCAAAGAGGGTGATAATGCACTTTGAGATGTTTAGATTTTGAACTTGTTGGGGGTAAGCACTTGAAAATCTTGAGGTGTTTATCTTCTAGAGTCTGATTTTGATGGGTGATAACTTGAATAAGAAAACCGAGTGGAAAATCTAAGCATAGACTGACAGATAATAGGTGTTTATGTTTACTACAAATTGATCAGGCATAAATGATAAATCTGAAATAGGCATGCAGGACACAGCTTTGGACTAACAAATGCAGAGTTTCGTAAGACAAATTATAAAGCTTGAAACAAAAAGAGATATTCTACAGAATGACAGACTAGTGATTTTATGTGGAAAGCAGCGTTTCATATGACATATAATCTTGACTCGTACGCCATAAGATCAAGTAATATGATAGAGAATCTTGACTCGTATGACAGGTATTTGAATAGTGATAAAAATTGTTTGCTTGTTTGAGTTTTGATCACTGAATTTTGATATTTTACTTTGGTTTTCTAGTTTTAAGTGTCTGATTTTTCAATTTAGGGATGAATACACAGCAAACACATGATGTGATACGTGACTCTCAATCAAGATAAACCCTAAGGAAGTTGGCTAAGATTGAAAAAAATTTCTTGCTGACTTAGGTACACACCCAATAGCTAATCAGAATATGACTGTTAAGTCTCACGCAATAGATTCTCAACGCCGTATTATCCAACTCCAAACGCTAATGGGGGCACAATATGGAAAGTGTCTTGGGAGAGTTACTATCTCTCTTGCACAAATATTATCACCCTTTCGGAGGTGAATCAGGTAGCTTCTATTTTAATCGGCACTAGTAAGTGATTTGTTTGGCATGTCGGGGTATAAACTCAATTAAGAGGTCTCCCAACCTTGAAAACCAAGGTTTGATATACCCGAAGGTATGGAGGAGAGCTATTCCCAAGCACTTCCATCTCTTTGATTTTCATCAAAAACACATTTATTTTATAGTGGGTTGGATTACTTGGCATTAGTTGTTCCCACTTAGGTCATTCCCCTCTCACCGGCCTTAAGGGCTAAAAGTTATTACTCCTCGGGAGGGCAGGCCTGCTAAAGAAATGCACTAATGAAAGGAAAAGATGAGTCTAGCTTTCTGATCACCTAAGAAAGGTGAGACCATACTCGCCTATCATCAAATACACGAAATACATGATTGTTCATTTTTTTAGCCCAAATTGAAGTGTGCCTAGAAACTTTAATGAATACACAAAGTTTAGTTCAATTCCTAGGCAACCTACAAAATAGATCCATTAGTAGTCATTGATTAGTTTTTGAGTTAATCGTCCTGCAAAAAAGAGTTAGGCTATCAAAATCTTACAAACCAGTCAGGGTTAATGTTAGAAAATCTCATATTAGAATCAGAAAACCCTAACTTGTAGTTTATCAAAAATCACAGATGCAAAAACTCGTACGACATGATTTATCAAATAGTACGACAAATATTTAGATCTCTGACACAATCCAAAACAAGCTTGTACGAAATAGAATTATGCTTAGTACGAGTAAAGAATTTGCAAGAAATAGACTTGTACGACACATCTTTATACCTAGTATGAATAAAGAATTTGCAACATAAACCTCATATGAAATAGAATTATACCTAGTACGAGTCAGGATTAGGTGTCATCCTAGGCTGAAAGGAAGTTCATACGAGCTAAAAAGGCAACTCGTACGAATTTATGAACCAGAGTCGGACAAAGATGAAGTTTGCTGAAGATTAAGAGGCCAAAAAAGATGATTTTGGCTCCATGGTGGGCGCCAAAATGTCATGTCTGTGAAGTGTACCTGTTTCTACAAACACAAAACACTCAATAGATCATTACAAGCATGGTTAATGAATTTAAATCAAAGAAAGATAACACCATAACTAAGCGATCTATCACCTCCTGGTAAATGCGAGTATGAATTTTGCTCTTAGATCTTGTTATGCAAATTCTAGTGACTTGACTACACTTAGATGGAGGATTTGAATGATGAAGATGCATGATCTAGCAAGAATAGCATGATTAAGCTATATGATTTCATGATTATTCTAGAAAATAAGCTAGAATGAAGATGCAATTAAGCTACAATTGAACATGATAACAATGCTAAGAATGATAAACTAGAAGCTAGATGCCTATAGTAACAATGCATAAGCAAGTTTCAAAATTTGGCTGTGAGAAGCGACATCATGGGCGGAAATAGGAGACGATATGAGCCAAGTAGCTGCAAAGAATGGAAATAGAAGGAAGAGGTGTGGGGTATTTTGCAGAAGGGTGGTCTCTTGAACTTCATAGAGAGACTCCACGGTCGTGATGGAATGGTAACTAGCCTTTTCTGCAAAAACTAGAAGAAGGGCATGTTAAAAATGGGTGACCAAATGGTGGAAATTGATGAAGATTTAATTGCTAAAGCTACGGGTCTCAATAGGGAAGACTACAACTTCTACAGAGATAGGAAGGTTAGCAGGGAAGCCATTGAAAGGTACCTGGTAACTGAGAAAGAGAAAAAATGGCTAGTAAAGTTGAGCAAAACCTACTACCTGCCTAGGGCTTTTGCCAAACCCTAGCGGGAAATTCTCTTTGTTTTAATGTGGTATATTACTATAGATGGTAGGTTTACGAAAGTCTATGGGTATCATTTTGTTCTGTTAAACCACTTTAGGCATAATGATAAGGTGAATTTTCCTTATTTCTTGCTTTGCTCAATGAATGCTTCCCTTAAAGCCTACAAAGAGAATCCTCTGGGCGATACTGCAATGCACCAAGGCCTAATGGTCCTTATTTATGACCATTTAAAGGCCAGTCAAATTAACCGGATGCAGCCCTCTATGGACTCTAAGGAAGATATGTTTGATTCTTCTTTTTCGGAGGAGGAGGAATCCGATAATGATTCCTCATCTGATACTGAGGATAGCTCTGATGATTCAGAGTATGAGAGTAGTAAGAAGAGGAAAACAAGACCCTCATCTTCCAAGGGCAAAAAACTTCAAATCAAACCCTTGATCAGCATCTCTTTGGAAGAAGAGGATTCAGATTATTCTGAGAAGAAGAAGAACCCTAAAGGGTTGCTGAAGAAGAAAATTAAAAACCAAGCCCGGACCCGAAAAAAGCATAAGAAAAAAAAGGAGACTGGCAAGGAACCAGAAGCTGACAAGCAAGCTAGGACCCTGGAAGCTAAGCACAACCTAGAAAAGGAGACAATGGAAGAGACTCTCAGGGCTACCGACACTATCTCCACCCTCCATATCCCTAAAGATGAATAGGTAACCCCTAGAAAAGTGACTCCCCCCTATGGCCGTCCTCCCGAGAGCTTGCATGGTTTTATGAAAACTATGGAATGGCTCATTGATGGTTATAAGAAAGCTGTGGATGAGTATTAAAAACTATGCAACAGAGTCCTGATCTGGAGACCATTAATATAGGGGAGGGGAATACAATGGCTGACTATATTGAGGATCTGAAAAACACTATTGCTAAAGTGAAAGACATCAGAGATGCTTTCAACCCCAGGTTTGAGAAGATTGAAAAGGAGATGCTGGATAGAAAAAGCCTTGCGGAAACTAGTGAAAAAACACTCTCGGATATTGTCACTAAAGTGGAAAAAATTGAGGAGTGCCTTAAGAATATCGTGAAGCAGAGCCTTAGTATTCTGAAAATCTTGGCCAATAATACTCATACCCTCATCAGTAAGCTTGATGATGACAAGGAAATCCAAGAAATTGACCTGGACACTGAAGGTACAGGGGAAGCTCAAGGTCCTGAAACCCACACCAGAGGCAAGAGGAAGGAAAAGAAAATGAACAAGGATCTGGAAGAGCTGAAAGCTGTTGGGGCTACCTATGATGAGTTGGTGATAAAGGTAGAGGACCTGCTAAAGAAAATTGCTATGTAGCGTCTCCCTGGTTTCTTTGTTGTGTTTTGTTGTTTTGTTGCTTTGTTGTTCTTTCTGTTCGTTGGTCTTCTGGCTAGTTGTTATGTATGCGGACTTTTAATCCTTTTGCTGCTCTTTCTCTTTCTATGATGTAAAGGTTTTGGGTCCAAAACCTATTTTTTTATCAATCATAACAATGCATAAGATGAGATGAAATTGGGACCCTTTTTGCTCCAAAATGAGGTCTATTTATAGGATTTCCCAAGGCTAAGGGTGATGTGGCAGGAATCAATGGTTAAGATTGATTTGAAGATATCAATGGTTAAATTGGAGGAGGTTGGAAAAGGGGTTGGACTAAAGGGAACATATGTCATCTCTATGTTGACAAGTGTCAAGAGGATTCTAGAAGAGGTTAGATGAAAGGGAACACTTAGTGACAAGTTTCACAAAGGTTCTAGAAGAGGTTGGATGAAAGGGTACATGTGGGTAGGTAGAATGGGTTAGGTTTAGGAATGGTTAGGTTTAGGAGTGGTAGAAGTTAGGAGAATTTGAATTTAAAAATTCAAATAATAGGAAAAGACTAATTAATCTCAACAACTCATGAATTTTATTTGTTTTAATTAATTAAAGGATTTAGAAGAAATGATTTTGATCGAGGGAATTAATTAATTTGAATTAATTAATCAAAGGAGTGAAATGAACTTATTAAATAAATCCTTAGATTTATTAATAAGTAGATGAAAGAGGTTATTTAATCAAATTGTTAATGAATTCAATTAAATTAGGGAGGGGTATTAATTAAATAATTGCTTATTCAATTAATTATCTTCAGACCATTTTTAGGTGTATACCATAATATTTCTCCCCTTTAGGAGAAATCAGTAATAGACAAGCCCTTAACCATTTTTGTTCCTTGAGCTATCAAAGAACATATCCCATAGCTCGTGCATGTCACTATCTTCATTTGATAGATTGGGGATAGGGGCATCCTCCTCATGGATGCAATAGGTAGCTAGGCTTGTGTCTTTGATCTCATTGATGGGATCAAACTGAAATGAATTTGCCCATTCATCAAGTAGGTAGTCAGGAACCTCCTCCAACTGAGTTGTTGCCTCCCTTACTGGAATTTATATTTTCTCCCCATGGAGAGTACAATTCATATTGATAGGACTTGGGATATAGGACTCTATATCATCAATGGAAATAGGCTTAGCCCTAATGGTTACTTTGTAATTTTTTATAGTTATAGATTATGAGAATTGTGCAAGAGAAAAGGAAGAGAAGATCTCTCGATGAAAGATACAAAAATTGCCTTATAGCTGAGGCATAACTCAAAAATGAATTATAGTTAGAAACCCTAACCCTCCTAGGGTTAGGGTACAAAAATTAGAGAGGAGGGGAAGATCAGAACAACTGATCTGATGGCGTGTGAAAATTCCTCAGAAGGCGTCCTCTTCCTCTGAAAAACAAAATCTCCCTACAAGGAAGATATCTTTGCATGCAAGTGCAGCATGGTGGCATGATAAAGGCAAGAAAGTCTTCAGAACATATTAAAGAGGGCATGGTGGCATTCAAGATAGGCCTTCAGAAGTTGCATCTGGAGTAATGGAAAAACTCCTAGTGGTTGGAAAGAAAAGAGATCAAAGATCAGGGACCGACTGGGTAGAAAGAACATCTCGACCACAAGGTCACAAACCACCACTGCAAGAATGATTTAAACACTAATGACTCCCACAAATTTGAAATCTAGTTGTTGATCAGGTGATCTTGCATGAAGATGGATGCATGAGATCTTGTCGTATGTGCACCAAAAGGTCCCAACAAAAGATTAAAATGTAGTTGTCCGATCAAGTTTTAAGTGAAATTGGGTGGCTATGATCATGCCTTGCAACAGGTTGGGTCCACCAAACACTATGCAGGCCTTAAGATGATCGAACAAACAACATGCCTCTGAGGGAAATAAAATTTATTAGAAAAAGGATTCCATGCAACCACGATATCCATTAGATGAGAAAAACAGGCCGCACAAGCACAGGTGAGCACCCAAGTTAGCAGACACATGGCCATCAAAAGAAATTTGGTGCCCGACCAAGTGGGAAAAGGGGACTCACTATGTCTTGAGTGACTACCATGAAACTGCCACATCAGACTGCAAATCCACTTGGGCAAACTTGACACTCACCCGGGCATAAAAGATCACTCCACCGAGGCCCGAGTAAAAGGATGAAGACCTCCACATCATGCTAGCCCCACTGTGTGAGGCCCTACCCTGAGCCATCAAAGCATTTCAGTTATTTTCATGTTGGACCTACTATTGATACTATATTTTGATGAATTATGGACAAATTTTATATGATCCAGTGTTTGGATAACATTGATATGATTATTTCATTACTTTGATTTGTAGTACTTTGTTTTGATGCTAGAAAATTATGGATGCATGCTCTATAAATGATTTAATTCCATGATGATTATATGATGTCATTTAGAAGATTATTTTATGTGGATGATAATTGGAAACTTGATTATTATAAATGAAATTGTATGCGATATCTGAATTGTATTCTTTCCATATTGTAGCGTCGTAAATTGTATGCACTTGCTAGGGTGGTACAATTTCACACCTAGTTTAGCACCCGCCTTGGCGCATTTTGCATTTTGCATTGCATTTCCCCTTTAGCACTTAATTAATTAAATTAATTAGGTCTAGGGTTCTATTTTATCATCTCCCATATCATAAAGTTGGGCCCTTTTCATTAAAGTGTGCCCCTTTCATTTTATTCCTCCTATACATCATTTAATCAAAAACCCTAATTAGATCCTATTTTGAACTTGGGGGTCAAAACATCTTGAAATCACCTGTAACTTTGAGATTCGCTCTAAAATCATCATATCCGATGGCCCTGAAAATTTGGTGAAAAGTTGTCGGGACCATGGCGCCCGGCGTGCACATGGTCCCGGACATTTTTCCCGAAATTTTAGGAGCACGATCCAATCATAAAATAAAGCTTAACCCCAAGAAATTGGTAGGATATTCAAGCTCTAGGTCGGCCAAAAGTCAAAATTAAGACCTAGGGTTTCATACATAAGAGTTCTCTTTCTTCATTTGAATGGATCAAAATTTTGGCTTTGGAGGACCTTCTATGCAGCGAAAGAGCAGATCTTTGAAGACTTCAATAACATTCAACATCCATCCATCAAGCATTCATCAATTTCATTCATTTAGGGCTTGGGAGACATTGAAGAACAATAGGAGATTACCGACTGAAGATTGGCTTGTACTCCTCCCTTAAGGGTTGGGTATGATTTCATGTTGTTTTCATATCTCTGCATAAGCTTCAATATATCCTTTATTCATGCTTTAGATCACTTTGAATCTTGATTTAGAGCATTTACATTATCATTTACAAGCAATTAGGGTTTACTTTCTAGGTTGCTCTACTTTGCTTTCTTGCATTTAAGGACCTTGCACACACACTAGGTCTGCACACACAATACATTTTACAATACAACTTGGCTATTCGTGGAGGTGGAAATCACCGAAGCGGGGGTTTGACTAAGGCAAAACCCTATATAGCCACCCACCACACCTTTTCAGATATAAGTGCAGGTTTCGGGACTCGGATGACGCCGCAGGTGACAGATCCGGGAAAAGCAGGTGAAGATAGCACTCCCCACCAAATTGCAGAGCAAAAGACCAGGACAGGGGCGTGGGCCGCCCTGGTCGTGCCAGGACAAGGGCACTGGGCGCCCTGGTCCCTGGGACAGGGGCGCTGG
Source organism: Cryptomeria japonica (assembly GCF_030272615.1). Lineage (NCBI taxonomy): Eukaryota > Viridiplantae > Streptophyta > Pinopsida > Cupressales > Cupressaceae > Cryptomeria > Cryptomeria japonica. The sequence goes on along the minus strand of NC_081413.1, from coordinate 448,621,280 downwards.
GCGCCCTGGTCCTTCTGACAGACAGCATTTTCAGCATTTTTGACAGCTTTTCCAGAGTGCAAAACAGCAGTTTCGGGGGCAGTTTCAGAGGCAGAATCAGGACAGTGGCGCCCGCGCCCCCGTCCTGAACATTTCCACTCAGATTTTGACTCCGAGTACGCATTTGCATTCTTGTCTTATCTTTGTACTTAGAACTTTCTATTGTTTAAGTTCAATTCTGCAATCTTGTTATTAGTTCATACTTGCACTTTGGGGTTAGGGATTGAACTTGCATCATTTCATCTTTCAATTGCAACAAAGGAATAGAAATCCTAATAGGTAGCCCGTGGCTCTCTCTTCCACAAGAAGAAGTAGCCAATTGTGTGATACCTCTAGGCTCTTTTGTATTCCACAAGTGTGTGGTTGAAAGTGAGATTAGGGCATGTTTGCTTAGTGTCACTTTTTCTCCCACACATTTTGGTGAACCTGACGTGAATCTATCATTGCTTCCTCTTGCATTTCATTTGTTAGATCTAGATCTAGATTTAGTGTGTTTTCATTTCATTTTCATTAAAAAGAGAAAAAAAAAAAAAAAAGTGTGTTTCTTTGCATTGTGTGTTTAAATTTTATGCAATTTCAAAATGTCAGATTTTTATTTGCAAGATGTTCATATTTGTGATGATTATGAGTTAGATGAAGCTTTAGATGAATTTTTGAAACCTAAATATACCAAATCTTCATTTTACCAAAAACTCATAAACATTGTTACTATGCCATTTCGTTGTGATGAGAAAGATAAGTCGAATGATTCCTCTCAAGGGTACATTCCTATCAGCTCCTCCACTAAATCTAGTAACATGGTTGTTTTCAATGATCCCCTCTATGAAGAGATATCTCCTTTTGAATCAAAAGATAAACCTTTTTATGATCATGCTTTGTTGGATGATGCCCTTGATGACTTTGTGGCTCCTAAAAAATGCTCCCTTCATGAGGATCCTTTTGTGCAAGAAGATGACATTATCCCTACATTTAATAGTGATGGAATTTCCTTTTCCAACAAAATTCCCACTAGAGATGATGAATTAATGATAAATGCTTACCCTTCTCCTGAAGTTTGTCTTATGCATAAGCATCCCTTAGAGAAAGAAGATGAAATAATAAGCAATTTCCTTAACTCTCTCTCCCCTAAAGATCATATTGAACATATTTTGAGGAAAGAGGATGAGTTTAACACATCTATTAATGCTCTCCCTCCTAAGGATGAGGAATTAATAAACAATGTTATCTCCTCTCCCGAAATTGACAATGCTTCAAACATTCCTTTCAACAACTTCACTATTTGGGATGAACCATTAGAAGAAGGTGTAGATTATTCTCTACCCTGTGAGAGAACCCTAGCCAAAGGGGATGAAATCAAGATTAAAAACTCCCTTGATAGTTTCTCACCTTTCTTGAATCTCAATTATTCTGCCTCTGAAAATAAAGCATCTCCCTCTCCTCAACTTGGTTCTACTCATAAGGATACCCTAGCTCAAAGCAAGATGGTTGACATCTCTTTCAAAGATCTCCCTCTCAAAAGTGAGACTTTAGAGAGTAATGTTGATCCTTCTCCTAGAGAGTTTATTCCCCATGTAGATCCTATGATGATAAAGGATGATATGACCTTTCCTAGTATTACTCTTCCTACTAGAACATCAATGCCTATCCCTTGTCTCTCTCCTAAAATTGATTTGATCCGTGATAAGATTTTAGTGCAAGAGAAGACTATCAATAATTCTTCCAACACTTTTGTTCATTCCTCTAAACCATCCTCAATCAATTTGATACATGTGAATGAGACACCTAACAAACCTCTCTTCACTGTCCAAGGTGCTTGTCCTTCTCAAAATTCTCAACCTTTAAATAAGCCTATCTTAGTGGTTCAAGGCGGTTATGCTACTGATTCTTTTTGCACTCCTAAGAAACCTATTATTACTATGCAAGGAGGTTATTCTACTAAGAGCGCTTATGAGTATGCTAAGCAAATGACTAGAGAGAGTTATCATGCGGTTGCCCATACTTATAATACTAGAAACAATAGGCAACCTAATCCTCCTCCAGTTATCCCAACTTCACTTCCTCCTTCCCAACCTATTCTTCCTCAAGCTCCTCAGATTTCACAAGTTCTCGGTAAGGAATATGATCTCATAGAACAACTTAAAGCTACCCCTGCTAAGATATCCCTTTGGGATTTGATCCAAACTTCTTCCGCTCATCATGGAATGTTACAAGATGCCTTGAAAGATTTGAATGTTCCTCCACCTAATACATCTAGTAATATAGTGTCTTTGGTTAACTCTGTGATGAATCCTAAAGCTCAAATTGTGTTTACTCAAGATGAGTTGCCTACTAGTGAAATTCAACATCAATATGATCCCTTGATGATTGTGGTTATCATAAATGACACTACTATAAGACGAACATTGGTAGATAATGGTTCTGGCCTTAATGTGTGTAGCATTAATCTATTGCATAAGATGAATGTGGATACATCCCTTATTGAGCTTGACTCTCCTCCCATTCGAGGCTTTGATAATGTGGCTAAGTCTTCATTAGGTATTATCACCTTACCCGTCACAGTGGGACCTGTTACTTTGCTTACTCCTATCCATGTTATGTCAGGAAATCTAACATACAACTTTTTATTAGGGAGGCCTTGGATTCACAGTATGCAAGCTGTCCCCTCTACATTGCATAGACAAGTTAAATTCATTTACAACAATAAGACATATACCTTGATAGGTGACACTAATCTCCAAGCTTGTTTGCAAACATCTAAGCCTTCCTCTTCTAGTAATGACTCTTTGAACAAGATACCTATGGATGAATCCTTACCCTCTGATAATCAAAATTCTTTGGATGAGTCTGAAGCTCCTGAAGAAGATCCTTCTCGACTTGAATATACGCATAAACAGGCTTTTGATCTTGAGAAGGTTCTCGCAAAAGACAATTGGGGATCTCTTGACTTTAATCCCACCTTTGTAGGTGAGTATAGGGTTCCTCCTAAAGAGCTTAAAGTTAAAAAGAGGGAAGAAACTAAAAATCAATCAATCTTACTTGAACCTATGAGCAATAATTTTGTGGCCGCTTCTCAAACTTCTTCTCCTCACACCTCTGATTATGAAGAGTTTGATTCTTTGTCTTATGAAAAACCACCTTCTCTTCCTGAAATGGCTGATCATTATGGTCATGGCTTTCGCATTTTTGCTAAGCATGGGTATCATGGAAATGGTTGTGGCGCTCATGAACAAGGGATAAAAGTTCCTCTAGAGACTAATTTTCACAATTATGCCTTTGGACTCGGCTATAATCCCTGCAAATGTACCAAAGCATCTAAAAGACCATCTCTCAATGTGAATGCTATATTTAGTAGTGATGATGATCTCACTTCAACTAAATCATCTTCTACTTTTATCAACTCTCATTCCCCTCATAAGGAAATCTTGGCGATGAACAAATCTCTTTATGACTCCCCTCAGATTTCTAAACCCACTTATGAATATTTATCTCCTATTCATCATAAAATCCTTTCCTCTAGGGATAAGGCTCTAATAGATTACACTCATCCCTCTTCTAAGATTTCTTGTGACTTTTCTTCTTCAATTTTTATTATTTTATACATGTTTTTGATCTCACTTATAGTTGAGCATTTAGCATGTCATATTCAAATACCTCATTCAATCTATCATGTCTTTAAATAACATTAATGGCTGTTATGTTGCTCATCATTATGTGACATTGGTAGCTCATTTACTGGGGCTCATTGTCATTCATGATGGTACAATTTCAAGTGCAATCATATTTTTTGAAGCAACATAATAGCCTAATTTTTCTATGTTATCTCTTATTCCTATAGTGTGGAAATATTGATCATCTTTTCTTTAGAATCCTCTTTTCCTAGATATGGGAGAAGATGAGTATTCTCTTTCTTATCCTACCCACTTCTTATGAGGAGCATTTTACATACACTAATGTCTTGCTTGCATGAACTCATGTGAGTATGTAGTACATTTTGCTTATGTCTAAATCTCTCCCTAGAAGATTGTGTAAGTCCTTCTCATGGTCCTTATCCTTGGGAGGCAATGATCTTTCCTTATTGTTATCTAAGGATCCACTTTTTCCTATTTTGTGGATGGTGTGGACTTTATTACTTGATGTTATGCCTTGTACGCATTTGTTGTTGTTTGTTCAAGGATTCTCTCTTACAAGAGGTGTAAGTCCTTGACTACAACCTCTTTTGCACTTGGTAAAATACATCCATAATGAATTCACTCTCCTAATTGGGTTAAAAAGAGCGTCATCCTTCATTAAGAAATCACTTTCACCTCGCAAAAGAAGGAAGTATTGCATTCTTATTCTCTTCTTGTCTTATTCTAGAAGATGTTATATTTGTCTAAGACAATTCCTCTCGGGGATAGGTGTCTTTTGTACAAAGATCTCTTCTCCTCTAAGGATCTCCTTTACACATACTACAAGATATCCCTTTTCAACTATCTTATCCTTGCTTAAAGAGTGCAAAAACTCTCTTGCTTGGATCTATGACATTGTTGCATTTTGGGGTATCTTCTTTTGTGATGAAGGTAGGTATCCTTGTTCTACTTTGCTTATGACATAAACATTACACTTTTTGAGCAGTGGGTCATTCTCGGAACCAGAGCACAGACTCTTAGAGCAAGATGCCTCCATTTTTCTTTTATGCAAGGTGATTATTCTCGGAACCAGAGCACAGACTCTTAGAGCGAGATGTCACACTTTTGTACTATACATATACAGGTTGTAGCATACTCGGGCATAGACTCCTATGAGATGCTTCTAACCTCACTTACACACACATGCACGAGGTTGAGTGGAACTAGCGGCATAAGGCTAGACTTTCTCACTCTCCTCCCTTACATGGATCACCTAGACAGACTCTAGGGGCTAGTTTTCCATGTCCTTTGTCCCATGGATCACCTAGACAAGATCTAGGGGCGAGAAGTCCATGTTTTCTCTCTCACTATTCTTCTCATGAATCACTAATGTGTGTGTTCATGCTTTTTTCCTTTCTTTTCTTCTCTTTGCATTTTGTTTCCATTTACATCCTTCATCTTGTGTTAGAGAACTCTCAAAATCTTCACACTCTTTGTTGTGTTGGAATTGAGATTTAGTCCTCTTTCTTACCAAATGATTCTCCATTAGTTTTTGATCTCATATCAAATCTTCTTGTGAGCATTTGTCATCAATATTCTTTAACAATTCGAAGTGGTAAACATGATACCCTGTTTCAACTCACTAAAATTAGCAAGCCGAAACAGGGGGGGGCATATAGCTACCCTCAAATTTTCATCACCTTCCTTAGTAAGCATTAGGTGATTTTGTGATCTAACACGTGTGTTTTGTAGGGTGCGGTTCCTAACTGTGTACTGCAGATGCTGCTGGGGGCTTCGTTCGACAAACTTATGGATATATCCTTTTTCAAATAATGTTTACTTTTTTGTACTTTAGCTTGCATATGCACGTAGTGTTCATATGACCGCTAAAGTGGGGGCTAAATGTAGCGTCGTAAATTGTACGCACTTGCTAGGGTGGTACAATTTCACACCTAGTTTAGCACCCGCCTTGGCACATTTTGCATTTTGCATTGCATTTCCCCTTTAGCACTTAACTAATTAAATTAATTAGGTCTAGGGTTCTATTTTATCATCTCCCATATCATAAAGTTGGGCCCTTTTCATTAAAGTGTGCCCCTTTCATTTTATTCCTCCTATACATCATTTAATCAAAAACCCTAATTAGGTCCTATTTGAACTTGGGGGCTTGATTTCGGGGGACAAAACATCTTGAAATCACCTGTAACTTCGGGATTCGCTCTAAAATCATCATATCCGATGGCCCTGAAAATTTGGTGAAAAGTTGTCGGAACCATGGTGCCCGGCGTGCACATGGTCCCGGACATTTTTCCTGAAATTTTAGGAGCGCGATCCAATCATAAAATAAAGCTTAACCCCAAGAAATTGGCAGGATATTCAAGCTCTAGGTCGGCCAAAAGTCGAAATTAAGACCTAGGGTTTCATACATAAGAGCTCTCTTTCTTCATTTGAATGGATCGGAATTTTGGCTTTGGAGGACCTTCTATGCAGCGAAAGAGCAGATCTTTGAAGACTTCAATAACATTCAACATCCATCCATCAAGCATTCATCAATTTCATTCATTTAGGGCTTGGGAGACATTGAAGAACAATAGGAGATTACCGACTGAAGATTGGCTTGTACTCCTCCCTTAAGGGTTGGGTATGATTTCATGTTGTTTTCATGTCTCTGCATAAGCTTCAATATATCCTTTATTCATGCTTTAGATCACTTTGCATCTTGATTTAGAGCATTTGCATTATCATTTACAAGCAATTAGGGTTTACTTTCTAGGTTGCTCTACTTTGCTTTCTTGCATTTAAGGACCTTCCACACACACTAGGTCTGCACACACAATACATTTTACAATACAACTTGGCTATTCGTGGAGGTGGAAATCACCGAAGTGGGGGTTTGACTAAGGCAAAACCCTATATAGCCACCCACCACACCTTTTCAGATATAAGTGCAGGTTTCGGGACTCGGACGACGCCGCAGGTGACAAATCCGGGAAAAGCAGGTCAAGATAGCACTCCACACCAAATTGCAGAGCAAAAGACTAGGACAGGGGCGTCGGGCGCCCTGGTCCTGCCAGGACAAGGGCGCTGGGCGCCCTGGTCCCTGGGACAGGGGCGCTGGGCGCCCTGGTCCTCCTGACAGACAGCATTTTCAGCATTTTTGACAGCTTTTCCAGAGTGCAAAACAGCAATTTCGGGGGCAGTTTCAGAGGCAGAATCAAGACAGTGGCGCCCGCGCCTCCATCCCAAACATTTCCACTCAGATTTTGACTCCGGGTACGCATTTGCATTCTTGTCTTATCTTTGTACTTACAACTTTCCATTGTTTAAGTTCAATTCTGCAATCTTGTTATTAGTTCATACTTGCACTTTGGGGTTAGGGATTGAACTTGCATCATTTCATCTTTCAATTGCAACAAAGGAATAGAAATCCTAATAGGTAGCCCGTGACTCTCTCTTCCACAAGAAGAAGTAGCCAATTGTGTGATACCTCTAGGCTCTTTCGTATTCCACAAGTGTGTGGTTGAAAGTGAGATTAGGGCATGTTTGCTTAGTGTCACTTTTTCTCCCACACACATATGATAATAGTATATGTGATTTTTGGAATTAGTAATGTGCAAAGTGAGATGTGCAAGAAAATTATTCCATGTGACCATGGAAACTGTTAGAAGAATCAAGCCTAGACCTATGTGCATTTGTGAAGCCAAGGGTTGTCTATTGGAGAGACAAAACCTCTTTGTAAATGTGTATTAATTTGTAAATGTTATGCTTGGATGTATGTTTAATTTGGAAATTGTTGAATTTATAAATTCCAAAAAAAGGGACATTTGCCATGTGTATTTTAGTGATGTGTAATTTTTTTTGTGGTGTTGCTTGACACATGTGATGTAAGATGATTTGGATATGACATGTCCCTTTTGGAGGAATTTTTTTTTACCAATGCATTTTTCAATTATCCTAGTATGGTCCCAAGAAAGTCTTGGATAGGGAGCCATTAGAAAGGTCAACTTAGGGTTGACCCGTAGGTAAACTTTGGGTGAGTTTCTAAGGGGTTAAATTAACTCCTAGGGTCAAGTTAGGGGCATTTTTAGTAGGCCATATGATGTACCTATGGATGAAGGCCAAATTTATCCATGTGTCCACTCCCTAGGGACTAATTAGTCACCCCAAAAATTGAGTTTCCCAAGTTGGTCGAATTTCAAGTTTAGAGGAGCTTTCCTTGGCTAGACAACCCCCCCTCATGAGTGACATTACTCTTCCCCATTCCTTTTACCTTTTTGAGGTGCCTTGGCTAGAGATCTGGTAAGGTGTTGGGAAGACCAACCAATGAACATCCTTCACCCTTCCCAGATGGGTTGGGAAGACTGAGGAGTGTCTTCTCAAGGAATAGTTTGGGAGGGATAAGTTTGATCACCCACTCTCAATTTTGGAGACTTAGATTCTTGAGTAGTTTTGGTAAGTTTTTGGAAGGGTTTTGGCTAAGTCTTGAAGGGAAAAGATAGTAGATTTGGGCAGCTCTTCTACAAGATTCATCATCCTTTTGAAAGATTTAAGGTTGGTTGTTTTTCTAGCTCATGCATGTTGTATTTTTGAAAAGATTGTTATAGTTGTTTTCATTGTTGATATCTTAATGTGTTAGGAAGATTATTGAGTTCTTCCCTATGTGATTCTTTTCTTTTGTTATTGTGATTCATTTTGAGTTTTGTTTTGGGAGTTTTCAAGGCCAAACTCACCCTTGGGAGGGTAGAGTAGCCTTAGGGTGAAGGGTTGTTTGACAGCCTATGAATGTAGAGGTTCTCTTTGGAAGATAGTGATTTACAAGGAGTTATGGGACCCTTGCTGCATAGTATTTTATTTATGAAATGGGGGTCATACGGGGAGTTTGTTGGCTTGTATGCCTTGGGGTACATAAGGAATTATTGGGACAAGTTTGGAACTTGTGGAATCTTTGTTTATTTTGTGGCCTTGAAATGGCATTGTGTTCTCCTACTTGCAAAATTCTCCTCTAGGTATATGGTCCACTTTCACCCCACTTGAAAAGACACATAAGCGACATTGTTTATCCTTGGGATTGCGAGTGTTCATGTTGTTGTGAGTTTTCTTGCTTGTATGTGTTTTGAATGTGTGTATCCCGTCAAGCCTTGGTTCTCCTAGCTCGAGGGTGGCTTCTTGTAAGCCTAGGTTGGGAGGTGAGCCTTCATGGTCACAAACTACAACTTTTAATTGCAGGTTTGCTTGGAAATAAATTGGAAGGGAAGCTGGAATGGTCCTATTGTTTATTGTATTTTAGTTGCAGAAAAGAAAAAAAATTTCTTATTGTATTTAATTGCAGAAAAGAAAATGTAACTATTGGAATAGTTTTTACCATGTAATAAAGATGTATTTTAAATTTGAAGTATTTATATTTTTGCAAAAAGAAGAATACATTTGTTGATTACTTCCTTAATGATATAGCTGTTTGAAAAAGATCAAGAAAGATAATATATTATCTTTCTAATTGTTATTGAAAAAGGGAATGCAAAGTTAAATGTCAATAGAAAAGTCATTTTTTAATGGAAATGAAATATTCATTTACATCTATAGTTCATACTCAAAGGAAGATAGATATTTTAGAGTGTATATTATTATTGCACATCTTGTTGTTTATGGATTAAATGATTTTTAGAAAAAGTTAGTTGCAGTTGTAAATGAATAAAATTTTGTCATATTTTACATTATGTAAAAGCATGTTAGTGAAAAGAAGATAAATCTAGATATAGAGTTATTTAAATCAAAATGTTAACTATATGTTATTGATATATTGTAATAACTATGCCAAATGTTTAAAAAAAAAAAACTGCATCTAACTATTATATTTACTCTAAAACAAAATGATTAATATGTATTTTGCATCAATGTTGAAATATATAGATTGAATAAACTATGAAAAACCTGGAAATAGAGGAAATGTTAATTTATTCTAAGTATTCGGATTTTTCCATATTAAAATCTTAAAATATACATTATAATGCTTGTTGTTAAAATCAGGAATATATATATATATATGTTAAAAAAAAAATTTAAAAATAATAATAATAATAAAAAATTTAACCTAGGGCAGCCACTGTGGGCAACCACAATGGGCGGCACGAGCCCACCACAATGGGTATCCATAGTGAGCGGCACATGGTCACCACTATGGGTATCCACAGTGGTGCCAAGTGCCCCTCTGCCCTGTGCCATGCCAACTCGCCCTCCCGTCCTCTGCCATGGCTGCCTCCTTCGGCCTCCCTTCGCCCATACCGCTGCCCTATTCAACACACACAAAAAAAAAAGAATGTAGAACAAGTAGCTCTAACCCAATTTTGGGTTAGGGTTAGCTTGATAAGAATAAAAGATAAAAAGAGAGGAAAGAGTTAGTATAAAAGAATAAATCAACCCTAGTTAGGGTTTGGATTAAAATAATAATATTAAAATAAAATGAGGGGGGATTCTTACTAAAATTTGAAAAAGAATTCCTCCCCCCATTTATCTATAGCTAATATGTAGGATTAATTAACCCCTAATATTGACTAGGGTAAAATTGGTTCTTAATATAGACTTTAGTAGGGAAATGTGTGTTAGTATACACCTATGTATATATTTATATATATAAACATATATATATATATATATATATATATATATATATATATATGCTCGTCGGATAAAAATCTTTTGGGAATTTTTATTAATGGAATTTATTAAAAGTATTAATGTAAACTTTTCACCTATGAGGTCATTGTTGCCCAATTAAATAATAGTTGAAATTTAAATATCTAAGGGGAATTAAATTTGATCTTAATATAAAATAAATTTATTAGTTTAATATTCTATTTGATTTGGTTAACTTTACTAGTTTAATTTAAAGGCATTTTCGCGTTTACTCAATTAATTATTTGTCATGCCCAAACTTTTGGGCAAAAACACACACAACAATTTTTTTTTCAAAACACTTAATTACATGCAACCTATGCTTAATTAGATGTGACAACTTAACAGGTTGCTCCAAGCGGAACCTTAAATTATAATAAAATGTTTTTCTAACGTGAGCGATGAATAGAACAAATTTACCTAGAAGCCTTAGGTTTCTATAAAACTCCTTTACGACAAAGTTAGGATATTCCAATCATAACGAATTATGATAACTCCTATTATCGAACGAAACAATATGATTTTATAACGACAATAATAAATTCACATCGAATGTCCCTTTTATTATAGCTATAAATTATAATTTTTAATTAGATTGACTTCTACTAAATAGGCATTAATATGATTACTTGATTCAATAATAATTATTTATCTCCTAACACGTTTCCTCCATCCGTGATAATACATCCTTCGTTTATAACTTGATTTAATATCACGTATATAGATTAATTATTAATATGATTTTAACATAATAATACTAATTAATCGAGCAATTGAAAATTGAAGTGTCAAACGTTAAAATGTTAATTGCTTTATTTAGTATAAGATTCCATCTAGGCTAAATGAGTTCACAAGATCAAGGTCTTGGACTTATTTTCAAATATATATAATTCCACCACGGTATCCTCTTCCAAAGAATTCTATTCCATTTAATAAATAAATTAATTCATTTAATCAATATTTTCCAATAACCTTTTAATTACTTAGGAACTAAATTAATTAGTCCTAACATGAAGATTATTAAAACCTATTATTCAATTTAACAATAATAAAAATGTGCCTAACAATCTCGACTAAAGGGCCAAATAAACCCATAGTGGAAATTGCTCTAGAAAATTAAATCTGGAATTGCCTATATTTGGGTGGACTAAAAATAATCCTTTATGGTCAAAAGAATTTATAAAGTCAATATAAAAATTTCCTAAAAGATTAAACCCCAAGTAATTTAAATTTTAAAACATCATATTTAAAGGTTTATATAAACATATATAAAATATGAATGTTTTACTACAATAAGTAAACTCAAGTTGGAGTATACGTTCATATATATAAAATTATATATATATATATATATATATATATATATATATATATATATATAATACGCACAAGTATATATATATATAAGGATATGGGGTTTCAAAATTCTTAAATTTTAAAATAAACATGAACCCTAAAAATTTAAAAGTTATAAATAAAAGAATCATACTCACCTTTATTATTATTATTATTGTAACTTTGAAATACCTTAACCCAAACCGGATTAGGGTTTCATGATATTTTTGCAGGGAGGAGGAGCCATGGCGGAGGAGGAGCTGCATGTTTTATTTATGCAGGGAAATGGCATGGCGGCAGAGGCTTTTCACAGGGGGGGGGGAGGGGGGCGTGTGAAGGGCACAACCACTGCAACGGTGCCATTGGCGCCACTACGGGTCGCGGTCCGCAGTGGCGACCATGGTCGCCTCTGCGAGGCGCAGCTTGCAGTGGCGCTGCGGCGCCTCTGTGGACCACGGCCTACAGTGGCGTCTCTACAGGTCGCGGCTCACAGAGAGCCCGTGCCGCCCGAGGGGCCCATGGGAGCCTCGGCTCTGGGTCCCCTTGAGTAGGGTTAGCATTTTTTTGGGGGGGGGCTTTCAAAAAAATTTATTCTATTTTTTTTTTGAAGATTATATATATATATATATATATATATATATACCCTTGAGTAGGGTTAGCATTTTTTGGGGGGGGGGGTTTTAAAAAATTTTATTCTATTTTTTTTTTGAAGATTATATATATATATATATATATACACACATATATATATATTTATATATATCTAAATATTTATGATTTTTTATTTTTCAGGGATAGATTTAGTTTCTAATTTACCTAAATATGACTATATTTTCCTTACTTTCTAAATTATGCAAAGATTAACAAAGTATTGACATGATGGAACTAGAAGCAAATTTCTTTTATTTACTTTAACCAATCTGTTTATATATTTTTTTCTAAAATCACTTAAAGAAGATTTTCAAAACTTAACAGATTTAAATAAAGCATTTCTTTTTCTATTGACAATTTATTTACTAACTTTAGAGATGGATTACTAATTCTAGATTTATTTATTGCAAATAAATAAAGTGACAGAATTTAATAATTTTTAACAACAACTATGTTAGACTAGAATCATTTAAATTAACCTTAGGGATAGACATGTTAACTCTATTAAACCATGATTTGTATTTGGAAATAAATAATTAGGACTAAATGATTAATATTCTCTTACTAGCATGCAAGCTTTCTACTTTACTCATTTCTCATTATTTCAATATGCATAAGGAGATAAAATGAATCTTTAATTTCAAAACTAACATGCATTCTACAAATATTATTTCATTAACTATAAGGAACTTAATCCAAGATAACATTTCATTTTTGCAACAAAATAATACTTAATAAAAATAATACTTTTCTTAAAAGTGTATTTAAAATACAATATAGCCAACACTACAAATGGGTGAGATTCCCAACTAGTCTTTCATTTCTATTATATGAGGACTTTAAATAAAATAGATACATTTTCTCTCTTTTTTAAGTAAATACAATATGCAACTTTTTATTTCCATTTCTGCAACATGAAAATATAGCATCACTTTTCTTAATCTTTTTCTACAAACCAAGTAAAAACAACAACTCCTAGCTTGACTTTTTCTTTTCTCTCCAAGCAACCTGCAAATGAATCATAAAGCTTGACCATGGAGTGCTCACCTCCCAGCCTAGGCTTACTAGAAGCCACCCCCGATCTTGGAGAACCAAGCCCTAGATAGGTTATAGACATGCAAACACAACAAGCAAGGGAAAAACATATAGCAAACACTTTCCCAAACAAGGTTACACTTCATCACAAAATGTGATGTTTTTACATGGGTGGCAGTGGACCAAATACCCTGAGGAGACTGCAAGAATAGTAGATCACAAGGCCACTTCATGGAAAACAAAGATATATCACAAGTTCATTACCCCCACATCCTTATGCCCCCCAAGGCATCCATGCCATACTTTCCCTCCTTATGACCCCCAAATGCATACGCAAGGCTATGCAACAAGGGTCACATATACACCCCTTGAGTTCGCTCTCATAATGAGAGCCTCTCACTCGAGGGTTGTCAAACTCCTACCACCCGTAAGACCATCCTACTCTCCCAAGAGTAGGAAGCCTTGGTTACTCCCAAATCACAGGAATGCATAAAAGAAATAACTTAAAGGTCACATAATAATTTTCACAAAGGAAAATACAAGAAACCAACTTTTACATACAAGCAATCTTTCCAACATAAATATGTAACATGAAAGGGAAAAGATAAATCCAACCTTCAATCTGCCCAAAGGTTTGCTAGAACTAGCTTGAGGATGAGCAACCCAAATCCATAAATCTTCCTTGTACACTTAGCCAAAATTCTATCCCAAAACTGTATTATTTCAAAATTGCATAGTCTCCAAAAATGGAGAGTGGGTGATTACCCACAAAGTCTCTCATTCTTGCCTAAAAAGGCCTCAGTGAGAGATCACCCACAAAGTCTCTCATTCTTGCCTAAAAAGGCCTCAGTGAGAGTTCTCACAGGTTCCTAAAACTGAAAAAGGAAAAAGCAAGAAAAAGTGGAAAAAAAAGAATCTCTCATCAAAATGAAGGTTATCTAACCTAGATGGCACCTTCTAATTTCAATTTTCACTCACCTTAGGAAACCCACTTTTTGAGGTGACTAAACAGTCACATGGGAGTAGATACATGCCTATAAATATTCCTAACCCATAGGTATACCTTATGGACTTTAGGAAACACCTTTAAACTACCCCTAGGAGTCCATTTGACCCCTCATAAACCCATCTGAAGTTTATTTTCGGGTCAAACTTGAGTTGACCACTCCATGGACTCTACCCAAAAAAAAAAAAAAACCACATTCAAATGTTTGAAAAAGCTATGGTTGACACAACTCCCTCCAAGAGACAAGTCAAAAATCAAGACATAAATCAACACATGTGTCAAGTGATACAATAAAATACAATACAAAATTACACATGAAATTTGTCTCTTGTTGGATTTACACAAATTAATAAATTCAATTTAACACACATGCATCATTTACTTTCACAAATAAAATATGATACATACGGGGTGTTGTCTCTCTAAATAGAAAACCCCTAGTTTTACGAATGTACATAGGTCTAGGTTTGGTTCTCCATAATATTTTCATGGTCACATGGATAATTCTCCTATGCATCTCAATTACACAATAGTACTTCCAAATAACCTCATCAAATATTGAGCACGTGAATAAGAATACACATCAAAAACTCTGCATACAATTGACATTTAACAAATCAATATCTCATATATCCAAATAAATCCACATAAGTAATTATCATAATCCTCATAATTTTGATCCAATCTCAAGACATGCATTCTATTTCTATCATCATAATAAAGTCCTGCAAACCCAATAATAACATACATCATCTCAAAGTTATCCTACTCTAGAATCATATAAAGTTATGTATCCATAACACATCAAAATGTATACCTCAAGGTAAAATGATTCCGTAACCTGGTTCAATTACTTTTCTCGCCAATCTATCTGTCTAACATAGCCTATCCTATTGAATTATAGCATTTATTAGTAAGGTCAACCATGGTCAACTAAGTTAACCAGAGCTTGATCGGGGAGGGGCTCTACATTATTTTTAATATGAGTTAACATTATTTTATTTAGCCTTGAGTATATTAATAATTTTGAGATAATTAATATCTCTCGATTCTTTTTGGAGAATTTTAATTAGGGAAAATTAATTAAGTTGTGACGACCCTTTTTAGGAAATAATTAGTCTACTCTAAATTATTGATGCATTAATGACAGAGTTGAATTAAATCAACTTAGGAAACCATTCTATTTAACCCTGAGTTAACCCTTAGTTAAGACAAGACTTATTTATTCCTTTTTAAATGTAGATTATTTAATGTTTTTATGTTGTTTTAAAAAAATAATTTTTTCCATTTTTTGCCCAATAGTTTGGGCATGACATTTTGGTATCAGAGCAAGGTTTCCAACACTAGGAACCTTTCTCCATTACGTTTCGCTTTTAATATTATTTTCTTTAAGAATTGTTATTATTTATCTATTTACTTTATTTTATTTTATGGATCATTAAGGATGCCACCAGTTACGTGACAAGCTCGTAAGCGTGGTAGGGGTCCTAGACATGCTCGCATGGCATGTGAGGATGTCGTACGGGATGAGCCAGCTCCAGAAGGGGATCAAGAAGTTCCTCCTGAACAACTGATTGACCCCAATAGAGATATTTTGGTTGCACTTCAAAACCTGATAGGAATAGTTTAGGATAGACTCCTATTAGTAGATCATCAGGCAGAACACTAGAATTATGGGAGTCATAGATTCATAGCTAGGGAGCCGAGTAAGATTCCACCTCCTAACCGTATAGAGGCCCAGGCTGAGGATGAGTCTGAGTCAGTCCATCTAATAGAGGCACCTCTAGTAGTGGCACCCGTTATTTTTGAGAGAGCACCCTGTGATCCTAGGGATCAAATCAGAGAGATTCTACATCTTCAGCCACCATCATTTCCAGGATCTACCGATGGGGTAGAGACTAAGGCTTGGCTTTTGAGTCTAGATAGGTGCTTCGGATTACGTCCCTATGAGAGAAATTTAAAGGCCACGTGGTGGAGGAAAGAGGAGTACAAGAATGATTTAGCTAGGGACACTATTACTTGCGACATCTTTACAAAGAGATTCAGAGATATGTACCTATCAGAGCACTATAGAAAGTGCAAGATTGATGAGTTCCGTGACCTTCTATAGAAGGTTCTCTTCATGTCCCAGTATGAGAGAAAGTTCTTTGAGATCTTACCCTACATTGACTACCTAAAAGATGAGAAGTTACTCATCAACCGATTTATCAGAGGATTGAATGTTGGGATAGCAGGACTAGTTAGGATGGCAACTCTAGGGAGCCTTCGGGTTTCCATGGAGAAGGCCTTGATATCAGAGGAGATTCAGGGTAGATCGCAGGACATGCGGGATCAGCATCAAAACCGAAACCCTATATCATATTCTTTTGGGTTTCAGAAACCCCACTGGAAGGGTAACCACAGGAATTCATTAGGGTCCTTTAAGCCCCCTTCGCCACAGTAGCAATAGTAGAATCAAAGGCAAAGGCCTCCACATGGTGAACAGGGCTTTAAGCCCAAGTAGTGGCACTCACAAGGTCCTAGGCATGACCAGTGATCACAAGGTCCTTACACACCTCCGGCATGAACTCAATAGTCCTCTAGGAG
Source organism: Cryptomeria japonica (assembly GCF_030272615.1). Classification (NCBI taxonomy): domain Eukaryota; kingdom Viridiplantae; phylum Streptophyta; class Pinopsida; order Cupressales; family Cupressaceae; genus Cryptomeria; species Cryptomeria japonica. The sequence goes on along the minus strand of NC_081413.1, from coordinate 448,604,351 downwards.
TGGTTTCAGTTGTTCAATTAGGATAGGAGGATAGGGATACTCTAGGCCATAGGGTGTTTAGTTTCAAACATGTGGTGCTTGTTTCACTTGTGGGGCCATGGAGAACTTGATGAGAGAGTGTCCACAGGGTCAGATGGCAGGCAGTCAGGGGATGATAGGTTTAGAGCCTACAAGTGGGGACATGGGTAAGTCCCATAGAGTCTTCACAATGATTGACAACCACTAGGCAAAGTATCAGGCCACTATCATAGAGGTCGTAGGTATGATCAGAGGTAGCAATGTTTATGTCTTATTTGATTTAGGAGCTACTGATTCTCTTATATCTCTATTGGTTGTGGAGCGTTGCAGGATAGTGGCATCTAGGCAAAGTGTTAGTTGGGAAGTGGAGTTGGCTTCAAGAGCTACAGTGTTTGTTGAGTCAGTGTTTAGGGGCTGTCAGCTTCAGATTGGGAATACAACCACCTTAGTAGACCTTCGAGTCACACCTCTAGGATCTTATGGAATTGTTCTTGGCATGGTTTGGCTATATGCCCATAGAGCCAAGATGGATTATTGCCAGAAAAAAATTGAGTGTGTGGACAATCAAGGTACCTCCATAGTTATTTCGAGGATTCAGAGGCCCATATCATTTCATATGATTTCCACTATGCAGCTTAAGAGCAACATGCGAAAGGGATGTTAGTTGTTTGCCATCACCATCAGTGATAGAGAGGAAGAGAATGAGAAGGAGCCTTCCCTAGATGATCATCCCATCCTTGAGGAATTTTCAGATGTGTTTCCTTCCAAGCTACCTGGTATGCCACCTAGCAGAGAGATTGATTTTCACATAGATCTTGTGCGAGGAGCTAAGCCAGTTTCAAGAGTACCATATAAGATGACCACAAATGAGCTTAATAAGCTCATGATGCAGCTTGAGGAACTCTTAGAGAAGGGTCACATTCATCCTAGCATCTCCTCTTGGGGCGCACCAGTCATCTTTGTGAAGAATAAGGATGGGTCCCTTTGGTTATGTATGGATTACAGGTAGTTGAACAAAGTGACCATCAAGAACCAATATCCCTTGCCCAGGATCAATGACTTATTTGATCAACTTTAGGGTGCCAAAGTGTTTTCCAAGATAGACCTAAAGTCAAGGTACCATCAATTGAGGATTGTAGAGAGCGATATCCACAAGACCACTTTTCATACTAGGTATGGCCACCATGTTCCCATTCGGTCTTATGAATACTCTAGCCGTAGTCATGAGTCTCATGAATTGGGTATTCCGTACTTTCCTTGACTGATTTGTGATTGTGTTCCTTGATGACATATTGATATATTCTTGGAATGAGAAGGAGCATGAGGAGCACTTGCGGCAGGTATTGCAGTGTTTGAGAGACAATCAGTTGTATGGCAGCCTATCGAAGTGTGTATTCTTTAGATCAAAGGTCAGATATCTTGGACATGTTATATCCGGTGATGGGATCTCAATTGACCCATCGAAGGTCAAAGCTATTATGGATTGGCCATCACGAACTAGTGTGATAGAAGTCAGAAGTTTCATGGGTCTAGTAGGGTACTACAAACACTTCGTTGAGGGGTTCTCTAAGGTTGCACATCCTATTACATCTCTTTCGGGATCTCAAAAGGGCACTCACTAGTGCACCTATTCTTGTTGTGCTAGATCCCTTGGCTGATATCATGGTATGCACAGATGCTTCCTTGGATAGGTTAGGAGCAGTCCTTATGCAGGAGGGTCAATTTATAGCATATGAGTCTAGGAAACTTAAGACTCACGAGCTTAACTACCCTACACATAACTTTGAGCTTGCAGTAGTAGTGCATGCACTTGTGAGGTGGAGACACTTTCTTTTGGGTCATCATTTTGAGCTTCATCCAGCCTATTAGAGCTTGCAGTACATATTCACTCAACCTAATCTTAATGCTCATCAGAGGACATGGATGGAGTTTTTATTTGAGTATGATTTTGATGTTCGCTACATCAAGGGGAAATAGAACATAGTTACAAATGCCTTGCATAGGAGATGTCATGAGATATGCACCATGTCTATGGACACAGGTTTGAGAGGTCGTATATTGGAGCAACTGCCAGAGGATGAGTGGTATTTAGAGGTATGTTAGGTAGTGTGTTCCCAGGAGATCCTGGAAGGGAAATATGCAGACTATTAATTAGAGTCTGATGGACTAATACACCATGGAGGGCGCATCTTTGTACCTTCTTCTAGAGGATTACATGATTTCATTGTGTTGGAGGCTCATAGAGCTCCTTATGCAGTGCATCCCGGAGTTAAGAAGATGCATGTAGATTTGAGACAATTATATCATTGGCCAGGTATGCGGCAATTCATTGCTGTACTAGTAGCCCAATGCCTTGAGTGTCAAAGAGTCAAGGCAGAGTACCACCATCCAGGCGGGTTGCTCCAGTCTCATGCGATACCAGAGGGGAAGTGGAATACTATATCAATGGACTTTGTCATTGGTCTTCCTATGTCGGCACGTCGTCATGATGCCATCATGGTGATAGTTGACAAGTTGACCAAGGTGGCCCACTTCTCACCAATCTGGACTACCTTCACAACACCAGTAGTGGCACAGGTATTCTTGTGGGATATTGTCAGACTTCATAGCATTCCATGAAATATTATCTTAGACAGAGACTCCCTCTTCACTTCTTCCTTTTGGAAGGCATTATAGGGAGCAATGGGTACCAGACTCAACTTCAGTCTAGCCAATCATCTGGAAATGGATGGATAGACAGAGAGGGTAACCCAGGTGTTAGAAGACATGCTCTGTATGTACGTCATGGATCATCAGACTAGATGGGAAGAGTACCTTCCTTTGGTAGAGTTTTCCTATAACAATGGGCATCACACTTCTTTGGGAATGCCACCTTTTCAGGTCTTATACAATAGACCTTGCAGGACACCTTTGAGTTGGGACCATATTGAAGATAGAGTAGCCATAGGTCCTGAGCTAGTTTGTGATATGGTGCATTAGATGATTTTGATTAGACAGCGGCTTAGAGAGGCACATGATAGGCAAAAGAAGTATGTAGATGCGAACAGGATAGACCGTAGCTTCATGGTTAAGGACAAATTTTTCTTGAGAGTGCGACCACATAAGAGTCTAATCCATTATGGAAAGGGTTCTAAGCTCACACCTCACTTTGTTGGACCATTTCAGATCCTTGAGAGGATAGGACTAGTTGCATATCGTCTCACTTTGTCACCTAGCCTATCGTGCATCCACGATGTGTTTCATGTATCAGTTTTGAGGAAGTACATTTATGATGAGTCTCATATTCTGGATTGGGATGCCTTGTAGGTGGAGTCAGATAGGCAGCTAGCTTTGGTGCACATCCACTTTTTGGCTCACCAGACGCTGTCTCTTCGAGGTTGAGAGCTGGACCAGGTTAGGGTCCAGTGGGATTGTTATGAAGAGGTTACGAAATCATGGGAGGGTGCAACACAAATGAGATCTTAGTACCCCCATCTTTTTGATGAACTTTAGGAGGAAGTTCATGCCTAGAGGGCAAGGGTGTGAGGCCCTATCCTGAGCTATCATAGCATTTCAGTTATTTTCATGTTGGACCTACTATTGAAACTATATTTTGATGCATTATGGACATAGATTTTATATGATCCTGTGTTTGGATAACATTGATATGATTATGTCATTACTTTGATTTGCAGTACTTTTTTTTATGCTACAAAATTATGGATGCATGTTCTATAAACGATTTAATTCCATGATGAATATGATGATGTTGTTTAGAATATTATTTTATGTGGATGATAATTGGAAACTTGATTATTATAAATGAAATTGTATGCGATGTCTGAATTGGATTCTTTCCATATGATAATATTAGATGTAATTTTTGGAATTACTAATGTGCAAAGTGAGATGTGTGGGAAAATTATTCCATGTGACCATGGAAACTATTTGGAGAATAGCACCTAGACCTATGTGCATTTGTGAAGCCAAGGGTTGTATATTTGGAGAGACAACACCTCGTTTGTAAATGTGTATTAATTTGTAGATGTTATGTGTTTAATTTGGAAATTGTTTAATTTATAAATTCCAAAAAAAAAAGGGACATTTACCATGTGTATTTTAGTGATGTGTAATTCTTTTTGTGGTGTCACTTGACACATGATGTAAGATGAGTTAGCAATGACATGTCCCTTTTGGAGGAAATTTGTTTTACCAATGCATTTTTCAATTATCCTAGTATGGTCCCAAGAAAGTCTTGGATAAGGAGCCATTAGAAAGATCAACTCAGAGTTGACCTGTAGGTAAACTTTGGGTGAGTTTCTAAGGGGTTAAAATAACTCTTAGGGTCAAGTTAGGGGTATTTTTAGTCGGCCATATGATGTATCTATAGATGAAGGTCAAATTTAGCCATGTGTCCACTCCCTAGGGACTGTTTAGTCACCCCAAAAATTGATTTTCCCAAGTTGGTCAAATTTCAACTTTAGAGGAGTCTTCCTAGGTTAGACAACCCCCCCGTTATGAGTGACATTGCTCTTCCCATTTCTTTTACCTTTTTGAGGTGTCTTGGCTAGAAAGTTGGTAAGGTGTTGGGAAGACCAACCAACGAACATCGTTCACCCTTCCCAAGTGGGTTGGAAAGAGTGAGGAGTGTCTTCTTAGGGAATAGTTTGGGAGGGAGAAGTTTGATCACCCACTCTCCATTTTGGAGACTTGGATTCTTGAGTAGTTTTGGTAAGTTTTTGGAAGGGTTTCGGCTAAGTCTTGAAGGGAAAAGATAGTGTATTTGGGCAACTCTTCTACAAGATTCATCATCCTTTTGGCATGTTTAAGGTTGGTTGTTTTTTCTAGCTAATGCATGTTGTTGTATTTTTTAAAAGATTGCTTGTTATAGTTGTTTTCATTGTTGATATCTTAATGTGTTAGGAAGATTGTTGATTTCTTCCCTATGTGATCTTTTCTTTTGTTATTGTGATTCTTCTGAATTTTATTTTGGGAGTTTTCAAGGCCAAACTCACCCTTGGGAGGGTAAAGAGGCCTTGGGGTGATGGGTTGTTTGATAGCCTATGAGTGTAAAGGTTCTTTGGAAGAGAATGATTTACAAGGGGTTATGGGACCCTTGGTGCATAGTATTTTATTTATGCAATGGGGTCATAAGAGGAGTTTGTTGGCTTGTATGCCTTGCGGGACATAAAGAATTATTGGGACAAGTTTGGAACTTGCGGATTTGTTTATTTTGTGGCCTTAAAATGGCATTATGTTCTCCTACTTCCAGAATTCTCCTCTAGGTATATGATCCACCTTCACCCCACTTGAAAAGACACATAAGTGACATTGTTTTTCTTTGGGATTGGGAGTGTTAATGTTGTTGTGAGTTTTCTTGCTTGTATGTGTTTGAAATGTGTGTATCCCATCAAGCCTTGGTTCTCCTAGCTCGGGGGTGGCTTCTTGTAAGCCTAGGTTGGGAGTTGAGCCTCCATGGTCACAACCTACAACTTTTAATTGCAGGTTTGGTTGGGAAGAAATCGAAAGGGAAGCTGGAACGATCCTATTGTTTATTGTATTTTAGTTGCAGAAAAGAAAAATAATTTCTTATTGTATTTAGTTGTAGAAAAGAAAATGTAACTATTGTAATAGTTTTTACCATGTAATAAAGATGTATTTTAAATTTGAAGTGTTTATATTTTTGCAAAAAGAGTACATTTGTTGATTATTTTCGTAATGATATAGTTGGTTGAAAAAGATCAAGAAAGATATTATATTTTGTTTCTAATTGTTATTGAAAAAGGGAATGCAAAGTTAAATGTCAATAGAAAAGTCTTTTTTAAACAAAAATGAAATATTTGTTTACATCTATAGTTCATACTCAAAGGAAGATAGATATTTTAGAGTGTATATTATTATTGCACATCTTGTTGTTTATGGATTAAATGATCTTTAGATAAAGTTAGTTGTAGCTGTAAATGAATAAAATTCTATCATATTTTGCATTCTGTAAAAGCATGTTAGTAAAAAAAAGATAAATCTAGATATAGAATTATTTAAATCAAAATGTTAACTATATGTTATTGATAAAAAAAAATAAAATGAATTTACTCTATTCTGTTGTTTAACATACCCTGCTAAAATGCTTTGGAAGAAACAAATTTAAAACAAAGATATATATATATATATATATATATATATATATATATATATATATATATATATATATATATATATATATATATATATATATATAACTATGCCTAATGTTTTAAAAAAAACTGCATCTAACTGTTATACTTATTCTAAAACAAAATGATTAATACATATTTTGCATCAAAGTTGAAATATATAGATTGAATAAACTATAAAAAAACTGGAAATAGAGGAAATGTTAATTTATTCTAAGTATTTTGATTTTTCCATAATAAAATCCTAAAATATAGATGACAATGCTTGCTGTTAAAAGCAGGGATATATATATATATATACACACACACACACATACATACATACATACATACATACATACATACATACATACATATATATATATATATAATAAAAAACAAATTAACCTAGGACATCCATCGTGGGCATCCACAGTGGGCGACACAAGGCCGCCACTGTGGGTATCCACAGTGGTGCCTAGGTGCCCCTCCGCCCTGCGCCATGCCAACTCCCCCTCCCGTCCTCCGCCATGACCGCCTCCTTCGGCCTTCCTCCGTCCATGTCATCGCCCTGTTCAACACACACACAAAAAAAAAGAATGTAGAACAAGCAGCCCTAACCCAATTTTGTGTTAGGGTTAGCTTGATAAGAATAAAGGATAAAAAAAGAGGAAAGAGTTAGTATTAAAGAATAAATCAACCCTAGTTAGAGTTCAGATTAAAATAATAATATTAAACTAAAATGAAGGGGAATTCTTTTCAAAATTTGAAAACAAATTCCCCCCCTTCCCATTTATCTATAGTCAATATGTAGGATTAATTAACCTCTAATATTGATTAGGGTAAAATTGGTTCTTAATATAGACTTTAGTAAGGAAATGTGTGTTAGTGTGTGTGTGTGTGTGTGTGTGTGTTAGTTCATATATTTATTAATTATGTTATTTGGGATAAAAATCTTTTGGGAATTTTTATTAATGGAATTTATTAAAAGTATTAATTTTAACTTTTCACCTATGAGGTCATTGTTGCCCAATTATATAATAGTTCAAATTTAAATATCTAAGGGGAATTAAATTTGATCTTAATATAAAATAAATTTATTAGTTTAATATTCTATTTGATTTGGTTGACTTTATTAGTTTAATTTAAAGGTGTTTTCACGTTTGCTCAATTAATTATTTTTAATATGAGCTAACATTATTTTATTTAGCCTTGAGTATATTAATACTTTTGAGATAATTAATATTGCTCAATTCTTTTTGGAGAATTATAATTAGGGGAAATTAATTAATTTAATTTAATTAATTAATTAAGTTGTGACGACCCATTTTAGGGAATAATTAGTCTACTCTAAATTATTGACGCAAGAAGATGAGTCCACTTTTTGGCCAAAAAGTGGAAGTGTTTTCCCTGATTTTTAGATTTTGTCTCATTTGAGCTTAAATTTTGAAACACTTAAGAGATTGAATCTTGAAAAAAGTCAGTAATATAAAAGATATCCCTCTGAGTGTACTTTCCAAATATGTAATTTATTTTAATACCCACATAATAAAAAATAACTTTTTGAATGGACTTCTGAAAACTATGTTTTAAAAATGCTTGTTTCAGGACCATACCATGCATGTGTACGACCCACACTTTTTGACACAATTGAAATTATTTTCTCAAACCATTTTGGGAAATGGTTTGTAACACACTTAAGATTGATGAGCATATTTTTCTGTATTTTTTTTTCTAATATTTTTTTTTTAATTAATTTTTTAATGGCCGTAATTATCTTTTTAAAAATTTGACGTGTACGACCCACATAATTTGATGTAAACTTAACATATTTTTTATTTTTATTTTTTTTAAATACAAAAGAATTTTGTGTAGATTGATGACATATAATTTTTTTTCCAAAATTCTTTAAAATAAAAAAGTTATTAAATTAACAAAATTAGTTAATATTTCAAATTTATGGACCCGATTTAGTATAAATTAAATGAAAAATAGTTAAAATAATCAATTTTTAAATAAATTTACATATTTAGAATCTAGACAGTATAATCTAAAATGGGTTTTAATTTCGTATAAAAATTCTTTGATTAGAGGCACATAAAGTATTTCAGAAGTTCATATTTGTGCTTTCATTCATGGAGATTTGAGTTTGCAGGTCCATGTCTCAGGTGTGGCCATCCCAGGCATATCCTGGGCCTAATCCCGAGCCAAGTGGTGGGTTGTGGAATCAACTTCCACAAAATGGGCCCCCGTTATCAAACAAGGGCGGCTTGTGGAAAAAAAAGGAAAAATGCGATTTAAAAACGGGCCCCCGTTTTGTTTAAAAGCGGGCCCCCGTTTTAGAACAAATCGGGGGCCCATTTTTTTTTGCTTTGGACCCTCGTTACCTTTCGGCTCGAGAGCCCGAAGCATAAACGGGCCCCCGTTGATAAGAGTGCGTTTTCCAACGCCTGGACTTCCGCGAATTTGTGACTCATTACCTTGCACTTCTTGTTCTTGACAAGACTTATTTATTCCTTGTAAATGTAGATTATTTAATTTATTTATGTTGTTTAAAAAAAAAAATTGTTCCATTTTTTGCCCAAAATTTTGGGCATGACACACTACATCTACATCGACACCAAATAGAGGGAGCTTGGGGAGCTCAACACTTGGGCAGATAAAAAACTTCACTGCTACAAGTCCCAAACTTGGGAGTTTGTTTCCATGTTTCACAAGGTTGATCATCACAGGGTTCAACTTTGGTGACAACAATGGCTGCTACTTAGGGGGAGTAGTCAGTGTTGTAGTTAAGATATTCAGTTTTGTGTGATCTGTGGTTCAAAAATGTGTCTTTAGCATTGATATCAAAAGGGGAGAGAATCATGTGAAAAACTGTCATATCATATGCTAGATCTCAGAGAGAGATTGTTGAGAGTTGTTCTTTCTTTGTCATTGATTATTTTCACATCATATGTTTCCATCAATGAAAAAGGGGGAGATTGTTGGGATAACATGCAAATGTGTGTTTGGATTGACTGAGTGATGTGTTGTCATTGTTGTCAACATATTTCTTTGTGTGTTCCAATGTTGCAGTCAGATTAAGTAAGTTGGTTTGGCCAGTGTGTTGTAGATAAGTTGCTACGAATTAAAGGGTTTTGAGATAAGTATCTCTAGTTGATTCAACTTAAGTTTTTGTGGTTTGCATGGAGATTTGATCGAGTTATGAGATCTGGTATTGTGGTTGGCTTTTCAATTGTTCGGTATTGGGGTTGGCTTTTCAGTTGTTCAGAAATATCTTGGTTTATGAATTTGGTAGTGTTTGTGATATTCTGGTGTATCTTGAATTTAGATGATTCGTGATTTGGAGGTCTACAAGTGAATCTTTTAGTTTGATAGTCATTGCAATTAGTGTTCTTGAAGTTCGATATAATGATGATGGATATTCTAGTAAGTGGTGTTGGCGCGGTTGTTTCTTTGGTTATAATTCATGATTCTTGTGGATGTTTCTAGATTGTTTGGTATTCATGTTAGTGGTCCGCATTGATCGGTGAATGCGTTATTGATGATTTTCCTTGATCCGATGGTGTTCTTCATGTTCTTGGTCAGCATGATTATTGTAGCGTGTTGCGAATTTTTGAGGCATAATTATTGGAGGTGTTTCCTGTTCGAGGTGCTATTTTAGGTCCATACTATGTTTTAGCTGACATTGTTTTGATCTACATATAATATTATAGCGTGTATGGTTATATTGTTATAATTTGTGATGTGTGTTGAGCTGACCTTGAAAGATAGGTTGATGATATGTATAAATAAATGTAATACTCATGTGAGAGATCGGTATCTATGTGTGTGAATAATGCTTTGATCTTTTGCAAGTAGTGAATTAGTGCAAAGGAGTGCGAAGAAGTGCAAAAGAGTAGAATATGTGATATGAGCCTAACCAGAACTATACCTAGGCATTGGGAGATTCTATTTTCTCAGTTCATGATCTTCTGAATGTAATCCGAATATGTTTGTAAGACACTGAGTCTTCCCTAGGTTGTAGCCCTTTGTTGTTTTTGAGCAGTGAGCTCTAGGCAGTGTGCTTGAATGCATGTGCATTCCCCATTGTAATATTTCATATACTTCTAATAGTGTGTCATCATATTGTGGGTAGGTTCCCAAGTTGGCTTTTCCCTTAACCGGGTTTTCACATCAAAAATCTTGGTGTTATGTGTGTTATTGATGTGGTTGATTTATGCTTTCACTATTAATTATCCGATCTAAAATTGTGTTGAGTTAAGAAAAGATTTTGAGAAAATTGATTCACACCTCCCCCCCTCTCAGTTTTCTGCCTTGTTGCCAACAATTTTCATGAACCTTCGTGCAAGCATTTAGGATGTCATGTAGAATGTCTCCATAGAATGTTGATCATGGATGCTTGGACATGAATACACGAACATGAATTGACCTTCTTCTTCAATGCTTCATGAATACTTGAACTTGACATCACATTTTCCTTCAATGCTTAATAAAGACTTGAATGCTTACTCATATAGACTTGAATTGATTTTGCTAGAGTGTAATTGAGATCTTGATAGAGGTTTCTAGAAATGAAAGCGGTTGGCTTCCTTTCATACCTAACCATGTATTAAATGTTTGAATTTTCAAAGCAGGTTGACACAGAGCCAAATTTCCCACCCACATGAAGTGACCATTTATGAGGTCTTATTTTGGGTCCTGATTGGGAGGACTAGGGTACTTAGGGCACCTTGGTTCTGAGTCAGGACCAGGGCACCTAGGACATCCTAGTCTTATCAATTAGGACTCAAAATTGGATAGAGGCTGGTTCATTAGTTGAAAATGCAGATTTCAAGAGGGTGCGAGCAACATCAATGCAAACATTGAGCGTTGAAGGCTAGAATGACATAGTGAGGCCTAGGTAAGGACAAAGTTGTATAGGGATACAATTTAGAATGCTACACTAAGAAATAAAAGAGTACTAGTCAAAAGAAATCCCTTAAGAAGAAAAAAAGAAGGCAAATCTCTCATTTTGAAGATTCCTAGACTAGTGATGATAAGGAGGTGGATAAAATGAAAACTATAGGTAGATAGAGTTAGAAGATAAATATTTGAGGTGAGATGATTTAAGAAAGAGATAAAAGTAAAGGGAAGGTGAAGGTTGTAGACAAAAAGACTAATAATAACCCTATTCCAAATATAGGCAATGGTATACAAGATTAGAGAATTAATACCACCCCTAGTTTTGCTAAGGATTTCACCTATCTTAAAGAAAATAGGGAGAAGATTTCTAATGTTTTGGGTGTGGCCAAAATGGGGGTTACATGCCAGTTCAAATTGACAAATTGGTTTTTTTGGAAATTAATTAAATCAATGTCAAGATCACAATATTGCAGGAATCGTCAGATGGTAGGAGATGTTTGAATGAGGAAAGGGATACACACACACATAGTGATAAGGAGATTAAGTCTAGGATGGAAAAAATGGCTAACGTTATTCTTGATGTGAAAAAGGATTATGAAAAAAGGATTATAGGCTTGGAAGAGAAGATCCTTCATATTAATCATAACCTAGAAAACATTCATGAAAATGAGCCATCACACCATTCAAAATAGAGGGGAGGGCATTTTTTATTTTAACCAAGAATGTAAAGAAGTTGAAAGAGAATCATGTCACTAAGTTTTCCTCTACAAGAAAATGAATGAGGATCAAGGTAACAATGATAAGGGTAAACAGGTGATGCAAATTAATCAAAAGAGCTTAAGCTCTCAAATTGTAGGCAACGAGAAGAAAACATTTAAAGAAGATAAGAATGAGCTATTGGGCTTGGTGAATTTGCACATGAATTACTACAAACAAGACTTAGAAGCAGGGAAGCCTTGTAGAAGATGTAGTAGTGCTTCTTGAATGTTTAGTCCATTTTCTTAAATGTTTAGTCTCTTTTTGTCAACTACAGTTTGATTGTGAGAGGTTTTTTTTTTACTTTTGACAACATTTTATAATAGGATTCATATCTCTTCAAAACATATACTATTTACATTTCCAAATAATATCATGATAGTACAAATTACCAGTTATTTCATTTTAGAGTCAAAGTTTGAAGGTCAAAAGCAAGATGAAACTTTATATTTAAATTTTTTTAAACATTCAACTTTTTTATTAAATTAAAAATTATTTTCTTTAAGAATTTGACTCCGATTTATCATTAAAAAACCACACATAAAAATTAAAAAGCTTGAATGTGGCGATGTTGTGGGGGGCATATTTCTACTCCATTTCTTGTCTTGAAACTACATTGTGGGGGGCATCTCTCTACTCCATTTCTACTCTTGAAACTACATTGTGGGGGCCATTACTCTTTACCATTTTTTGTCCAGAGCCAACGTTGTGTCACATTTCTCCTCCCATTTGTAGTCTTCAGACGACATTGTGGGGGCCATATCTCTCCTCCACTTTGAGTATATCGTGTGAAAGATTTTCCCGATTACACAGACATGGAAATCAAACCGTCCAAAGAAACGTCGCAAAAATGTTGATCTTATCCTCTATACTCGAGATATGTGTAGAAACGAGATATTTCTTGAAGAGAAAGAAAAGAGTGTTGAAGCAGTCAGAACGCATATTTACATTCCATAATTACTTGTCTTTCCAGACTGGCTCATTCATATCATCCGTATCTTTTTTGGTATTTTCACATTGCTCCATAATCAAAACGTACCGTTGAATGACATTTAGTGACCTGGATTGTAGGTGGAAAACTTATCTTTAGCAATAAGATAAGATATAACCCAAGCTTAAAACGGCGCGTAAAGTAGGTAATTAATATATACATCAAATCCTTAGAACGGCGTGTAAAGCAGTTAATATATATCGAATCCTTCAGGATAAGATTAAACTTAACTGAGGCGTGAAGCCAAATCGGGATAAGATTAAGCTGCGATTTGACATTCAGTTGTGAATGGCATCTTCCATGGATAACTCAGAAAAGTCAAGTATTATCATAGCGTTTCTGAAATGAAAGCCACTTGTAAAGGACCAGATCAGTATAAAATTTCTTCTTCTATAGTGAACTATTAGCGTTATCCAATATTCAAAATTTAGAATGTGTTGTTTCGATCAAAATATCTTTAAATCAAAATTTAGACTGTGTTGATTAAATAATAGTTTTTTAAATATTCCTTCGTACGGGTACCCACGATTTGAACATTGTACCCGACGATTTGAACATTAAATACAGTGCATATAACGATCCAATTCTACATTCCGTTCTTCAATTACTTATCGTTTTTACAAACTATTGAAATACATAGCACTCCAGTTTTACATTTTGTTCGTCTAACATTAATCTTTTATTTTTACCAGCGAATGTGTATCTCAGACCTATCGTCGTCGTACCATAGACAACAGTATTACACATTGAGTGTCACAATTATAGTATTTATAGTTGTATATAAAATCGTTCTGATAGAAATTTCTTCAAGACCATTCAAGTTGGTAGAATGGTTTTTGTGTTGAATTTGACGAAAGGATTTATAATGCTTTGCATTTTAGTAATGCAAAATAAAATCAAGGGATTTCATTCACCTATTCGTGAGGATCAACAATGCATGCTAATTGCTTGGATTAAAAAAAATCTAAAAAACATTCTATTTAATAATGCCAAGGCATTCTATAAGACGATTGATCTCAATCTATGTTTTCATTTATATTCTTACTATGTTTCCATTTATATGCTATAAGATAATGATATATTCTTTTTTCTTGTAGAGGAAAACTTAGTGACATGCTTCTCTTTAACTTCTTTAAATTCTCGGTTAAAATCTAAAATGCCCTCCCCTCTATCTATTTTGAATGGTGCAATGGCTCATTTTCATGAATGTTTCTTAGGCTATGATTAATATGAAGGATCTTTTCTTCTAAGCCTATAATCCTTTTTTCATAATCATTTTTCACATCAAGAATAACGTTAGCCATTTTTTCCATCCTAGACTTAATCTCCCTATCACCATATATGTATCCCTTTCCTCATTCAAACATCTCCTACCATCTGACTTTTCCTGCAATATTGTGATCTTGACATTGATTTAATTAATTTCCAAAAAGAACCACTTTGTCAATTTGAACTGGTGTGTAACCCCCATTTTGGCCACACCCAAAACATTAGAAATCTTCTCCCTATTTGCTTTAAGATAGGTGAAATCCTTAGCAAAACTAGGGGTGGTTTTAATTCTCTAATCTTGTATAACATTGCCTATATTTGGAATAGGGTTATTATTAGTCCTTTTGTCTACAACCTTCACCTTCCCTTTACTTTTATCTCTTTCTTAAATCATCTCTCCGCAAATATTTATCTTCCAACTCTATGTAGCTATACTTTTCATTTTATCCACCTCCTTATCATCACTAGTCTAGGAACCTTCAAAATGATAGATTTACCTTCTTTTTTTCTTCTTAAGGGATTTATTTTGACTAGTACTCCTTTATTTCTTAGTGTAGCATTCTAAATTGTATCCCTATATAACTTTGTCCTCACCTAGGCCTCACTATGGCATTCTAGCCTTCAACGCACAATGTTTGCATTGATGTTGCTCACACCCTCTTAAAATCTACATTTTCAACTCCAGAACCGACCTCTGTCCAATTTTGAGTCCTAATTGATAGGACTAGGATGTCTTAGGTGCCCTGGTACTGGCTCAGAACTAAGGTTTCCTAAGTACCCTAGTCCTCCCAATCAGGACCCAAAATAAGACCTCACAAATGGCCACTTCATGCGGGGTGAGAAATTAGGATCTATGTCAGTCTTCTCTGAAAATTCAAACATTTAATACATGGTTAAGTATAAAAGGAAGCCAACCCCTTTCATTTTTGGAAACCTCTATCAAGATCTCAATTAAACTCTAGCAAAATCAATTCAAGTCAACTCAAGCATAAATCAACACCACATCAATAACACACATAACACCAAGATTTTTGACATGGAAAACCCAGTTAAGGGAAAAACCAATGTGGGAACCTACCCACAATATGATGATACACTATTAGAAGTATATGTAATATTACAATGGGGAATGCACATGCATTCAGGCACACTACCTAGAGCTCACTGCCTAGAGCTCACTGCTAAAAAACAACAAAGGGCTACAACCTAGGGAAGACTCACTGTCTTACAAACATATTCAGATTACTTTCAGAAGATCATAACTGAGAAAATAACATCTCCCAATGCCTAGTTACAGTTTTGGTTAGGCTCATATCACATATTCTACTCTTTCGCACTTCTTCACACTAATTCATTGCTTCTGAAAGATCAAAGCATTATTCACACATATAGATACTGATCTCTCACATGAGTATTACATTTATTTATACATATCATCAACCTATCTTTCAAGGTCAGCTCAACACACATCACAAATTATAAAGATATAACCATACATGCTACAATATTATATGTAGATCAAAACAATGTTGGCTAAGACATAGTATGGACCTAAAACAACACCTCTAAAATGAAACACCTCCAAGAATTATGCCTCAGACATTTGCAACATGCTACAATCATCATGTTGGCCAAGAACACGAAGAACACCACCAGATCAAAGAAAATCATCAATAACGCACTCACCGATCAATGCAGACCACTAACATGGATAGGACACAATCTAGAAACATCCACAACCTTCATGAATTACCAAAGAAACAACTACACCAACACCACTTACTAGAATATTCATCATCATTATATCAAACTTCAAGAACAATAACTGTAATGACTGTCAAACTGAAAGATTCACTTGTGGACCTCCAAATCATGAACCATCTAAATTCAAGATACACCAGAATATCTCAAACACTACCAAATCCATAAACCAAGATATTTCCGAACAACTGAAAAGCCAACCGTAATACCGAACAACTCAAAAGAAAACCACAATACCGGATCTCATAACTCCATCAAATCTCCATCTGAACCACAAAAACTTGAGCTCAATCAACTAGAGATACTTATCTCAAAACCCTTTAATCCGCAACAACTCATCTGCAACACACTGGCCAAACCAACTTACGTAATTTGACTGCAACACTGGAACATGCAGAGGAATATGTCGACAACAATGACAACACATCACTCAGTCAATCCAAACACACATTTGCACGCTATCCCAACAACCTCCCCCTTTTGCATTGATGGAAACATATGATGTGAAAACAATCAATGACAAAAAAAGAACAACTCTCAACAATCTCCCCCTAAGATCTAGCATATGATATGATATGATAGTTTTTCACATGATTCTCTCCCCCTTTGACATCAATGCTAAAGCCACATTTGTTAACCACAGATCACACTAAACTAGATATCTTAACTACAAAATTAACTACTCCCCCTAAGTAGCAGCCATTGTTATCATAAAAGTTGCACCCTGTGATGACCAACCATGATCATCAACCTTGTGAAACATGGAAACAACCTCTCAAGTGTGGGACTTGTATTAGTGAGGTTTTTGATCTTCCCAAGTGCTGAGCTCCCCAAGCTCCCTCTATTTGGTGTCGATGTAGATGCAGTGGGGCTTGGGTGATGTGGAGGTCTTCATGCGTTTACTCAGGCCTCGGTGGAGTGATCTTTTATGCTTAGGCGAGTGCCGAGTTCATCCAAGTGGATTTGCAGTCTGACATGGCGGTTTCGTGGTAGTCAATCAAGACCTGGTGAGGCCCCTTTTTCCACTTGGCCGAGCACCAAGTTTCTTTTGATGGCCATGTGTCTGTTAACTTGGGTGCTCGCATGTGGTTGTGGGGCTCATTTTTATCATCTAACTGATATTGTGGTTGCGTGGCCTCCTTTTTCTAATAGCCTTTTTTCCCTTGTAGGCACGTTGGTCGTCTAATCATCTTAAGGCCTACATAGTGTTTAGTGGACCCGGCTTGTTGCATGACATGATCATAGCCACCCAATTTCACTTAAAACCTGATCGAACAACTGCGTTTTAATCTTTCATTGGGACCTTTTGGTGCACAGATGGAAAGATTTCATGTGTCCATCTTCATGCGAGATCTCCTGATCAACAACTAGATTTTGAAATTTGTAGGAGTCGTTAGCGTTTAAATCTTTCTTGCAGTGGTGGTTGTCAACTAGGTGGTCGAGACGTTCTTTCTGCTCAATCGATGCCCAATCTTTGATCTCTTTTGCTTCCAACCACCAGGATTTTTTCCATTACTCCAGATTTAACTTCTATAGGCCTATCTTGAATGCCACCATACCCTCTTCAATATGTTTTGAGGACATTCTTGCCTCTATCATGCCACCATGTTGCACTTGCATGCAAAGATATCTTCCTTGCAGGGAGATTTTGTTTCTTTAGAGGCAGAGGATACCTTCCGACAAGTTTTCACATACCATCAGATCATCTAATCTGATCTTCCCCTCCTCTCTAATATGTGTACCCTTAGGAGGGTAAGGGTTTCTAGTTGTAATTGATTTTTGAGTTATGCCTCGACTATAAGGCAATTTTTTTATCTTTCATCGAGGGATATTCTCTTCCTTTTCTCTTGCAAAATTCTTATAATCTATAACTGTAAAAAATTACAAAGTAACCATCAAGGCTGATACTATTTCCAATGATCATATAGAGCCCTATATCCCAAGTACTATCAATATGAACTGTACTCTCCATGAGGAGAAATAAGAAGTTCCAGTAAGGGAGCCATCAACTTAGTTGGAGGAGGTTCTTGACTCATGCCTACTTGATGAATGGGAAAATGCATTTCAGTTTGATCCCATCAATGAGATCAAAGACATAGGCCTAGGTACCTATTGCATCCATGAGGAGGATGCCCCAATCCCCAATCTCTCCAAAGAAGATAGTGACATGCATGAACTGTGGGATATGTTTTTCGATGGCTCAAGAAACAAAAATGGTTCAGGGGTCAGTGTGTTACTGATTTCTCCTAAAGGGGAGAAATATTACTTTTCATTCACTTCATTTATGTTGCACTAATAATGTAGCCAAGTATGAAGCCCTAATTTTGGGTCTGCAAACAACACAAAGAAGAGGGATTAAATCCTTAAAGTTGCATGGAGATAGTGAGTTGGCTGTAAATCAGGTTAGAGCTTAGACTACCACAAAGAACAACATTCTCAAGTCCTACAAGCATAGAGCATGGGACCTAATTGAAGGTTTTGAGGCTTTCAATATATCATTATCTTCACCTCTCTCTAACTCTTATTCACTCCATCTCTCTTGTAAAATATCTGTTGGCATATTGGCATAACTGATAGAGATGATGATGTACTGGTAAAGGACTGTTGGTGATGACATATTGAAGGACTGTTGGTGATGATATATTGATGGACTATTGGTGATGATATAATTATGATATGATGTTCTATGATCAGTTATTTGTGTTGTCATTGCTGGAAACAATGTTTATTTATGTTTGGTATATCATATAAGCTATCTAACCCTAACCGGTAATGTAATGTTTGCTAAGTTGAGAGTGAAACAGTAATGAGGAACAATGAAGGAGATGGTTGCGGTAGAGATCCATGTTGAGTTAGGTGTTGTGGTTTGGAATGTATGCTTATGACATTGTAAGGAGTCTATGACTTGAATCGCATCATGTTTGGAGAACCGAAAGTCATGTTTGTATTTGACTGTAGTATTTTTTTTGTAGGGTTTGAGAACTGGCAACAAGATCTTTGACCAGTGATGTTTTATGGTTTGACTATGAATCTTATCATGTTCATTACTTAGTGGTGACATGTAAGAAACCATGTGTGATGATAAGATTGCATTTAAGGGCGTACAAGGATCAAATTTCTTGGGAAACAGTGAAGTGATTAGCAGAATGTGATAAGGGTTTGACAGCTTATCAGATCAATATGCAGTGATGAGTTATGATCTTTCAATGGCTATAATTGTCTTGAAATTTGTTGTAATGATCTGTATGATGAATTGTAATGATTTGTAATAATCTGATATGATCTATGATGTAAATCTATTGCAAGTTAGGGTTATGCAACCGACCTAATTGTAAAGTCTATTTAGGTCAAGTTTTAGAAGGTTTACTATGTCTGTGGTCAGAAAAGAAGAGTGTGCCGAAACAGATTGAGATGTCTGCATGCGAGAAGCATATTGGAGCTAACAAGGATCTATAATAGCAAGCTATGAAGTGTTGAGTCCAGATCATTTACCTATTGTTTCCTAATAGTTGCAACAATATTAAAATCCCTTAACCAGGTGGGTCCTAATAGGCCCGATCTTGTAAATCCTTTAACTCAGTGGCTAATTAACTTGGGTTTAAATATTTTAGCAAGGTTACTCCTAACAAGGTAGATCTCCTAATAGGGATGAGGTTAAAATACCTTCATCGGGTGACTCCTAACAGGGTTTTCTCTTAACCGAGTATTATTGTAAAGCTCGTAACTAGGCTAGGTCTTTAACAGGGCGCATTCCAAAAGAGTGCAATTATTTTGTGGGTACCAATTCCCACCATGGTTTTTCCCATTTGGGTTTCCACGTGAAAATCATTGTTTTCATGTTGTGGATGGATTGTTGAGCTATTCATTTGATGTCTTTACTATATTTTAGTAATGATGAACACTTAAGTTGCTCCCAGTAATAATTTGGTAGATCTAATTTAAGTGACCATTTGATTAGCTACCGGTATTGGTTATGAACTATTTTTGGTGAAGTGTTTTCAGATTGGTGAAAGATTGTAGTTTATTGTTATCACTAATTCACTCCCCTCTTAGTGTTAATCGGATCCTTATAATAACAATTGTTATCAAAGAATTAGGTCCTCTTTGTGCAAAAGCTTAATCGCTTGAGGAAAAGATGTGAAGATGATGATGAAAGAGGGTCCCAAATTCACAAAGGACAACTACAGAATATGGAGTTATAGAATGAAGATTTACATCAAAGGTAGGGGTGTTTAGTTTTGGCATCATGTTATAACTAAGTATGTACCTCCTACCGGTCCTCTTACTGCAGATCAACTTAAGGAGCAACAGGAAAGCACTCAAGCATTGGAAGCCATTATAAGTACACTTTCTGATACTGAATATATTGATGTCCATGGTTTAGAAACTACTTTTGAAGTTTGGGAGAAGTTAGAATTAATCTATGGTGGTGATAAGCATATTCAAAAGTCTAAAGAAGAGAGCCTTAG
This sequence comes from Cryptomeria japonica, assembly GCF_030272615.1. Taxonomy (NCBI): domain Eukaryota; kingdom Viridiplantae; phylum Streptophyta; class Pinopsida; order Cupressales; family Cupressaceae; genus Cryptomeria; species Cryptomeria japonica. The sequence goes on along the minus strand of NC_081413.1, from coordinate 448,584,051 downwards.
AGGAAAGTTTGATGATATGAGAATGATGGAAGGAGAAAATATTACTCAATATGGATAGAGGATAAAAGGTGTTGTCAGTGGAATCGAAAGTGTTGGTGGTACTATAGAAGAATACATTGCGGTGAGTAAAATGTTTAGAACCCTATTGCTTGCCTATGGCATTAGAGTGTCTTCTATTCAAGAGTTGAGGCCAGTCAGTAATGATAAGATTATTGCTAATTCTTTGATTGGTAAGCTCACTGCTTTTGAGTTGAATAGTTTTGATAATAGTGTACCTAAGATATAATCTGCTTTCAAAGCATCTGTATCTAGTGTATCAGTGAGAAAAGGGAAAGATTTTTGTCATAGTAATGAATGCGGGCCAAGTCATCATGGTAGCAGTAAAGTTGATGTGGATGAAGAAGATAATTTGATGGAATTTGAAGCTCTATTAGCAAAAAGACTTCCTAAAGGCACTAGTAATTATAAAGGCAAGCTTCCTCTTAAGTGTTTCTATTGTAACAAGATAGGACATATAGCTGCAAACTATCCTAATAGTGATCAAAAGGAAAAGTTTATAAAATATAAGGGAAAAGGAAAGAAACAGTGTTATGTTGCAGTGGATGAAGGTAAAACTGATGAGGAATCTGAGGATGAAGACAATGAGGAGATTTTTTTTATTTTTGTTAAGGAAGATCTATCTGATAAGAAGGCTTTAGTGTCTCACATTGACCATAGTGATGAATGGATTATTGATAGTTGTTGCTCACACCACATGACCAATTATTTAAGAACAAGTTTATTTCTCTTGAAGAATTTGATGGCGGTGTAGTAAGATTTGGGAACAATTCACATTGTATGGTAAACAGTAAAGGTTCTATCTCTTTGAATGATAAAAGTAATGCTGATGATTTATATTGGGTTGAAGGTTTAAAACATAACTTATTGAGTGTTGGTCAGTTGAATGGCAAAGGTTATCATCTCGAGTTTAAAAATAGAGTGTGCAGGATCTTAGGATGCAAAGGAGAATTGATTGCTACTGGTAAACAAACTAAAGCTAACTTATTCCATCTAAATTCTAGTGTAAGCAATTGTTTGGTTGCTAAGGTTGAAGATAGTTGGTTATGGCATAAAAGGTTTTGTCATGTGAAATTTGATAATATGGTTAAGGTCAGCAAGTCGAATTCAGTTAGAGGTATGTCATAGCCTGTTAAACCAGACAATATGATGTGTAAAGAATGTCAGTTGGGTAAGATGACTACATTTTCTTTTAAGAGTAAATCTTTTTCTTCTGAGCATATTCTAGATTTGGTGCACACTGACCTATGTAGTCCTATGAGGACTAGAAGTTTTTATGGTGACAAGTATTTCATGTTATTTACTAACGATTTTTCAAGAATGATGTGGGTTACTTTTATAAAGAAAAAGTTAGAAGCTTTCAGCAAGTTCAAGGCATTCAAGGCCTTAGTAGAAAAGGAAACTGGTAAGAACCTTAAGAGCCTGAGATTTAAACAGGATGGAGAGTTTACATCTAATGATTTTGTGAGATATTGTGTTGCAAATGGAATAAAGAGGCAATTATCTACTCCAAGGACACCACAACAAAATGGAATTGCAGAAAGGAGAAACCAAACCATTCTTGAAGCAACAAGGACTATGCTAATATAGGGAGATGTGATTAAGATATTTTGGACAGAAGCAGACAACACTGCAGTATACACATTGAACCAGGTACTGGTGAAGAAAGGTAATGACAAGACACCCTATGAGTTATGGTATGGTAGAAATCCTAATGTCAGTTACTTCAAAGTTTTTGGCAACAAGTGTTTTATAAAGAGAGATGATTATACTGGTAAATTTGATGCTAAGAGTGATGAAGGAAAATTCCTTGGGTACTCTACTAAGAGCAAAACTTTCAAGTGTTTTAATAAAAGAACAAAGCAGATTGTGGAAAACATCAATGTAAATGTTGATGAGTTCTCTGATGAACCTGATGATACCAACAAATATGATCTAGCAGATGATGAACAAAAACTTGTGATTATTGAACCAAAAGTGCAAAAAAATGTTGAGCAGAACAGTGCACATGAAGATGCTCAAGCGGTGGAAGATGAAGATGAAGAACAAGAAGAGGTTATTACATCAGAATAGGTAATTCCTAGGCATGTAAGGTTAAATCATTCTGAAGACCAGATAATAGGTGACAAGAATGTTGGAGTGCAAACTAGAAGAAAAATCAAAGGAAGTGCATGTCTGATTTCCACAGTTGAACCAAACACAATGAGAGAAGCTCTTAAGGATGATGACTGGTTAAAGGCAATGAATGAAGAGATTGATTAGACTGAGAAAATGACTAGTTCCTAGACCTGATGATAAAAATGTGATTGATACAAAGTGGGTGTTTAGAAACAAGTTGAATGAAGATGGAGAAGTTGTTAGAAACAAAACAAGCCTAGTATGCAAATGGTATGCACAAGAAGAAGGTGACGATTATAGAGAGACCTTTGCACCGGTTGCTAGGCTTGAAGGAGTTAGAATGCTACTTGCATTTGCATCCTTTAAAGGTTTTAAAGTTTACCAAATGGATGTAAAGTCAACATTTTTGAATGATATTCTTGAAGAAGACGTGTATATTGAAAAACCCAATGGGTTTTCATTGACGGAAGACAATGATATGGTATGAAAACTGCATAAAGCTTTACATGGATTAAAGCAAGCACCAAGGGTATGGTTTGAAAGACTTCATGCACATCTCATGAAGATAGGATTTTAGAGAACCAGTCAGGACAACAATATTTATTTGAAGACTGAAGGAGACAAGATGTTGATTGCAAAAGTATTTGTTGATGACATTATATTTGGAGGAAATAATGATATGAGTATGAATTTTGCAGAGGAGATGAAGGAAGAGTTTGAGATGTTTCTGATAGCTGAGATAAAAAAATTCATTGGTTTGTAGGTCCAATAGCTGAAAGGTGGAGTTTTTATCAGTCAGACTAAATACGTGAAGGAAGTGTTAAAGACCTTTGGAATGGAAGACTGTAAACCGGTTGGAACAACTATGGTTATAGGTTATAGATTGTCAAAAGAAGATGATTCACCCTCAGTGGATGAGAAGGAATACAGATCTATGATTGGGAAACCTCACTATATTGTTCATAGTAGACCAGATATTTCCCATGCAGTTGGTTTAGTAGCAAGATTTTAGAAGATCCCTAAGGAGACACATATGACAACAATGAAGAGAATATTTAGATATCTTAGAGGGACAATTGATTATGGATTGTGGTATCCATATAAAGGCATTTTTTCTTTGCAGGTATTCATTGATGTTGATTGGGCAGGAAATGTGGATGACCAGAAGAGCACAATCAGTGGTGCATTCTTTCTAGGTGCTAGACTGGTATCCTAGACCAATAAGAAACAAACTTGTATTTCTCAGTCTACAACATAAGCAAAGTATGTTGTTGCATCCATGAATTGTACACAAGATATATGGATGAGACATGTCTTGGAGGGTTTCAAGCAAGATATGACAGAACCGGTGATCACACATTGTGATAACACTAGTTCTATAAACATTTCTAAGAACCTGGTACTACATGCTAGGACTAAACATATTGAATTGAAGTATCACTTTCTAAGAGAAAGAGTTCAGGAAAAGAAAGTGAGACTGGAGCATTCATCAAGTAAGGAGAAGTTGGTAGATATATTCACTAAGCCATTGCCTAAGGCAACCTTTGAATATCTCAGAGGTAAGCTAGGGGTTATACCCCTACACAATATCAACTAGGATGCTAGTGATGCATTGATCCAGTGGACTCATTGAATATCTTTCATTGTGGATTGATGAGAAGTGGGCTACTCCTCAGGGGGAGCAACAAAGATGAAGCAACAAAAATAAAGGTAGAAGATGTCTTTGCACCTTTGGCATTGTTGTCAAAGGGGAGAAGAAACGTAACAGTCAGTCATGGGGATAAGAACTATACAAAGGAGGTGAATATCAAAGGAGGAAATCAAGTGAAGTACAGATCGATACAACATGGCATCTTGAGTTCCTGGTATTTGTCAATAGTTGATTGTTTTAGTTATTGTACTCTTTTAGTGTTGTCATCAATGCCAAAGGTGGAGAATGTTGACATATTGGCATAACTGATAGAGATGATGATGTATTGGTAAAGGACTATTGGTGATGATATATTAAAGAACTGTTGGTGATGATATATTGATGGAGTGTTGGTGATGATATATTGATGGAGTGTTGGTGATGATACAAATATGATATAATGTTCTATGATCAGTTATTTCTGTTGTCATTGATGGTAATCATGTTTGTTTGTGTTTGGTATATCATCTAAGATATCTAATTCTAACCAGTAATGGAATATTTTCTAGGTTGATAGTGAACCAATAAGTAGGAACAGTGAAGGAGATGGTTGCAATAGAGATTCGTGTTGAGTTAGGTGTTGCGGTTTGGAATGTATGCTTATGACATCGTAAGAAGTTTATGACTTGAACCGTATCATGTTTGGAGAACCAGATGTCATGTTTGTATTTGAATGTTGTATTTTATTTGTAGGGTCTGAGAACCGGTAACAATAACTTTGATCAGTGATGTTTTATGGTTTGGCGGTGAATCTTATCATGTTCATTACTTAGTGGTGACATGTCAGAAACCATGTGTGATGATAAGATTGAATTTAAGTGCGTACAAGGATCAAATTTCTTGGGAAACAACAAAGTGCTTAGCAGAATGTGATAAGGGTTTGACAACTTATCAGGTCGATGTGCAGTGATGAGTTATGATCTTTCAATGACTATAATTGTCTTGAAATTTATTGTAATGATTTGTATGATGAATTGTAATAATTTGTAATGATCTGATATGATATATGATGTATATTCATTGTTAGTTAGGGTTATGTAACTGGCCTAATTGTAAAGTCTATTTAGGTCAAGTTTTAGAAGGTTTATTGTGCCAGTGATCAGAGAAGAAGAGTGTGCCAAACCAGATTGAGATGTCTGCATGAGAGAAGAAGATTGGAGTTGACAAGGATCTATAATAGAAAGCTATGAAGTACTAAGTCTAGATCATTTAACTATTGTTTCCTAATAGTTGCAACAATATTAAAATCCAAAAATCGGGTAGGTCCTAACAGGCCTGATCTTGTAAATCCCTTAAACGGGTGGCTCATTAACTTGGTTTTAAATCCTTTAGCAAGGTTACTCCTAATAGGGTAGAGCTCCTAACAGGGATGAGGTTAAAATCCCTTCATTGAGTGAGTCCTAACAGAGTTTTCTCTTAACCGGGCATTATTGTAAAGCTCCTAACCGGGCTAGACCTTTAACAGGGCACATTCCAAAAAGTGCAAATATTTTATGGGTACCAATTCCCACCGTGGTTTTTCCCATTTGGGTTTCCACCTGAAAAATCTATGTGTTCATGTTGTGGATGGATTGTTGAGTTATTCATTTGATGTTTTTACTATATTTTCTTAATGATGAACACTTAAGTTGCTACTAGTAATAGCTCGGTAAATCTGATTTAAGTGACTATTTGATCAGCTACCGGTACTAGTTATGAACTATTTTTGGTGAAGTGTTTTCATATTAGTGAAAGGCTGAAGTTTATTGTTATCACTAATTCACCCCCCTCTCAGTGTTAACTGGATCCTCACAATAACAATATCTCTATCTCTCTACTTTTGTCTATCTCCCTCTTAATCCTCTCTCTCCCTCTTTCTATTCATATCTATATATCTCTCTTCCTATCCTTTTTTATTATATCACTATTTTTCTTTATCCATAGCACTACTTCTTCCTCTCCCTATCCATTAATATTTCTCATCTCTCTATCTCTTTCTATCCATATCTTTCTCTATCTCTTTCAATATACCACTATCTATGTCTATATCTAACACTATCTCTGTCTTTGTCTCTGTCTCCTATCTATCCCTTTATCACTACTTCTCTTTCCCTTTATCTTCTTGTATGTATATATCTCCTTATCTTTCAATATATGTCTATCTCTTCCTCATCTCCCTATACTTTTCTGACTCTGTCTCCATATCTTTTTGTTTATTTCTAGTTCTCTCTATTTTTCTATCTCTTTATCTCTCTCCCACTCCCCCTCTCTCTATATCTCCTTATATCTCTATATCTCTATCACTATATCTTACCATCTACATATCTCTCTATCTCTCCCTCTTCCTCTATAGATCCCTTATATCCTTCTCTCTATCTCCCCCTCTCCATCCTCCTAACTTTGTATATTTATCTCTCCTTTTGTACGTCTATATCTCTCTAGCTATTTTTCCCTCTTCCTCTCTCCCCCTCTATCTATCCATCTCTCTCCCCCGAACCCCCCCCCCCCCTCTCTCTCTCTCTCTCTCTCTCTCCCCTCCTTTTCCTTATTTTGTACCTCTATCTTCATATCCTTTTCCTTTCTATATCTATCTCTTTACATTTTCCATCTATCTCTATTTATTTATCTTTGTCTCTTTCTATACCACTATATATCCCCCATCTCCCTATATCACTTCCTATATCTATCATTATCTTTCTATCTCTCCCTCTATCTCTTTCTATTTATTTTAAATTTTTCATATATTTTTAATCCTATGTCCTCTCTCTCATTATCTTTCCATATCTCTCTCTCCTTTTCTCCATCTTCTTCTCATTTTCTCCATCTTCATCTCCATCACATCTCCATTTAATGGAACTTGATTATCTTCCTAATTCAAAGGTTTTGTTTTAGTTATCATTGGATTCTTGTAGGTGGATGAAAAGTGGATTTGAAGCTATCACTTCCCCACTTGACCTTTGTTGCACAAGAAACATCATTTTGTAAATGTCCTACCAATTGATCTCATGTACTACACAAATTTATACAAGAAATTGATGAAAATTCCCCCTAATTGACATTCTACACCTCTTTGGCAAACCCTTTGCACACCAAGGTGCAAATGCTAGTTTATGTTAATTCGAATAAATGTATACATGTAAGCACAATTCAAATAGATTAATGAATGTAGTATATTTGTATATTAATGTATTTTAAATTAAATATTATGTGATGAATCCAAACATACATAGATAAAGGTTAAATTTTTTTTATTAAATGTTTGTCTTTGATAAATATTATTGATTTTGACTACTTTATCTTGAAAAATACAATCTCTTTATTATTGAGTTGTATCAAAATTTTACATTGAGTGTGTGTGCTGTTAGGGATTGATTTAGGTTGTGTTCACAATCATAAATTCATTCTCTATGTCTAGATTTGATCCTTTTATATGTATAGTTCTATTTTGTTGCTTCCCTAATTAGTCTTGTCAATTCTATTTTTATTTAATATTTGATATCTACAAGCATTGTAAAACACCTTAAAAGGGATACTATAGTGTCATAAGGAGATGTATTCTCCTAGAAAAACTTAAGAATATGTGTAAAATATTAAAGATAGAAAAAAAATGCCCATGATATGTTGTATGAATATATGTTCATCCTTTTATTGAAACAAATCTAAATGTTGTGCTACTGATTATTCTTTTAATGCTTTAATATGGGAGATGACTTGTTTATTCAAGATAATGTGAAACAATTGCTAATGAATGTTTTTAAATACTAGCACTAAGCATCACATTTCACAAAAAAAATGTACATATTCAAATAAGGACAATAAAGATAAAAGAGAAACAATTGGATAGATTTTGACTTTCAATTTTAAAATACAAGGGTCAAGTCCTCAATGATGATCAACTCTATGATTATAATAGTTAAGCTAGGTGTATAACTTGTTAGACTAATAAAAAATGGTTGTATTTAGATAGGTAAAAGTGATAAATGAAAGGATTAAGTGAGTGTATCAAAGTATATAAAAAGGAGAATAAAAGAAGGGTTTAATATGTAGGGTATGTGTACATATTGGGTTAGGAAGGCTAAGGTAATGAGGCCTTATTATAAGACTATTTCAATTGTTGATATGTTTGTGTATGAAGATATTTCCTGAATACAAGAAAACAAAAAGTTATAAATGACATGGATATGCAAGTTTCATCATTGTATTTTCACCCATTTTAAGGTACCTATATATCCTAAAATGATTATGCAAGATAGAATATGTGGTACTCATAAATATGCATATAAACGGTGATTTTTTTAGTGGTTAATATTCACCAAATGGCTATTTTTTGAAATTTAGGAATCAAAATCTGGCTGATAGTTCAAGTTTTAAGGTGACTTAAATTGCCACATTTTTTATAAAATTTTATTTTAGTCTTATTTAAATTGCCAGAGAATTTATTTTATTAAATTTTTGAACTCAAAGATTCACAACATTATTGGATCAAATTCATCAAAATTTTATAATTCATTGTAGAAATATAAATTAATTCACAAATAATATATCATAATTATTAGTTACTTTAGGGTTATATTTGCAATCTTTAGTTGCCACCATTGATTTAAAATATAATCTAATGAGCATCATTGTGTTCCATATGGTAAAATGTACCTACAGAGTTGAAATTGATTTTCAATTATTGACCTCAATATAAATCAAAGGTCTAAAAGCAATTTTGGGCCCCATGAGTATTATAAATTGTTGGTACATTTTATCTCACAAATAAAAAGAGGGCTATTTTATTTTTTTTAATTAGTGGTAGTAACTAAATAAAGCACAGTGTACTCCTTAAATACATTAATGCATACTCTTATTATTTTACAAGATTCAACAAGATTTTTTACCCATAAAATTTAATGTTAAAAAAATTGTCAATAATATTTTAATTTTTTAAAGAGAGGAAATATTCTCTAGTAAATTTTTTTTTTTTTTCCAAACAAAATAAATATTCACCAGGATTTTATATCTTTTTATGAGGGGGGTTTTATTAAAGTAATAATTGCATATAGATTAAGTATTTATACATTAAAGCGTATGAAAGGAGATGCAAGACATGATCAATAATGTATTTACATTATCTTTTATTTACCATAGTAAATGGAGATTTGATGGAAACTATACCATGAGGGGATTTCATCTTACATGTGAAATTTAAACATAAAATAAGAGCTTGCTCAACTATCTAGGAAATATGAAAAATAGGAAATGAGTAATGTTAGGAAATTATAGTACTCAAAATATGATAGTGTGTTATTTGGTTCAATGATCATATGATGAAAATACACATGGGCTTCAAGGAATGGCATATTAAAATGCTTTATCTAGTCATATGGCAAAACTATGTAGCACCTACTACTACAATTAAAATCTTATCATAACAGTGATAGTGGCAATATATACCAAATATATATTTTTCTATATCCATGAGGTGTAAGGAAATGAAGGAGATATAAAATATTAATTAGAATAAATGTAATTACTAGATAAGAATATAATCATGGAATCATGTAAACTATTAGTAATAATGAATGCCTCATGTAATGACTAGGTAAGCATGTACAATCATAAGTAATAATAAGAATATATGGGATGGATTTAGGATATAGGAGGTAATGTTGCTCATGGGATGGGTGCAATATAAAATTAGTGATGTGGCTCTCAATTGCAAAAATCAATTGTATAATGAATGTCGGGCACCACGATAAGCATATAACCCAATGCAACATCAAGGACCATGAAAAAATAATGGCATAGGTAGGAAAGAGGCAGCGTGTAGGAGAAGGAACGAGCCCTTGCTATCAAAAATATGGTTATGAATGCATAAATTTGAGGAAAAGATGTGATATGTCGAGTTGTAAAAATATAGCTACAAATGTGTGAAGTATAGATAATAGCACATGATTATTGCATATAAATTATATAAATAGTATGGAATGGGAATACATCATGCCCTTGATACAAAAAGTATGTGGAGAGAGTCTAAATCTATTCTAGATTTTCTTATTTTATCTCATTTTAATTTAATTAAATAAATTATATTTATTTATAATCGAATAAATTAATCTATATCAATAGTTAATTAAATTATAATGTTCACTTATTTAATTAAATTATAATGTTCACTTATTTAATTAATTGGATTATTCTTGTTAGGATTAAGAGTTGTCTTGTGTCATGGGTTTGCTCCCCATGGGTTTCGGGTTTGACTCCCTCTTTGGATTAAAGAGGGGGGACTTCTTGTAGGCTATGGATCCACCCCGCAGAGGATTAGTCTCACCTTAGCTCGCCCCTTCCTGAACCCCAACTTGGAAATGAGTAAGACCATGGTAAGTCAGGTTGGGTGTTGTGCTAGATCACAGGGATACCCCTGTTATAGGCAAAAAAAAAAAGAAAAAAAGTGCCATCTACCTTGTAAATCCTATAAAATGGTTCCAACATCCTTGAAAATGTGTCCTAAGGCACTTAGGATGTATTGGAAAAATAATTTGTAATATTTAATTCTCACCTTTTTTTTGTAATACATTCATAAGGAGTGATGGGTTGCAGTCGTAGCGGTAAAAGTGCATTGTGAAGATAAATATTTAATATTATTTTTCTCACTTATGGATGTATAAAACAAGATATTTAATTACTTAAGAAAGTAGAAAAAAAGTGACCTATGAGCTTGTCCAAGTAGGATTATGGAAGTGGCAATAGGTGTCTCTTGGTTTCTGGCCATGTATTACATTTAATGTAGTGTTTATCTTGCAAGTATAGGTGTCCATGTTGGAGGGAAGGTATTGGAAGCTAAACCAATGTATTTAAAAATTTCATGGAGGAATTCTAAGAGTTACAATCATGAGTAACGAAGAATCTTGTTTGGGAACCTTTATTGGTGGTTTTGGAGATCTTGTCATTCTATAAAATTAGCATTTGGGTGTAGATTTTATGTAGAACAAAATGTGGAATAATTGAATGTAGTTTTCTCTCTAGGAATGAAGGATGGATGGGAGGCATAATAAGGTTGTTCACATGTACATAGGTGTTTCTATGGTGGAGTAAAATAGGATAATGGAAGTGACTGAATATTAAGCACATTTATTGTTGTTAATGCAAGCTTGTCCTCTCTTCTTGGTGGATATTTCTCCTGCAAGGGTTTCTCCATGTAAATCCTATGTTATGTGTCGATGTTGCATTGATTATTTATGCCTTATTGCTGTTATGTTATGCTAATTTTAATCATTATTTATTATTGTTATAAGTTCACATAAGATAGGTTTATTAAGCATGGTTAATAGGTTGATTTTTGACATCATAAAGAAGAAGGATCTAATCATTAGTTTTTTATAGTAAAGGCAATTGTTTCAGATTTGTATATGAGTTTTAGATTTTAATGTTGCTGATATCCAAGCCTTGAATCTAATCCTTTAATTATTTTATTGGATAGAGATTGATTATCACAATCTTTGGTATTGAACCTGTTTATTTTCCAACATTTCGTATTAGAGTTGAAGGTTACTAGTTTTGGGTATTCCTCTATTTTTGGTTTCTTAGCTTGAAAAGATTGTGGGTATCACTTATAAGGAATTAAAGGTTTATGGAAGGTTTTTGGGGTTGTAATGAATTTTTTATGTGTTAACTCTATTTTGCAAATTTGTGAAGTTGGAAAACATGTATATTCTCAATGTGATCTATGTTGGATATTTATTGCTCATGCTTATGGATCTTCATGGAGTTGCTCATTATTATGGATCTTAATGGAGGTTGATAATATGATTGCATCCTATTTTTTCATGGTCTTTCCTTTAACTTGTGGTCATGTGTAGTGAGAATGTTTTCATGTTGGATGAGTATGGACATCTTGGTCACAAGGAGTTACACCAGCTATTTGGACTATGAAATAGAGTGGTTATGTTGGGTTCATGGTTTTAACCCATGGTAACATGAAATAATTAGAAGATAAGTCATTGATCTCTTTGAGATTTATGGATATAAAATATTTCATATGGTTTAATCTCCTAGACAACTTTCATTTCCTTTCTTGGGTTGTAGCGATCTCTTATTTTTAGCTATTGGTTTTTGTAGATTTGTTGTATTTCCATTATTCAGATAATATGTATAATGTGAATGTTTTCATGTTTAAATGGATTTTACATTTACAAAGATGGTTTTGTAGGTTTTATATGCTAACTAAAATCTATGGTATGTAGATATATGGTATGACTAGATTTAGGGTATTTCAGATAGAGACATTTGCATGTTTGCATGGCTTCTTGGAAAGTTCTTATTGATATATGGTTATTCCTATGTGGGTTTTTTTGGAAAATTAGGTCTAGCATTGACTCTGGTGTTTGATTCTTGGAAATATACATGTTATGCTTGATTTTCTCTATTATGCAAGGTATCGATGTGGGGTTTAATCTTCTAGCTATTTGAGATTTGAGCAATGATTATGTATTTATTCTTTGAGATGTTGCATATGTTCTCATCTTGTAGATTTTATGATCACCATTCAGTTTGGTAGGCCCTTGTTGTTGGTTACCATTATTGTATTGGTATTTTGATTGTAGTGAGAAAATGATTATTTGGAGTGCCTAATATAGTTGATCATTTGAAGCTTAGTAGTAGATTATGTTGCAAGAGAATCTCTATTAACTTTCAATGGAATTTAGGTAATTTTGTTGCTCATTATACCATGTATTACTTGGTATCACTTTCAGTGGGAGCTTTATGCAGTCATATAATGTGTTCTATCTTCTTTATTTCAAGGTTTTTGTTCTAAGCTATTGTAATTATAATGTATTGTGAGCCATGGACAATAATTGATTAGAAGATGGATTATATTTTGCAATGGGTGTTGGTGTCATGTGGAGGTCCTGGATTCTACCTTTGTATTGCAATGAGGCTTTGACATATTTGGTTCTATTGATGAAGGATGTGTAGTTGTATCTTATTGGTTTGGATATTGTGGTTTGAATATTTCTTTTGGGAGCTCTTGGTTGAGTTTTTTTATTATGTTAGGGTTGTGCATGAGGGAAATTCACCATGCTAATCAGATTAAGAGACAACCACAAAACCTAATCTAAATAGAAAAATCAATTGCAACAACAATAAAATCCTACTGAGAAACTCAACAATGAAAATGAATAAATCAAATAAATGAAAAATCCTTGTCAAATCCAATAATGTCTCTTCTATTGCTCTTCTCCTCCTTGATGCACAATATGGTTCTGTCTCTTAGAGTTACACAATACATATAGGATAAGGGCATATGAATTAAAAGTGTAGGCATCTAAAAATGGTCAACGCATGTGGTGTCATACTTTAACATGTCTGAGTTACCTTCTTTTAGGGTTTTCATATTTTCCAACACCTTCCTCTATGTCACACATTCAATCTTTATCATTTGGTGATATTATGTCATTCCTTTGTATTCTTTTCCTATCCGATTCCATCTTCTTGAATTTGAATAAGGTCTTGTCAATATCAATTTCTATTCTTAACCAGTGATCATGATCAAATTGTCATATTGATTGGACATCATTTTAATCCTAATTGGTGCTAGTTAGGGTTTGTTCTAAATCTTTTTCATTTGTAGTATCATTTATCCTTTGATCGATCATCAATAAATTTGAATCAATTTGTATCATTTTTCAATCTTAAATCATCACTCATTGATTAGTCATTGATCTTCATCAATCTTCATCAAATCAACCTCGTTTATCATTCTTTGACCAATTTATCATCGGTCTCAATTAGTCATCAATCCTTGTCAATTTGGATCGATCAGTCATTGATCCTTTATCAATTGCTTGTTTTCAAATCAGTCTCTTTTGTCATTCTCAATCTATTTGTCATTGGTCTTTGTCAATAAATATGAGGTCCTTGTTAATTATCATTTTAATCATGATCGAAATCATTTGTTTTTTGTGTTAATTGTCTTATGACATAATTGTGGCCTAATCCATTTACTCTTTTATACGGTTTAATAATTCTTTAATTATTAATTCCTTCTAGCATCCCTTTAGGTAAAATGAATTAATTTCATTTATCCTATGTCTCATGTTATAATTAAATTTTAAATTTAAATAATTATCCTTTTTGGAGACTTTAATAAATGAAAAATTATTAATTTCTTCCACCTGTTTGCCACCTAATTTCATCACTATTTTTGTCCACTAATTTGGATCCCCTTTTTGTGCTCAATTTCTCATAAATCATGAGCTCTTTTTCAGGCTAATTTTGTCATAATTAGGAAGCATGATTTTCTCTCAATTTGTCATATTTCTGGCATAACAACTTGTCATAATTTTGAACACAACAATTGTCATATTTTATCTCTCAATCATGCTAATTTTTTATTTTATTGCCTTTTTCAATTTCTCACATCAATTTAGACACCTTTCTCCTATCAATTTAGTCTCTTTTCAATCATTTTAACAACCACACTTCTAGTATCCTTATGGTGTCCATTTCACTATCATCTTGTCATCCAATTTGCTTTCAACTGTATTTGCACTTGTAGGCGAGATCCACAAACACCAATTTGAAGGAGAAAGAATAACAATGAAGGACACACATTGTGATGGTTTGCATTTTAGTTTTAGTGTCTTGTCTTCCCGCCTTTATTGATTGTGTTAGGGGTTAATTCATAGCATTTAGGATTTTGTGGTTGGCTTAATTTATGTTATGCTACTTTTTCCTAATTCCTACCTCACATTTTCTAGTGAACCTGATGTGAATATGAATAACCTATGTCTTTTGAGTGTGTTTGAGTGATTCGAAAGTCAAAGTTATATAAGAAGGAGCCTCTCAGACCTTTCTCAGAGTTTTTGTGCACTTGCACACTACTTCTGCACACTTGTGCCCTAAAGTTGCATAGGTGTGGTCTAGAATTGGATTAGTGTGGCTTGGAATTGCACACTTGTTGCCCAAAGTTGAGAACCTGTAGCTATGTTCTCCACACTTGCTTAGGATGCTTTGAATTTTAAAATTAATCAATTTGTTTTGGTTGTAGGGTTAGATTGGGGTTCCAGAACAACAAATTTTATCTAAATTGAGCTTAAAATGAACTCAAATCTTGCAAGTTTGTTACAATTTTGATTCAATTTGTGTAATTAGGATTCCTAAAGGTTAAATGAACTCACATAGTCTAAGTAGGATGAAAATGAACAACCAAATTCATGCCTTATCTTAATTAGGGTTTGCAAGAAGGTAAGCTCTACATTTAGCTTTGAAGGGCTCAAAATCTTTCCATTTCTATATATAGGGTTTTTAATCACTTAAATAAGTGGGAATTCACCTTATGATGTGCTAAAATTGAATCATGAATCACAATTATATGGAATTATGGAGTCCAATAGGGCTTTTTACATTAAAATTAGAGTTTACATGATCATATTAGCTTCTTATTAGCAAAATTTGGTCTTTGTCTAAGTTTGTATCTTGGATTTGTAGGTGCACTAGACAATTGTTCAAGTTGTGGCCTGTGATTGTATAGGTGTGGCTTGAGATTACATAGGTGTGAGTTGGAAATGCACAGGTGTGAGTTAGAACTATGTAGGTGTCTCCTCTATTCTGCGCCAGTGTGGTTTCTATTATGTGTACTTGTAGAGACTGAATGTTAGGTATACTGTTGGATTTTATCTTTGACTCATTTCAGAATCAACTTATTATCAGATGCTAGGGTTTTTGTTCTATTGATAATTTGTTTAACACCTTGACATTCATTAGGAAGAAGACATAAACCAAAACTACTAACGTATTTGATGCAGGATGTTGTCAAAGACTAAAAGTTGAAATAGATTATCTTTGATTTTAGTAGTTAGACAACATTTCAATTTGGGATTTAAAATGAACATGTGTTTACTTTTCTTGGCACAACTATGCACATGAGTAGAACCACTACTAAAACACAATATCCTCTCCCCTTATTTTCGGGGTCCTGGGTACAAGATAAAAGTGTTAGCTATGCTCATTTTTTCTTTTTAGGTAGAGGGCATGCCTCCCAAGTAGCCAATAAGGCTGCGTGAGAGGGAACAACCCAAGTGGTAATAGGCTAAGGCCAAGCCCTTCCAAGCCATTATAAATAAATGTGTATGTGAGGAAAATCATACACAACAAGTACCGATGTATCATATCGATGTAAGTCTCCTCTAGTACCCATAGTGTTGTAAAAAAATTGCAAGGGCTGGGAGGCCTCTTAATTGAGAAAAACACAACATGTATGGCCACTTGAATATATGCCCAAACTTAAAAACCTATTCTTTTAAATTTTCAAAATCCTTCTATTTACTGGCATAGGAGGTCAGATCTTTGAAGCTATCCCATTTTCAAAATCATCTCATTGTCATTTGAAAAATTCAAAAATACAACAAAAATATACGTTTCATTTAAGTTACATATCATTTTTATTTGGAAACTTAAAAAATCACAAAAACATAAGTTGCATTGTCATCCTTTTAGGTAGCATTAGTTGCATACATAAGGTCTAAGTCAAAGAAACTACATGAATCTGCATATCAAGCAATGTCATTTCCAATGGATAACATACCAAAAACACAAATTCAACAATATCAGACCCAAACACTTGATTCCAATGTGGGTCCATCAAGCAATGTGCATTACCACAATATGGGATGGTACAATTAGGACCTCCTCCACACTATGAACCCATATTTGTGCTAATGAAAAAAGGATGTGGATGTGTTCCATTGACACCGTTAGGGAGTTCACCATTTGATGTTAATCAATTGAACCCACAACATGTCATGCAACCCCCAATGTCATATGGGGAACACAATTTTTACAGTGATTTGGATCAAACAAATATCTTCAACAAGAAATGGATCCAAATAACCCATCAGATTTAAACACCTCCAAAGAAATTGATATGGTCATTAACAACCCCAAAATGGCAAGGAAAATAGATAAATTTTTGAGCAAAATGTTTCAAATCTATCCCCAAAAATATATGGATATGATGAAGATTTTCAATACAACCTCAAATGGTTAGGATAATGTTCAAACTAAACATGATGTAGACAATCTCTTAAGTTTAGAGTCTCCTCAAAATGAAGTTAATAACAATAAGAGGATCCAACTACATTAACTAGGAAGCATGCATCTAAATCTTTAAGTGTGAATATTCCACCAAAAGAAATGTTTGAGGTAGTCAATAATCCACTGTATAATACGACACCATTTTTGCAAGATCAAATGATGATGACTAAAACATTAGCGAATTTAACACAAAAAAAGGATGTAACACAAGAAAAGGTATCGCAAGATCCTCAAGTTGATTCACAATTGGAAATGCAAGAACACTTTACTACAAGGATGCTTTAAATTACCGATGTTTAGACTAATCCAATGGTGCAATGAGACACTTACCTGCATCCAAGTTCAACATATATGATGACTTATGCACAAACAAAACAAAATTTTTTAGCAAGACCTTCGATCAAGGAAACTAATAGAGAAAACAATGGTGCACAAACACAACAAATATTAAATCAATTAGAAATTCCAAAACAAGCACCTACTGGCAACAACAATGAAGGAAAACTAAGAGGGGGGTTGAGGGTGAATCAGTTTTCACTGAATTAAACAAATTAAGAAAAATCTCAAATCTAATCAACTGCAACAATAATAAAGATGAACACAATAACAAAAACACACATAAAACCAAGATTTTGATGTGGAAAACATGGTTAAGGGAAAAACCATGGTGGGACCTATCCACAATAAGATGATACTCTGCAGTAGTATGTGTAAATATTACAATGGGAATGCAATGCAATTAGTCACACTACCTAGAGCTCACTACTCAAAATAAAATGACCTAGAAGGCTCCAACCCTCAGGGAAGGTTCACTACCTTACAATAATATTCAAACTATAATTTGGTTAAGATGAAATGAGAAAATAGCATCTCCTAATGCTTGATGATAGTTTTGGTTAAGCACATTTGTCTGCTCTACAACATTCAATGCTTAATACACCATACTGAAAGATGAATTTGCTAATTCTCACATACACTACTCTCTGATAATGCAGAGACAACCACCATACATTAATTACATGAATACAACACCTATTTATATAATTCATCAACCTTGACTACAAGGTCAACTCAAACCCTTAATACCCAATTACAAAATTACATCACATGATACATAAATAAACCACCAAACCAGTATACAGTCATAGATGATATAGCATGGATTCAAATAAAATCCTCAAAAATGCATCACCACTAGAAATCTTGCCAAGATCAATCGCAACATGCTACATCACCGAAAATACCGCATAACACGAAGAATATCACCAGACCCAAAATATCTTCAATAACGTGCACAATGATAAATGCGGACCACAAAAACAAATGGGACACAATCAAGAAACACCAATAAGCATGTTAGAACCATTGACAATAGCTACACCAACACCACTTAATCAAATCTGCATCGATCAACATGCTAACTTTGAAGAACACTTAACAATAGTAATTCAGACTAGAAAGATAACTTGAGGAGCACCAAATCATGAACCATCTTAAATGAATATACCCACGAACATCCAAAACACTCTCCCAAATCTGCAACTTAAAATATGATAATACCGGAGCACAACAGATCAAATACCAGACTCTGCCAACCACAAAATACTAAAAAAATAATCTTCATACCAGAATCCTCAACTCAATCAAATCACCACACAACATGATGAAATCAATAAAGAATGAAGTATATCTATTTGGTTAAACATCAAAAAGATAAACCAACTAGATGAACTCACTACAATCACGAGATCACCAGAACATGGGAATATGTTGACATCAATGACAACAAGATACCCTAGCAATAGCAATATCAAACAATCTCCCCCTTTGACATTGATGACAACAAATGAATGTGAAAAACAATGAATGCAAAGGAATAAACCAACATCAACAATCACCATCAAACTCCCCCTAAGATCATGCACACAAAGCTTCAAATATAAAGTAGTTTTTCACATGCTTCTCTCCTCCTTTGACAACAATGCCAAAGACAGAATAAAAATCATGCTTCTCTCCCCCCATAGGATAAACTCACAAGTCTGAGTCACCCACTGACTACTCTGCCTGAGTAGCAACACCCACTCATTAATTTAGATAAGAAGATAAGACTCTGAAGTCCAATAGATTAATGCAACTCAATGCATCTAGCTCTCATCAGGAGGGGTAGAGACCCCTAACTTGTCTCTCAAATAGACAAATTTATTGGTAGGAAAAGTCTTACTAAAAATATCTACAATCTAATACTTTGTAGATACAAAATTCCAATCTAGCTTCTTCATAACTGACTTTCTCCCTCAATAAATGATAATTGATATATGCTTTATTTTAGAATGTAGTAACAAAATATTAGAAATATTGATAGCACCTGAATGATAACAGTATATAAGAGTAGGCTCATCATACACAACTCTAATATCCTTCAACATCTAATTCATCTAAACTACTTGAGTGCACTTGCTAGCAGCAACAATGCATTCAAATTCAATGGTAGATAGAGATATAGCATCCTATTTCTTATTGGACCATGAAACTAATTTATTTCCAAGAAAGAAAGCCCCATCAGTAGTGCTCTGTCGGTCATCAACATCACTTGCCAAATCAACATCAGTATGAGAACATAGCATGAAATAACTACTCTTTGGATACTATAAACCATAGTCAACTGTCCCCTTCAAGTATCTGAAAATCCTTTCCACAATAGTAACATGAGACTCTTTCGGATCAGCTTGAAATCTAGCACAAAGACAAACAACATGCAATCTGGTCTAGTATGAGTCAACTACAACAATCCACCAACCATAGATCTATACAAAGTCTGATTAACCTTTTGAGATTCATCATTCTTAGACAACTTTCATCTAGTCACCATAGGAGTTCCAACAATTCCTTCACACACTTAGATTGATAAATGGAAATGCCTTTGTCAATTGTGTAATCTGCAATCCTAAGAAAAATTTCATCTCACCTATCATAGACATCTCAATTCCTTTTGTATATCATCAACAAAGTTCATACTCAAGTCATCATCTCCTCCAAAAATAATATCATCAACAAAAACTTCAACAATCAAAATATTATCATTATCAACCTTAAAGTACAAATTACTATCAATAGTACCTTTACAAAATCCCAACTTCATCAGATACTTGTCCAATCTAGAGTACTAGGCTATGGGGGCTTGCTTCAATCCATAGAGTTATTTCTTCAATTTGCATACCATGTGACCTTCATTTGATAGTGAAAATCCATGGGGTTGCTCAATGTAGACTTCCTCATCCAAATCACCATTCAAAAAGGCTAACTTAACATCCATCTGATACACCTTGAAATTATTATAAGCATCATATGCAAGAAATAATCTAATTGCTTCAATTCTAGCTACTAGAGAAAAATTCTCCTCATAAAAAATTCCTTCCATTTGTGAACATCCCTTACATACCAATATTTCTTTGTTTCTAACCACTTCACCGACTTCATTCAGTTTATTTCGGAACAACCATTTAGGGCCAATCACATTCTTGTCTTTAGGTCTCAGAACAGGCTCCCATGTGTTATTCTTCTCAATCTGATAAACAACTCTTCTTCCATAGATTTATCCAATTTTCATCTTTACATGCTTCTAGAACATCTTTAGGCTCAATCTAGAAAATTAAACATATCTCTTCAGCAACAACCCTTCTCCTAGTCATCACACCTTTATTTTTATCACCTATAATTTGATTTTTTGAATGATTCAATCTTACATACCTTGGAGTCTTTTGATTGTTCTGATTCTTAGGCTCTTGAACTTATTCACTAGCAAAAGAAATATCCAGATTAACTATCTCTACTGGAGCATTCTGATTTAAGATCTCACTCCGCACAAGCTTTCAAATAACATCTTGATCATCAAACTCATATCCACATGCTCTAATCTCCTTTCCATGTCATTCATCAACTTTCACATTTGCACTTTCTACTATCTTCCTTAGTCTCTTGTTGTAACACCGGTAGGCCTGGCTCTTAGTAGAATAACCCGAGAAGATTCCTTCATCCCATCTTGCATCAAAATTTCCTATATCCTCATCTCTCTTGATATAACATTTGCCTCCAAAAATTTAGAAATATCTAACTGTAGGAACATGATCAAACCATAACTCATAAGGAGTCTTACCTGATGTAGTGTCATGAAATTGCAACCCTTGCAATTATTGACCATATTAGGGTCTTCACGTTGGTGATTCAAATCCCCAACCCTAATCGAAGACCCCAGACTTGCTCAACCCCTAGGAACTACCTTGTCCTGCCCTCCACACTGCTTGAACCCACTTCCTGTCCTAAGACAAGGGCAGGACAGGGGCATGGTACCCCTATCCTCCTAGGACAGGGGCGTGGTGCCCATGTCCTTACCCTATTTCCTACCCCCCCATCCTATCTATGCATTAGACTTTGCATTGAGTGGGAAAAACTTTCCTTGAGTCATTTTGTGACGAAAAATCAGTCAATTAACCCTAATTGATGGATATATAAGTTGTATTTGCCCTCTCATTTGCAGGGGTTGGAACAAGAAAATGAGTTCAAGAAGCAATAAGGTGGGCATGAGATCAAGCATTCAAGAGCATTCAAGCATTCCTTTACAACATTGAGCATTCTGAAGTCTCCCTTCAATGCTAGGTGTTGTATTTAAGTCAAGGATTCAACCATTGAAGAGGAGATCCCTTTCAACATTCAATTCAATACAAGCAATTCTATCTACAACCTCCCTTAAGGTGACTTACATTTTAGTCTTTCATTACATTTACTTACGAGTACTTTCTTTCATCATTTGGTTAATTCCAAAATTGAGGTTTGACCTGAAGGCAAACCCCCAATCCCAACCCCTTTTCCTCTCTTTTCTCTATGTAGTTTGTAGGTGCATAGCTATGTTTGCAGATTTGGACTCCATTGGTAGAGGCAGAAAAAACCTTTTCATTTCATGGATTTTTCGGAGGACTGTGGACACTTTCAACATGGTCCTAACAACTTTTCCTCAAATTCATAAGGAATCTTCGTCTCGATATATTATAACTAGATCCAAGTGCACAACTTCATCTCATGCTTCTATCTCAAGTTATAATCAGTTATGTGTTAATTTTACATTTAACATAATTCAATCATTTTCCATTCTAAAAGAGGGGTTAGCCTATCATTTCTATCCCATTATCAATTCATTTAGCATTCAATCTCTGCCCTAAAAGATTGGATCTAGTGAATTCCCCCTCTTTTAAATGTAATGTGAATAAGGTGTTTGAAGGGAAATCCACAGTGAAACTTTCATCTCTCCATAGAGGGAAGAAAATATTTCCTCTTAATCTCTCCACTTAATCTCTCCGTCATTCACCCTTTTTCACCATTACATTTTGGTGAACCCGACGTCTTACATTCTTTATTCTGAAAATCATTGCATATTTTTCATTTACAAGTGTTAATTTTCTGCAAACTTAGTGGTTAAGTCATTCAAAACCCTAGTTTTTAAAATTGAAATTGAACTTGTGTTTTGTAAACATTGCTTGTTATTGTCTTAGATCTGAAAATTTCTTTGTTTGTCAAATTCAATTTCTTCATTGTCTTGTTCAATTTGCAAATCAAATTCACAAAATTAAGAGGTTAATTGTCAAACCCTAATTTTTAAGAATTGTCTTGAAATTTTATTCTATCACTTCTTTTCAACAATTAGCAAATGCTTTCATTCAACAATTTCAAAACAACATTGGTCCTACAATCACTTTGACTGATTTAATGCATTGTAAACAAGGTGTTAAAGAAAAAGTGACTAATATCATTGGTAGATATAAAAATTTGTGTGCTCAAATTTCTTTTCATGTACCTAATAATGATATTCAAAGAATTTTCATTTCTAAGTTGCAAAAAGATATCAGGGAAAAGATTCTTTTGTCTAAGTTCACTTCCTTTCTGTAGTTGTGCGCAACACTACACAATTATCATTTGGTTGTAAGTCAAATGGAGAAATCTACTCCTATGGCTCTGAGTGATAAGGGGGAAAGTGTTCAACAACTATTTGCGAAGTTCAAACCAACAAAAAGCTTCATAAAGTTCAATGACGAATGAATCTTTACATAGTATTATGTCTAACTTATTACGAAGAAATGTTATCAAACTTCCTCCTATCAAACCAGTTGACCCATCTAAGCTTGCATCCCCTTATTTTGATAGCAATTCCTTTTGTCAATTTCATCGTCAACCTGGTCATGATATTGAGAAATGTTTTGTATTGAATAGTAAGATTCAAGATTTGATTGACAATAATACTATATCCATGGCAGCTATGAATAATAAGGGAAAAAAATCAGTAGCTCCTCCTAATAAAAATCTTAAGATTTTCACTGATCCTTTTCCTTCTCATACCTCTAACGTAATTAAGACTGAACATACCTCTTTCTCTCCTTCTAATCTTACTACCGTAACTCCAAATTTGGTGAACATGGTAGACAACCATAAGACACCTAAGGATCCTTGTATTGCATTCAATCCTAGTGAGACCATTAGGGAACCCAATGGACCTTTATACATAGTTGTGAAGGTTAAGGACATACCTTGCCATGGTGGTCTTGTTGATCCCTCTTGCATGGTTAATGTTATCACCAAGGAATATCTCTTCACTTTATGACTGTATAAACCAATCTATGATGACTCTAATGTGGTTGTAAAGTTTTTTGATGGATTCTCTTGTCCTACCATTGGTTCTATCACCCTTCCTATTGAAGTTCACACTAAATCTATGGATGTCAAATTTTCTATCATTCCTTCTTCCGAGCAATTCCTTGTGAATTTGGGCTACCCTTGGCTATCTTCCATGAAGGCTATTGCTTCTCCAATTCATAAGTGTTTGAAATTCCCCCATAATGGAGAAATCATAACCATGAACCATAGCTCATTCCATCCATCTGAAAGAAGCCCTAGTGTTCCTATTGATCTCTTTTGGCCTAGGTAATTTCAATCTCTTCCACAAAGGAGTGATGCTCTTTTTCAATCTTATAAAAAATGGAAGAACATTATGATCTTATTCTTGAGTCAACGTAGATCCCCAAAAATTAACATTCCCATCCTTCTTGAAGATGAAATCCTTCCCCTAATGGATATGACTAATATTCCTCCTAAGGAAAATCGTCAATCTATTTCTATGGATGTGACTATGTCATCTCCTAAAAAGAACAACAATATTCCTCCTAAGGTTAGACCTATACCACCTCCCCATGATGGACCCAGTCTCCTTCCCACACCTAATATTCCTCCTTTATATGGCGTAGTTCCACCTCCTTACTCTTATAGAGAGAAGAGGCCCACCTCTCCTCTTGTCGAGCCTAAAAGACCTCAACTAAAACCTCCAACCATGAAAGAGGAGACCATTCCTCCTTTCATAAATATTCTTCCTCCTTCTCAGTCTTCCACTAAGACTCGACGAAATCCTTGTGCAATAGACCACCAATGAAGGCATCATGCTCAAGCTCATGAAGTTTTTCCTCAAACCATTTCATCTCCCAAAACTCCAATAGTTGATATGATTCCATTTTCTCCCAAGCAAGATGTTGAACCTACATCTCCAAATCCTAAGTAGCACAAAACAGGTGATGGTTTTACTCCTATTCGTGTTCATATTCCTCTTTTTATAAATTTTGATGAAGAAATGAGTGAAAATGTTATTCATGATGGCAAAACAAATCCAAACTCTTTTGATAGTGATTATGAATATGTTGATGTGGATAAGCATTTATCAACTGAATTTTCACAAACCCTAATCCTAGCTCCTAGAATCAAACAAAGTGACTTATCACATGAGCATAGTAATTGTTTGGATCTTGTGATAGCTCCATCTATTGTGCTTGATGTCACTCCTCTCACATGTTGCTCGCCTTCCTAAAATAGTGATTAACAAGATTGGGAGGTGGATGTTGTGCTAGATTAGCTATATTAGCAGTGTAGATCTTGTATGTCTCTCCTTAGTTTCTCTTTTGTGACCATTCTTTTATGTGTATCCTTGTTCTTCTATTTTTACCTCAACGTCTACTTAAGGACAATGCAAATAATTGAGATCTCTTTTGGTCTCTTTAATGTTGACTTGAAAGACATCCTCTCTTGCCTTTCTTCTAAGGTAGTGTCCTTTCTTTGGGGAGTGATAATTATTATATGCACATATACATATATGATATACATGAGTTATCATACAACATACTGACCCCAAGGAAAGAAAAACTACCTCATGTTTTGTGTTCATATAATAATTGGGTTTATTCCTCGACTAGGGGCTAAATCCTTGTGATAACGTGCTCCCTCTCTTCTCTCTCTTGGGTGTATCCTACCTTAAAGAAATCACTCCCAATAAGGTGTGCACGATCGCTTTAACATGGGGGCATACACTCCGCTCATATTTTCCTTCTTGATACTTAGAATTATTTAGTGAACTTGGCTTTGCTTCATAATTTTGGTATCTTTTTCATGACTCATAGTGAGGGGAACCTTGCTACTTGCAGTCATGGTTTTCCCTTCTTGATCTTCCCTTTTACTTTGTCAATTGATGTTGTAAGATCCTAAGTCCACTAGGAGCTAGGTGCATCTTGCCTCCTTGACATGGTAGAAGTCTTTCAATCTTGTTTCCTTGTACTTTACTGATAGTATTGGCATATGTTTATACTCCTGCTAAAGTGGGGGCTAAATGTAGTGTCATGAAATTGTGACCCTTGTAATTTACGACCACATTAGGGTCTTCACATTGGTGATTCGAATCCCTAAGCATGATCGAAGACCCGATACTTTGTCAACCCTTGGAAACTGGCTTCATCTGCCCTCGACACTACCTAAACTTGCTTCCTATCCTAAGACAAGGGTAGGACAGGGGCGTGGTGTCCATGTCCCCCCTTGGACAGGGGTGTGGTGCCATTGTCCTTGACCTATTTTGGGGCCCCCTCTATCCTATCTCTTCATTGGACTTTGCATTGAGCGGGAAAAAATTTCCCTGCATTAGTCTATGATGGAAAATTAGTCAATTAACCATAATTAAGGGATATATAAGTTGAATTTTACCTCTCATTTGTAGGGGTTGGAACAAGTGAATGAGTTCAAGAAGCGATAAGGTGGGCATGAGATCAAGCATTCTAGAGCATTCAAGAATTCAAGCATTCCTTTCCTGCATTGAGTATTCTCAAATCTCCCTTCAAGGCTAGGTGTTGCATTCAAGTCAAGGATTCAACCATTGAAGAGGATATCCCTTTCAACATTCAATTCAATACAAGAAAATCTACCTACATTCTATCTACAACCTCCCTTGAGGTGACTTACATTTCAGTCTTTCATTTACATTTACTTGCAAGTACTTTCTTTCATCATTTGGTTAATTCCAAAACTAGGGTTTGACCTGAAGGCAAACCCCTAATCCTAACTCCTTTTCCTCTCTTTTCTGTGTGTAGGTTGCAGGTATGCAGCTCTGTTTGTATATTTGGACTCCATTTGCAGAGGTGGAAAATCCTTTTTTTTTCATGGATTTTTTGGATGGCCGTGGACACTTTTAGCACGGTCCCATCACTTTTCCTCAAATTCATAGCGTAGCTTTGTCTCAACATATTATAATAAGATCCAGGTGAAGTTTCATCTCACGCTTCTATCTCAAGTTATAATTAGTTATTTGCTACTTTTACATTTAACATAATTCAATCATTTTCCATTCTAAAAGAGGGGTTAGCTTATCATTTCTATCCCATTATCAATTCATTTAGTATTCAATCTTTGTCCTAAGAGATTGGATCTAGTGAATTATCCCTCTTTTAAATGTAATGTGAATAAGGTGTTTGAAGGGAAATCCGCAGTGAAACTTTCATCTTTCCTTGAAGGGAAGAAAAGCTTTCCTATTTATCTCTCCATCAATCACCCCTTTTCACCATTACACTTGAATCACCTTTTATATGCACCCAGATGAATGTGTAAACAACAATGCTAACAA
Source organism: Cryptomeria japonica (assembly GCF_030272615.1). Lineage (NCBI taxonomy): Eukaryota > Viridiplantae > Streptophyta > Pinopsida > Cupressales > Cupressaceae > Cryptomeria > Cryptomeria japonica. The sequence goes on along the minus strand of NC_081413.1, from coordinate 448,557,157 downwards.
CTTCTCTCCAAAAGGTTTGTGCAACATTTCCTTCAATTATCATAGTCCTAGTAGCATCCAAAATGGTTTTGGTTTTCCTTTCAACAACTCCATTCTGTTCAAGGGATCTAGGAGTAGACAACTATCTTCTAATTCCATTCCTCATAGAATGAATCAAACTCACTAGATGTAAATTCTCATCCTCTGTAAGATCTCAAGCACTTCAGTTTTAATATTGTCTCATTCTCCACCTTAGCTTTGAATATCTTGAATTTCTCCAATGCTTTTGTTTTCTCCATTATAAAGTTAACGCACTATTGGTATTTTGGTATGGTTTTTTCATTGATGTCAACACCTACTAAAACACTAGCACTTTGGAGATCCAGTAGCATTCACTAGCAAGCAAGTAACTATTGCATAGTTACTGGTATCTGATACACCGACAAGATATAATGATCACCGACAGTTGGAATGGAATGAAAAACACTTGGTAATGTCGAAGACATCGTCTAGACATCTTGTCCTGGAGTTTTGTTCCTTGGTATATTCATAGTTGCATATTTGTTGTTACCGACAAATAGGTCTAGGGTTACACCGGCAGGTTTCTCTTTTCCAGATCAACATGGCACACTATGGAGATGATTAATTATTGTTGTAAATGCATTAAGATGACATGTTCAATCAGTTATTGTATCGGATCTTATATTGTTTTTAAAATGTATTTATTGTAATATCTTGTAGAGCCGACCTACTAAAATTGGTCTTAGGTTATGGTATAAATGTAAGATCTTATTTGTAAGATCAAATGTGGAATGTAAAAAAGGATTGTGTGAAGGTATATGTGAGATTAAGCAGAGCTATACACACAGACATCATCTGAAGATTGAAGGAGGGTTTTTTGTGGAAGCATATCAGCATTACACTGGTACTGAATCCAGCATATGAAGATGCTATTTTGTGCAGTACATTCTTATTGGATTTAACCATCCAACTGTAGTCAGTGTGACTCCCATTTTGTGATTGAGCAGTGAGCTCTAGGCTGTTGGCCTTCCTGCATGTGCAGACCCCATTTATGTACACTTACTATTTGCAGTAGTATCATTTGATTGTGGGTAAGGTTTCCCACTGTGGTTTTTCCCCTTATAGGGTTTCAACGTATAAATATTGGTGTTATGTGTTGTGGATGACTTTGTGTTTATGTTTCATTCACTAATATTTTCCGGTATAGAAATTAACTGTTATAACTGTCTACCAGCATACTTAACTGGTTTACCGGTATTAAGCATTAAGCTGGTTAAATTGTTTTTGGTTTAAATTTATTTGACAACTGATTCACCCCCCCTCTCAGTTGTCTCCGGGACCTAACAATTGGTATCAAAGCTTAGTCCTCTTTTGTAGAAGTTTAATAGCTTGAGGAGATCCAATGTCTACTAATTATTTCAGGAAGGATAGTCCTAAACTTGATGGAACCAACTGTAAAGTGGAAAATCGAACCCTAGGTGTTCCCCCACTCCATGGAGAGAGAAAGGAGGTCACTAGGATTGACGGTTTTCACTTAGGAAAGACTTTACATTCAAAAGATGGGTTGAAACTCACAAGATCCAATCCCACACAATGCAAGATTGAATTCTAAATGAGTTTCAAGGGTTGAGACATCAAGGATATCCTCTTTTGTAAAGAATGTAGATAGAAAGATCGAACTAGGAATGTATGTAAAAGTAAGAAAGATTCACTTGTAGACGGAGATAGGGACATGGGATGAAGCTACGGACTTGAAATTAGTAGTAAAATGTTGAGACGACGCTGTCCTGCAAGTTTGAGCGAAAGTTGACGGGACGATGGCACCCGGAGTGCACACGGTCCTCTAAAAAATCCGCGAAACAAAGGGGGATCTGTTTGTCTCTACACAAGGATTCCAGATCTTCAATTACAGCCACATACCTGCAACCTACACACAGAAAAGAGAGGATGATTGGCGGGTTAGGGATTAGGGGTTTGCCTTCAGGTCAAACCCCGGTTTTGGAATTAACCAAGAAATGAGAATGCTGTAAATGTAAATGTTTGTAATGTAGTCAAGTATTGATACCTTGTTGTAAGAATGTTTGTATTCTTACATGCGAAGGTGTAATGATGTTGTATTTTGTATGTTGTAGGTGATCTCCTCTTCAATGGTTGAATCCTTGTCTTGAATGCAACACCTAGCCTTGAATGGAGACCTAGAATGCTCAATTGCTTGAAGGAATGCTTGAATGCTTGAATGTTTGAATGTTTGCCTAGTGCTTCTGCCTCTTGCACACATATCTCTTTCCTCCCCTTTTCTGGGAGGGGGAATGTAGTTTATATACTTGTCAATTAGGGTTAGGAGACTGATTTTTCTGACCTTAGGCCGACCTAGGAGCATTATTTTCCAAATTGCAAACTTGAAGACCCGATGCCCAACAAGAGACCGGGCCCAAAATAGGGCTAGGGACCAGGGCGCTGGGCGCCATGGTCCCACCTCCCGGGACAGCAGGGTGCAAGGAGGATCAGGCCAAGGTGCAAAAAGATGTAGTTTTAGATGTCGCAAGCAAGTTTCGGGGTCTCCATTCAGGTTCAACGTTGCGCCGCCATTGTGAAGACCCAAATGCAGTCGAAATTGCAAGTGTTGCAATTTTAGGATGCTACATTTAGCCCCCAGTTTAGCGAGAGTATAAGCGTATGCCCATACTTCCAGTAAAGTACAAGGAAACAACATTGAAAGACTTTCACCACATCAAGGAGGCAAGATACACCAAGCCCCCAGTGGACTAAGGATCTTACGACTCTGATTGACAAAGTAAAAGGGAAGATCACAAGGGAGAACCATGACTGTCAGTAGTAAGGTTCCCTCACTATGAGTCATGCAAGAAAAATACCAAAAATTTTCAAGACAAAGCTAAGTTCGTGAAGAAATTTTTGAGAATCTTGAAGAGATATGAACGGAGTGTATGCCCCCCTATGTTAAAGCGATCACACATGCCTCATCGGGGGTGATTGCTTTAAGGTAGTGATACACATAAGAAATGAGAAGGTAAAGGAGCACGTTATCACAAAGATTTAGCCCCCAAGTGTGAGATAAACCCAAGGATAATAGACACAAAACACAAATCATGAGGTGACTTCGCTTTCCTTGGGGTCAGTATGCTGTATGATAATTCATGTATATCATATGTATGTATGCATAATTGTTCTTCATTCCCCAATCAAGGAAGGTCACCTAGAAGAAGGGAACACCTGTGTCTTTTGAGTCAACATGAGAGAGACCAAAAGAGATCTCAATGCTTTGCATCGTCCTCAAGTAGACAACACTAAGGACAACAAATAGAAGAATGAGAATAACACATAGAAGAAGTAACAAAAGAGATCAAGAGAGGAGGAGAGAGTCTGCTATGCTAATGAAACTAGTCTAGCACGTCATCCACCCCCCGATCTTGCTGATCAATATTTCAGGAAGGCAAGAAACATGCTAGAGGAGGAACATCCAACACAGCAGATGGAGCTATCACAAGATCCAAACAAGGGCTATGTTCATGTTCCAAGCCACGTTGTTCTTGTCTAGGAGCTAGGATAAGTGCTTTAGAAAATTCGTTAGATAAATGGTTATCAATATCAACATATTCATATTCACTATCAGAATGAAGAGGAGTAACATTTTCATCATGAATAACATTTTCATCTATATCATCATCAAGATTTAAAAAACCATCATGCATCTTATGTTTAGGAGATTTTGGCTCAATTTTCGGTTGAGGAGAAAATGGAATAATACTAGCTGAAGGTGTCCTTGGGGATTGCAAATTTTGAGAAGCAGCTACATGAGCTCTAAGACGACGCTTTCGTCAGCGTTCACGCACAGAACGATTTCGTCTAGTCTTAGTAGGAAGTTGAGAAGTTTGAGGAGGAGGAATGTTCTCATCCTTATCACTTGGGTGTTTAGGTTGTGGTCTCTTAGGTTGAATAATAGGAGAAGAGGAAGGTCTCTTCTCTCTATAAGAGTAAGGAGGAGGAACTGCTCCATATAAAGGAGGAATATCTGGTTTAGGAAGGAGACCAAGTCCATCATGACGAGGAGGTATAGGTCTACCTTTAGAGAGTTTATTATTCATAGACATAGTCACATCCATAGGGATGGGTTGGGAATCTTCTTGAGGAAAGACATTAGTTTTATCTTTCAAAGAAAGAACTTCCTTCTCAAGAATGATAGGAATATCAAGTTTGGGTGTTCTAGGTTCACTTAGAGATAGGATCATATCTTTTTTCCACTTTTGATAAGATTTGAAAAGATGATCACTTCACGGTGGAAGAGATTGAAATTGTTTAGGCCAAAAATAATCAATAGGAATGCTAGAAGTTCTTTCAGCCGGTTTAAAGAGACTATGATTGACAGTAACAACTTCACCATTATGGGGAAATTTCAAACACTTGTGAATAGGAGAAGCAATAGCTTTCATGGAAGATAGCCAAGGATAGCCTATCTTCACATGAAATTGTTCGGACGATGGAATAATAGAAAAACTCACATCAAGGGATTTATTATGAACCTCAATAGGTAATGTAATAGAACCAATTGCAGGAGAAGAAAATGCATCAAATAATTTCACAACCACATTTGTTTTGTCATAGATCACTTGATTCAATTGCAAAGTAAAAAGAAATTCTTCAGTAATGACATTAACCATACAAGAAGGATCAGTAAGCACTCTACGAAAAGGTGTATTTTTGAATTTTGCAACTATATATAAAGGACCATCAGGTGCCCTGACAGTTTCACTAGAATCAAATGTGATGGAAGGTTCTTTAGGGATTTTCTGCTGCTCTACTAAGTTAATCACATTCGGAGTCATAGACACAAGACTATCAGGTGAGAAAGAGGAATCATTAGTCTCAATCACATTAGAGGTATGAGAAGGTAATGGATCAGTAAAAATCTTAAGATTTTGGTTAGGAGGAGCTACAGATGTGTTGCCTTTATCATTCACACTTGAAACAGAGATAGTATTATTATCAATCAAATCTTGAATTTTACCCTTTAAAGCAAAACATTTTTCAGTATCATGCCCAGGTTGATGATGAAATTGACAAAAAGATTTGTTATCAAAATAGGGTGAATTAATCTTTGCAGGATCTATTTGCTTTATAGGAGGAAGAGTGAGCACATTTTGTTCCAATAACTTATTCATAATACTATGCAATGATTCATTCAAAGGAGTAAACTTTCTTTCTTTCTTGAAAAATTTAGAAATAGGAGGCACACCTGATGTTGCATTCACATTGTTGTTGGTGATGTTTTCATTGAACTTAATGAAGAAGTTGGATTGAATGAAGGGAGAGGGTTGATTGAAGAAGAGGGATTGCTCCCATGACTGGTGATCATAGGTGGAATGTTTTGTATTGAAGTAGTCATTATGTTTGATGTAAAAGTAGGTATACTAGCAATAGAAGTTGTCAAAGGGGTAGAATGATTGACTTGAGTAGGAGGTTGTGTATAACCTAAGGTTTCGGCACAACTCTTCATAGGCATCACATTTGAATCCACAATGTGTGCAATACTACACAAAATATCAATTCCATTCTTATCACTTTGAACCATACGTTTTAGACCCTCAATTAATGAAAGAGCTTGATTATCGGGGTATTCTCGAGACATCCATTGCTGAAAATCATCAAATTGGTTATCCAATTTCGAAAGTTGTTCTACAGAAACCTCATGGAGAGCTTCTTCATCATTAAGAGGATTAGAGGAATTTCCCATGTCCTCGTTAAAAAGGCCATTCAAATTAGGTTCCATCTCCTCGGTAATTAAACCCTGGAAAGACTTAATTCTAAGGCTTCGTCTAATGGGAATAGTGTAAGTAGGGCTTATTGTTGTAAAACTCATGCACTAAAGAGAGAGAAAAGATTTTGAATTTAGAGGTAGAAAATTTCAATAAAATCAGCCAATCTCCTAGATTTAAGCTGTTAAATACAATTAGGACAATCTCCCGAAATTTCGGAAAAAATTTCAGGGACCGTGGCGAACGGAGTGCACATGGTCCTCGCAACTTTTTTCAAAATTTTCAGGGATGAAAGTTATGATGATTTTGAAGCTAATCTGAAAAAATTGAGTGATTTTACGATTTGTAGATAGGCCAAATTAAAGTTGCAATCTCAAAATTGAACCCTACCAAGATTGTTGAAAAATGCAAATTTTGAATTTTGAAAAAGAGAGGGAAACTGAAATTTTGAATTTTATGATTTTAGAGGGAATCTTAAAAGCAATGCAAGCTTTGAAATTTAAAAGTTGACTCAATCTCACGCAAAATTCAATTTTGAAAGCGGAAATCAAAGTTGTTGCAATTAAACATTTAATTTCAAAAGTCATAAACTGCAAAAATTTGAATACAGCACTGAAATTTCGAATGAATGCCAACACACTTTTCAGATTTAGGACAATAAGAAACACAATTTTGATATGAATTTTAATTTCAACAATTTTTGAATGACTAAAAGCCTTAATCCAAGCAATCACTAGACCAACTTTGACTTTAGTTTTGAAAGTGTTAGAATTGATGAAATCAGCCAAGATTCTGGATTCTAGCAGAAAAATACAGTAAGATCTCGCTCCCGAAATTTTAGAAAAAATGTCGGGGACAATGGCGCTCGAGGTGCACACGATCCTCGCAACTTTTTTCAAAATTTTTAGGGATGAGAGATATTATGATTTTGTTGCAGAATCCAAAGTTACAGCCGATTTGGAGGTGTTTTGATCAGTGAAATCATCGGTCAAAGGTTGAATCAAGAGGGTTTTAAAAATTAGGGTTTTGACACTTAACCACTTAATTTTTAGAATTAAAGCACAAATATGAATTGACAATTTGCAATAGAAGCATAGATCTGAAACAAGCATTAACAATTAAACATTTCACAAGCTCAATTACTAAAAAGAAAATTTAGGGTTTTTATGCAATTAACCTCTAAAATTTGCAAAAGATCAAACATGGAAATGTAATTAAGGAAGCAAATTTTTTCAGATCTAACCATGAATAATCAGAATTAGGATGTTCACATTGGGTTCACCAAAATGTAAAGTGGAAAATCGAACCCTAGGTGTGCCCCCACTCCATGGAGAGAGAAAGGAGGTCACTAGGATTGACGATTTTCACTTAGGAAAGACTTTACATTCAAAATAGGGGCTGAAACTCACAAGATCCAATCCCACACAATGCAAGATTGAATGCTAAATGAGTTTCAAGGGTTGAGACATCAAGGATACCCTCTTTTGTAAAGAATGTAGATAGAAAGATCGAACTAGGAATGTATGTAAAAGTAAGAAAGATTCACTTTTAGACAGAGATAAGGACATGGGATGAAGCTACGGACCTGAAATTAGCAGTAAAATGTTGAGACGATGCTGTCCTGTAAGTTTGAGAAAAAGTTGATGAGACAATGGTGCCCGGAGTGCACACGGTCCTTCGAAAAATCCGCGAAACAAAGGGGGATCTGTTCGTCTCTGCACAAGGATTCCAGATCTTCAATTACAGCTGCGTACCTGCAACCTACACATAGAAAAGAGAGGATGATTGGGGGGTTAGGGATTAGGGGTTTGCCTTTAGGTCAAACCCCATTTTTGGAATTAACCAAGAAATGAGAATGCTGTAAATGTAAATGTTTGTAATGTAGTCAAGTATTGATACCTTGTTGTAAGAATGTTTGTATTCTTACATGCGAAGGTGTAATGATGTTGTATTTTGTATGTTGTAGGTGATCTCCTCTTCAATGGTTGAATCCTTGTCTTGAATGCAACACCTAGCCTTGAATGGAGACCTAGAATGCTCAATTGCTTGAAGGAATGCTTGAATGCTTGAATGTTTGAATGTTTGCCTAGTGCTTCTGCCTCTTGCACACATATCTCTTTCCTCCCCTTTTCTGGGAGGGGGAATGTAGTTTATATACTTGTCAATTAGGGTTAGGAGACTGATTTTTCTGACCTTAGGCCGACCTAGGAGCATTATTTTCCAAATTGCAAACTTGAAGACCCGATGCCCAACAAGAGACCGGGCCCAAAATAGGGCTAGGGACCAGGGCGCTGGGCGCCATGGTCCCACCTCCCGGGACAGCAGGGTGCAAGGAGGATCAGGCCAAAGTGCAAAAAGATGTAGTTTTTGATGTCGCAAGCAGGTTTCGGGGTCTCCATTCAGGTTCAACATTGTGCTGCCATCATGAAGACCCAAATGCAGTCGAAATTGTAAGTGTCGCAATTTTAGGACGCTACACCAACTATGGCATATGGAAGATCAGAATGGAGACACATTTAAATTGCATTGGGAAAGACATCTGGGAAGTTACAAAGAATGGTTATATTGCTGTTGTACCAGGTCACCCCAGACTAGCTAACTTGACAAAAGATGAGGAAAATGATTGCAAAGCAAGAGAAGCACTTTTGAGCGCATTATCAGATCAACAAATCATGGGACTATCAAATAGGTGTACTGCTAAAGCTATTTGGGATCATTTGGAAACATTGAATGAAGGAGATTCCATAGTCAAAATTGCAAAACTTGAAAGCTTCCGAGTCAAGTATGAACATCTAAAAATGGAAGAAGATGAAAGGATTTCTACTTTTATGGAAAGAGTAAATGAAATTGTTTTGGGTATTAAATGTTGTGGAGGAACCTTAAATGAGGATGAAATTGTTTCAAAAGTTTTAAGAGGATTTCCACCAGCATATAAAATAAAAGTCACTGCTATAAATGTGTTAAGAACAATGCCTAATACATCAGTTACTAGGGATACATTGATTGGGAAACTTTCAACTTTTGAAATTGAAGAATTTGGTCTTGTTGCTACTATAAAGACAGATTTGGCCTTTAAAGCATCAACATCATCTGCTCCATCATTTGACAAATTTGATTGGAAAGCCTTTTATGCAAGAGAACTTGAAGAAAGTAGGAAAGAAAATGAAGAACTTGAAGAACTTGAAGCACTATTTGCAAGGAAAATGCCTAAAGGTACAGTTGGAAGTAAGTATGAAGGTAAAGCACCCTTTAAGTGTTTTAACTACAATAAGATTGGTCATATGGCTTCAAGATGCCCTCATAGACATGCTAGACTAAGAGAAGAAGCTAGAAGAAAATACAAGCCTAACCCTGAATATCAGAGATATAGATTTAAGAAGAATAAAGACAAATCTTGTTACATTGTTGATGAAGGTGTGACTGATGATTCTGATGAGGATCCGATAGACAATGGATGGGTTTTTGTTGCTATAAAAAAAGATCAACCGACACCTACTAGTCAACTGGTAGTACAGGCCTTGGCAGCTAAAGTTGAATTAAAGGATGAATGGATCATTGATTCAGGATGCTCACATCATATGACAAGAGACAAAGGTAAATTCTTGAACTTTCAAGAATATAATGGACGCTTAGTGAGATTTGGAGATGACAAAGCTTGTTCAATAAAAGGTAAGGGTTCAATATCTCTTGATGGTAAGCATAACACTAACAATGTCTACTATGTTGAAGGATTAAAACATAATCTTTTGAGTGCTGGTCAATTAGTTGAGAAAGGATTTCAGTTACAATTTAAAAATGCAAAATGCAAAATCATGAATAGAACTGGTTTGGAAATTGCAACCAGTAATCAAACTAGAGGTAATATCTTTCATTTGAATAATAATGAAAAGACATGCTTAATTGCGCATATAGATGAAACTTGGTTATGGCATAAGAGACTCTATCATGCAAACTTTGATTGCATGGTAAAGATCAGTACTACTAAGGCAGTTAGAGATTTACCTAAAATTGTCAAACCTCACAATACAGTATGTAAGGAATGTCAATTTGGAAAACAAGTTAGAGCTAGTTTCAAAAGTATTCCAGAAAAATCAAATAATGCTCTTGATTTGATTCACACTGATTTGTGTGGTCCATCTAGAACTAAAAGCTTACAAGGTGATAGATATTTCATGCTAACCATTGATGACTATTCTAGAATGTGCTGGGTTACTTTTCTTAGTGAAAAATTAGAAGCACTTGGAAAGCTCAAACTGTTCAAAGCATTGGTTGAATATGAAACCGGTAAGAAAATCAAATGTTTAAGATCAGATCAAGGAGGAGAATTAACATCTAAAGAATTTAATACATTCTGAGAATTAAATGGAATCAGAAGACAACTATCAACACCTCGAACACCACAACAGGATGGAGTTGTTGAAAGGAAAAACAGAACTATCTTGGATGTAGCAAGAAGTATGTTATCAGAAGCAAACCTACCATATGTGTATTGGAGAGAAGCAGTCAACACAATGTTCTATACATTTAACAAAGTTCACATCAAAGGTGAAACCGGTAAGACCCCTCATGAACTATGGTTTGGTAATACTCCTACACTTAAGTATTTCAGAATTTTTGGAAGTAAATGTTATATTAGAAGAGATGAGTATATTGGCAAATTTGATCCTAGAAGTGATGAAGGAATATTTCTTGGTTATTCATCTAAGAGAAAAGCATATAGATGTTTTAACAAGAGATTGCAGAAAATTGTTGAGAGTACAAATGTAAAGATTGATGAACAATTCAGAGGAACTTCAAGGTATATAGACTCTGAACCGGCAACAGAAATTTTGACAAATGAACCTACTCTAAATCCACTGGTACAAAATGAAGATCCAGTTACTCCAGTATCATCTGAGGATTCTATAGTAATTGAGGAACAACAGCAAACTAAGACACCCCAGTATGTAAGATTGAATCATTCTGAAGATCAAATAATTGGAAACAATTTTAAAGGAGTTATGACAAGAGAAAGATTGGCAAATGAAGAGGTATGTCTTATTTCTCAAATTGAACCATCATCTGTTAATGAGGCTTGTGAAGATAAATTTTGGATTAAAGCTATGGAAGAAGAATTAGAACAAATTGAGAAAAACAACACTTGGACATTAGTTCCCCGACCTAAAGATAAAAGTGTAATTGGAACCAAATGGGTATTCAGAAACAAAATTAATGAAGATGGTAAGGTTGTCAGAAATAAAGCAAGACTAGTGTGTAAGGGATATTCTCAGAAAGAAGGAGTTGATTACAATGAAACCTTTGCACCGGTAGCTAGAATTGAGGCAGTCAGATTATTTTTTAGCTTTTGCAGCACACAAGAATTACAAATTTTATCAAATGGATATTAAATGTGCATTTTTGAATGGAGATCTTGAAGAGGAAGTATGCATTGAACAACTTGATGGATTTTCTTTGACAGATGACAATGATATGGTTTGCAGGTTAAGAAAAGCTCTGTATGGACTAAAACAAGGTCCAAGAGCTTGGTATGCAAGATTGGATAAGTATCTTTTAAAAATTGGTTTTACTAAAGGAAATGTAGACAACCATTTATATTATAAAGTAAATAATGATGACATCTTGATTATAGAAGTATTTTTTGATGATATAATCTTTGGAGGAGAAGATGGATTATGTAGGGAATTTTCTATTAAAATGTAGCAAGAATTTGAAATGTCTATGATTGGAGAAATAAAATTCTTTTTAGGATTGTAGATTTCATAGACTGATAAAGGTATATTCTTGAGTCAATCCAAATACTTAAAAGAGTTACTAAAGAAATTTGGGATGGAGAACTCTAAACCAGTAAGCAAACCTATGACAACAAATGACAAATTATCACAAAGGGATGAATCTATACCTGTTAATCCAGCTAGATACAAATCTATGGAGGAGGTTTATTGTATTTGACACAAACCAGGCTGGATATTATGAATGCAGTATGTATTGTTTCAAGATTTTAAAGTAATCCTAGAGAAAATCATGAATCAGCAGTAAAAAGGATTTTCCGGTACTTACAAGGCACTATAAATCTTGGATTATGGTATCCTAGAGATGAAAACATTGAATTATGTGCATACACAGATGCAAATTGGGCAGGAGATGTGGATGATAGAAAAAGAACCACCGGTAAAGAATTCTTTCTTGGAAATAGACTAGTTTCTTGGTTTAGTAAGAGACAAAGTTGTACATCTTTATCAACAACAGAATTAGAATATGTTGCAACAACAACTAATTGTACACGGGTACTATGGCTTAAGAAAATGTTGAAAGACATAAAGGTAAAATGCAAGGAACGTATTACTATCTATTGTGATAACACTGCAGCAATTGATATATCTAAGAATCCGGTATTACATTCTAAAACCAAACATGTTTCTATTAAACTGAATTTTCTAAGGGAAAAATTTAAAGCAAAGGAAATAAAACTGGTTTATTTGCTAAAGAGCAGATTGCAAATATTTTCACTAAACCTTTGCCAAAGGAGACTTTTGAATATCTCAGAGATCAGCTTGGAGTCATACCACCACCGTTAGAGACTTAGACAGTTGATGATTATCATCAACCGACAGAATTAACAGAGAAATCTTTTATTCTGATCTTTGATGAGGAAGCTACTTCTCAGGGGGAGTAGTTGGTATATTGAATTGATAGGTATTTTGTATATGAACTTGGTTTTATTGTAACTTTGGAATTTGATGTCAAAGGGGGAGAGATATATATGGAAAAACACATTATCTTTATTATCTTTTGGGGAGAGATTGGTATGGAAAAGAGATTGTTGTTTAGAAGAGATTATTACTTTCTGGTTATAATCTTTTTGGAGATTGTTGGTTTTTGGTACTTGGCATTTCTATTTTGGCACTAGGATGGTTTTTCCATCTTGTGTTGCCATCAATGCCAAAGGGGGAGATTGTTGGTATTTTGGTATGGTTTTGTCATTGATGTCAACACCTACTAAAACGCTAGCACTTTGGAGATCCAACAACATTCACCGGCAAGCAAGTAACTATTGCACAGTTACTGGTATCTGATACACCGGCAAGATATAATGATCACTGACACTTGGAATGGCATGGAAAACACTTGGTAATGTCGAAGACATCATCTGGACATCTTTTCCTAGAGTTTTGTTCATTGGTATATTCATAGTTGCATATTTGTTGTTACCGACAAATAAGTCTAGGGTTACATCGGCATGTTTATCTTTTCCAGATCAACATGGCATGCTATGGAGATGATTAATTATTGTTGTAAATGCATTAAGCCAACATGTTCAATCGGTTATTGCATTGGATATTATATTGTTTGTAAAATGTTTTTATTGTAATATCTTGTAGAGCCGACCTACTAAAATTGGTCTTAGGTTATGGTATAAATGTAAGATCTTATTTGTAAGATCAACTATGGAATGCGAAAAAGGATTGTGTGAAGGTATATGTGAGATTAAGCAAAGCTATACATGCAGACATCATTTGAAGATTGAAGGAGGGCTTTTTGTGGAAGCATATAAGCATTACACCGGTACTGAATCTAGCATATGAAGATGCTATTTTGTGCAGTACATTCTTATTGGATTTAACCATCCAACTATAGTCAGTGTGACTCCCATTTTGTGATTGAGCAATGAGATCTAGGCTATTGGCCTTTCTGCATGTGCAGACCCCATTTATGTACACTTACTATCTATAGTAGTATCATTTGATTGTGGGTAAGGTTTCCCACCATGGTTTTTCCCCTTACAGGGTTTCCACGTACAAATATTGGTGTTATGTGTTGTGGATGACTTTGTGTTTATGTTTCATGCACTAATCCTTTCCAATATAGCAATTAACTATTATAACTGTCTACCGGCATACTTAACTGGTTTACCGGTATTAAGCATTAAGTTGGTTAAATTATTTTTGGTTTAAATTTATTTGACAACTGATTCACCCCCCCCTCTCAGTTGTCTCCGGGACCTAACACCCACATCATCCTAGAATAGTCATCAATCAACAACATGAAATATCTATCACCATGCACACTTTTCACTCTTGTAGGACCACACAAATTAGTATGCACAAGATCTAGCAATCCATTAGATGAATACAACTTCCTCTTGAATGCAGTTCTTGTTAGCTTTCCAAAGTAACACTCTTTACATACTGGATTATATGCCTCCACAATTTTAGACAAATCTCTAATAGATTGAGTAGATTTAATCCTTATCATATACTCAAAATTAACATGACACATCCTTCTATGCCACAACCAACTTTCATCAATCTAATCAATCAAACAACTTTTCTCACTAGCATTCAAGTGAAAGATATTACCTTTAGTCTTAGTCCCTGATGCAATCTCTATGTGGGCATTATTGTCATTGATGTCAAAAGGATGTCAAGGGAGGTTGCAATGATTCTGATAGTAGTCATGCATAACACACCCTGTTATGCTGCAGGGGTTTTGACTTGATTCATCATCTTCACATGTCGGTCATGTCGGCAACAGTCACTAAATCATGTGTTGTGGTTTGTATGTCGTGATTTCCACATGGCAGTAGCTGTTTGGTTCACATGTATCCATGGGTTCCATGTTGTGTTCATGACCAGGGAAGAGATCGTGTAGGATAAATCCGCTGAAAAGGAAATGGTGTTCCCCTTATCCTATAGCATGTTGGTTGAGGGTTAAATGACCTTGGGGGATAACATTGTTGATCGATCAATCGAGCTATCCTCTTATCCTACAACGTTCTTGAGAAGAAGTGTTGACCTTGTGGGATAACACTTGTGAGGTTCACATGATGTTTCTTCTTATCCCATAGTATGTTGGATGAGTGTTGAATACCTTGTGAGATAACACTTAAGTGAAGAGAAAAGTGTTATACTTTATCCCACATTTTCAATATGTGACCATCGATGGTCATGTGGGATAACTTAAGTTTTTTGAACAAGGCGGTCCCTCTTATCCCGTGTTGTTAAAAGAGATCAATGATGGTTGTTTGGGATAAGATAGTCAAAAGAGGTCAAAGTGGAGATATTTTCCCTCTTATCTCGCAGTGTCAAAAGTGACCAACAAAAGTCACACGGGATAAGAAACTAAAGGGAAGATTGCAAATTCCCTTATCCTGCATAGGTTAAGAAGCTCAGACAATGTCATGCCAGATAACAAAAGTAAAGATGACTCATTATCCTGCATGGTGAAACTTAGAGAGAAATGGTCTCACGGGATAAGAAATGAAAGGGAGGTTGCTTGAAGATGCTTATCCCGCAGGATAATGAAAAGTGAAGTAGGCATTGAAGGGTCTTATTGTCCCATGTGACCAAGCAGGGATGAGAAGAGACTCGTAGGATAAGGAAAAGCAAAGGATACTAAGGAAAAGCAAAGGATACTAAGGAAATCCTTATTCCACGAGGGTTCACAACAGTAAGAAAATTGTTGTGGGATAAGAGTATAAAAGAAAAATAAAGGTTTCCTTATCCTGCACGTTCCCATGGGGATAATGAAAGGTCTGTGGGATAAGAAAATGTTAAGGTGAAAGATAAAAGAGCTTATCCCATGTGGTCTTCAGACATCAAAGGAGAAAAGAAACACAAGAAACGTAGGATAAGGGAAAATATTTTCTAGCATGAAGAAAGCTTATCCTGTGAGGTGAAATAGGATTAATGAATATAGCATGGGATAAGGACAAGGAAAGACAAAAATAGACAAACCTTATCCCGCGTGGGTTAAGAGACTATGCTAATGTGGTGTGGGATAAGAAATAAAGAGGAAAGATTATTGAGAATGACATAAGCTTATCCCGCATGAGTAGGACACACATGCGAGGCATATAACAAAAAGGTTAGCCACAGTATGAATTTCAATGGATCAAAGCAGCTCGATAGTCCACATGAGCATTGACCAATTTTGACCCGACGACATGAAATGTACGGAGAAAATTAGAGAACACTTGTCGAAATGATGAAAGTGTATTTTGTTGACAAAATTGAAGATTGTGATTGACTTTGCAGCCATGTCTGTAAGCTAATAGACTCAAAGGTCCATGTTCACGATTGACTAGGATTGATCAAGTAACTTTGACATTGAATAAGAAGATGTATGCATGCCGATAGGCAAAATGATCTACATGGTAGTTGATCAACCTTGACCATCTGATCCGGACAAGGAATGCATGAAGAAATGAGGCTCCCTGATGAACAAATAATGAATCAGATATGCAGAAGTTATTGACGAAGGATTCTAGTGCAGTGGTTGTTGATCTTTTTATAATAGGTCAATAGAGGATGGAAAACACATTAATGGTGACTGATTTGCAGGTAGGCTGTGTGGCTCGATCAAGGATTGCAAATCGTTTTACGCAGAGGAAGATTACTAAACTTAGAAATATTAGTACAAAGAATGATCAGAAGAAAGATTGGATACATTTACTATAGGTGGCAAGTATGAGATCATATGTAGGAAAGAGAATAAAATATCCAAAGTTGTAGATCTCAAAGACAACTGACTTGAATAAAATATTCAAGTCTACAGTACAAGAAAAATCTGATCCAACAGTAGCTGTAAATGTGATTCAATATTGGTTGGAGGATAATAATGATATCTCAAAAAGTTGATTGATGGTGTGTGTAGAGAGAATATATACAGTGTGCTGAAGAGAGGTGTGTAGTAGCAGTGAAGTATAGAGAGTTGTTGTTGAGAGAGAGATAGAGTGCGTAGCTACCAAGAGAAAACAGAGAAAATTTATAGAAGTAGAAAGTGTCAGTATAGAGCAAGAACAAGACATTTTGGAGAGTAATGTTGTAGTAGAGAGAAGAGGTTAACCAGAAAGAGGAAGGAGGAGAAATAGAGGGAAAACTTTAGCAGGTAGAGAAAGCCATTCTCAAGATATGAGAAATTTGTAAGTGTTATAAAACTCATTTGTAACAAGGATTTATCATTACAATTGTAATCTTGAACAATCACTGTAAATCTTTGAGTCGGTTCTTAGAGAAGGGGTAGGTGCTTATTTGAGTAGGTTGTCATAAAATTAGGGGTTGGTGCTCCTTGGGTTGGTTCCCTAAACATTGTAAAATTTTATTTACTGTAAGGCTAGATTGGAGTAGTAGACTCCAACAACACTTCTCACCAAGGTTTTCCCACCATGGGTTTTCCTCATATATTCTTGTGTTATGGGTATGCCTCTTGTGTGCGTGTGTTGATCTATTTAATATCTCTTCTCATGGTTTTTTGATTAAAGTTATTATTCCTTAGATCTTTACAAGGTAAAATTTTTTATTGATTACCACTTATTCACGCCCTTCTCACTAGTCCATTGTGTCCCTTCGATTGGTATCAGAGCCATAGGTTCCCTTGTAGTAAAATATTTCTATATCTTGGGTAGATCCTGCTTTGTAAACACAATGGCTAGGAATGAATCCTCCTCTAAAGAACCTATCTTTTATGGCACCAACTATGCCTTCTAGAGTAGACAAATGGAAACCTACCTATCTTCCTTAGGATTTGATGTTTGGATGCCAGTAAAAAATGGTTATACTATTCCTCAACTTCCTCCTACTGAATCTGATGATAAAAGGGAATATGAGAACAATGCTAAAGCTAAGAATGCAATCTTAAGTGGTCTATCAGACATAAAGTTTGTCAAAGTCATACATTCCACATCAACAAAAGAAACTTGGGACAAGCTGCAGAGTGTATATGAAGGAGATACCAAAGTGAAAGAAGCCAAACTACAAAATGTAAGAGCTCAGTTTAAAAATCTAAAAAAGAAAGAAGAAGAGAAGATAGCTAATAATTTGCAAAGACTGGATGAGACTATGATTTATATAAGAGGACTTGGAGAGGATGTCAAAGTTGAAGTTATTGTCAAGAAGGTGTAGACGTCTAAAAAAGGTCAACGCTTGCGGAGTCATACTTTAACATTTGCGCATTACCTTATTTTAGGATTTTTGCAGTGCATTAACATTTCTTCTATGTTGCGCACTTGGTCTTTATCATTTGCGAGCATCGAGTCCTTCTTCTGCATTCCTCATTTTTCTCGCTTTCAAATTTGGTCTTGTTGATAACAATCTTCAGTCATGATTTTGGTTGATCTTATCCTGTCGCACTAATGTGCGTGCTCATTTATCATCATTTTGGACATCGTCAATCCTAATCGACGATAGAATTAGGGTTTTTGTCCTCTCATCAATCTCATCATTTTGCGATCGATTTGTCATCAATCCTTGTCCTCTTGTCAATCTTGTCATTTTGTGATCGATTTGTCATCGATCCTTGTCCTTGTCAATCTTGTCATTTTGCGATCGATTTGTCATCGATCCTTGTGCTTGTCAATCTCATCATTTTGTCATCGATTCATCATCGATCTTTGTCCTTTTCAATCATGTCAATTTGGATCAATTAGTCATTTTTCCTCGTCAATTGGTGCCTATCAATTTGATCTCCTTGTCAATCTTGGTCAATTTGTCATGGATTTTTGTCACCCAATCTCAATCATTTATCAACATTGGTCCTTTGTCAATCAGAATCATGATCGAACCTACATCAATTATCTTTTATCAAAACCTAATTATCGTCCTTGCATTTCTAATTCATCTTCTAGGGTTTTATGATTTATTCATTTAATCTTGTTTGTCATTTTTTCCTCTAGGTTAAATAATTTATTTATTTATCCTAAGTCTTCTTGTCACAATTAAATATTTATTTAATTGGCTAATTAATTCCCTCTCTTTTTGTGAATTAATTAATGAATGAAAAATTATTAATTAATTCACCTCATTTTCTAATTTGCTAAATTCAATTTCCACCTAATCAATTCATCTCTAGTCTCTCCCTATTTTTGTGCTTCGGTGGAAGCATGAATGTCTCATGCGTCATACTGTTGGCATAGCAAGATGTCATAGGCTTTTAGTCCTCTAACCTTTGCATTGACAATATGTCATAATTCATGACATAGAAGGTGTCATAACCTTCTTCCTTCAACTCAATTTTTCCATTTTTGAAATCAATTGCCTTTAATATCAATTCCATGCTAATCTTATCCTCTCTCCAATTTGTCTATAAATTGGATGAGTTTCTGAGATTAGTCAATCAATCACATTTTCGAGTAACCTTATGCTATAAATTTCATCAACAACTTGCTTTATACTTGCAAATGCACTTTGTAGGTGAGAACAACATCAAATTGGATGGTGAAAGAAGAACAATGGAGTCACATGAAGGAGATATCTACATTTGGTTTGCTTTGATTTCATTTTGAATATCTCGTCTTTATGTTTTCATTGATTGGATTAGGATTGTCTTCATTGCAGTTTTAGGTTTTGTGATTGTCCTAAGTGTTATTTGTTTTGATGCATCCTCAATTTCCTGATCTACATTTTGGTGAACCCGATGTGAACTAACAATTTAACCATGGTTTGAGTGCTTTTTGAGCTGTTTGCAGGTGAAAAACTCAAGAAAGAGGGCAGCTCAGAGCTTTCTGGACACTTCTGCGCCTATGTTGAGGCATTTTGCGCCTGTGTAGAAGGGATCTGCACCTATGTAGATGGGATCGGCACCTATGTAGAAGGGATGTACGCCTATGTTGATGAGATCTACACCTGTGTTGATGAGATTTGCGCCTGTGTAAGGCCAGAAATAGGGGTAAAAATTAGTTGTTTTTCTTGGAAGTTTGTTTGTTTGCAATCTCTTTCTTGCATTTTGGTTCTTCTTTGGTACTAATTCTTTGTGCAACATCTTGGTGTTACGTATGACAAATACAAAAATGCAACTACTAACGAATCTTATGCAGGACACAGTCAAAGACTCACCTTAAAACATCTTGCTTGCAAATTTTTAAAGTAGTTGCACATTTTGTTTCTTAAAGGATAATGAACACCATGCATGCTTTGTTTGTTTTCAATTTGATTGCATGTTTTAACCCTTAGAACTGGGCCTATCTCCCAATTTTCCTGGCACTTCACACAGGCATTGGTGAGAGGGAACGACCAAAAGTGGTGACGGGCTAAAGCTAAGCTCTTCCAAACCACTCTAAATAACTGTGGATGCAACGAAAAGTTGTAGACAATGGGTACTGGAATAGTATTGCGACAATTTATTCACCGGATCAATACCCACCCAAACAGATGCCCTCACTAGAATCTCTTGTTTTTAGATACCAAAATCCTTCTATCTATTGGCTCAGGCATTGTGATACGTGCATGCCAAAGACACCTCTCATGTACACCTTAGTTAGAGATGGCAAGTTCTTGGGAAGTGATGCCCCTTGAAATCGAAGCTTGGTATGCCCGAGAAGTGAGTGCACTGTAAGGGGGAGCTAGTGCTACCAAGCATCTAGCTATCCGGCTAAGTGTTGTATTTTATGGTTAGAGGATTCAATAGATATTGCCCTTGCCAGCCATAAGATTTGTTGTGAATGTGCTTGATTGTCTTGAGTCAAAGTCAAACAAACATTTTGTCTTCCATGATTGTCAAAGGTAAAATTAAAATCAAACTTTCAAAAGTGCTCATAAAACAACAACCTTCAATTCAAAAACAAAATCCAAGAAAAAGTCCAAATTCATCCACGTATTCATCCAACATTTGAACATGGCTTGTCAAAATATTGAATGTCTTTGTTTTAAAATTCATGTCACTTTAGGCTAGGTTTTGCATAGTCCAACTTAGGTCCTAGGGCCTATTGTCATCTCCCTTCATTTTAGTCCTTTTCATTGCATGCATCCTCATTTTGCACTTAGGTTCAAAATCATTTTCCCTAAGTTTGCATTTCATTGTCATATCCAAGCTAGATTTCCATTTAGGTGACATTCGTGCATTATCTTTGTCATGCTAAAATTAGGTCTTGCATAGGTTGCATTTTGCATATTCCAAGTCATTGGTCTTCGCATATCCTTATCATTGTATTGTCATCTTGTCTTGGCTTCATCTTGTCATATCATATCCTTAGATCATTTTCATGTCATATCCTAAGTCATTGTCATAATCATTGCCTTCTTGCATTTAGTCTCAAAAATTTGGTTTGTCAAACTTGAAAAATCAAAACTTTGGATGATACCCTAAGTTGTTGTTAAGGAGTCTTGACCTTGTCTAAAATTTGTCCTTTCATTAATATCATTTTTGTCAAACCTAGCTTAGTATCCAAGCATATAGGTGAGACATTGTCAATTTGTCCTATTGTCATTTTGTCCTTTGTCCTTTAAAGGTCTAGACTTCATTTCAACTTCCCAAGGTTGAGTCTTTAGGTTTGCATTCCAAAAATTTTGTCCAAACCTTGAAAAATAACAACAAAAACATTAAGTTGCATTGTCATCCTTTTAGGTTGCATTTGTCAATCCCATTAGTTGCATTGCATAGTGACATGTTTGTTGAAATGAGGTCTCAACCATCTTATGAAGCCATGTCATCACAATTGAGAAATCAATCATGTCAATCCAATCTCTACATGTCTCAGAACTTGGATCAAACTTATCATGATGATGTAAATGTCCAAATACAAAAACTAGAGGAGAAACTAGCTCAAGAAAAGGAGATTTTGGAACAAAAAGTGAAAAACATTGAGAAGAATAGATCACAAATGTCCAAAGTGTTTCAAAAATTTCTAGGTCGAAATCCAAAGATTGAGCCAATTGATGTAAGATCTCTTATTGAACGATCAGACATACCAACTCTCCTCTCACAAATAGAGATGATGAAACAATTTCAAGAAAAGAGACAACAACATTATGTGCCTTCACAACAAGAACAAGAATGTGTTTACTATCAATCAGATTTTGAACCATCACAACCAATTGTTCAATATTTCCAATAGACACAACCAATGGCCCAACATTTACAACCAACACAACCAATGTTTTAGTTTCAACAATATGTCCAACCAACTATATAATGTCCACAAATAGTTCAACCAATGGTGGAATATCAATGTCAACAACTACAACCAAACATTCAAAAACAAAGGTTGCAGCACAGACCAACCCAAGTTTCAAACATGTCGGAACAATTGAACCAAGTCCAATATCAAAACATGACATCAAACCAAAAACAAGTTCAAATTCCAGATACAACTCTGTCAAAACCTCAAAAGAAAGGTGGCCTTATTGCAAGGATATTAAGGAAATTACCAAGGGTGAACTCACAATACTGGTTCCCACTTTTTGACCAACTTTGACACTTAGATGAACATTTTGCAAAAAACCTTCACTTTCCGACACCTATAACTTTTAAATCGTTAAGATTTTGAAGATGATGTAAACTAGTGATTTGTAACATCCTTTTTGTAGATTCTAAATATTTTTTTTTCAAATTTTTTTGAATAAAATTTTATTGATTTTTCCATCTCCCTCAAAAGTAGTTTTTTACAGGAAACAACATTTTTTAAGAGTGATGTGCATCCCGAAACGTATAAATTTTTTTCTATAAATGATAAAAACTTATCTCTTTTGTTCAATATTTCCAATAGACACAACCAATGGCCCAACATTTACAACCAACACAACCAATGTTTCAGTTTCAACAATATGTCCAACCAACTATATAATGTCCACAAATAGTTCAACCAATGGTGGAATATCAATGTCAACAACTACAACCAAACATTCAAAAACAAAGGTTGCAGCACACACCAACCCAAGTTTCAAACATGTCGGAACAATTGAACCAAGTCCAATATCAAAACATGACATAAAACCAAAAACAAGTTCAAATTCCAGATACAACTCTGTCAAAACCTCAAAAGAAAGGTGGCCTTATTGCAAGGATCTTAAGGAAATTACCAAGTGAGTTCTTTGAGAAAGATCAAGATAATACACTTATGTCTAGCAATGCCTCATCACCCCACAAACAAATTGACTCTCCAATGGCATCTATCCCTACACCATTAGAAGTTTCACAAGAACCTTCCATGTTGTCCTCATCAAACAATACACCGAAGGATAAAATTATCCAAGAGCTATCCATAATTGATTGCCAAGATAATCCAATTCATTATGCACATCCTTGTTATGTCTTAGAAATACTAGACCCAATGCAACCATGCACTTTATTGCCATTACCTATTTTGGAGAGTCCCATTCAAATTCCATCCCCTTCATGCCAAATCATTAATCCCTTTCCAAAATCCCCCATGCATATCCAAAGTCCCACCGCATGTCAAGAGGATAATTTAGAGCATGAAGATCAAGATCTTGAAACTTTATCATCCCATCCAATTGTTGACCAAGATCCCATTTCCCCAAACACTCGCAATGATTCACTTATTCATTTCCATTCTATCCAAGAACACAACACCCTTTCAAATCCCATTGGCATCCCACTTCCTAAGAAATATCAAGACATCCCTTCCATCCTTTCCAATGATCCCATTGAAAGTCAAGAGCAAAGCACCTTTAAAGAGGATTCCAATGATCTTCCTCCTTGTCAAGATCAAATTATTCCTTTAAATCCTCCACAAGATCTTTTTGTTCCTCCATCTCCTTGTCTTAATGCTCCATATACACTCCAAGATCGCATTTCTTTTGATGATCCCATTATTTCTCCCATTCCATCTCTTGAAGAGCCTATCATTGAACCATGTCCACTACACAATCCTAGTCCCCCTCATGATCCTAATCCCCTTCATGATTCTAACATGTCAGTGCAAGATGTTCATGAACCCTTGACATGCATAATGGGTTCTTCCACTTTGGTGCAATCCGATCCACTTCAAGATCTCATTATTTCTCTCATATCATATCCACCTCATAATGGACTTGCGTCTTCTTCCCAAAGAAAAGAGTATCCTATGAGTCAAGATATTCATAAAGGCAAAGGAGTAGATCTCCATAAGAAAGAATCCCTTCATGCTAAAGAAAATATTAAGGGTCATGGCCTTAGTGAAATTCCTCAAGACATGGGTACCCCTACTAAATCCAACATCCCTTCAAAATCCAAACATACACCTTCCCCATCATACCTTCCATCCATCTTAGGTCCTTATATCCCTTCATCCTCTATGCAAGGTCAGCAAAGGCACACATCCTTGAGTAAATTTCATCAATCCAAAAGAAGTCCATTTCATTCATATCCATCCATGCATTCCTTTCCCCCTCCAAGCAATTTGGATGTCAAGTATAAAAGTCATAAGTCTAGAAATCCACATGTATTCAAGGATCAACATGTCCAATATAATCAACATGTCAAAACAAAGAAAAATTTGATCTATAAAGGAAAGGAAAAATCCAAAAGGTCACAAAGGCCCATTGCTCAAAAACAAAAGTTAAAATCTATATGGGTTCCTAAATCCCTTGTGTTGGCAATGCACTCCAAGGAACCACAAAAGCATGAAAAATCAAAAACCATGTGGATCCCTAAGTGGCTCCTTGAAGCACAAAATCCTAAAGAAACATCCAACTTGGCATCCAAAGTTGGTATTCCTCCATCCAACCCTCTCAAATTTGTTCCTCCATCACCTTATTCATCCATTTTGGGCCCTTATGTCCCAAAATCCCAGGCTATTCCTCCATCCAAATCTCATAGTCTGAGATCCATTTTTCCTCCATCAATCCACCACCCGTCAAGGTGTGTTCCAATGTTGATCTTGCCTTAATTTCCATCCAGTGAAGCCCAATTCTTCCAATACCCTATCCATTATCCAATGCATATTTTCCATCCTTCCATCCCTTTGGTCCAATCCTTTGCATAAATCCTTGCCTTAGTTTCATCTTATTTTCCATGTCCTTATCCTACCAACGTCTTTGAGCATACTTTTAAGGGTCATGGTCCATTTTTTTCAAGGCTACTATTCAAAAATAAAAATATGTTTGAGTCCTTCTTCCATCCCCTATCATGTGTCCATCTTCTATTGAAAAAGTCAAACTACAAAAAAAAATAAAAAAAAGGTGAAAAAAATAAAAAAATAAAAAAAAGAAATAAAGAAAAAATAATAAAGAAAAATAATTCGTCCACTGGTGAAAACCTGGCAAACAAGCACCTTGGGCAAGTACCGTGATGAAAACCTGGCAAACAGGCATCATGCATAATCTTTGAACTTCTTGCACACCACACTTGGGGGCAGGTTTCCTCCTTCATATCCTAATGCCCTTCATTATCCTATCATACCATGTCATTACCCTTCATATCCTATTGCCCTTCATTATCCTATTGAACCCCTATCATTACCCTTCATATCCTATTGTCCCTCATGTCCAGTTTCCCTTTCCACCTTTGATCTTGACAAGGCTGAGGATCTTCATGAGCATCATGCATCTTGTTTGCAGCTTTTAGTCTATCATAGCTTTTGGTCTTTATCCATTTGCTTATTATAACCTTTCATCCATATACCCTGTCTTATTGCAACTTTCTGCCACTATCTCATATCCTATCCCGACCTTCCATTCTTGGTCTTGCTTATCCTATCCATATCTTATCACTATCCATACACTCTTTTTTTTTCATTCCTTGATCTTAGTCTGTAATAAGGATGCAAAATTTAAAGATGGTTTCAAAAACCTCTTGACATGTCCCTCATGCCATGTCACTGCTTTACATTGTCATATCTAGTCTCTTGTCCTATCACGCAATAGCCCTTGAAAATTGCATCCGTATTGTCTCCATGATAAAAGGCCTTTGTCTTCCCTCTATCCACCAACATTTCAGCAAGCCTATTTATTCACCTATCATATTCCTTGCCTTTCTAGACACTAGGGGCAAAATCATAAAAATTGAAAAATGTCCTGAAAAAATCCCTAAAAATCATATAATGTCCTGAAAAAATCCCAAAAAAATCATATAATGTCCTGAAAAAATCTCTAAAAAATCATATAATGTCCTAAAAAAATACAAAAAAAATCATATAATGTCCTGAAAAAATCCAAAAAAATCAAATAATGTCCTTAAAAAAAATCCAAAAAAGTCAAATAAAGTCCTGAAAAAATGAACAAACAAATTGTAAAAACTTGAAAAAATAAAGCAAAAATTTTCGAAAAACATTCAAATCCAAAAACAATCATTTTGCATTTTGTCAATACATGGTCCCCTTTGTGCATAGATAGATCGCTAAGCATACATCCAATGACAATCAATCAAACATTGTGCTTTAATGAAATCACGCATTAACAGATAAACTATTTGACCAAGCAAGCATTCAACCTGATCACAGTTGTCACATCAGTCAAAATAGCATCAACATTACCATTGGTCTTTGTCAACATTATCATGGGTCTTATATAGGGTGTGGTATACTTAGAACCAGACTATGTCCTGTCTTAGACGGGGTACCGCATTCCCTGGAACCAGACAGCATGATCATTCTTGTTTTTCACTTTTGACAATGACAATCAGATTGTTTGTTTGACTTGATCGAATTTGTGAGTCTTATCTTTTTATTGATTTATCTTTGGCTTCGATCATGTTCCTATGTTGCTCGATGATGTCACTGAGTGATTTAGAGTGATCGGGATGGTTTATGGTCCCTTTCCTTTTTTTGTTGTGTTTGCTGTTTGTGGAATGTTTGTCACAAACTGGGGCAACTATATCATTGGGTGTCTATGATAAGTACATTCACTTTGTGAATGCCGCACATACCTCAACCCTTGATGTATGCACCCTAGGATGCTTCACTCATTCCTTGTGTGCAGTGTGTCTATCTTTTGCAAAAGGGGTTGCGTTCCAACTCTGGCCTTCAATGCCATGATGCTCTGCATCCGCTTTGCTACAATAAATAAAGGTTCTCACCTACTTATGTGCATTTGTGAAAGCAAGTTTTCCTTCATCTCTAACTGTCCTCTGTCTAATTTCTTCTTACTAACATTTCTTCCGTCAGTCTTGGCAGTCCGTTCGGTCTAGTTCCACTGCTTGTCCTTTGTGCATCTGACCTTCGATTCTTGATCTGTTCGAACCTATCATTTTCTATTATTCTTATCGACTAATTGGCCTCTTTTCTGAATGTTTCCGGCCAATTCCTCGAGGGGGCATGCATATGTCATTGTTATTGTCTGGGGCATTTTCATTATTGTTCTTTGAAACAACACTTAAAATCACATTGTCTCAAAGAGGGGCAAAATGTAGATGTCTAAAAAAGGTCAACGCTTGCAGAGTCATATTTTAACATTTGCGCATTGCCTTATTTTAGGGTTTTTGCATTGCATTAACATTTCTTCTATGTTGTACACTTGGTCTTTATCATTTGCGAGCATCGAGTCCTTCTGCATTCCTCATTTTTCTTGCTTTCGAATTTGGTCTTGTCGATAACAATCTTCAGTCATGATTTTGGTTGATCTTATCCTATCACATTAGTGTGCGTGCTCATTTATCATCATTTTGGACATCGTCAATCCTAATCGATGATAGAATTAGGGATTTTTTCCTCTCGTCAATCTCATAATTTTGTGATTGATTTGTCATCGATCCTTGTCCTCTTGTCAATCTCATCATTTTGTGATCGACTTGTCATCAATCCTTGTCCTTGTCAATCTCGTCATTTTGTGATCGATTTGTCATCGATCCTTGTCCTTGTCAATCTCGTCATTTTGCGATCGATTCATCATCGATCTTTTTCCTTTTCAATCATGTCAATTTGGATCAATTAGTCATTGTTCCTCGTCAATTGGCACCTATCAATTTGATCTCCTTGTCAATCTTGATCAATTTGTCATGGATTTTTGTCACCCAATCTCAATCATTTATCAACATTGGTCCTTTGTCAATCAGAATCATGATTGAACCTACATCAATTATCTTTTGTCAAGACCTAATTGTTGTCCTTGCATTTCTAATTCATCTTCTAGGGTTTTATGATTTATTCATTTAATCTTGTTTGTCATTTTTCCCTCTAGGTTAAATAATTTATTTATTTATCCTAAGTCTTCTTGTCACAATTAAATATTTATTTATTTATTTATCCTAAGTCTTCTTGTCACAATTAAATATTTATTTAATTGGCTAATTAATTCCCTCTCTTTTTGTGAATTAATTAATGAATGAAAAATTATTAATTAATTCACCTCATTTTCTAATTTTCTAAATTCAATTTCCACCTAATCAATTAATCTCTAGTCTCTCCCTATTTTTGTGCTTCGGTGGAAGCATGAATTTCTCATGCGTCATACCGTTGGCATAGCAAGATGTCATAGGCTTTTAGTCCTCTAACCTTTGCATTGGCAATATGTCATAAGTCATGACATAGAAGGTGTCATAACCTTCTTCCTTCAACTCAATTTTGCCATTTTTGAAATCAATTGCCTTTAATATCAATTTCATGCTAATCTTATCCTCTCTCCAATTTATCTATAAATTGGATGAGTTTCTGAGATCAGTCAATCAATCACATTTTTGAGTAACCTTATGCTACAAATTTCATCAACAACTTGCTTTACACTTGCAAATGCACTTTGTAGGTGAGAACAACATCAAATTGGAAGGTGAAAGAAGAACAATGGAGCCACATGAAGGAGATATCTGCATTTGGTTTGCTTTGATTTCATTTTGAATATCTCATCTTTATGTTTTCATTGATTGGATTAGGATTGTCTTCATTGCAGTTTTAGGTTTTGTGATTGTCCTAAGTGTTATTTGTTTTGATGCATCCTCAATTTCCTGATCTACAGAAGGTTCTGAGACGATTAACCTCAAAGTATGATATAAAGGTCTCGGCTATTGAGGAAGCTAAAAACTTAAAGACTTTCTTCTATGGATGAAATCTTTGGCTCCTTATCAGCTTATGAAATGAGAACAATAGGTGGAGAATCATCAAAGAGAGAGGCTACCTTCAATACCACACAAAAATGAAAAGAACAAGATACAAATGACTCTGATGCTGTTGAAGCTAACTTTGTTAGAAATTTCAAGAAAGGATCATGAAAGTATAGAGGAAAGCTATGTTTCAAATGCTTTGACTGTGGTAAAATAGGATATTTTGGAGCTAAGTGTCCCTATAAGAAGAAGGGAGACAATAATGTGGAAGGTGTCAAGGATAAGGGTAAAAGGTTTTATAAACCAAGAAGAATAAATTTTCAAATGAAGAAGGTTCTTTACTTAATTGATAGTGATGTCTCTGATGATGAAAGTGAGTTGGTTGAGGAATACAATGAAGATGAAAAACAAACTAGTATCTTCATGGGTCAAGAGATCCTTAACGAGAAACATAGTGGTGGTGAATTTAAAAATAGAGATGACAGTGAGGAAGAAGATACAGATGTTGTGGTTGACCTTGAAGGAGAATTGGTTTGTGCTCTTGAAGATCTTAACAAAGTACGAAAAGTGTTCAAGAAATACAAGAAGTTTTTCATAAGGGAGAATGACTTCCTAAATAAGTGTTGGCGAATGCACACTCCAATGAGATATTATAAGTGATTGAAGGCATTGTCATTGATGGTAATCTTACAATCATGTGATACCAACAGGCAGACACCAACACCGACATACTCTACACTGGCATATAGAACACCGACACCAAAAAGGAAGATTATCGGCACCCTGGCCGACAACAATTTTGTATTAATGTATTTTGTAATTAATTGTAAAATCTTTTGTAAGTCGACATGGTGGATTGTAACATGACTCATATGATAACTCAATGATGAACCACTAGTACCAAACCGGTACTGAGAGGGTGGGCTGAATCAGTACAAACACAAATACAGTCCAAAACTGGTTTGACAACAAATACTCCAAATGACTGATAAACAGGGATATCGTTAAAACAGAGTGCAATCGGTAACATCCAGTATAGCTCAATCAGTCATGAACTGGTCACTCAATAAGCTTTTCTCTTAGCTCAATTACACATTATCATTATATTCTCATGCATAAACTAGTAAACTTAACCATCAAATCTTCACAACAGTGAGTTCAATATGTTTTATAGATAGCCATAAAACATAGAACATTCATGTGCTTAACAGATAAAACAGAGCATCACAAGACAAAAGCATTACACATGACACAAATATTTTTCACGTGGAAGCCTAACTGGGAAAAACCATGGTGGGGATGAATTCTAACAAGCTGCTTTTTGAACTCTTTAGAAGTATGCTCTATTAGGAGCCTTGTTCGGTTAAGGACATTACAATAGGTTCTAGTAGGAACCGATCCTGTTAAGGATCACCCAGTTAATGGATACCCGGTTAAGGGTTAAACCTGGTAGGGTCACCTTGTTAGAGGATTTTAAGAACTTGATAGCTAAAAGGATCTTGTAAGCTTCTCTAGCTTCTTAGAACTCATTAGCCTCGAATTACCCAGTTAAGGGATTTTAAACAAGCTAGTTAAGACCACCCAATTTAAGGGATTTTGAGTCAAGCTAGTTAAGGCTACCCTGTTAGGGGATTTTACAACTATTGAAGTTGTTAGGGATCAACAAGTATTACAATGATCTGTTAACAATACTCAATGCTAATGCAAATCCATTTAGGCTCCTCTTTTCCTTTTGCACATTCACTTTGCAGGTATCTCTCCTCTCCTTTGGTCTAGCAAGAATCACGTATTACTTTCCTTGGGTACACACTCACAACTTTTGCCAACAACCTCAGACAAAAACCCAACAGTGACCTTATAGGAAACATACAGGTTAGTAGCAAAAACCTTAAACCCTAAACCTGTTAGGTTGAGCAATTCAAACGGTTTGATCCTGACCATTGAATCATACTGCATTAAATGCACTAGTCTTGAATCGATCTCAAGACATTCTCCATCATCCATTATCCACTATTTTCATGGCGGTTGATAACCCATCACACATTATCACCGTTTGACAGACTTCACACATTCTTGAGGTAGATAGGAATAGTCATCTTCATGCAAGATCCTTCACGCACATAGAGGTTACGTGGAAACACGACCTATCCTCCATTATACTACTAACTCCTCACACAAAGATCACCGATTGAGTCACACAGACTTGAGATACTCCAACCGGAAACCCTGAAATGGAGGCTGCCTACCAACCGGTAGTCATACAGTGCTTCCATGTGTCGGTTCCCATAACTACATGTCGGTTCACTTTGGCATATAAACTAGTTCACACATATGCTGGTTCCTCTCTCTTCACTTATCACATGTGCCGGTTCACACTGTGTCTCATATTGACATCAATGACAACATACAATATCATTATGTCTTCATGCTGGTTCACATAATGCCAACAATCTCCCCCTTTGGCATTGATGGCAATATACAAAAGATATCTTCTCTGCTTCACATCTTCTCCCCATTTGCTACAAATATCTTTTTGCTTCACTCCTTCTCCCCCTTTGACAACAATGCCAAAGTGGAGGTACAATCATCACTATTTCATCATGCTGCTGCCCTTGAGGAGTAGCATCCATAAACACACCAATCAACCAAATATTTGTCTTTTTAGTACCTGACTGATGTGGAACAATCACTTTTAGTTCACCTCCTAAAGGGGCAATACCCCTAATTCACCTCTCAAATGCACAAATGTTGTCTTTGGGAGAGGCTTGGTGAATATGTCTGCTAACTGCTCCTTACTGGACACATGCTTTAATGGAATCTCTTTATTCTAAACATTTTCCCTCAAGAAAAGATACTTAAGCTCAAAATGCTTGGTTCTAGAATGGAAAAACAGATTCTTTGATATATTGATAGCACTTGTGTTATCAGAGAATATACTTACTGGTTCAGATATAGGGATCTTAAATCCTTCCAGTACATGCTTCATCCAGATTGTTTGAGTGCAGCTCATGAAAGCTACAACATACTTCGCTTCCATTGTAGACTGAGAGATGCAACTCTGCTTTTTACTCATCCATGAGACCAGTCTACCACTGAGAAAAAATGCACCACCGGTTGTGCTCTTCCAGTCATCCACATTACTGGCCCAATCAGCATCTGTGAATACTTTCAGATTGAATTTATTGTTGTATGGGTACCACAATCCATAGTCAACTGTTCCCTTCAGATACCTAAGAATCTGCTTGACTGCACTCAAGTGAGATTCTCTTGGACTCTTCTGGAACCTTGCAGTGAGGCCAACTACATGTGCAATATCCGGTCTACTATGCACTACATAATGCAACTTACCAATCATTGATCGGTATTCCTTCTCATCAACTAGTGCAGAATCATCCTCCTTTGTCAATTTGCAACCGATCACCATCAGTGTACCAACCAGTTTACTATCTTCCATGCCAAAAGTCTTCAACACTTCTTTGACATATTTGGACTGAGTGATGAAGATTCAATCTTTCATCTGTTGGATCTACAGTCCAATGAAGAACTTAATCTCCCCTATGAGTGACATCTCAAACTCTTTCTTCATCTCATTAGCAAACTCATGACTCATCTTGTCATCTCCACCAAAGATGATGTCATCAACAAAAACTTCACAGATCAGAATCTGATCTCCTTCAGACTTCAAGTAGATATTGCTATCTTCACTTGTTCTCTCAAATCCAATCGTCACAAGATTTGAATGTAGGTGCTCATACCACGCCCTAGGTGCTTTCTTTAGACCATATAATGCTTTATGTAGCCTACATACCATGTCATTGTCTTCAGATAGGGAAAACCCATCTGGTTGCTCAATATACACCTCCTTTTCAAGTACACCATTTAGGAATGCAGATTTTACATCCATTTGATATACCTTGAACCTCTTAAAAGCTGCATATGCAAGAAGCATACAAACTCTTTCCAATCTGGCTACAAGAGCAAAGGTTTCCCCATAGTCTTCACCTTCTTCTTGAGCATATCCTTTGCATACCAGTCTTGGTTTATTCCTAATCACTGTGCCATCCTCATTCAACTTATTTCTGAACACCCATTTGGTGCCAATGACATTTTTATGCTCTGGTCTGGGTACCAAGGACCATGTACCATTTTTCTCTATCTGATCAAGTTCTTCTTCCATTGCCTTGATCTAGTCTTCATCTTTATGAGCCTCTTTGAATGACTTAGGCTCAAATTCAGAGATCATACATGAGTTTTCTCTGATCTTTCTTCTAGTAAGGATTCCTGCATCCTTATCACCTATGATCTTCTTGGGATCATGATTCAACTTGACATACTGAGGAATGGTCTTAACTAGTTCTTCTTGCTTTTCTTCTTCATCCTCATCTTCATCAGTATTAGCATTCGCCGGTTCAGGAACACTGTTACTATTACTAGGTTGACTGACAACTGGTTCCCAGAAGGTTGCAACCGGTTCATTTACAACTTGCTCACTGCCGATTTCCTCAGTCTTCTTAGGGGATTCATCAACTCTTACATTGATACTTTCCATAATTCTCTGAGTCCTATTGTTGTAGCACTTGAAAGCTTTACTCTTGGTGGAATATCCTAGAAACATTCCTTCATCACATTTAGGTTCAAATTTTCCCTAATGTTCACTCCTCTTGATGTAACATTGCTACCAAATACCTTAAAGTAGTTAACCACAGGTGTCTTACCAGTCCAATACTCATAAGGAGTTTTGTCCTTACCCTTTTTGATAAGTATCCGGTTCATAGTGTAGACTGTAGTGCTCACCACTTCTCTCCAAAAGGTGTGAGCAACCTTTCCTTGGATCAACATGGTTCTAGCTGCTTCAACCACAGTCCGGTTATTCCTCTCTGGTAGACCATTCCGTTGTGGAGTCCGGGGGGCAGACAGCTGTCTCTTGATGCCAAATTCTTCACAATACTTATTGAATTCACTAGAAGTGAATTCCCCTCCTTGATCAGTTCTGAGACATTTGATCCTTTTACCGCTTTCCTTCTCCACTAATGCTCTAAAAGCTTTGAATTTCCCAAAAGATTCAGACTTGTCTTTCAAGAATGTGACCCACATCATTCTTGAGCAGTCATCAGTGAGAATCATGAAGTACCTATCACCCTACACACTTCTAGTTTTCATAGGACCACATAAATTAGTATGCATAAGATCAAGCAAGTTGTCAGTAGTCAGATTTACCTTTAAAGGTTGACGAAGACATTTTCCCCAATTGACATTCTCTACACAAGGTATTATCCGGTTTTCTTAGCACCGACAACCCTCTAACTACCTTGATCTTACTAGTCTTCACAATGCTATCAAAGTTCACATGGCAGAACCTCCTATGCCATATCCAGCTATCATCAAGCTTAGCCATAAGACATGTAATTATATTTTCATTTAGATGAAATAGGTTACCTTTAGTCTGCATGCCGGTGGCTACCAATTTGCCATCTTTACCTTTCATTCTGCAAACTCCATTCTTGAATTGCAGAGTGACACCACTATCATTTAGCTGGGCAACACTTAGAACGTTGTGTCTGAGACCATCAACCTAGTACACATTGTCAGCACTACTCTTTCAATTCAAAGAGATGGACCCTCTGCCTTTGACCATGCATGGTGCATCATTGCCAAAGCGAACCATACCACCATCATACTCCTCTAAGGATAGAAACTTGCTCTGGTCTCCAGTCATATGGTGAGAACAACCACTATCAATGATCCACTCATTGGAATCATCAAACCGGGAGACAAGAGCCTTCTTGTCTGCCACATCTTCCTTTACAACAACAAACAGAATGTCTTCATTCTCTTCATCTTCTGATTCCTCATCTATGACACCTTCATCAACTGCCACAAAACAATTTCTCCAGTTTCCTCTGAATTTCTTGAACCTTTTCGGTTTATCCTTGTTGTCACTATTAGGACAGTTCATAGCAATATGTCCTATCCGGTTACAGGAGAAACATTTTGAAGGAAGCTTGCCTTTGTATTTGCTGGTCCCTTTTGGAAATCTCCTGGCAAGAAGAGCTTCAAATTCTATCAGAAACTCTTCATCCTTCATTTCTCTATTCTGATTAGGTTCCCCACTAGTACTAGCCTCTTTTCCTTTTTTGTATGGTATAGCGAAAGCTTTAAAAGCTAATTCTGTCTTTTGAATACTACCATCAAAACTATTTAGCTCATAGGCTGTCAATTTGGCAATGATGGAGTCCAAGGACGCCTTAGACTTGGCTATTGATCTTAGCTCCTAAATAGCAGCAACCCTTATTGTATAGACCGGCAATAGGGATCTCAGGACTTTACTTACCATAGTGGAATCTTCTATTTTGCCACCTGCACTCTTTATTTCTCCAACAACTGTTTTGATTCTTATTCCATACTACTGAATGGTCTCTCCTTCAATCATCCGCATGTCTTCAAACTTTCCTCTCAAGCTCTCTTCCTTAGCCCGTTTTACATGCTCATCACCACCATAGATATTTTCAAGAGCATCCCATACCTCTTTGAGATTTGTCTTGCCCTGAATATCAATAAACTCAATGTCAGATAGACTACTGATGAGGGCTTCCATGACTTGCCCATTTTCTTGTATCTCTCTCTTTTGGTCATCGGTGAGAGTACCGGTAGGAACAACATATACATTTTCAACATAACTCCAGTGTTGAACACCCATGCTTTTGATGAATATCTTCATCCTGTCTTTCCATATACCAAAGTTTTCCTTGTTGAACTTTGGACCTTCCCTCTTCATCATTTGGCTAGGATCTTTTCCTCAAGCAGTTAAGCTTACAACACAGAGGACCTGGAGTGCTCTGATACCAATTGATAACTCAATGATGAACCACTAGTACAAAACCGGTACTAAGAAGGGGGGGGGTGAATCAGTACAAACACAAATATAGTCCAAAACTGGTTTGACAACAAATACTCCAAATGATTGATAAACAGGGATACCGGTAAAACAGAGTGCAACCGGTAACATCCAGTATAGCTCAATCAGTCATGAACCAGTCACTCAATAAGATTTTCTCTTAGCTCAATACCACATTATCATTATATTCTCATGCATAAACTAGTAAACTTAACCATCAAATCTTCACAACAGTGAGTTCAATATGTTTTATAGATAGCCATAAAACATAGAACATTCATGTGCTTAACAGATAAAACAGAGCATCACAAGACAAAAGCATTACACATGACACATATTTTTCATGTGGAAACCCAACTGGGAAAAACCACGATGGGGATGAATACCCACAAGCTTCTTTTTGAACTCTTTAGAAGTCTGCTCTGTTAGGAGCCTTGTCTAGTTAAGGACATTACAATAGGTTCTAGTAGGAACCGATCCTGTTAAGAATCACCTGGTTAAGGGTTAAATTTGGTAGGGTCACCTTGTTAGAGGATTTTAAGAACTCAATAGATGAAAGGATCTCCTAAGCTTCTCTAGCTTCTCAGAACTCATTAGCCTTGAATTACCCGGTTAAGGGATTTGAAACAAGCCGGTTAAGACCACTCGATTTAAGGGATTTTGAGTCAAGCCAGTTAAGGCTACCTTGTTAGGGGATTTTACAACTATTGAAGTGGTTAGGGATCAACAGGTATTACAATGATCTATTAATAGCACTCAATGCTAATGCAGATCCGTTTAGGCTCCTCTTTTCCTTCTGCACATTCACTTTGTAGGTATCTCTCCTCTCCTTTCGTATGGTAAGAATCATGTATCACTTTCCTTGGATACACACTGACAAATTTTGCCAACAACCTCAAACAGAAACCCAACATTGACCTTATAGGAAATATATAGGTCGGTAGCAAAAACCCTAAACACTAAACCTGCTAGGTTGAGCAATTCAAATGGTTCGATCCTGACCATTGAATCATACCACATTAAATGCACCAGTCTTGAATCGATCTCAAGACATTCTCCATTGTCCATTATCCACTATTTTCATGGCAGTTGATAATCTATCACACGTTATCACCCTTTGATAGACTTCGCACATTCCCGAGGTAGATAGGAATAGTCATCTTCATGCAAGATCCTTCACACACATAGAGCTTATGTGGCAACACGATCTATCCTCCATTATATTGCTAACTCATCACACAAAGATCACCAATTGAGTCACACAGACTTGAAGTACTCCAACCGGAAACCCCGAAGTGGAAGCTACCTACCTACCGGTAGTCATATAGTGCTTTGATGTGCTAATTCCCATAACTGCATGCCGGTTCACTTTGAACAAATATGCCACTTCACTTTGGCATATAAACCTGTTCACACATATGCCGGTTCCTCTTTCTTCACTTATCACATGTGCCGGTTCACACTGTGTCTGATATTGACATCAATGACAACATACAATATCATTATGTCTTCATGCTGGTTCACATAATGCTAACATCATATATGTATGAGATGATTGTAGATCACTTTATAGATATTAAGAGATGATGCGAAAGATAGAAGGTAGTAGACCTATTATGTGAATTATTGGATAAGGGTTTATGTATGTAGCAAAGCTTAAACCGATACTGAATCTGGCATAGCAGATGCTAATTTGAAGTAGTACAAGACATTGGATTAGTATAATCCATTTTTGTAAGTCAGTGTGACTACTTTTGTAATTGAGCAGTGAGCTCTAGGCACTTGGCCTTCTTGCATGTGCAGGACCCTATTGTAGCAGTAATATTCTCTTATTGGCCAGTAAGTGAATATTGTGGGTCACAAACCCCACTGAGGTTTTTCCCACACCAGGTTTCCTCGTTAAAACATTGTGTTGTGGTGTTTTTTTCATGTTGTGGTTGTTATTCTTATTTGCTGCTTTATTATTGGTTTACTGGTATACAGTTTAATATGCTTTTCATGTTATAAGTTAAGCAAATATTACTACTGGTCAGATACTGATTCACTCCCCCTCTCAGTATCTTTGGGAATCCTAACAATTGGTATCAGAGCCTGGTCCTATATTTTTAGAAGCCTAACAACTTGAGGAAGATCTTGTCACCGGTAGAGATGGAAAACTTGAGAAAGCAATTAGAAATAGCTCTTTCAGCCTATGATGCAGAGAAGGTGAAAAATATCAAACTTGACGATGATTTGAAGGCTGCTCAGGACATCATTCAAGCACTTCAAGAAAATTACAATATAGAAAGGAAAAAAAGAAGAGAACTTTGTGAGAAGATGCAGAAAGAGGAAGATGAAAAGGAAACTCTTAATGATTTGGTAAACAAGCTAAGACAAGAAATCAGTACATCAAAGAATGCGATGCAAGATATGACTATGAGATTTTGTAAAGAAATTGAAGACAGAAAGAAGAATGAAGAAGACTTGGTTAGAAGACTAAATGATGCTAGAAATGAAAACACTAGACTCAGTCATGAAAATGATATGTTAAAGATAGATCTGATGCATACACAAAATGACAAAACTGAACTCATAAGACAGAAAGCAATCTTGGAGAATGAACTGACTGCTACAAATCAGCACAAGGAGAAATTCAAGAAAAGTTCATAAGAACTTGTTGACATGCTGAAGAATCAAAAACCTAATGGTGATACAAATGGCCTTGGCTTTGAAATTGGTGAAAGTTCCAGTACTACAAACAATCATGATCATAGCAAATCGGTAAGACAACCTAATGCTTACAAATTCAATGGGAAATGCTTTAACTATAACAAGTATGGTCATAGAGAAAATCAGTGTAGATCTAGAAATTATCAAAACACTAATACACCCACCAGTCAATGTTCTAAATGAAACAAAGTTGGTCATAACTCTGAAAAATTGCAGAATGAATGTAAGATATTATGTTTGTGGAAGATTTGGATACTTATCTAATCAATGCAGAACACATACCAGCATAGGATATGGGAAAGCTATTCAGACAAACAATGTGACTTTTTTATGCTTGTAACAAAATTGGACATATTGCAAATTTTGTAGAAGCAAGTCCCCACAGGAAGATAACAAAGGTCCTAGTTTGAAAGGTAAAGAAAAGGTTGAAGAGGTAAAGCAAGAATTCTCAAAATAAGGGATCAAAAAGTCAGATCAAAATGTTGATGGGAATATGCCTCCATCGATAGAACAGAGTATCACTCCACTGGTAGGAGACTCTTCATCTAATAGAAGGAAAATCCTTTGGGGATTTAGCAACAAAATGAAAAATATGCTATTATTCCCTCAGTTGATGGTGAGAAGTTGAAATTACTTCTATACCGATGGATGAGTTAAGTTGTGACTTAAGTGGCAAGCATTTAATGTGGTAGTTGGAGAAAATAATATTATAAAGTAAGTGTTTTGGATCCTTTTTCATTCACCGAGCATTCAAATCTTCGAGAGTGTGAAAATTCCTGAGCGAAGGCATTCTTAGCAAAGAAGTAAAGCAGTTCATCAAAGAATTCTTCCTAAAGGTAGATTGAGGTATTTATAATCATGGCATCCTCATCCACTCCTGAATTTATTGCAAACCTTATTGTTGTTGAAGTTATTAAGTGCCCTAGACCCATATTCAAACTGGATCTAGAAATAGTGAAGAAAGATGATAACATAGGTGCATTTTCTCAAATTCCTAAGGGAGTAGTATATGCTAAAGACCCTATGATGTATATACATTGTCATATAGAGGAATTAGGTGATGATGAGATCAAAAACATGTATAGCATTGTGATTTGTGATGAATATGGAAATATCAAGCCGGAACATAGGATAGTGGAAACCCTAGGTTTTCTTGAAATCCTTAGTGTCCCAGATTTTCCCAAGGATATTATAAGGATTGTGCTAAGTAGAGTTCATGGTGAATTCTTCTAGTTGGATTCAATCCATGAAATCATAAAGGAAATAGTTAATGCAGTAACATGATTACCTTCCACTAGTAGCAGACTTGACAAAACAAAGAGAGTCTAAAATGAAACAGTGATGTATTTAACCAGTGCAACATTTGACAAAAGGTCTCTAAGGGTAAATGTTGTAAAGGACATAAATGTGAGATTTATCAGTATGGTCTTAGGTTATAAAGCTACACATGCAAATAGGTTGAACTTAGTT
Source organism: Cryptomeria japonica (assembly GCF_030272615.1). Taxonomy (NCBI): domain Eukaryota; kingdom Viridiplantae; phylum Streptophyta; class Pinopsida; order Cupressales; family Cupressaceae; genus Cryptomeria; species Cryptomeria japonica. The sequence goes on along the minus strand of NC_081413.1, from coordinate 448,517,629 downwards.
TCTAGCCAATGTATTAAGAGTGCTTTTGACATGGTTAACAACAATACTAGAATAGATGTATGTGAATGGCTCAAAGATGCATTGATAGACAATCTAGGGAAAATTAAAGGAGATAAGAAAGGAACATTCAGATTTGGAAATTTACTTGTTTGTCTGATGCTGTACATAACTAAACAAGTACCCGGTATTGGTGCAAGAGATTTTGGCTTTGGCATATCGGTAGGAAAACAACTATTGGATCTATTGAGCAATATGGGAGAAAACCTGGAGAAAAACTTAAATGAACACTTTCAAGCATTAAAGGCTCAAATGAAAACTAGAGTAAGATTGTCACAAGCTATTGTGGACAAGTATCAGAAAGAAATTTGTTTTGTAATAAAAAAGGATGAAATCTGGATGGAGGCAGTTGTCCCTAGAACTATCTGGGTAATTGAAATGGGCTATGAGACAGATGACAATATTATTGAAACCTATGCAAAATCCCTCCTTGAAGCACCCAAGGAACCTACTGAGAAAGTTTTTGGAAATGCTGAAACAATAGAAAGTGGATTTCAGTCTAGGAAAAGGGTTAAGAAAATTGAAGCAACAGTAAGGAAAGGACCCCGACAGGATAAAGCAATTAAAGAAGATGTTTTGAAGCAAACTGGTATAAAAGAAAGTGAGTTGGAAGGACTTCAACTAGAAGCTCACCTTTCACCAGTTGGAACTTCTTCTGAGAGTGATATGCCTGCAGTATTTAAAAGGGTAGAAAGGAAAAGAAAACCCTAACTGGTACCCTCACCTACACCCAGGAGAACTAGACAAAAACAATAGGCAGTTAGGCCTCCGGTAAAGAAAATGACTCCTAGGAAGAAGAAGATGAAACAAGACATTGCCCCATTAGACAAACTTCTTAGTGAAATTATAGAGGATGGTAAACTGAAGAACATCAGCAAAATATACAACACACTATCAACAGATGACAAGGAAAGCATAGAGAATAGTGTAATTTTACACTTATATATTTATAAGAAATTTTTTATGCAAATTGTTGATGAAATACCAAATGATCTATATAGGAGATTAGAAGCTAGAAGGTTAGCAATCATTGAGCTGGACAAGAAAATCAAGATTGAAAAATTACTTGCAATACATCCAGTCAACTCAAATGATGAAATAGATAAATTTATCAGTGAAGCAAACTGGATAGTATTCTCCACAGCTCGCCAACATGTAGCACTGATGGCAGGTAGAGTAAATGAAGTCTCTAAGGAAACAACAGATGCATGGGATATGTTCTTTGTGGAAAAAGAAAAACAGGAAGAATTACTCAGACCAAAGACTATTAATGTATACCAAAAGGACAGGGATAAGGGGAAAGGTAAGGTAGGTGGTCCTCCAAGCCTTAAAATAATTGATAATGTACCCCCACCTCCTTTAGATACTCCACTGGTAAATACTACTGACAGTCAATCGGCTACTAAGAATATGGAGACTCCACTAGAGGATACTAATCTTGAGTTTGAAGTTTTGTATACTGTGAATATTGATACTCAAGAAGTTAATATTGTGGTTGATAGAGAAACCACTGAGGACAAGAGGATAGATGTGACTACTTAGTCATTGGTTGTAGAGGTTGAGATAAGCATAGAAAAACCTACAAAGCAACCAGCAGAGGATATCACTAAGCAACTGGTAGATACAACTGAAAAACCATCAGAAGAACTGGCTAAGGAAAGTACAGAGGTACAAACTAAGAATACATCTGAAAAACTGACAGTTGAAAGCTCAGAGAAACCTTCTGAGATACAAATAGAGAAACCGAAATAGGTACAGGTTGAAGCATAGGTTCAGATAGAAATAGTGCCACCGGCCCAAACTGAAAAGCCTAAACCTTTGTTTGTAGAAATGCAAACACATATTGACCTACTAGAGGTTGAATCAAGTAAAGTAATTACCACAACCGACAGTGTTGTTCACCAAAAGTGATTAACCCAAGATCATTCACAAATATATCTATGAGAAAGCCAATCTCAATCAATGAAACACTTCAGGGCTTGGACAACATAACATAGGATCCTAATGATCCTCCTACACTTCAGGTTCTGCTAGACCTAGGGGGGGACACCCTTTGATGCATTGAATCAAATTCATTTACCCACATATGACAACATCAACAAAAGTAGATAGATCTCACTAGGGCTTAACAACTTAGGAAGTTACTGTAGATGGGCTAGATCCACATTGACATCTCAACTAAGTTGAAGCATGAGATGGATGAAACATTCCCACATAACATAGAATAAAGAAAGATATTTTGATTTTTGATTTTAAATCTCTAAGAAAACCCCAAAATCTACAAGATCGGTGCCTTATCCAAGGGCAATAGAGTCATACATCAAACTAAAAATGAAAAGCTTAATTGTAAGTCCAATTTATTTAAGAAAGGTATCCCTATATTAATGCCTGATTAATACATTCTAAACTCATATAGAGGATTATACTTATCTAGACATTATCCTGAATCCAAAATGATTGCTCATAGAATTTAAACTCTTACTTGAAGAGTACTTCAAAACAACCCTTACACTCCCACTTTGAGAGGACAAACCCAAAACTCTCTTGAAGACTGGATTTATTGAAAACAGAGAATGCTTAGAGACAATCCAATAAACTATCTATATGCCTTACACATACATGACCTACAATAAAAACATTTACAACAAGAAGATACTCTATTATTGAAAGAGAAGCACTACCCTATACAATCTTGAAGAATGCTCAGAATTGGAAGCCATGAAATCTAGAGCACTTCCTCCAAAATTCTAGAACCCTTCCAATGAGAAAAAAATTAGAATAAGAAGGAGAGGGAAAAACATTAGGTCTCATCAGAACAAGCCAAGTGTCTTTTTTTCCAACTAAATTTTCAATTCTTCTCTCTTTCCCATGGAAAATTCTATCAAAATATCCAAAATTTGTTAAAATTAACTACCTAATTGGATTCCTTATCTTGAGATCTTTTCGACAATATATAATACCTGCCATTTTGAGTTAAAATAGACCTCTGGGCGAATTAATCATTTTGGTGCCTCCATCATTTAAATTTTTGAATATTCCTCAATAGTCTACACTATACAATTTAACTTTGATTTTTCCCTCTTTTTTGGCCTGATGCCTTGCCATGTGGCAGTCTCTAATTCGCTTGTAGGGTCTACTAGTCACCACCTATTTGTCGAGTCTACCACGTGTCAGCCACATGTCTATCGGGTCTCAGTCTTTTGGTGGAATTTCTTCTTCGGTGAGCAGTCTATAGGTCTCATCGAACAGACATTTTCCTCGAAATTGTTAGGCCCACCATGGACCACCACCTGAGCGCCATTTCACTACTGGGTTTGCCACATGTCCACCACCTATCTGTCGGGTCTCAGTCTTTCGGTGGAATTTCTTCTTCGGCGAACGGTCTACAAGTCTCATTGAACAAGCATTTTCATCAAAATCCACCACCTCAAGTGCCATGTCACTACTCTGTCATCGCCACCCTGACCTACCACTGGACTGCCACCGGACCCACCACATCACCTTTCACCATTTTGTGATAGGTAACTCTCGATCATCTTCCCTTCGCGAAGTCACGACAACCGTTGGATCTCCTATAAATTGCTCGCTGGTTAATTTGCTCATTCTCTGCAAAATTCACGTACCTCAGGATCCATGCCTATGTGGGGTCCTCCTATCTCCACTTGTCAGCCTCCTTGGTCACCTTAGGAAGTGTGCCTATGCGTGTGGGGTCAGCCTTGGGCACCCATCAACACCTTGCATCAAAAGCCGAAAGCGTTGACACTATGAATGAGTGTGGCCTTAGTTATAAATACCAAAAATATTCATTTCCAAGTGAATATGCAATATTGTCTTTTTGCCTAGAAACATGTTCTGAGCTTTTCCAAGACTTTAATGGTCATAGTGCAGAGGAGGAGAATGGCTGGTTTACAATCTACCAGCTAGAAACATCCTTCAACGCCCCTCCTTCACCATCCATGCCACATTGCAATCTACACTTGCTTGAACATTTCAAAAATCCTTCAACATTCACGATGGCTGGGAGAACTGCATTTTCACATCCCACACAGAAGAGGGGGAGATGCTAGTTTTAAAAGTTGCTCTCTACAATTTTAAACACCACTCCATGCATAGCAAGGAGATACCATAGAGGCCAATGCAAGTTATGCACTTGCTAATTGTAATTACTTGAAAAGTTCTATGCATCCCACAAAGCCACGTAAAGGATCACTAGATGAGGAATTCGCTATAGCATGTGGAGTTTGGGATGCTATCAAGGGAGCTCTACAATGTCTCCTCCACCATACCACATAGGCTGCCAATCTCCATTTGCTCGAAAGACTTAAAGTTTATGTGCTCTTCCATCTTTTCACCACTGGGCAAAGGAGGCTAGGCTCTGCACCACGTTGGGGAAGGAGGACATGACATTCATTTGTATTTGATTCCATGTTTCAATTGCCATTTCATTTTAGAAGGTTTATAAATATTCAAACATGCCACGTGAGTGGGAGGAGAGCCTACTGGTTGCTTTTGTTTGAAACATCCTCTGTATTTTCATGAAAATTAAAATTGCATTCAGCCATGCCACGCATAGACTGCTATTTGCACAATTGAAAGCCTCTGCATTCTTCAAATAGGCTCATGCAGAGGGAGGGGGCATGAGCTACTGGATTCTCTTCCACACCATCCTCACGCAAAGGCATATCCACTTGCAGAAGTATGCACATACTTTACCAAAGCTACACAGGAGGATAAGATGCTGGCAAGCGTTAGATTTTGGCTGAAGGTTTAATGCTTCTCAATTGCATTGTTTGGAAGATAAAACCAAGTTGGCTACTACCTGGGATGGGGAGGCAAGTGAGTAAGTTTGATTGGGGTTGTGGAATTTTATTTACACTTGCCAATATGCATTTGCTAATAGTTTCATTTGCCCATTTCATAATTGCATGGCCAGTATTTGCGTGTTTACCATGAACTCGTAAAATGCCTTGGTTGTTTTGACTACAAGAGGCATTCCCATTTTGCATTATCCTCTGGTGGGAAACATACTAATATTCTACTCCAACAATGGATGCCAATATTATTCTAGAAATGCTCATAGGGCCAAGGCGTCAATAAAATAATACTGCACAGGCATGAGCCAGGTCGGGCCCCAAAGTGGGTCCGACTAAAAAAAAATTGTTTTCATGTAACTGACCTTCAAAATGCTTCAAGAACCTTAAAATTACCTCTGGGATTGATCGGCATCATTTTTGGATCATCAAACTGAGTTTTGCAACTTTCAGGCACTTACGCCACATTTTCACATTTAATCGCGAAGACGTAATTTTCAAACTGGTCAAAACATCTTTCTGGACCTCGCCATCTGACAAGCATGTACTCTGATATGCAAGCATGAACTCTACCAAATGGTTTTTTAAAATGAATCTCGAGTGAAGAGATATTAATTGTGAAAAATGATCAACTGGCTTTGTCGGCACTGCAGACTTGATGAAGTCAATGCTCAGGCAGCACATGATGCCTTTCTTAAAAATATCAAACGACCTCCGTATACCCTCAAATCTGAGACATAGGTACCTTGAAGTACATATTAAAACTTATAATTCTCAGTTCGACCAAAAGGATGATTGGGTGCAAATGGTGCACTCATGAAAATAGCCACAATCTACTGATATAGCAATGAAAGTACGAACCACTGAAATAGATGGCTCAAGAAACCCTTCTGAAAATCGATCAAATGGATTGGCAGTAGCTTGAAAATTGAAACATAGCTCACCATTTATACCAACAATATCTTAGAACAAACATTTTGACATTCCATTCACTGAGTCAACTTTTACACTTATGCAAAATGGGGCTCCAACTAGCTGCTGGAACAAGGACTTCTAAAAAAACACCAACTGCAAACGGATTGAGCTTTGAAAACTAAGCAAATGGATTCATGAGGACTTGAAATTTTGCAAGATAACTCACATTTATGCATAGAATTGAATCCAATTTGAAATTCTTCATGATGATGAACAAGGAAAAAGATATAAACACCCAAAGTAGGCTACTTAGTAAAATCTGCATTTGTGCCTAAAATGCACTTTTAACTCACCCCTTGAAATGGGTACCTGATAAACTAATCCAAACTAAATTCTAAAAATTGCACATCACTGTATAGGCCAACTGAAAGGTGTTGGACACACTTCCCAAGCCTTACCCTTTGAAAGTCAACTGGCTCCATTCTACCCCCTTTTGTAACTAGGCCACCTGAATGAGATTAGGTGCCTTTCTAAAAATGCAATATCAAAATTTGGAAATGGGGCTCAAAACTTGACTCAATTTTAATGAGTCCCAACAAGTAGCATGGCTATTGTAAAGGCAGTTGGACAAATATCTGGTACTTCTATAGCAGAATTCAGACCTACAAATGTAACAAAGGTCTTATTGGATTCAATTGAGAAGATCACAGAGTGCAATGCACAAGCCTATAAGGCTATTCAGGATACAATTCCCATTCTCAAACTGATAGCACCAAAGTGTTTGTAGATAACAAAGATTCTTTAGGTCAACTAGATGCATTGTCTAAGTTCATCACTGACAACATATTGATTGCTGATCAAATAAATGAGGATACATTTAAGGAAAAAATGATTAAAGAAAAAGAGAAATTCTTTGAGGAAATTGTGAAGAACAAAGAGAAAATGGATACCCTATTACCGGAATTTGGAGAGATAATTCTTGACTTCAAGAAATTGTACAAAGACACTTGTAAAACAAACATTCTAATAGAGGATCTAGACAAGGAAATCAGCAAAGCACAAGATGAGATAAACAGTATTGTTGACAATCCGATAGGTACATCAGATTCATTTTTGGAGATAGAGAAGAAGATTATAAAGTAAGAAGAGAAAATCCAATAGTTTGAGAAGGACAAAGAGAGAATAAAGGATAAAGCAAAGGACTTGAAATGTAGACTTGGTCCCAAACTAGATTACCTCATTTCTTTGAGAAAAGAAATATTTGAGGCTCTAGTTCCCGAACTGAAGACACCGGAAGAGAAAATGCACATACTCACCGGTATAGTGCAGAGAACACAAGATGCAATAAAAGACAGTAAAACATTTAGTAATAGTTTAAACTTGATTTTGACAGATATTTTTTAGATTGTAACCCACCGATTACAAGAATCCAGGTAGGACTACACTGACAACAAATGACAACATTTGTCATTGATGTCAAAGGGGGAGTAGTGTGATGAGAAAAATGGTCAGAAGTAAGTAGAGATTATCTGCTCAAGGGGAGCATACATTTTTGGACATACAGTTTTTGGCAAAGATTTTTGGACTTCATTTTTTGGATACATTCTTGAATTTTTCTCATGAGTGTTGCCATCAATGCCAAAGGGGGAGATTGTTGGCAAATGCACACTCCAATGAGATATTGTAAGTGATTGAAGGTATTTTCATTAATGGCAACCTTACAATCATGTGATATCGACAGGTAGACACCGGCACCGACAAACTCTACACCAGCATTGAGCAGTGAGCTTTAGGCACTTGGCCATCCTGCATGTGTAGGCCCCTATTGTAGTAGTAATATTCTCCTATTGGCTAGTAAGTGAATATTGTGGGTCACAAATCCCACCAAGGGTTTTCCCACAATGGGTTTCCTCATTAAAACATTATGTTATGGTGTGTTTTTCATGTTATGGTTGTTATTCTTATTTGCTGCTTTATTTCTGGTTTACCAGTATACAGTTTTAATATGCTTTTCATGCTATAAGTTAAGAAAATATTACTATCGGCCAGATACTGATTCACTCACCCTCTCAGTATCTTTGGGAATCCTAACAATAAGAATATTGAAGAATCAAATAACAATCTTGTTGCCTTAACCACTCACTTGGATGAAGCTAGAAGAATGTATGACATTACTAAATTAGATTTAGAAAACAAAGAGAAAGAATATCAAAAGATGGAGGAATAAATTATGAATCTCAGAAAGGAACTTGAAAAGTGCAAAGATGAACTCAAGGTGACAATCAAGTATGAGGGAAACACTGATGCTTTGGATAAAATGTCAAGAAAACAAAATCACTCCAAAGACATAGAGGGTGTTGGATTTGAGGTTGGTCAATGTTCTAATAGTAAAGATTCACCAAACAAGGAGATATACTTCACCTCTTCAAGTGAAAGTGAAGTCAAACAATCCTTCATAGTCAATAAGCCCAATGAGAAGATGACATACGCTGCCACCACAAATAATCAATCAATGAACCAACATGCTAATTCTAAAGGAAAAGCCAAGATAGATTATGGAGGCTTCACTAGAGTCAAGGATACAAGGAAGAACTCAAGAAGATTGAGTTATGCTACTCCAAGGGGACTAATGAGAAACAACTTCAACAATGATTGGTATGTACCTCAGCTCCATGGCTATTGTTATAAATGCAATATGTATGGTCATAGAATTGCAGAATGTAGACTCATGCATAGATCTCCACCTTGTTTTGAAAGTAGAAATCAATTTGCTTCTCTTAGGGATATGAGTATTATCTATTATCAATGTAATATGTATGGTCACAAGAGCTATGAATGTAGGAGAAATGTATCTCAATCCTACAATAATTTTTCAAATTCATCATTCAATGTAAATGTTAAATGCTATTGGGCCACATTGCAAAATACTATAAGCTTAAAAGAGCTAAGAAAAAGAAGAGAATTTCAACATCAAAACTTAGTGCAAAACTAGAACAGAATGAGACATCATAAAAGAAGAGAAACTAAACAAGTTTGGGTAGAAAAGGATAAAGGCAAGGCTGAGTCAAGTTTAATTGTTCAAACTGCCCTATGTGATGAAAGGAAAAACTTGTGGGTAGTTGACAGTGGTTGTTCAAATCATATGACTGGTGATAAAAAGAAATTAATTAAGCTTAAAGACTGGAATAGTGGCTTAATGAAGTTTGAAGATAATTCATCAATAAAAATCAAGGGTAGAGGTACACTAAACATTGATGGAAAGCTAAAAGCTCATGATGTATATTATGTGGAAGGTTTGAAACATAATCTACTAAGTGTGAGTCAAATGTATGATAGAGGATATAAGTTTACATTTGATTCCAAGGGCTATAGAATCACAAAAGAGAGCAGTGGTCAACTTGTTGCTGAAGGAAAAAGGATAGATGGTAATGTATATAATCTTAAGGAATTCTTTGAGTCTCAATGTATGATGGGAAAAGTTGATGAGTGTTGGCTATGGCATAGAAGGTTAGGACTCATTAATTTTGACAATTTGGTCAAAGTGAGCAACAAATAATATGTAAGGTACATAACTCAAACTATTAACCCAGCAAACACCTTCTGTGATGAGTGTCAAAGAGGGCAAAAACTAAGGTAAACTTTAAAACTAAAGAATACTCAACTACAAGACCACTAGAGCTTGTGCATACTGACTTGTGTGGGCCTACAAGAAAAAGAGCCCTAAATGGACAAAGATACTTCATGCTCCTCATAGATGATTTTTCAAGGATGACATGGGTCACCTTCTTGCAAGACAAGTCTCAAGCCTATGGAAGGTTCAAAATATTCAAGAAAATGGTTGAAAAAAAAAGTGGATAGAAGTTGAAATACCTAAGGTCAGACCATGGAGGTGAATTTACATCAAATGAGTTTGAAGATTGTTGTGAGAGGCATGGAATCAGAACACAATTTTCAGCCCCTACGACACCACAACAAAATGGTGTTGTGGAAAAGAAAAACAAGACAGTCAAGGAGATGGAAAGGACAATGTTGAATGAAGCTAATCTACTAGAGGTATACTAGAAAGAAGTAGTCCATACTATTGTATACATATTAAATAGAGTTCAACTAAAAGTGAACAATAGAATGACACCTTATGAGTTATGGTATGATAGGAAACCGCCATTCAAGTATTTCAAGGTGTTTGGTAGCAAGTGCTTCATCAAAAGAGATGAAGATGGACTAGGTAGCTTTTTAGGTTACTCTACTCACAGCAAGGCCTACAAGTGTTTCAACAAAAGACTAAAGAAGGTAATTGAGAGTGTACATGTGAAAGTAGATGAGTACATATATAAAGGAAGACAAATCTCAATTACTCAGATTGAAGAACCATATGTTGAAGATGAAGATCTATCTAAGAGTGAACAAGAAGAAGAAGCATCAATAAAATTCCCTAAAAAATATGTGCAAAAGAATCACCCTAAGGATCAAATTATTGGAAACAAAAATGATGGTGTGCAAACTAGAAGGAAAGCTAGGAACACTGAGCAAGTAAATTTCTGCCCAATGAAAGAGATGGAACCTAGGTAATTGAGAGTGTACATATGAAAGTAGATGAATGTATATATATATATATAAAGGAAGACAAATCTCAATTACTCAGATTGAAGAACCATATGTTGAATGACATTTCATGAAGCCAACAAGAGTGAAGAGTGGATGAAGGCAATGGAAGAAGAGTTGCAGTAGATAGAAAAGAAAAAAACATGGGAATTGGTTCCTAGACCAGTAGATAAAAATGTCATTGGGACTAAATGGTTCTATAGGAACATGATGAATGAAGAAGGCAAAGTGATACAAAAAAAACCAAGATTTGTGTGCAAGGGATATGCTCAGGTTGAAGGGATAGATTTTGAAGAAACATTGGCACCAGTTGCAAGACTTAAAGTTATAAGGATGTTCTTGGCATTTGCAACCTTTAAATGATATAAGGTTTATCAAATGGATGTCAAATCTACAATCTTGAATGGAAATCTAGAAGAAGAGGTGTACATAGAGCAACCTGAAGGCTTTCAACTGCATGAAGATGAGAACTTTGTTTGCAGATTGAAGAAATCATTATATGGTCTAAAGCGGACACTTAGAGCATGGTATTCTAGGCTAGATAAGTATCTCCATCAGTAAGGTTTCAAAAAAGGAAATGCTGACAACAACTTATATATCAAGATTGATGGAGACCATATGATCATAGTTGTGGTATATGTGGATGACATCATCTTTGGAGGAAACAAAGATGTTTTATGAAAAAAATTTGTTAATCAGATGTAGTCAGAGTTTGAAATGTCCATGCTTGGAGAGTTATCATCTTTTCTTAGTTTACAAATATCATAACAGAATAAGGGCATATTCATTTCTCAAACCAAGTATGCTAAATACATGTTGAATAAATTTCATATGGAAGACAACAAATCAGTTAGGACACCCATGGTGACAAGATGCAAACTAAGAAAAGATTATGAGCCACCCAGTGTTGATCAGACCTTGTATAGATCCATGATTGGAAGCTCATTGTATCTTACAACATTAAGGCCTGATATATGTTAGCAAATGCACCCTCCAATGAGAAATTGTAGGTGATTGAATGTATTTTCATTGATGGCAACCTTAAAATCCTATGGCACCAGCAAGCACCAACATAGGCACTGTCACCGGCATCGGCAAAGATGATTACCGACACCCTAGCTGACAGGATTTTATTTTGTATTTAATTGTAAAATATTTTTGTAAGCCGACAAGGCAAATTGTAATAGGACTCATATATAAGTATGAGATCTTGTAGATCATTTGCGTAAGTATGGAATGTAATAGGCATATGCAAACATGTGAATAACAAGGCAGATTTTGGAATAAGGTTTATGGAAGTTGTATGAACTTAAACTGGTACTGAACCTAGCATAGCAGATGCCGAACTGAAGCAATACATGATATTGGATTTGCATAATCTATTTTTGTAAGTCAGTGAGACTTCCCTTTTTCTAATTAAGCTATGAGCTTTACGCAATTGGCCATGCCCTTATTGTAAGTAATATTCATTTATTGGCCAATGAGTGAATATTGTGGGTCACAAATCCCACCGAGGTTTTTCCCACACCAGGTTTCCTCGTTAAAAATATTGTGTTATGGTGTGCTTTCTATGTTGTGGTTATTGATCTTATTTACTGCATTATTTCTAGTTCACCGGTACACTATTTTGGAATGCAATTTGTTTAATAAGATTAGAAAATCTATTAACTGGCAAGATACTGATTCACCCCCCCCCCTCTTAGTATCTTTGGGAATCCTAACAATATAGTTCAAGATGTGTGTATGGTTGTAAGATTTCAAGAAGCTGCTAAGATGTGTGTATGGTTTGCAAATATCACAGTAGAAGAAGGGCATACTCATCTCTCAAACCAAGTATCCCAAGGACATGTTAAAGAAGTTTCAAATGGAGGAAAACAAACTAGTTAGTACCCCCATGGTGACAGGATGCAAGTTGAGAAAAGATGATGAGTCACCTAGTGTTGAACAGATCTTGTATAGATCCATGTTTGGAAGCCTATTGTATCTTACCACCTCAAGGACTGATATAGTTCAAGATGTATGCATGGTTGCAATATTTCAAGCAAACCCCTAAGAAATATCATGTTAATACAGTCATAAGAATATTCAAGTATCTACAATGTTATACTTTATCCTGTGTTATCAAAATGTGACCATCGATGGTCATGTGAGATAACTTATGATTGTTGAACAAGGTGGTTTCTCTTATCCTATGTTGTCAAAAGTGATCAACGATGGTTGTCTGGGATAAGATAGTCAAAAGATGTCAAAGCAGAGAGATGTTCCCTCTTATCCTGCAGTGTTAAAAGTGACCAACAAAAGTCATGCGGGATAAGAAACTAAAAGTAATATTGTAGATTCCCTTATCCCACATAGGTTAATAATCTCACACAATGTCATGTGGGCTAACAAAATTAAAGGGGACTCCTTATCCTGTGTGGTGAAACCTGGAGAGAAATGGTCTCACGGGATAAGAAATCAAAGAGAGATTGCTTGAAGATGCTTATCCCACATGAGACAAGGTTGATGTTGGTGGGCCTATGAGATAAGGAAAAGTGAAGTAGGCATTGAAGGGTTTGCTTATCTCATGTGACCAAGAAGGGGTGAGAAGAGACTTGCGGGATAAGGAAAAGTGAAGCATACTAAGGAAATCCTTACCCCGCAAGGGTTCAGAATAGTAAGAATTTATGCAGGATAAGAGTATAAAAGAAAAATAAAGGTTTCCTTATCTCGCACATCCCTATGTGGATAAGGAAATGGCCATGGGATAAGAAAATGTTAAGGCAAAGGAAAAAATGGCTTATCCCACGTGCTCTTCAGACATCAAAGGAGAAAAGAAACACAAGCAATGCAGGATAAGAGAAAAATTTTTCTAGCATGAAGAAAGATTATCCAATGAGGTGGAACAAAGTTAAGGAATATATCATGGGATAAGGACAAGTGAAGACAAAAATAGAGAAACCATATCCCACATAGGTTAAGAGACTATGCTAATGTGGTGCAGCCTAACAAAGAAAGAGGAAGGCTTATTGAGAATGACAAAAGCTTATCCCACATGAGTAGGACATATATGCGAGGCATATATCACAAAGGTTAGCCATAGTGTGAAGTTCAATGGATTTCAGAAACCCGATAGTCCACATGAGAATTGACCAAATTTGACCCAATGACGTGGCATGTATTGAGAAAATCAAAGGACGCTTGTCGAAATAATGAAAGGGTATTTTGACAACAAAATTGAAGATTGTGACTAACTTTGTAACCATGTCTGCAAGCCAATAGACTCGGAGGTCCATGTGGATGATTGAATAGGATGGACCAAGTGACTTGGACGCTGAATAAGAAGATGTTTGCATGCCAATAGGAAAAATGATCTACATTGTGACCAACCCACTTTCGCCATATGATCTGGATGAAGAATATGAAGACATGAGGCTCCCTAATGAATAGAGAATGAATTAGATATGCAAAAGTTGGTGACAAAGGATTCTAGTGTGGTAGTTGTTGATCTTTTCAGAATAGATCGACAGAGGATGGAAAATGCATTAATGGTGATTGAGTTGTAGGCAGGCTATGTGGCTCGAGGAAGGATTGCAGATTATTTTGGGAAGAGGAATATTACTAAACTTAGCAATCTTAGTAAAGAGAATGATCAGAAGAAATATTGGATACATTTACTATAGGCGGCTAGTATGAGATCATATTCAAGACAAAGAATAAAATCTCCAGAGTTGCAAATCTCCAAGACAACTGACTTAAATAGAATATTGAAGTCTGTAGTAGAAGAAAAATATCATCCAATAGTAGCTATAAATGTAATTCAACATTTCTTGGTGGAAAATAATGATATCTCAACAAGTTGACAAATGGTGTGTGTAGAGAGAATATACATAGTGTGTTGAAGAGAGGTGTGTAGTAGCAGTGAAGTATAGAGAGTGTTGTTGTTGAGAGAGAGATAGAGTGTGTAGCTACCAAGAGAAAACAGAGAAAATTTACAGAAGTAGAAAGTGTCAGTACAGAGCAAGAATAGATCATTTTGGAGAGTAACGATGTAGTAAAGAGAAGAAGTTAACTAGATAGAGGAAGAAGGAGAAATAGAGGGAAAACTTTAGCAGATAGATAAATTCATTCTCAAGATATGAGAAATTTGTGTTACAAAAGTCATTTGTAACAAGGATTTATCATTGCAATTGTAATCTTGAACAATCAAATTAAATATCTGAGTGGGTGCTTAGAGCAGGGGTAGGTGCTCCTTTGACTAGGTTCTCATAAAATCAGGGGTTGGTGCTCCTTGGATTGGTTCCCTAAACATTGTAAACTATTATTTATTGTAAGGTTGAATTGGAGCAGTAGACTCCAGCAACACTTCTCACCAAGGTTTTTCCCACCATGGCTTGTTCTCGTATATACTTGTGTTATGGGTATGCCTCTTGTGTGTGTCATCTATTTAATATCTTTTCTCATGGTTTTTTGATTAAAGTTATTGTTGCTTAGATCTTTAGAAGGTAAAAGTTTTTATTGATTACCACTAATTCATCCCCCTCTCAGTGGTCCATTGTGTCCCTTCACTCTATACCAAAGGCATTTGGAATATTCCATTTATCATTCTTGAATTTCAAATCATATCCCTTGTCAAGCATATGCCCAACACTCAAAATATTATGCTTCAAACCTTCAACATATAGGACATCATGAGTATTATGCTTACCATCAAAAGAAATTGAACCTCTACCACACATCACACAAGCTTTATCATCTCTAAATATCACTATACCACCATCATACTTCTCCATATTCACAAATTTTCTTTTATCACCTATCATATGAAATGAACAACCCCTATCAATTACCCATTCATCTTTCTCTTTAGTTTTAGCAGCCAAAGCTTTCTTCTCAACAATGTAGCTTGTAGAATTCATTGTTACTGGATCATCTTCCTTGATAGCAATAAATACAAACTTATCTTCTAAATTCCCATTCTTAGACTCTTCATCTATCACACCTTCATAAAAAACATTATAACATCTCTTTTGATATCTTAACTTTTGGTTAGGCTTATAGGGCTTATCATTATTCTCATATCTATCATTCTTGTTAGATCTATCATATTTATCATACCAAGACCTAGAAGCAAAATATCCTAACTTATTACAAGAGAAACATTTCAAAGGAAAATTTCCATCATACTTACCAACTTCTTTAGGCAATCTTCTAGCAATAAGGGCTTCAAGATCATCCATCTCTCTTTCTTTCTCTTCCATCTCTCTCTTTTCTCTTTCATATCTAAAAACCCAACATGAACTCTCTCCTGAATCATACTTCTTCTTCCTAGACATAGAGGCTCTGAATGGAGTCTCTAATTTTCCATGTGATTCTCCAAACTTGCTCAACTCAAAAGCAGCAAGCTTACCAGCCAACATGTCCCTTATCACAGTAGTCACACTTTGAATCTCATCAATTGCAGCTACTTTAGTCTTGTAATCAGGAGGAAAAGATCTCAACACTTTAGCAACAATCTCATTTTCTTCAAGAGTTCCATAGGAACATCTTATACCTAGGACAAGTTCATTCACCTTAGCCATAAAGGTAGATATATTCTCATCTTCTACCATCTTTAGCATTTCATACTTTTCATTCAAAATTTGTAACTTAACAACTTTAACATGTTTATCTCCTTCATACAAGGTTTATAACTTTACATTAGTCATCTTTGAATCGCTCAAGGAACTCAGCAATGCTTCCTTAGCTCTTATGTTATGTTTAGCATCCTTTATTTGAGTAGCAGTAACCGATCCATTCTGAGGAATATTGTAGTTATTCTTAGTAATATTCCAATAGTCATCTCTAAGAAACTTCAAATGAACTTCCATCTAGTCCTTCCTTATATTGTAGTTATTTCCATCAAATATTAGACTCTTCTTCTTAAACACATAAGTTGCGATCCCAGATCTCCTCAAGTAGTCAAGCTTCTTCTAGAGGATCTAGCTCTGATACAAATTGTTGGCAACAAAAATGAAGAAAAACTGAGAGTGCGGGGGGGGGGGGGGCTGAATTAGTTTTCATCCGATTAAAAAAATTAAGCACAATCTCAGATCTAATCAATTGGAACAATAATAAAGATGAACATAATAACAACACACATAACACCAAAATTTTGGTGTGGAAAACCCAGTAAAGGGAAAAACCATGGTGGGAACGTACCCACAGTAAGATGACACTCTATGGTAGTATGTGTAAATATTACATTGGGGAATCCACATGCATTCAGACACACTTCCTAGACCTCACTACTTAAAATACAATGACATAGAAGGCTCCAAACCTCAGGGAAGGTTCACTACCTTATAATAATATTCATACTACAATCTAGTTAAGATGAATTAAGAAAATAGCATCTCCTAATGCTTGATGATAGTTCCGATTAAGCACATTTGTGTACTCTAGAACATTCACTTCTCAATACACCATATCAAAATATGAATTTTCTAACTCACACATACACTAATATCTGATAATGTAGACAACCAATATACATGAATTACATGAATACAACACCTATTTATCCAATTCATCAACCTTGACTACAACGTCAGCTCAAACCCTTAACACCCAATTACAAAATTACATCACACGATACACAAATAAAACACCAAACCAATGCAATTACATAGAAGACATAACATGGACCCAAATAAAACCTTTGAACATGCATCACCACCAGAAACCTTGCCGAGATCAACCGCAACATGCTACATCACTAAAAATATCACATAACATGAAGAATATCACCACACCCAAAAGATCTTCAAGAATGCACACAACGATCAATGTGGAGCACAAAAACAAATAGGAAACGATCATGAAACACCAACAATCATGTTAGAACCATCCGCAATAGCTGCACCAATGCCACTTAATCTATTTTGCATCGATCAACACACTAACTCTCAAGAAAACTTAATGGCAGCAATTCAGACTAGAAAGATAACTTACAGAGCACCAAATCATGAACCATCTGAAATGAAGATACACATGAACATCCAAAACACTATCCCAAATCTGCAACTTAAGATATGGTCATACCAAAGCACAACGGATCAATTACCAGACTCTGCCAACCATAGAATACTGAAAACTAATCTTCATACTGGAATCCTCAACTTGATCAAATCACCAAACAACTCCATGAAATCAATAAAGAATTAAGTATCTCTAGTTGATTCAACAAAAAATAGATAAATAAACCAAATCAACTCACTGCAGTCACTAGATCACCAAAACCCAGGAATATGTTGACATCAATGACTACAACATATCCTAGCAACAACAATATCCAATAGCACTTTCAAATGTACAAACAAGTAATCCACAACAAAGATATCATGCTCAACAACATATTGTAGTATCTTCTACACCACCACAAGTGAATAGAAATTAGCAACAACAATCATTTGGATGTTCTTCACAAAAAGTTAACACAATTGCCATACCACATGTAAAAGTGAGACAACCCAAATCCCATATGCATGATTTCTTGAAAATATTTTGGTATGTACCAGGATAGCAACAAGTGGTGCAAAATCAACAAATTCCAAATCAATATCAACAACATTATGTGCCTCAATATATGCAACAAGGGCAAACAAGGTATTATATGCCCCAATAACAACAACAACAACAACAACAAAAACATGAGAATATTCATTATCAATCATAGACACAATTATAACAATCTAAAAGGTAGTATCAACCTCAAACATAGATGGGAATCCCATCTCAACAAGCACAACAAAATGTTCAATATCAAAACATGATGGTACCATAACAACAAGAACATTATTATAATGTATATATACCAGAAATACAAAAGATGTCAATCTCGGAACATCAAAACCCATTTTGGCGTACCATGTATTGAAAAAGAGGACATTCAAGGATGAATGATGAACTTCCAAAGCACTCACAATCTAATGCATTAGCACAAAAATTTGAGAAATTGAAATGAAATGTTAATGCATTACAAACTAAAGGGACAAAGAATTTATACACATAACAAGATTTATGTCCAAATGTGCTCCATAAAATTTTTTATATGCTTCCCTTCCCTAAACATTTTGAATCACCAAATTTTGAGAAATACAAAAGAAAGGGGAATCCAAAAGATCATATTTGGGCTTTTTATGCGTCATGTATGAAAGTTCATTACAATGATACATATCTTATGTAACTTTTTCCACGAAGTCTCATAGGTTAGGCCATTGATTATTACTCATGTTTACTTAGATACATAAAATTATAGAACGTGAATTGGTTGAGAAATTTATTTGTCATTTTGCATTTAATATGGACAATGAGGTAACTATGTCAGATTTATGTGAAAAAAAGCATAATCCAGGAGAGTGTTTTCTCAATTTCTTATAGAGATGGCAAAGTCTGGTTAGCTGATGTTCTCTTGATATCCCCAAGGAACAACAAGTAAATCTATTTATTTAAAATTTGGTACGAGAAATAATGTATGAGCTAAAACTAAAGAGTCCCAATAACATTGAAAATCTCATCAAGAAAGGAATAAACATTGAAAATTCTCTTGTCACTAAGAGAGTCATTAACATTAACAAGGACAATAATAATTCAACCAACTCCAATGGAAAAAACAAATTCTAGTCTAGGAATAAGAATGTCACCAATGATGGGGTTGTAGATGCAATAATGGTGAGCACAAGTCAAGATAAAATTATGATAAAAGGACCAAATTCTCATAATAGTTAAGCTCCTAAATTGACTCAATAGTCAAATCAAACAACTAATGCAATCCAACAAGGCCAAGGCCAACAAAAAAATCAACAATGCATTCCTTTGAGATCATGAGATGCACCTCCCCGATAGTTTACGCCATTGGGAGAGCCAATTAAATCGGGCCTATTTCATTGAGTTATTGGATATTAAGAAGAAACTTCCAATTAAACCACATTGGTTGAATGACAATGCATATTATGAGTATCATCATTCCAAAGGTTATAAAACTATGTCAAATTTTCAATTGAATTTTCTCAATCAAGGTATAATTCAAGTTGATTGACTCACCGTAACTTCCAATGCTGATCATACAATTTTTAAAACTCCCCTACATGATCATGACAAGAGAAAATCCTCCACTTCAAACTCAAACCAAAAAGGCAACGCAAATTATACCAAGACTTCTCATAACTACACTAATAATTGCTTTTGTCCATCAGACAATCATGTATCAACCATAAGAATTAAAGAGAAAAACATCCCATGTCCAGTGGCTACTCATTGGTCCAAGTTAGTCCTAAAAGAATCCCCTTCAAATCCTCCTAAGCCAACCCCCACGAGTTAGTATAACTTCCTAGACCGTTTGGGCACAACACCTGCACAAATAACAATGCTTGAGTTATTAAAATGTATCTCATGCTTAGAACTATCCCAGATAGAGCTTTGCAAAAGTCTACTATGCCCAATGATATCAATGTTAACCAATTCCAAGCTAGGATAGGTCATCTCGTAAAATTAAGAATTTTTTAAGTTTAAGCGCCATTTTATGGAATTATATAGAAATGATTTCAAACTCATCACCCCTCCTATCTTCCAAATTTTTAGCAAGAAAGCTAGAAATTTGCTCATTTTCAAATGCTTTATTTAAAAGCGCAAACCTATGTAATTCATTTTTTATTTTTGGACATATTTCAAAAAGTACAAATTGAACTGTTTTCAACCCTGTATCAATAATTTCTTGTAGTATCTTAATAGTTTCTTTTGAATATAAATTCAAATATTTTATGAATTTGTTTTCTAGTGCAACCTTACGGATATTAACAAGAGTATTTTTGTATGCTACTAATATTCTTAACACTTTATTGTAATATTTATTTTGAAAAAAATATTCGTAAAAATATTTGCCATAAATTACTTTGTACAATAAAATTGAGACCTTTTGAACCATTTTGATGTCAAACATCATATGTTTTCTCTCTAAAAGATCTATACTCGAGAAATTCATGTTCATATGACACCAAGTGCCATTATTAATTAATAGTTCAATTCGCTCTGAACTAGTCATTTGCAGAGTTGCTCCACATTATGCACAAACACGTTTTTGTTCTACTAAAGATTTCTTATATATAAGGGTCTCACAATTCTTGTACAAAAGCCACAAATTCTTAAAACGTTCCAAATTGTATCCGTCTTCTATGGGGATTGTTTCGATATATTCAAAATTCTTCCTTAGTTCTTTTTATTTTCAATGAACTTGGGATCCAGGTAGATTTTGTAGTTTTTCTAGACCCAACTAACTAGAATTTCATATGATAAATTGAAAGAATTATAAATCTCCAAGATAATTCATAAGAATAATGTCAATAGAGCCATTGCAATGCCCATAAAAGGAGTAGTTCCCCATCTGAGAGCAACTTTACTGGATTCTGTATTAAGTGGTTTTAAATAATCTCCTACAGTAGTTCGTATTAGTTTGGTTTTGGAAGTATCATCAATGGTTTGTGTAGCCATAAAAACAATAGTATTGGTTGATATCTGATTAACTTTGTATACTATTATGTATATATACATACATATGATTACCTACCAGTGAAAACTGCAACCTTAGTCACTATCTCCATATCTTGTTTACTTGTTATCTTTATTGGTTATGCCCTATACACCACATTTAGGAAACCATCTGAACAACTTTGAGATCCTTTTGAAGAGCATGAGGACTAGTAAAAAAAAAGACCTTCCCGATCGGCAAGGTTATTTTCTCTTTTTTTATTATAAGTAAGAAGGAGGATAAGAAAAATAGAAAATTATTTCCCCGTCTATCTGAAACTTTGGGGGGTTCTCAGAAGAAAATAGAGAAAAAAATTATCCCTAAGGTCAACACCAAAAGGAATGTATAAACCAATGCTTCCATAGATTCGATTGTAGTTTATAATTAATAGAGATATCTTTCATACTAATTACATCCCCTAGATAGTTGCTAGAATAATTAATCAGCCTTTAATGGCATCACTTCATGCGAGCCCCCTACCATTCTAAAGGGATAGCATATTCTATCCACCTACTATTCACAAAGGGCCCCTGCCCAATAAAAACTATGATGGGTGGTGGTGGGGGTGCACTCACTTAAAGAAAAAAACTCAACCATCGGTAGAAGCTTTACTCTAGCAGGCCCCCGAGGGGTGGGACGAGAAATCCGTTTCTTGATTCTATACATAACATGTGGGAGAGGCTGGGAGGAGATGTTGGCATTTTGGCATTAAGTTGTCATTGATGTCAACCAGTTTGGAAAGGTCACCGGTAAGAAAGAAGGAGTGATCAGTATGATGGTAATTCACATGAGAGTGAGCAGACAAAATGAAGGCTTACTGGTAAGGCATAAATCGGATTAAGAATGTGTGTATACTAACTTGTTGAGTAACAATTGGTAGAAAAAACATCGGTCTGGAGGTTGGCTGCCTAATTTTGATGAAGAGACAGAATGTTAAAGTTATTAGAAACCACCAGAGGTGAAGTTGTGTTACTGGTGTAGTGTGCACTGCCGGTTACCAGAAAAAGAAGGTCTCACCGGTAAAGGGATGTATTGGTATGAGTTTTCTAAATGATCAAGTATGAACTGACTATGTGTTGGTGAGCTAAGTGATTGACCTTTGTGATGCCATGTGGAGCTGAGGTGGCAAACATGCAGAGGTCAGTGAAGCCTCCATCAACATGGTTGTTGAAATAGCTAGTTGACATTAATGAAACATCCACAAATCACAGGATTGTAACTGACAGATGTGGCTCAAGGAAGAAAGAATGATAGAAGAATATAAGGGAATAGTTGGCACCTAGATCAATGCAAAAGAAACCCAATTGCAAAAAAGACCTCAAAAAGGAAACAACTAGGTATTTTATGAGTTGATAGATTTCAAGGTAGGAAATCTTGTATGTGATTGCTATATTTAGAAAGTATGCATTGGATAATGGGAAACGTGTATAGATGTATCCCTAGAGTATAGGTGATCGATCCAAGATAGACTAGATCGGATTTCATGAAGATTGTGTCAGGGAAAGGAAACCCTAACTGCTCAATGTTTGAATGCATTCTTGGGGGGAAATCATGATGTTAAACATATGAGCTTGAGATAGAGAAAGATGATATTGAAGAGAACAAAAAGAGAGAAGAGAGATTCAGTACATAGAAGAATTTTGGCCTTAGAATTTATTCTAAGAAAGTTGTAGAGTAAGTAAACAACCAAATTGGTGAGAGGGTTTAACCATACTGGTATAAATGTAGTTCAACAGTTAAGCAAACCGATGAGGTGTGATAGAGCAAGGAAACATCCAAGTGTGACAAAGTGTGTGGTGAGTCTATGAGGGATGGAGAGAGTGATAATAGAGGCCAAGAATCAAAGAGAGTAGTCTCACAACTGATAGTGTGAGATCTAGTGGAGGAGAAAAGATTGTCAACTGGTAGTAGGATATTTGATCAAGAGTTGTAGAATTCATTTGCAACAAGAAGCCTTAACTATATCTAAATTTTGTTCCAATATACATTGCCAAGTTGGAGCTTTGTGCAGGGGTTTGTGCTCCTTGGGTTGGTGCCCTAAAACAAAAGGGGTTGGTGCTCCTTGGGTTGGTGCCCTAAATATTTGTAATCTAGTGTTTTACTTGTGAGGCTGGATTGGAGCAGTAGTCTCTAGTATCTTTTCTCACTAACATTTTTACCATATTGGGTTTTCCTCATACATCTGGTGTTGTGGGTTGCATTTGTGTGATTGATCTCTTTGGTTTTCCTTTCTGCTTCACTAGTTTGATTGTTTAGTGCTTATGTTAATAACCAGTTTTCTAAAGTTGCTTTGAAAGGTCAAAAAGTTTAGCAACCACTAATTCACCCCCTCTCAGTGGTACTCTATGTTCAATAATTGGTATTAGAGTGTAGGTTTCCATTTATCTTTAAACCTTGGGTAGATTCTGGACTTTGAACATAATGGAAAGAAATGAATCTACTTCCTCAAAAGCCCCCATGTTTGATGGATCCAACTATGCCTTCTAGAGCATAAGAATGGAGACCTATATTTCCTCCCTCGGTTTTGATGTGTGGATGTCTATCAAGAATAGGTATGATGTTCCTAGTGTTCCTCCCACTGATTCGGATGCCAAAAAGGAGTATGAGAACAATGCAAAGGCCAAATATGCTATCTTGAGCGGGCTGTCTGATAATGAGTTTGTCAAAGTCATGCATTGTGTTTCAAAAAAGGAGACTTGGGATAAATTGTAGAGGTTGTTTGAAGGAGATGCAAAAGTCAAAGAAGACAAGTTGCAAGCACTAAGGGTCCAACTTGAAAGCATCAAGATGAAAGATGATGAAAAGATTTCAGACTATCTTCATAGATTTGATGAAACTGTGAACACCACTAGAGGACTTGGAGAAGAGATTGGAGATGAGATTCTTGTCAAGAAGGTACTTATATCTCTCACACCCAAGTACGATACTAAGGTGTTTTACATAGAAGAAGCCAAGGATTTGAAGACTTTACAATGGATGAGTTATTTAGCTCATTGACAGCCTATGAGATGAGAACAAATGGAGATACTTCCTTAAGGAAAGAAGCAACATTCAACATCACCAAAAAGGGAAAATAAGTAGCTACTCATAAAGAATCTAGTGAAGAATTTGATACAAAAGTAGCAAACTTTGTTAGGAAGCCCAAAAGAGGATCCAACTAATATAAAGGAAAGCTACCACTTAAATGTTTCAACTGTGGTAAGGTCAGACACTTTTTTGCAAATTGTCCCCACAAAGAAACTGGTGGAGATGAGTCAAGAGAATTCAGAAAATCTGCTGGCAAAGATAGAGAAAGAAATGAATACCAGCAAGGAAGGAGAGGCTACTAGAATTAGAATAGCCTATATACTATTGAGGATGATACAAGAGATGAAGAAAATGCATCAGAAGATGATTACCATGAGAATGATAGAAAAGTCAATCTCTTCATGGCACTTGATGAACTAATTGATAAAGATGAGGAAGAGGAGGATATTGAAGCTGAAGTGGATTTGGAAGGTGAACTTATTAGTTCTCTTGAGGAATTGAGTAAAACAAGAAGACAACTCAAAAAGGTCAAGCTTGCTGTAGTAGATGAACAAGATCTCTTGAAGCAATCCCTGGATGAGTCCAATTAGTTTATATCTGACTTGAAATTGCAGTTGGGAGAAACTAAGAGGATATGTGAAGCTACATCCTCTGATCTAACAAAGAAGGACAAGGAGCATCAAGAGTTGGAAGTAGAAATAGCGAAGCTTAGAAAGGAGCTTCAAGAAAGTAAGGAAGAAATAAAAGTAAGGAGCAAATATGAAGGCAACATTGAGGCCTTAGACAAGATGTTGAGCAAATAGAAGCAATCCAAAGACATTGGTGTCTTAGGCTCTGAAGAAGGTCAAAGTTCAACCCACAAAGATAAATATGGAAAAGAAATAAAGTTCACCTCTTTAGTTGAAGGTGAATAAAAGAAGACATTCACTGTAGGCAAGGATATCAGTAAAAAGTCATATGCAGATGTTGTTGGAAATCGCCACTCAAACTAGTATACATAAGAAATGAACCGGAGGCCACACTTTGTGTACCGACATGCAGATCCAAGGAGAAATGCAAGAGTTGACTGTGAAGGATTCACCAGATTCAACAACATGAAGAGAAGACCCCCGATGAGGTAGTCCCATTTAGGACCAAGGCAATCTAACCGGTATGTTTCAAACTTTCATGGTTATTGTTACTGATGTAACAAATTTGGGCATAGAATAGATGACTGTAGATTAATCAATAAGTCCTCTATGAGTTATGAAAATAGAAATCCATTTAATGCACTCCGAGATATGAATGTTGTCTGCTATGAGTGCAATGGATATGGTCATAAGAGTTTTGAATGTAGGAAGAATAAACCGGTACCCTACAATAATTTTAAGGATTTACGTTCTAATGAAAATGTGAAATGTTATAACTATCAAGAGTTTGGACACATAGTAAGGTTGTGTAAAAATAGGAAGATCAAGCAGAAGAAGACAAATCCTGATTAAGAGCCGGTAACTGAACCTAAGCACAACATAGTAGCTGACAAGAAGAAGGAAACCAAAGCAGTATGGCTTGAGAAAGAAAAGGAAAAGGCAAAATCAAGTCTCATAGTGCAAACTGCTTTACATGCTACAAGGAAAAATCTATGGGTTGTAGATAGTGGTTGCTCCAACCACATCATTAGTGACAAAAATAAATTCATTAAACTTGAAGACTAGAATGGTGGTTCAGTAAGGTTTGGAGACAACTCATCCATCAAAATAAAGGGAAAAGGCACTCTAAGTATTGATGGAAAATTGAATGCACATGATGTATATTATGTGGAAGGCCTAAAGCACAATTTGCTCAGTGTGAGTCATATGTGTGACAAAGGCTATAAATTCACCTTTGACTCAACTGGTTGCCAGATAAAGATAGACTGTATCAGTTAAGTTGTGGAAGAAGGAAAGAGAACGGATGTGAATGTTTATAATCTGAAGGAATGCTATGAGTCCCAATGCATGTTAGGAAAGGCTGATGAAATTTGGTTGTGGCACCGAAGATTAGGCCACATAAACTTTGATAACCTAGTCGTAGTAAGCAGAAAGGGGTGTGTGAGGAATTTTCCACCCATCATCAAACTGGTAAGCACATTTCAGATGAATGTGTGAAAGGTAAGAAAACTAAGGTGAGCTTTAGGAAAAAAGAGCAAAACACCTCAAGACCACTTGAAATTGTGCATATAGATCTATGTGATCCAACTAGGACAAGAGCACTTGCAGGTGAAAGATACTTTATGTTCTTTATTGATGACTACTCAAGAATGACATGGGTCACCTTCCTACAAGATAAGTCACAAGCATTTAAAATATTCAAGATCTTTAGGAAGATGGTGGAGAAAGAAAGTGGGTGCAGGTTAAAATGCCTAAGATCAGATCAGAGTGGAGAGTTTACATCAAATGAATTTGAAGATTATTGTGAAAAACATGGAATTAGAAGGCAATACTCAACTCCTAGGACACCACAACAAAATGGTGTGGTAGAAAGGAAGAACAAGATAGTCAAAGAGATGGCCATAACCATGTTAAATGAGGCCAGTCTGGCGAACACATACTGGAAGGAAGCTATTCAAATTGTTGCATATACTTTGTGTGTGTGTGAAAAGTGGAATAAGTATCTGTAAGCTGTAAGACACAATACTTTAATTAAGTCATTACATGTATGGTTAGATAGATATAAGCATGAATAATAAAACCATCACAAATCGACCAATTGCCTTCTAAAAGATGTGAGTATAGACTTGTTCTTAGATTTGTATAAGCAATACCAGTGACTAGACTACACCAAGATGAAGGATTT
Organism: Cryptomeria japonica; assembly: GCF_030272615.1. Lineage (NCBI taxonomy): Eukaryota > Viridiplantae > Streptophyta > Pinopsida > Cupressales > Cupressaceae > Cryptomeria > Cryptomeria japonica. Next base: position 448,490,860 of record NC_081413.1, on the reverse strand, counting down.
AATCTATATAAGCATGATATTAAGCTAAATGGATGTAAGATTATGCTAGATGGATGAATAGTAAGCTATATGAATTCAAGAAATCATAATTGAACTAAATATGCAAAAAGCTAAACAAAGATGCAATAATCTCAAAAAAGCAAGCACAATATCTTCAATGACTCTAGAGAAAAAACTGTATAATAACGATAAATCTCCAGGGTGTTTTGAATGAGAGATGAAGGATGAATTTATAGAGAATCAAAAGAGAGACCAACGGTCAAGATCGATTAGCAACGAGCGGTTGAGATTATTCAAGAAAAACACAATTTAGGATAATTTAAATAATTGAAAAATCAGATTCAGTTAACCTTGAGATAGATTGCAATTATAGTTTGATTGAAATGCATTTAGATTATAAGTTTGAGTTTTCATTGGAGATAAAATTCAATTAATTCCGTGCACTTGTGATGAAAATAGGTGATTCCATGCGATTTATTTGATTTATTCAAGAAAAAAGTCTTTTCAATGCAACTGAACTTCTTTCCTCAAAAGCTTTGAGTTCCAATTTTAGAGAATGATTAATAATTCAATTAATTACTTTTCTAATTTCAAGTTATCTCAATTTAGAAGAAGAAATAATAGCTCAAGTTTGATTTCTCTCTGAATTCAATTCTTTTATTTTATTTTCAATTTAACTCTTGCTTTGCATATTGATTCCTCTTTTGTAATAAATTAATTCCTTTTTTTTATGATTAAATGGCCAATTTATTAATTAATTAAATATGCTAGGATATTTAATAAATTAAATAGGATAATTGATCAAAATGATTTTCTTGGAATGATTTAATTAATTAAATAAATATTTAATTAATATAGAATAATTCACTTGCCATGTGACATTAAATGATTGAAGAATTAATTAATCGTGTGCTCAAAGTTGATTTAATTGCCTTTGGTTAGGACCTTGGTGATGTTGTTGAGATTAGGGGCCCATGGTTTAGGTGACCAATTTTAGGGTATTACATTTTCCCCTCTTTGAATTAGTGTGCGAGCAGTGCGTTGGTTCAAAGAGTAGTTTATGTCTAGGAGATACCAGTTTTGAACTTGATTGATCACAAACTAGATGAAGAGCGAGGTGTTTAGCTTACTTTGAAGTGATGAAACTGAATAGAGTTGATTAAAACATTACCGATCCTGAACTTTATTGAACTAGGACCGATGAAGAGAAAAGATACCGAACTTGAACTTAATTGATCAAGAAGCGGATCTTACTGACCTAGAACTTGATTGAACTAGACATAGTGAGTGAAGATAAAATCGATCTTGAACTTGATAGATCAAGACACGATTAGCAAAGATAAACTATCTAGCTTGATTTCATGTGATGAAACTAAACACCTGCTTAGATTGAGCATGTGATCAAAGATACTCTTTAAACTTTTGATTGAGTTTAAATGAATAATCAGCTTGATGAAAAGTGATGAAACTGATTAACGTTAAGAGACTGATTTAGATGAAGACAATATCAGCTTGAATTGAAGTGATGAACTAAGATTCCCCTAGCGATACGAATTTGTTTTATTTTCTTTAGTTGAAAAGTTTTTTTTCTCGACTTTTGATGAAGATTTGAAAATTTTCTCAACATTGAAGATGTGAGGTCATGAGGTCATGAGTATGCCCCCTCGAGAGAGAAATCGAAAGACAATGAGGGTACATGATGATAGGAAATTGTTGGCAATGATAATTATTTGAGCACACAGAACAATTCAAAGGAATATTTGAAGATTTAGTAATGAATAATGAGAAATTGAGCACAAATTGAAGAAAAGAATGAGAATTTGATAAAAGCGCTAAGTGGTCAAGCTGTGCAAATTTGACTAGGAGAATGATCTCGTATTTCGATTTCGATCCAAAAAATTAAATCAGGATGGACAAATTAACTTAGGGTACATTTTTTATGTCCATCGGAGAAAGTTGAAAAATTAGGGTTTTGGCTATATAAGGGGTCCAAGTGTCATTTTCAATTCATTTTAACCTCTCCAAGTTTGATATTTGAAAACCCTTATGTGAAGAAAAATGGTCATTTTGATCCAGGAGCATCGATTCAAGCACTAGAGATGACATAATCGACCACGGAACTACGAGCCAGCGGTAAGTGACTAATCTTACGCCTTTGCATTTCATTAATTTTCAATTTTTGTTTTGTTTTTTTGCCTTTTGATGTCATTGAAAATTGGTCAATGTAATTTTTTCGTGTGAGACGACACTGTCTTTCATATGACAAACTATCCTCATGTGTTTTTTCATTTAAGGCTATATTTTTTGTCGTGTGGAGTCATCCCATGTATCGTATGAGAGTTTTCTTGATAGCCCATGTTATTGTGCGAGTTTATGAAATTTGTCGTATGAGAGTCTTTTATCATGCGATATGAATTCCTGACTTGTACAAGTTTCTTCTTACACTATGAAATATTGTATGGAAAATAGTGAGCATTTTTAAGGTTTAAAACATGAAATTTTAATTTGGCATTTGGTGTATTTGGATTTGCATGATGTTTAACATGTTTTGTAGCATAATTGGGATGACTTGCTAATGCTCTATTGTTTGATATTTGTAGGTTTGATTTCCACATATCCCATTTTGGTGTGTCTATCCTCCTATGATGAGGCTAGTCTGTGAGCTATCAGGTGTAGATAGAGCACATATTGATTTGTGTGGCTTTACTCATATTTTAGATATGCCTGATATCTATGTGAATCATGGGTTGCTTACTGCACTTATTGAGAAGTTCCATTCTGAGCATAACACCTTTCATCTACCATTTGGAGAGATGACTATTATTCCAGAGGATGTTTACAGGATTTTGAGGATTCTGTTTGCTGGAGATAAGGTCTACTACGATTCTGCTCAGCGTCCTGGTATCTTAGCCTTGAGCGACATATTTATGTTAGGTCCTGGAGACAACTAAGAGGGGGGTTGAATCAGTTGTCAAATAAATTCAAACCAAAAACAACTTAACCAACTTAATGCTTAATACCAGTAAACTAGTTCAATATGTTGGTAGACAGTTTTAACAGTTAATTGCTATACTGGTAAGGATTAGTGCATGAAACATAAAGACAAAGTCATCGACAACACATAACACCAATATTTGTACGTGGAAACCCTGTAAGGGGAAAAACCATGGTGGGAAACCTTAACCACAATCAGTTGATACTACTGTAGATAGTAAGTGTACATAAATGGGGCCTGCACATGCAGAAAGGCCAAGCGCCTATAGCTCACTACTCAGTTACAAAATGGGAGTCACACTGACTACAGTTGGATGGTTAAATCCAATAAGAATGTACTGCACAAAATAGCATCTTCATATGTTGGATTCAGTACCGGTGTAGTTCTGATTGTCTTGACAAAAACCCTTTTTCAATCTTCAAATGATGTCTGGGTGTATAGCTCTACTTATTCTCACATATACCTTCACACAATCCTTTTTCGCATTCCACATCTGATCTTACAAATAAGAGCTTACATTTATACCATAACCTAAGACCAATTTTAGTAGGTCAGCTGTACAAGATATTACAATAAAACATTTTACAAACAATACAATATCTAATGTAATAATGGATTGAACATGTTGGCATAATGCATTTACAACAATAATTAATCATCTCCATAGTGTGCCATGTTGATCTGGAAAAGATAATCCTGCCGGTGTAACCCTGGACCTATTTGCTGGTAACAACAAATATGCGAATGCTAATGTACCAATAAACGAAACTTCAAAACAAAGTGTTCACACAATGTCTTCGACATAACCAAGTGTTTTCCATATCATTCCAAGTGTCGGTGATCATTATATCTTTCTGGTGTACTAGATACCAGTGATTGTGCATGAGTCACTTGCTTGCTAGTGAATGTTGTTGATTCTCCAAAGTGCTAGAGTTTTAGTAGGTGTTGACATCAAAGACAAAACCATACCAAAATACCAACAATCTCCCCCTTTGGCATTGATGGCAACACAAGATGGAAAAACCATCAAAGTGCCAAAACATAAATGCCAAATACCAAAAATGAACAATCTCCAAAAAGGGATCATAACCAGAATTCAAAATACAGATACAGAGAGTAATAATCTCTCCCAAACAACAATCTCTCCCCCTGGGAGCAACATGTGTTTTCCTTGTGTTTTTCCATACCAATCTCTCCCCCTTTGACATCAAATGCGCGAGTTACAATAAAAACCAAGTTCATATACAAAATACCAATCAATTCAATATACCAACTACTCCCCTGAGAAGTAGCTTCCCATCAAAGCCAGAAAAAAGATTTCTTTGTTAATTCTGTTGGTTGATTATAATCATCAACTATCTAAGTCTCTACAAGTGGTGGTATGAATCCAAGCTGATCTCTGAGATATTCAAAAGTCTCCCTAGGCAAAGGTTTAGCGAAAATATCTGCAATCTGCTCTTTAGTATTCACATAGACCAGTTTTATCTCCTTTGCTTCAACATTTTCCCTTAGAAAATTTAGTTTGATAGAAACATGTTTGGTTTTAGAATGTAATACCGGATTCTTAGATATAACAATTGCTATAGTGTTATCACAATAGATAGTAATAGGTTCCTTGCATTTTACCTTTATGTCTTTCAACATTTGCTTAAGCCATAGTACCTGTGTAAAGTTAGTTGCTGCTGCAACATATTCTGATTTTGTTGTTGATAAAGATGTACAACTTTGTTTCTTACTCAACCAAGAAACTAATCTGTTTCCAAGAAATAATGTTTCACCAGTGGTGCTTTTTCTATCATCCACATCTCTTGCCCAATTTACATCTATGTATGCACATAATTCAAAGTTTTCATCTCTAGGGTACCATAATCCAAGATTCATAGTGCCTTGTAAGTACCAAAAAATCCTCTTTACTGTTGATTCATGATTTTCTCTAGGATTACTTTGAAATCTTGAAACAATACATATTGCATTCATAATATAAGGTCTGGTTTGTGTCAAATACAGTAAACCTCCTATCATATATTTGTATCTAGCTAGATTAATAGGTGTATTCATCCCTTAGTGATAATTTGTCATTTGTTGTCATAGGTGTGCTTACCAGTTTAGAGTTCTCCATCCCAAATTTCTATAGTAACTCTTTTAAGTATTTGAATTGATTCAAGAATATACCTTTATCAGTCAGTGAAATCTGCAATCCTAAAAAGAATTTTATTTCTCCAATCATAGACATTTCAAATTCTTGTTGCATTTTAATGGTAAATTCTTTACATAATCCATCTTCTCCTCCAAAGATTATATCATCAACAAATACTTCTATAATCAAGATGTCATCATTAGTTACTTTATAATATAAATTGTTGTCTGCATTTCCTTTAGTAAAACCAATCTTTAAAAGATACTTATCCAATCTTGCATACCAAGCTCTTGGAGCTTGTTTCAATCCATACAAAGCTTTTGTTAGCCTGAAAACTATATCATTGTCATCTCTCAAAGAAAATCCATCATGTTGTTCAATTTACACTTCATCTTCAAGATCTCCATTTGATAAACTTTGTAGTTCTTGTGTGCTGCAAAAGCCAAAAATAATCTAACTGCCTCAATTCTAGCTACCAGTGCAAAGGTTTCATTGTAATCAACTCCTTCCTTCTGAGAATATCCCTTACACACTAGTCTTGCTTTAATTTTGACAACCTTACAATCTTCATTAAGTTTGTTTCTAGAAACCCATTTGGTTCCAATTACATTTTTATCTTTAGGCCGGGGAACTAATGTCCAAGTGTTGTTTTTCTCAATTTGTTCTAATTCTTCTTCCATAGATTTAATCCAAAATTTATCTTCACATGCCTCATTAACAGATGATGGTTCAATTTGATAAATAAGACATACCTCTTCATTTTCCAATCTTCCTCTTGTCATAACTCCTTTAAACTTGTTTCCAATTATCTGATCTTTAGAATGATTCAGTCTTACATACTGGGGTGTCTTTGTTTGTTGTTGTTCCTCATTTACCGTGGAATCCTCAGATGATACCGGGGTAACTGGATCTTCATTCTGTACTAGTGGATTTAGAGTAGATTCATTTGTCAAAATTTTTGTTGCCGGTTCAGAGTCTATATACCTTGAAGTTCCTCTGAATTGTTCATCAATCTTTACATTTGTACTTTCAACAATTTTCTGCAATCTTTTGTTAAAACATATATATGCCTTTCTCTTAGATGAATAACCAAGAAATATTCCTTCATCACTTCTAGGATCAAATTTTCCAATATACTTATCTCTTCTAATATAACATTTACTTCCAAAAATTCTAAAATACTTAAGAGTAGGAGTATTACCAAACCATAGTTCATGAGGGGTCTTACTAGTTTCACCTTTGATGTGAACTTTGTTGAATGTATAGACCATTGTACTGACTGGCTCTCTCCAATATACATTTGGTAGGTTTTCTTCTGATAACATACTTCTTGCTGCATCCAAGATAGTTTTGTTTTTCCTTTCAACAACTCCATTCTGCTGTGGTGTCTGAGGTGCTGATAGTTGTCTTCTGATTCTATTCACTTCACAGAATATATTAAATTCCTTAGATGTAAATTCACCTCCTTGATCTGATCTTAAACATTTGATTTTCTTACCGGTTTCATTTTAAACCATTTCTTTGAATAGTTTGAACTTTCCAAGTGCTTCTAATTTTTCTCTGAGAAAAGTAACCCAACACATTCTAGAATAGTCATCAATTATTAGCATGAAATATCTATCACCTTGTAAGATTTTAGTTCTAGCTAGACCACATAAATCAGTGTGACTCAAATCAAGAGCATTATTGGATTTATCTGGAATACTTTTGAAACTAGCTCTAACTTGTTTTCCAAATTGACATTCTTTACATATTGTATTCTGAGGTTTGACAATTTTAGGTAAATCTCTAACTGTTTTAGTAGTTCTGATCTTCACCATGCAATCAAAGTTTACATGACAGAGTCTCTTATGCCATAACCAACTTTCATCAATATGAAAAATCAAGCATGTTTTTTCATTGTCATTCAAATGAAAGATATTACCTCTAGTCTGATTACCGGTTGCAATTTCTAAACTAGTTCTATTCATGATTTTGCATTTTCCATTTTTGAATTGTAACTGAATTCCTTTCTCAACTAATTGACCAACACTCAAAAGATTATTCTTTAATCCTTTAACATAGTAAACATTATCAATGTTATGCTTACCATCAAGAGATATTGTACCCTTACCTTTGATTAAACAAGCTTTGTCATCTCCAAATCTCACTAAGCCTCCATTGTATTCTTGAAAGTTCAAGAATTTACCTTTGTCTCTTGTCATATGATGTGAGCATCCTGAATCAATGATCCATTCATCCTGTACTTCAACTTTAGCTGCCAAGGCCTGTTCTACTGATTGAGCAGTAGGTGCTAGTTGATCTTCTATTATAGCAACAAAAACCCATCCATTGTTTGCTGGATCTTCATCAGAATCATCAGTCACACCTTCATCAACAATGTAACAAGATTTGTCTTTATTTTTCTTAAATCTGTATCTCTGATATTTAGGGTTAGGCTTGTATGTTCTTCTAGCTTCTTTTATTAGTCTAGCATGTCTATCAGGGCATCTTGAAGCCATATGACCAATCTTATTGCATTTAAAACATTTAAAGGGTGCTTTACCTTCATACTTACTTCCAACTAGACCTTTAGGCATTTTCCTTGCAAATAGTGCTTCAAGTTCTTCAAGTTCTTGAAGTTCTTTCCTGCTTTCTTCAAGTTCTCTTGCATAAAAGGCTTTCCAATCAAATTTGTCAAATAATGGAGCAGATGATGTTGATGCTTTGAAGGCCAAATCTGTCTTTATAGTAGCAACAAGACCAAATTCTTCAATTTCAAAAATTGAAAGTTTCCCAGCTAATGTATCCCTAGTAACTGATGTATTAGGCATTGTTCTTAACTCATTTATAGTAGTAACTTTCATTTTATAGGCCGGTGGAAATCCTCTTAAAATTTTTGAAACAATTTCATCTTCACTTAAGGTTCCTCCACAATATTTAATACCCAAAACAATCTCATTTACTCTTTCCATAAAAGCAAAAATGCTTTCATCTTCTTCCATTTTCAGATGTTCATACCTGACCTGAAAGCTTTCAAGTTTTGCAATTTTGACTGTGGAATCTCCTTCATTCAGTGTTTCCAAATGATCCCAAATAGCTTTAGCAGTAGACCTATCTAATAGTCCCATGATTTGTTGATTTGATAATGCACTCAAAAGTGCTTCTCTTGCTTTGCAATCATTTTCCTCATCTTTCAAGTTGGGTGGAGTGGGTTGACTCTGAGTAGGAACAATATAACCATTCTTTGTAACATCCCAGATGTCTTTTCCAATGCAATTTAGATGTGTCTCCATTCTGATCTTCCATATGCCATAGATGGTTCCATCAAGTTTAGGACTGTCCTTCCTAAAATAGTTAGTAGACATTGGATCTCCTAAAGCTGTTAAACTTCGGCAAAAGAGGAATAAGCTCTGATACCAATTGTTAGGTCCCAGAGACAACTGAAACGGGGGGGGGGGGTGAATCAATTGTCTAATAAATTCAAACCAAAAACAACTTAACCAACTTAATGCTTAATATCGGTAAACTAGTTCAATATGTTGGTACACAGTTTTAACAGTTAATTGCTGTACCGGTAAGGATTAGTGCATGAAACATAAAGACAAAGTCATCCACAACACATAACATCAATATTTGTATGTAGAAACCCTGTAAGGGGAAAAACCATGCTGGGAAACCTTACCCACAATCAGATGATACGACTGCAGATAGTAAGTGTACATAAATGGGGCCTACACATGTAGAAAGGCCAAGCAACTATAGCTCACTGCTCAATCACAAAATGGGAGGCACACTGACTACAGCTGGATGGTTATATCCAATAAGAATGTACTACACAAAATAGCATCTTCATATGCTAGATTCAGTACTGGTGTAGTTCTGATTATCTTCACAAAAACCCTTGTTCAATCTTCAAATGATGTCTGTGTGTACAAATCTTCTTATTCTCACATATACCTTCAAACAATCCTTTTTCGCATTCCACACCTGATCTTACAAATAAGAGCTTACATTTATACCATAACCTAAGACCAATTTTAGTAGGTCGGCTGTACAAGATATTACAATAAAACATTTTACAAACAATACAATATCTAATGTAATAATGGATTGAACATGTTGGCATAATGCATTTACAACAATAATTAATCATCTCCATAGCATCTTCATATGTTGGATTCAGTACCGGTGTAGTTCTGATTGTCTTGACAAAAACCCTTTTTCAATCTTCAAATGATGTCTGGGTGTATAGCTCTACTTATTCTCACATATACCTTCACACAATCCTTTTTCGCATTCCACATCTGATCTTACAAATAAGATCTTGCATTTATACCATAACCTAAGACCAATTTTAGTAGGTCGTCTCTACAAGATATTACAATAAAACATTTTACAAACAATACAATATCTGATGCAATAACAGATTGAACATGTCGGCTTAATGCATTTACAATAATAATTAATCATCTCCATAGCATGCCATGCTGATCTGGAAAAGATAATCTTGCCGGTGTAACCCTGGACCTATTTGCTGATAACAACAAATATGCAAATGCTAATGTACCAATAAACAAAACTCCAAAACAAAGTGTTCACACAATGTCTTCGACATAGCCAAGTGTTTTCCATATCATTCCAAGTGTCGGTAATAATTATATCTTGCCAATGTACCAGATACCGGTGATTGTGCATGAGTCACTTGCTTGCTGGTGAATGCTGCTGATACTCCAAAGTGCTAGAGTTTTAGTAGGTGTTGACATCAATGACAAAACCATACCAAAATACCAACAATTTCATGGTGAGGAAATTCTTGAGCGGGCTATCACCTGGGATGATATGATGACTAGGTATAGTGACTAGTTTCTGCTAGCATGTGTATTAGAAATTTTCACTGGTTGTTTCATTATGGCAGACAGTGGATAGTAGGGTTTTCTATGTGGGTTGGCCAGGATGCTGGAGAGACTACTGATCGAGCCTAAGAGATTAGGGTGGGGATCTTTCCTATTAGCCCACATGTATTGTGAGATGCATGAGATTGTATATAGGGATGGGAAGAGCATGGCAGCAGGAGTGTTGGTTCTTCAGATATGGGCCTGGGAGCATATCCCAGTTTGTAGACCGATTGTGGATGATACCAGAGATCCACACCAACTAATTGTTTATAGATATTGAGGATATGTTACTCAGCCCCATCTAGGCAAGATGGAGTATTGGAGATGAAAACTCAATGATTTGATCATTATAGTATGGAGATCGTATATGGGTCTAGAGCTATGGGATGACTGGAGAGCTCATCGGAGAGATATGTTCAAGACTCATCCTCTTATTGGGAGGTCGGTGTCCATCATTGAGCGATTCATGGTTTTGAGAGTTATGAGGCAATATAGCAGGCCTTAGGGGATATCACAGAAGTTCACCGCCCATGCCCGATATGGTGATGAGGAGAGACGAGGATGGACCCCTAGGTTTTCCTATGCATTGAGCATGAAGGAGTTGGTCAGATTGTGGTGACAGTGACGGCACTACCTGGAGGATATTGCAGATGCAAGGGTATTTCCCTAGTACAGGGATTGGCTTGAGAGACATCCCTTCCCTAGATTTACAAATCCTGTAGAGCATGTGCCTCTCATAGAGGAGGCTGAGGATGAGGCCCCTGCATAGGCACAAGTACAAGGACAGGCATAGGGATGGAGAGTGGTGGGTTCTAGGTGGGTAGGTGGTGATCCTAGTGTTAGCAGTAGCAAAGTACCAGCTGGGGGGATACAATAGTAGAGAGGGGAGGGTGGATCCCTTGGAGTTATTTGTGTGGGGGCTAGTGGTGCCAGGGCTATGGAGGGTGGAGGAGAGGAGGAGTGAGAAGCTCCTAGATAGGTGCAACAACAAAGGGATGAGTAGGGTGGAGATGGAGGCAGAGATGGAGGTGGAGAGCCCATGAGAGAGAAGAGGGCATCAGACCCACTATAGTCAATGAGAGTCAGATTAGCAGGATTGTAGTCACAGTTGATAGTGGCTTAGATATAGCTTGTGGAATGAGACCGATAGCTGGCAGAGGTCAGGGCAAAGTGAGATACTCTCCAGTGAGAGGTTTTGCACTAGATGAGTCAGGAAACATATTATGTTGCAACTTATAGTGTAGTAGTTCCTGTAGCGCAATAGGTTGTCCCATATTCTCAATATATGGCTCGATCTGAGGGAGCTCAGGCACCTAGGAAGGATGCTGGTCAGTGGGCTCCACCTCCTCCACCACTTTGCAATGAGAGAGGCAAATAGCTAGAATTTTTATAGCTCCTAGATTTTGTTATATACCCCATTTTTTGTAGCCTATACGATTCTTGCTCCGACGAGAGATTGTAAATGACATTTGATATCATTTCTACTCTGAGGTATTTATGATATATACAAGATCTTGACTTGATTTCATCATACTTGTGTTGATTGATTATGAGATGCTTTTCTATATGATTTATTCTATATGTATCCATATTTGTTCATTATGGATGTATGTAATATAAATGAATATGGATGTTTATTAATTTTTTGGTTTCTTTTCATATGCAAATAAATGATGAAAAAGAGTAACTAGCAATACAAATTTTTATTTTTCTATGCGATAATATGAATGCAAATGAATGTGTATAATGAAATGTATGGATCTATATAAGATGCTTATGTATGTAGCTAATATCTCAATACACAAGCACTCGATCGGAGAAATGATTATACTTCAAACTCTCATTTAAAAGATAAAGAGAACATTGTTATCATACAAAAATCACTCGAAATGCATAAAATATAGAATGAATGCAACCTAAAACCTAGTCACTAGATTTGGAATTCTTAATTTTCATCACTGAGCATTTACAAACATAGTAGGTAGAATAGAGTTCCTTTCTTTTCATGCGCAATATTAATTATCTTGTCCGCAATGACCCTATTTTCGTTCCTCCTTGGACAGAGTACGCATGCATCTGGAATGCACATTTAAATAAATTCCCTCAAAATAGACAAAGAAATGATGCCAACCTCCCTATAGTATACAAATAAGTAGAGTCAAGGTATGTGTGGTGATTTAACCTTAATGTGAAGGCACTTATCATAGATACCCAACCGATTAGATGTTTCGAGATCATCAGAATCATTTCTACAAGAAGAAAACAAAGAAAATATTATGCCCCCAATCCTCGCTCCTCTTAGTCAAGATAGACTTCCTTGAGTTACTCAGAGGGAATAATAATAAAAAACCAATATAAAAGACAACACACAAAGAAAATTTCATGCATATCTCAAACAGTTTAGTGATTGTTTGCAATAATGTTATTTTGCTTGTTTACTCAGTGATAAAAATCTTCAGTAGTTAGGAGACAAGTTACTGACTCAGATTAGACGAATAGATATCACTGGCAGAAAGATGATTTGGTTGATACTACTTAGGGCACGTAAAATGCTCAGTCGATTACCCTAAGAATAGGACATTGATCAGTTTCAAACCATGAGGGTTCTAAAAGAACTAGGATGTCACAAAAAGTGACTAAAAGATATGTACAAGTGAAATCAAAGATGCAACACTTTAGTATAAGAGATAATATGACCATAGATAAAATCCAGTAGCCATACTAATCGATGTCATTGTTTTGATTTGTTGATCATTGATAGGAATGTTTGGTTTCAAAGAGTAAGTACCCCATATAAGACTGAACTGTCTGGTTTTAAGTGTACCCTTCCTTGTATAAGACATGTTGATGTTTGATAGAGTTTAGTAGATTGATTAAAAAGACATGCGATAAGTGTGATTGCAGACCTTGAGATTTTGTTTGTGGTTTATTTGGTTTGAAGGATAGTCTATGCTTTCTTGCTTTGATTTTTTCTTTTATTTTTATTTTTTATTTTGTATTTTTTTTTTTTTTTTTAGGTTTTTTCCAAGACATTTTATGATTTTTAGGAGTTTGTTCAGGACCTTTTATGATTTTTATTTAGAATTTTCTCAGCTATGCCCCCAAAATGCAGACCTATATGACATGATGATCTATAGAATGCATATGGAGATAATGATTTTTCGATATGACCTATGTTAATGCAATATGCATGATGAAGATGCATTTCATATTCGAACAAGGATGACCGTGTTTTTTCAACATTTTGTAATACACCAATTGAATTGAAGGTATAAAAAATTTCATAGATAAGTGGTCAATCGATCCTTAAGGTCCCTTGGAGCATCCAAATTAACACACTTAGTGACTAGGAGTTACAAATGGAGACGCAAAAAACTTCCCCATAGATTCTTGAAACTTTGATCTTCTTTTGCCCATGTGAGTGCAAATGAGTTAATTCCTACTCTTGTGTTCACAAAATATCCTTAGCATCCTATATGACTAGCTATATGGATTATTCTAACTTCAAAAGCATCCTAAATAGAGCCTTGCTGCTAGCAAGCTTTTAGAGCTCCGACGAGGTTATAGACTGTAATTTCTTGAATATTGCTCCATTGCTAGTAGGCATTCATAGCCTTGAGGGAGTTACTTGTATGTTCCCATAGTCAATATTTTGGTCACACTTGTATGTGTGATATTTCAATTATATATAATTGCTCTTTTGCCTTGAGATGAATATTTGGCATAGCACTTTTTTGGTTTTGTGTTGCCTTGGCTTGTAAGTAATGAAACCTACTTAGGTGTGACAATTACAGTGATCTTGAAGTAGAATTTTAGATTTTTCACTAGTCATATGACCAACTAGGTGTCTAGAATGAATTAGAGATTTTATTAATGTGTTTGAGATATAGCAATTGATAGATTTTGGGTTAACAAGTCTCAAATAGTGAAATCACTACCCAACCATAAGTAAAGCATCATCACAAGGTAATGTAAAAAATGAATGACCTTATGAACTCAAGGACTTCATGTCTGAATATGTAAGAAAGGAGATGACCCTTGTTTGTCTTGAATGCAAACAAATGATAAACTTGGACACTTGCCTTGTTTTATTAATGCTGCTATATGCAAATGCAAAAAGTGTATGAATGCAATGCATTTGAAAAAGAAACTATATGTGATGCAGTGCTTTTAAGAAAATGACATGTAGTGTAGAAAGCAAATGCTAAACTAACCTAGCCCTTAGATATGATATCGTTGAAGGTGCATGTTGTTCATAGGGTCAGGGATTTTTGTGTAGGTAGTTCATTGGTCTAGCATAAAGATGTCTTTCCAAGAAGGACTCAGGTAAGTGTACATGTCCAACATCTCCAATGTTGATTTCCTTTTTTTTTTTTGATTTTGTGATGAAAGTAGTGTTGGTATTTTGGTATGGTTTTGTCATTGATGTCAACACCTACTGAATACAAGCACTTTGAAGATCCAGCAACATTCACTGGCAAGCAGGTAAACTGTGCAACAGTTACTGGTATATGGTTCACTGCCAGGATATATTGTACACCGGTACCTTGAATGATATGGAAGACACTTGGTGATGTTGAAGACATCATGTGGACACTTTGTTTTGAAGAATTAATCATTGGTATATTCATATTTTCATATTTTCTTTTACCGGCAAATAGGTCCAGGTTATCTAGGGTTACACCGACAGGTTTATCTTTTCCAGATCAGCATGGCATGCTATGGAGATGATTTATTATTGTTGTAAATGCATTTAGCCGACATGTTTAATCGGTTATTGCATCAGATATTATGTTGTATGAAAAATGTTTTATTGTAATATCTTGTAGAGCCGACCTACTAAAATTGGTCTTAGGGTATGGTATAAATGTAAGATCTTATTCGTAAGATCAAATGTGGAATGCGAAAAAGAATTGAGGGAAGGTATATGCGAGATCAAGTAGGGATATACATGAAGACATCATTTGAAGGTGAAGTTAGGTTTTTGTAGAAGCATATCAGCATTACACCAGTACTGAATCCAACATATGAAGATGTTATTTTGTGCAGTACATTCTCATTAGATTTAACCATCCAATTGTAGTCAGTGTGACTCTCATTTTGTGATTGAGCAGTCAGCTCTAGGCTGTTGGCCTTTCTGCATGTGCAGACCCCATTTATGTACACTTACTATCTGCAGTAGTATCATCTAATTGTGGGTAAGGTTTCCCACCATGGTTTTTCCCCTTACAGGGTTTCCACGTACAAATATTGGTGTTATGTGTTGTGGATGACTTTATGTTTATGTTTCATGCATTAATCCTTACCGGTATAGCAATTTACTGTTAACACTATCTTTCGGAATACTTAAGTTGGTATTAAGCATTAAGCTGGTTAATTAGTTTTTGGTTTGAATTTATTAGACAACTAATTCACCCCCCCCCTCTCAGTTGTCTCTGGAACCTAACAATTGGTATCAAAGCTTAGTCCTCTTTTGCACAAGTTTAACAACTTGAGGAGATCCAATGTCTACTAATTATTTCAAGAAGGACAGACCTAAACTTGATGGAACCAACTATGGGATATGGAAGATTAGAATGGAGACACATCTAAATTGCATTGGTAAAGACATCTGGGAAGTTACTAAGAATGGTTATATGTAGTTGGTTAGACTACTCCAACTACCTTAGCTAAAGATGAATAGATTGATTGCAAAGCAAGAGAAGCACTTTTGAGCGCATTATCAGATCAACAAATCATGGGATTATTAGATAGGTCTACTGCTAAAGCTATTTGGGATCACTTGGAAACACTGAATGAAGGAGATTCCATAGTCAAAATTGCAAAACTTGAAAGCTTCTAAGTCAGGTATGAACATCTGAAAATGGAAGAAGATGAAACGATTTCTACTTTTATGGAAAGAGTAAATGAAATTGTTTTGGGTATTAAAGGTTGTGGAGGAACCTTGAGTGACGATGAAATTGTTTAAAAAATATTAAGAGGTTTGCCACCGACATATAAAATGAAGGTTACTACTATAAATGAGTTGAGAACAATGCCTAATACATCAGTAACTAGGGATACATTGATTGGAAAACTTTCAACCTTTGAAATTTACGAATTTGGTCCTGTTGCTACTATAAAAAGTGATTTGTCGTTTAAAGCATCAACATCATCTGCTCCATCATTTGACAAATCAAACTAGAGAGCCTTTTATGCAAGAGAACTTGAAGAATCCAGAAAGGAGAATGAAGAGCTTGAAGAACTTGAAGCACTATTTGCAAGAAAAATGCCAAAAGGTCCAATTGGAAGTAAGTATGAATGTAAAGCACCCTTTAAATATTTTAACTGCAACATAATTGGTCATATGGCTTCAAGATGCCCTGATAGACATGCTAGACTAAGAGAAGAAGCTAGAAGAACATACAAGCCTAATCCCAAATATCAGAGATACAGATTTAAAAAGAACAAAGATAAATCTTGTTACATTGCTGATGAAGGTGTGACTGATGATTCTGATGAGGATCCAGCAGACAACGGATGGGTTTTTGTTGCTATAACAGAAGATCAACCAGCACCTACTGCTCAACCGGTAGAACAATCTCTAGTAGCTAAAGTTGAAGCAAAGAATGAATGGATCATTGACTCAGGATGCTCACACCATATGACTGGAGACAAAGGTAAATTCTTGAACTTTCAAGATTATAATGGAGGTTTAGTAATATTTGGAGATGACAAAGCTTGTTCAATCAAAGGTAAGGGTTCAATATCTCTTGATGGTAAGCATAACACTGACAATGTCTACTATGTTGAAGGATTAAAGCATAATCTTTTAAGTGCTGGTCAATTAGTTGAGAAGGGATTTCAGTTACAATTTAAAAAGGGAAAATGTAAAATCATGAATAGAACTAGTTTGGAAATTGCAATCGGTAATCAGACTAGAGGCAATATCTTTCATTTGAATAACAGTGAAAAGGCATGCTTAATTGCACATATAGATGAAAGTTGGTTATGGCATAAGAGATTATGTCATGTAAACTTTGATTGCATGGTAAAAATCAGTACTTCTAAGGCAGTTAGAGATCTACCTAAAATTATGAAACCTTAAAATACAATTTGTAAGGAATGTCAATTTGGAAAACAAGCTAGAGCTAGTTTCAAAAGTATTCCAGAAAAATCCAATAATGCTCTTGATTTAATTCACACTGATTTATGTGGTCCAGCTAGAACTAGACGCTTACAAGGTGATAGATATTTCATGCTAATTATTGATGATTATTCTAGAATGTGTTGGGTTACTTTTCTCAGAGAGAAATCAGAAGCATTTGGAAAGTTCAAACTATTCAATGCAATGGTTGAAAATGGAACTGGTAAGAAAATCAAATGTTTAAGATCATATCAAGGAGGAGAATTCACATATAAGGACTTTAATACATTCTATGAAGTGAATGGAATCAAAAGATAGTTATCAGCACCTCAGACACCACAATAGAATGGAGTTGTTGAAAGGAAAAATAGAGCCATCTTGGATGCAGCTAGAAGTATGTTATCAGAAGCAAATCTACCACATGTGTATTGGAGAGAGGCAGTTAGCACTATTGTCTATACATTCAACAAAGTTCACATCAAAGGTGAAACCAGTAAGACCCCTCATGAACTATGGTTTGGTAATACTCCTACTCTTAAATATTTCAGAATTTTTGGAAGTAAATGTTATATTAGAAGAGATGAGTATATTGGCAAATTTGATCCTAGAAGTAATGAAGGAATATTTCCTGGTTATTCATCTAAGAGCAAGGCATATAGATGTTTTAATAAAAGATTGCAGAAAATTGTTGAGAGTACAAATGTAAAGATTGATGAACAATTCAGAGGAACTTCAAGATATATAGACTCTGAACTGGCAACAGAAATTGTGACAAATGAACCTATACTAAATCCACCGGTACATAATGAAGATCCAGTTACCTCAGTATCATTAGAAGACTCCACAATAATTGAAGAACAACAACAAACTAAGACACCCCGGTATGTAAGACTGAATCATTCTGAAGATCAAATAATTGGAAACAAATTTAAAGGAGTTATGACAAGAGGAAGATTGGCAAATGAAGAGGTATGTCTTATTTCTCAAATTGAACCTGTTGTTCTCAAAATCTGATTTCCCTTCAATGCCCTTAAAATAATACAATCTAAAATGAGTGCTGAGGAGACATTAAAGATAAAGGGATTCTAGAGACAACATATGACAAGGTTTGGTTAGACCTTCTACACTTCGGACCTTTCTTTGAGCCCAGGTGGGTATACCTTCTGTGAATTAACTCCACACTCTTAAGCAACAAACCCACAGCAAACCAGTCCAGAAACCAGTGGATTCATTCACCTTGAAAAAACAATAGAAAACAAAGGATGAAACAATACTCAACTTCAACATATTTGATCAACAAAGTATGCAATAAACAGCCTTCGATTAATACCAGTGCTTTATCCAAGGCTACAGAGTCATTCAAACTCAAATAAAACTCCTGAAACAAAATATCTCTATACTTCCCATCAACTTGGTTTCCATTTATCCTTGCAGATGCCTAACATCAACAAGAATTTAATCACTTGAAAATAAACTATGGCCCTCAAAATTCAAAGCTTCTCATAAAGTATTTACTGGTAGAGTGGTCATGCATGTTTAATTTCCCTCCTAAAGAGAAAAGCTAGAAACACCCATACTGAGATTGCCTTACAATTTCATTCAAACAGAAAAAATCCTAGACTATTCTGAATGAAAAAGAGTAAATAAACTCAAGGACAAGATTGAAGACGACACAAAGCTTTCATTCCAAACTGACGGCCTGTATATTGATATTCATTTGAAAAGATCTTACAAAAGTCTGATTCTCCATTAATCTTTGGAAAAGCACAGATAATATTTCTGCAGCGTTTTCTTAGAAAATTTTTGTGATCCCTTTCTCTCTAGTCCTGGTATCCATTTATAACAATATGGATGCACTAAGCTTCGGACTTCTCGAGGAAAGTTTTTTACAATTACTTCAAAAATTGAAGAAGTTACAATTTCAGTTATGCACTCTTTTCAGCTTCTTCAGCAGTCTGTTGGACGAGTTGTTCAGTTGCAACCTCTTCTGGCTCTTCAGGGACGCTCTCTAACTGCTCCGGATCTCGAGTGGAATATTTAACTCCCCACTCACTATACGTCTCCTTGGTCGGCCATACAAAATTAATCACATCACTTTTAACCTTAGTCAACCCTTTCCAAGAATTCCTCAGTTTGTTGACTTCTGAGTTAAGAAAACTGTAGTGTGATTTAATTCTTTCTATTTCCTGTATGGTTAGAACAAAGAATGAGGTGTCATCGAGATCAATGATTCCTTTGACCCTTGCTGACAACTTAGCATCTATCTCATTGAGCCATACCTGCTTGTCTTTCAGCTGGTCTGGATTGGCAAAAATTCCTGGAAGCAACTCAAAAACTTGATCAGTGTATTCCTTTTTGCACAAATTGACCTTCCTGTCCATATTGTCTACATCTGCAACTAATTGCATTAAAACTTTAGCAACATCAAAAGTAGCCTTTATAATGGGATTGGCCCTTGCTTCATCACAGGAAACACACATGAACTCCAAATCCTGCTCCCTAGGCCTCCATCTGTCAAAAATGGGTGTCAAGATGGCCTTATCTCTTCTCAACTCAGTCCATATCTCCATGACTTTTCCTACACTATTGTGAAGGAGTGAAGCATTTATAGTGTCTGCAAAACTGGAGACTGTGGCCTTGATCTTTTCTTCATACTTCCCTGTATAATAGGCCTGAGTTTGCTTAAGACTCTCCAATTCTTGGGGAGTTATCTCTATCATCTGAGAGCTGGAAGGTGCAGGAGATGGTGGGAGCTCAATAATGGGGCTAGTAGGTGGAGGTCTTGCAGGAGAAGAGGTGATCATTAATGTTGAAGACTCACCCTATTGACGTTGTCCTGCTAATTGGCTCTGCAATCTGGCAATAATACTCTCCTTGCCTCTTATTTCCTCCTTGGCACTATCATAAGCCTTCAAGACTGTTTCCAATTTGAGCTGGAGGGCCTCCTTTTCTTTAGCATCCTTCTCAGCTACTGCAACACTAAATTTGGCAGTCTCCAACACTGTGCTAGCAGCCTCTACTACCCCTGTACTCTCTACTCTCTTGACCATTAATCCACCAATGTGACTTGTCCCTGTGGTGTCTTTACCCTTCTTGTCCTCATTTCTCTTAAGGGACCACATGACTAGAGTAGCATTGTCTTTACTGAATGTAACCCCTTCCATGGGTTTGGTTTCTTTTCTCACTGCATCTAGCACTAGAGCATCAACAATATTCCATTCTGGTAGAATGAGCACTCCAACTTGTGCTACTAAATCTCTTCCCTGTTCAGGAGTGATGGTTTTGAATTCTTCCATCATCTCCTATTTTATTTCTTCCTCCACTGAGGCTAGATCTTTATCAGGTTGTTCTGCCTTTCTTGTTTCACATCTAGCATTATACTTATCTATATGTTGTTTCTAGATAAATTGCACGAATGCTTCAGATGTGACAAAACTATCATCCGCTAAAAAGGCACCAGTGGCCTTCTTTATCTCAGGATCCCACTCCTGGCCTTTGAGTTCAGTTGAAGTGATGTCCATTTGTGCTTCAATGGGCTCTTCTGGCATCCCTTCTTCCACCTCATCATATGTATACGCAATCTCCCCCAAGCTGCCCAACTGAGAGAGGTATTCAGTTGCTGCTTGTTCATCTTCAATGTGGAGAGGGGATTGGGATGGGGAATATAAGGGTGTATCTGATTGCACCTCCTTCCCCACCCTCTGCTTCTTTGGGCTATCTTGTATGTCAATGACTTCATGTGCTTTCCTCTTCCCTTTGGATGAAGAGGGTTCCCCTCTTGCAGACACCAACACACTGTAACCTGCTTTCTTATGCAGGGTGTAATCACCAGGAGGGATGGCTTTAGTAGGAGCTGATTTCCCCAAAATCATTCTTGCTTTCTCAGGGTTGTTTTTAATTACAACTTCCCTTTTCTCCTTTATTGTCTGCATCACATCCTTAAAACAAATAATCAAAAAATTTATCTTTTCTTCCAATGGGAAGAAGCTAGACAATGGGTCATAGCTAGCATCAAATTGATGCACAAAATCCAGGGCCTTCCTGTAAGCCACCCATTTTTCCTTCCTCAACTCCTGTTCATCTAAATCAAATTCATTCCTGATGAGGTCTTCAGGAAAGTGGAATTGATGGGGCCTACCTCTGCATGCTACTTTCTTCCGGAATACACCATTGTAGAAGTCCTTCGGATCAGCACATCTAGACACTGCAGTGGACAAATGGTAGGGTTTGAAGAAATCTTCAAAACTTTTCTAGCCTCCCTTGGTGATTACAAATTGGTGGGCTACTGTAGCTGTAGGGAAAATAGTCCCTTTACCTCTGCCGGTTAACTATGCCTCTTGCAAGTCACCAATTTGTCTGAGAATCTCAGCTATTCCCACTTTGAGGGGGACCTGGTATGGTAACAAAAATGGGGTGCCTCTAAAACCAAAGACTCTAAAAACTGTGGAAACTGGATACAAGTACATATCACCCCAGTTATGAACTATCTTGATACTCTCTGTGAATTCTTTTGGTCTTAAGAATTCCAGAAGAACCTTGGGGACTCTTGGATTGTCAGAGCAAAGGAGAGTCCTTATCTTGGATGCAAAATATTTATCAAACTTTAGAAAACTTGCATCCTCTCTATCCCATGACAATACAGTACTCCATAATTGTATCGGCATCTTTTCTTCCTCCTTTTCTTTTACCAGGTCCATTCCACTGGCGAAATAATCTCCACCTTTGAAGAGGAAGAGGTGCATCAATAGTGAATACCACCCAAATGGCCTATCCACCTTTCCATTCTTTATCCCTATCAATCCTCCATGGATAGAATTAGCAATATAGGAAGCATAATCAAATGTAATAGCAAGAGAAGGATTCAGAATTTGAACAATCATTAATAGATAATGATTTGGCATATTAGATTCAGCATCCTCTCCTAGAACTTGGCAAAGTGCCCAGTACATCCCTTTTGCCCTCAAGGTAAACATACTTAGTGAAAAAGGCTCTTGTGTATTGGGCCCTACAACTGCTAACCCTCCCACTTTTAGAAAAAGTTCTTTGAGAGGCCCATTCCTGAGATGAGTCCTCTGTGCCCTGTATACCTGAGCTAATTGTGTGAAGTTTATAGGTTCCAAGAAGTTGGTAAACTCACTAAGCCCGAACGCTGTTCTCAACTCTTCTGCATTTATCCCCATGAGGGTTTTTCCATTCACATCCCGGATACACCTAGTAACTGAATCATAATTCAATGCCATTTGGGTTAACAAATCTGTATCCATGAACACCCCTGGGACTACCAATCTCCCAACATCTAATTCCCAAATGCTATTTTGAGGAGCAGGAGAATTTCTCATTCCAAAACTGACTTTAAATAACCCCAACCCAGACAATCCCACCTGCGGGTCTCTTAACCAATTACCCTTGTCATATAATCCTTCTCCAATTTTCAGTCGGGGAGCCCTGGGTACTAACTCTTTGGCCTTGGACGCCTGGTTAGTTGACAGCGTCAACTGCTCTAAAAAGTCATCACATACACTTCTATCCAGATAATCAACTTTACCAGAAAATTCCCTTTTAGGAGCCATTTGCAATACAACCAGATGAATATCACTTCTGAAAACACTTCTATTATACGAGAACAATTTCACTTATTACAACACAAAAATGGCTGCAAAATAAGAAAAACCCTGATGCTTGCTTGAAGAAATTCGCTCTGCAACCAGTTCACCTTCTCTGTACTTGTAAAAGATAACTCTGCGTTTGCTTCCTCTGCAAAAATCCTTTTAAGAGGTATCCTTACTTGGTTGTTAGGAAATCAAATGCTTGTACTCTGGGCCTTAACTATAACATTGATTCCGCATGCTTCGGCCGTCCCTTCAAAAATCGAATTCATACAAGAATTCATATTTTAGCTCCAACGGGTTGCAGTCTTTCTGCAAGTGTCTCTCTGTGAATTTCATTTTGACGGCTTTGTCCTTAGTCTAAGTCCTGTCTTTTTATTGGCTGCATAATACCACGCGGCATCCGACCATTGGCTTAGAAAATCCTCTCACATTTTGTTTTGATACTGGCTGAATGTCGCTCTTTATACTGTGGTGGGCCCATGTTTTACCCTTTTTGCCATGTCATCATCGTGACACGTGGACGACTCTCATTAACTCTCGCTATTTCGCGACCTTAAAAAGTGAGCAGCTTACCCCTGCGAAATAGCGTGGACCGTTGGATCATCTTTCAAGTTGATCACCTTTTAATCCTTCGAAAAAGTCCTCAGGAATGGTGGGCCTGCTGTGTCGTCAGTGACATCTGGCATCTAGTCATCCACTATGCTGATTTGTCGTTCTGTCACTTGCCGGAAGAAGAACCATGGGGGCCCCACTTTAGTCTCGACAGGTCTATCTCAGAAATGGTGGGCCCACGGACACGCCATGGACACCTGGCTCCTCGTCATCTTCGGAGCCGACCTGTTAAATTTTCATTTGTCAAGCATACACTATAGGGACCCACAGCTTCCTTTTAGATCGCGTGTCATCAAGGCACGTGGACGGTCCAGGTTAACTTTCGCTATTTCGCAGCCTTAAAAAGTGAGCAGCTTACCCCTGCGAAATAGCGCGAGCCGTTAGATCCTATCTCAACTTGCTCAGCATTTAGACCCTGTTAGGAGCTTTCAGAAATGGTGGGCCCACGGACACGCCACGGACACCTGGCGCCCTGTCATCTTCGGAGCTGACCTGTCGACTTTTCATTCGCTGGAAGGAGCCACGGGGTCTCAATGAATTGTAAGAGCTGTCCCTGCCAGGTCACCTCCACCTGTGAGCTGACTCATCTTTGGGGCCCACTTTTGATCCTTAATCTTAACATGCTGATTGTGGCGACCTATGCCACGTGCTGCCCTCTAATATGCCAGAGAAGACCACGTAGGGGGGCCCTACCTTCTTTGACAGCCGCAACCTTTACTTTCTCCGCATGACACATGGACGGCTGATATTCGTCCTCGCTATTTTGCGGCCTTAAAAGGCGAGCACCTCACCCTTGCGAAATAGTGCCGACCATCGGATCTTTCCCCAAGTCGATCGGTGTTCACTGGGCCCGGCACTTTAGAAGGAAATAATAAAAGGCGAAATTTTTTCAAATAACCAACATAACCGCCTAGGTAAATAGCAAGGGGGGATACTTCTTACGACCCCGCGACCCATGACTTAAGTGAAATAAAGTAACGATGGAATAGAAACCAGGGGACCTAATACAAAAGATAAAGCCTAAAACTTAGAACAACCTTAAACCCTCAAGGTTTAGAATAAAGCTGAAGCATTTGGGGCCACACCCTACGAATATTTTCAAAGAACCATAGCCAATTATGGGGAAAGAACCCAATTTTAAAAATAGTGATAACAGAACCATCATCTATCAATGAGGCATGTGAAGATAAATTTTGGATTAGAGCTATGGAAGAAGAATTAGGACAAATTGAGAAAAAAAATAATTGGACATTAGTTCCCCGACCTAAAGATAAAAATGTAATTGGAACTAAATGGGTATTTAGAAACAAACTTAATGAAGATGGTAAGGTTGTCAAAAATAAAGCAAGACTAGTCTGTAAGGGATATTCTCAGAAAGATGGAGTTAATTACAATGAAACCTTTGCACCGGTAGCCAGAATTAAGGTAGTTAGATTATTCTTGGCTTTTGCAGCTCACAAGGACTACAAAGTTTATCAAATGGATATTAAATGTTCATTTTTGAATGGAGATCTTGAAGAAGAAGTATATATTGAACAACCTGATGGATTTTCTTTGACAGATGACAATGATATGGTTTGCGGGTTAAGAAAAGCTCTGTATGGATTGAAACAAGCCCCAAGAGCTTGGTATGCAAGGTTGGATAAGTATCTTTTGAAGATTGGTTTTACTAAAGGAAATGCAGATAGCAATTTATATTACAAAATAACTAATAATGACATCTTGATTACTGAAGTATTTGTTGATGATATAATCTTTGGAGGAGAAGATGGATTATGTAAGGAATTTTCTATTAAAATGCAGCAAGAATTTGAAATGTCTATGATTGGAGAAATAAAATTCTTTTTAGGTTTGCAGATTTCTCAGACTGATAAAGGTATATTTTTGAGTCAATCCAAGTACTTGAAAGAATTACTAAAGAAATTTGGCATGGAGAACTGTAAACCGGTAAGCAGACCTATGACTACAAATGAAAAATTATCTGAAAGGGATGAATCTACACCTATTAATCCAACTAGATACAAATCTATGATAGGAGGTTTACTGTATTTGACACAAACTAGGCCTGATATTATGAATGTTGCATGTATTGTTTCTAGATTTCAGAGTAATTCTAGGGAAAATCATTAATCAACAGTAAAAAGGATTTTCTGGTACCTATAAGGCACAACAAATCTTGGATTATGGTATCCTAAAGATGAAAATTTTGACCTATGTGCATACATAGATGCAAATTGGGTAGGAGATGTAGATGATAGAAAAAACACCACTGGAGGAGCATTCTTTCTTGGAAATGTTGGCATATGGACACTCCAATGAGACATTGTATGTAATTGAAGGTTTTGTCATTGATGGCAACCTTGCAATCCTATGGCACCAGCAAGACATCATACCGGCAAAGTATTACATAGGCAAGATAGTGCACTGACATCAACAGATCACTTAGGACATCGGCATCGGCACATAAGAAAAGATGTATACCGGCACAGAGGCCGATAGGATTTTTGTTATGTAATATTTTGTTTATTATTGTAAGCCAACTTGGAAAATTGTAAAATGACTCTTATATATAAAGGAGATCATTGTAGACATTTGAAAGAGAGATGGTAGAAGCAAAAGGAAATTATTAGGTAGACCTAATGTGCGAAATATAGGTCAAGGGTATATGTAAAGAACATAGTAGGAACCGGTACTGAATCTGGCATTGAAGATGCTATTGTAAAGTAGTACAAGTCATTGGATTAGTATAATCCTTATTGTAAGTCAATGTGACTTCTCATTGAGCAGTGAGCTCTACGCAGTTGGCTTTCCTACATGTGCAGGCCCCTATTGTAAGTAATATTCTCTTATTGGCTAGTAAGTGAATATTGTGGGTCACAAATCCCACTGAGGTTTTTCCCACACTGGGTTTCCTCATTAAACATCTTGTGTTATGGTGTACTTTTCATGTTGATATTCTTGATTCTATTTATTGCATTATTTCTTGTATACCGGTACACTATTATATTATGTTCTGCATCTTTTAACTTAAGAAATTCTTATTACCGGTTAGATACTGATTCACTCCCCTTTCTCAGTATCTATGGGACCCCTAACAATTGGTATCAGAGCCTGGTCCTCTATTTTCAGAGCCTGGTCCTCTATTGGTAAAGATGGAAAATCTGATGAAGCAACTTGAAGGAGGTCTTACAGACTATGATGTAGAGAAATTGAAAAATATCAAATTGGAAGATGATTTAAGGGCTGCTCAGGATATCATTCAGGCACTTCAAGAAAATTTTATTGTTGCAAGAAATAAGAGAAGAGAACTTTGTGAAAAACTACAAAATGAGAATGATGAGAAGGAATCACTCAATGATATGATAAGCAAGTTGAAACAAGAGATCATGACAATGAAAAATGAAATGCAGGATATGACTATGAGATTTTGCAAAGAGATTGAGGACAGGAAGAAGAATGATGAAGAATTGACCAGAAGACTAATTGATGCAGCAAATGAGAACACAAGACTTAGCTATGAAAATGACATGTTGAAGACAAATCTGATGCATACTCAGAATGACTCAAATGAACTAATGAGACAAGAAGAAATCTTGGAAAGGGAACTGGAAACTGCAAATCAACACAAAGAAAAATTCAAGAAAATCTCAGAGGAACTTGGTAACTTGTTGAAGAATAAAAAACCTAAAGGTGACACTTCTGGAATTGGCTTTGAAGTTGGTGAAAGCTCTGGTACTGCAAATACTCAGCATCATAGCAAACCGGTAAGACAACCTAATGCTTATAAATTCAATGGAAAATGCTTTAACTGTAATAAGTATAGTCATAGAGCAAATGAATGTAGATCTAGGAATTATCAGAATATCAATACACCCACCGGTCAATGTTCAAAATGCAACAAAGTTGGTCACAACTCTGAAAACTGCAGAATGAATGTGAGATGTTATGTTTGTGGAAGATTTGGACATTTATCTAATCAATGCAGAACACAAACTGACATAGGTTATGGGAAAGCTATTCAGAAGAATATTGTAACTTGTTATGCATGTAACAAGATTGGGTATATTGCTAAATTTTGTAGAAGTAAAGGAACATCGGTAGACAACAAAAGTGCTAGCTTGAAAGGTAAAGAAAAAGTTGAAGAGGTTAAGCAAGAATTCTCAAACCAATGGATTAGAAAAGGTGATCTAAATATTGGGAATACTTCTCCACTAGTAGAACCAACCAATGCTTCATCGATAGGACAGAGTGATGCGTCATCAGCAGGATATACCGGTGCTCCACTAGCAGGAAGTTCTTCATCTAATTGAAGAAAATTTCCTTGAGGGTTTGGCAATCAAATGACACGTGCTAATTATTCCCTCGGTTAGAGATAATAACTTGAAAATTACTTATTACTGGCAGACAATGTTAAGTAAATACTTAACTGGCATGCAATAAATGTGGTAGATGGAAAAAAGACATTATAAAAATAAGGTTTTGGCTCCATTTCATTTCACCATGATTTCAAATTTTCAGAGAGCGCGAAGATTACGAGCTAAGGCATTTTGAGCAAGAAGCAAGCACACTCCAAGGTAGAAAAAGGTATTTAATCATGGCATCCACCTCTGCAATTGAATACATAGCAAACCCTACTGTTGTTGAAGTAATTAAAAGACCTAGGCTCGTATTTCAGTTAGTTCCCCAGATAGCAAAGAAGGATGAAACCTTAGGTGCTTTTTCTCAAATCCCTAAAGGAGTTGTATATGTTGAAGACCCTAGAATGTACATCCACTGTAACATTAAAGAATTAGGAGATGAGGAAATCAAAACCATGTATAAAACTGTGATATGTGATGATACCGGAAATGTTAAAGAAGAACACAAGGTTATTGAAACCCTAGGATTTACAGAAATCCTTAGCATTCCTGAATTTCCTAAGGATGTGATTAGGATAGTTTTAAGTAGAGTTCTTGGAGAATTTTTCTAGTTAGATGCAATCCATAAGATCACCAAGGAAGCTGTGAAAGCTGTCACAGGGTTATCAACCACCGGTAAGAGACCAGATAAAACCAAGAAGGTTCCAAATGACCTAGTTACAAAACTAACTAGTGTAACATTCGATAAGAGATCTCTAAGAGTTAATGATGTAAAAGATATCAATGTGAGATTCATAAGTATGATATTAGGTTATAAGGCCACTCATGCTAATAGACTTAACTCAGTTTCAAGTTTATGCATTAAGAGTGCCTATGATATGGTAACAGACAATGCAAAAATTGACATCTATGAATGGTTAAAGGATGAACTAATTGACAACCTTGGAAAAATCAAGAAGGACAAGAAAGGAACTTTCAGATTTGGAAATTTGTTAGTATGCCTAATGCTACACATTACAAAACAGGTTCCCGGTATAGGTTATAAATAACTTGGATATGACATACCGGTAGGAAAATGATTGACTGAACTGTTCAATGCCATGGGTGAGAACAAGGAGAAAAACATTCATGACTTTTTCCAAGCATTAAAAACCAAAATGAAGAAAAGAATAAGATTATCTCAGAAAATAGTAGACAAATACAAAGATGATATATGCTTTGTTATTAAGAAAGATGAAATTTGGATGGAAGCAGTCATCCCAAGAACAATTTGGGTAACTGAGATGGGCTATGAGATAGATGATCACATAGTTGAAACTTATGCCAAAGCACTTCTGGAACCCCCCAATGAACCTAAAGAAGAAGTATTTGGTAGTGCTGAGACTATAGAAAGCCAAATACAATCAAAGAAAAGAGTAAAGAAGGTTGAGGCGTTTGTGAGGAAAGGATCCAGGCAAGAAAAATCCATTAAGGAAGATGTATTGAAGAAAACCGGCATAACAAAGGATGAGTTGGTAGCTCCACAACCTAAAACTCATCTATCACCGATAGGTACTTCTTTGGAAGGTGACATGCCAGCAACTTTTAAAAGAGTTGTTAGAAAAAGAGATCCTTCACCGACAACCACTCCTTCACCTAACAAGAAAAAAGCAACAAGTAGTGAGATCTCCAGTCACACCCAAGAAAAAGCTGACACCAAAGAAAAAGAAAAGGACAAAGAGTGACTTGGCACCTCTTGATATATTGTTAAATGAAATCATAGAGGAAGGAAAACTGAAAAACATAGAGAAAAGTTATGACACTCTATCCGTTGATGAGAAAGAGCAAGTTGAGAATAGTGTTATACTGCATATGGACATGTACAACAAATTTTTGATGGAAGTAGCAAATGAAATTCCTGATGATTTATTCAAAGACTTGAGGCCAGAAGGCAAGCAGTGATAGAATTAGATAAGAAAATAAAAATAAAGAAGCTACTTGTTGTATATCCGATAAACTCTCCCAAGAAAATTGATGATTTGATTGCTCAAGCAAACCGTTCATTATTCTGTACTACACACAGGTATATTTCACTAATGGTAGGAAGAGTTACTGAAGTAACAAAGGAAACAGAAGATGGATGGGATATATTTCTGGTTGACAAAGAAAAACAAGAAGAATACATGAACCCTAGACCTATAAAGGTATATCAGAAGGATAGGGACAAGGGGAAAGGCAAAGTTAAAGACAACCTACCCCCACCGATGAAAATTACAACTACTGAAGACAAACCAGCAACAAAAAGTATGGATGTAGAGGATAAAAATCCCAATTCTGAAGTTCTATATACTGTAAATGTTGATACCCAAAAGATCAACATAATAGTAGATACAGATACAATTGACAAGTTAGATATGGCTAATGAGCCTCCGGTAGTAGGGAAAATAGAGAAACTGGTAGAGGATATAGAGAAAAAGGCAAAAACTAAGGCACAGACAAAAACAACTCAACATATAGAGAAACCAACAGAGCTAAAGGCTCCGGAACAGGTACACAAGGAAACCGTTCCACTGGTAACTAGTGAAGTAGGAAAACCAGTGCTAAAAGAAATGCAGACACAAACTGACCTACCAGAGGTCAATAAAAGCATGGTTTCTTCCACCGGTACTCAGATTATTGGATCATCATCAACATTCAAGTCAACAAATGTGACTGAGGTATTACTTGATTATATCAAGAAAATAACTGACTATAGCTCATAGGATTATAAGGCAATTGATGATTCTATACCAATTTTGAAGGTAATAGCTCCCAACTATAACATAGATAATAAAGATTCTTTAGGACAATTGGATACATTGTGTAAATATATTTCTGAAAACATTGAGAAAATAAAGGAAGAATCAGTAAAGGATATGGTAGAGATTGAGAGACAGAAATTCTTTGATGAGGAAATAAAGAAGTGTAACAGAGATTTTGACACACTTCTACCAGAACTATGTAGTTTTTGAAAGAATACAAAAATTTGTATAAAGATACATGTAAAACAAACTTTTTGACTGTAGATATTGACAAGAAAATAAGCAAGACACGGGATGAGATAAATAAGCTTGCAGACAATTTTGTCAACTCACCTGAGTCATTATCAGTTTTTGAAGAGAATATAGCAAATTTTGAGGAAGAACTACTCAAATTGGAAAGAGAGAAAGAGAGAATAATAAACAAGGCAAAACATTTGAGATCTAAACTGAGTCCAAGATTGGAGTATTTAGCATCTCTGCAGAAGGAAATTTTAGAGGCATTAACACATGGAAGCAAAACACTAACAGAGCATTTGCAGCATCTCACTGGTACAGTAAAGAGAATGGAGACAACAATAAAAGACAGTAAGAAGTTTATGGATAGTATAAACTTAATTTTGGGAGACCTTTTTCAGATAATAACCACCCAGCTACAAGGTTGAGGATATGGATAGCTGAACCTACAAACTCTATTGACATCTTGACAACCTTTGTCATTGATGCCAAAGGGGTAGTAGTGGGATGAGAAATTTCAAAACACAGGAATCATATGCTCAGGGGGAGCTCTCACATTTTTGGTAACATTTTTTGACTACACATTTTCGATACTTTTTGAAATTTCTCATGAGTGTTGCCATCAATGCCAAAGGGGGAGATTGTTGGCATATGGACACTCCAATGAGACATTGTATGTGATTGATGGTTTTGTCATTGATGGTAACCTTGCAATCCTATGGCACCAGTAGGACATCATACCGATAAAGCATTACACAGGCAAGACAGTGCACTGGCATCAACAGATCACTCAGGACACCAACACTGGCATAGAAGAAAAGGTGTATACTGGCACAGAGGCCGACATGATTTTTGTTATGTAATATTTTGTTTATTATTGTAAGCCGACTTGGAAAATTGTAAAATGACTCTTATATATAAAGGAGATCATTGTAGACATTTGAAAGAGAGATGGTAGAAGCAAAAAGGAAAATATTAGGCAGACCTAATGTGCGAAATATAGGTCAAGGGTATATGTAAAGAATAGAGCAGGAACTGGTACTAAATCTAGCATTGAAGATGCTATTGTAAAGTAGTACAAGTCATTGGATTAGTATAATCCTTATTGTAAGTCAGTGTGACTTCTCATTGAGCAGTGAGCTCTAGGCAGTTGGCCTTCCTGCATGTGCAGGCCCCTATTGTAAGTAATATTCTCTTATTGGCCAGTGAGTAAATATTGTGGGTCACAAATCCCACTGAGGTTTTTCCCACACCGGGTTTCCTCGTTAAACATCTTGTGTTATGGTGTACTTTTCATGTGGATATTCTTGATTCTGTTTATTGCATTATTTCTTGTATACCAGTACACTGTTATATTATGTTCTACATGTTTTAACTAAAGGAATTCTTATTACTGGTTAGATACTGATTCACCCCCCCTTTTAGTATCTGTGGGACCCCTAACAAGAAAGAGATTAGTTTCTTGGTTGAGTAAGAAATAGAGTTGTACATCTTTATCAACAACAGGATCAGAATATGTTGTAGCAACAACTAACTGTACACAGGTATTATAGCTTAAGAAAATGTTGAAAGACATAAAGGTAAAATGCAAGGAACCCATTACTATATACTGTGATAACACTGCATCAATTGATATATCTAAGAATCTGATATTACATTCTAAAACAAAACATGTTTCTATCAAACTAAATTTTTAAAGGGAAAAAGTTGAAGAAAAGGAGATAAAACTAGTTTATGTGAATACTAAAGAATAGCTTGCAGATATTTTCACAAAACCTTTGCGTAAGGAGACTTTTGGATATCTCAGAGGTCAGCTTGGAGTCATACCACCACCTATAGAGACTTAGACAGTTGATGATTGTCATCAATCGGTAGATTTAAAAAGATAAATCTTTATCCCGGTATTTCATGAGGAAGCTACTTCTCAGAGGGAGTAGTTGGTATTTTGTATGAACTTGACTTTTGTAACTTTGGCATTTGATGTCAAAGGGGGAGAGATATCTATGGAAAAACACATTGGTATTGAAAATAAATCTTTGGATAAACACATGTTGCTCCCAGGGGGAGAAATGGAGATTGTTCATTTTTGGTATTTGGCATTTCTGTTTTGGCACTTTGATGATTTTTCCGTCTTGTGTTGCCATCAATGCCAAAGGGGGAGATTGTTGGTATTTTGGTATGGTTTTGTCATTGATGTCAACACCTACTGAATACAAGCACTTTGAAGATCCAGCAACATTCATCGTCAAACAAGTAAACTATGCAACAGTTACTGGTATATGGTTCACGGACAGGATATATTGTTCACTGGTACCTAGAATGATATGGAAGACACTTGGTAATGTTGAAGACATTGTGTGGACACTTTGTTTTGAAGAATTAATCATTGGTATATTCATATTTGCATATTTTCTTTTATCGGCAAATAGGTCCAGGTTATCTAGGGTTACACTGACAAGTTTATCTTTTCCAGATCAGCATGGCATGCTATGGAGATGATTTATTATTGTTGTAAATGCATTTAGCCGACATGTTTAATCGGTTATTGCATCGGATATTATATTGTATGAAATTTTTTTTATTGTAATATCTTGTAGAGCCGACCTACTAAAATTGGTCTTAGGGTATGGTATAAATGTAAGATCTTATTTGTAAGATCAAATGTGGAATGCAAAAAAGAATTGAGTGAAGGTATATGTGAGATCAAGCAGGGATATACATGAAGACACATTTGAAGGTGAAGTTAGGTTTTTGTAGAAGCATATCAGCATTACACCAGTACTGAATCCAGCATATGAAGATGCTATTTTGTGCAGTACATTCTCATTGGATTTAACCATCCAACTATAGTTAGTGTGACTCCCATTTTGTGATTGAGCAGTGAGCTCTAGGCTATTGGCCTTTCTGTATGTGCAGACCCCATTTATGTACACTTACTATCTGCAATAGTATCATCTGATTGTGGGTAAGGTTTCCCACTGTGGTTTTCCCCCTTACAAGGTTTGCACATACAAATATTGGTGTTATGTGTTGTGGATGACTTTATGTTTATGTTTCATGCATTAATCCTTACTGGTATAGCAATTTACTGTTAACACTATCTACTGGCATACTTAACTGGTTTACCGGTATTAAGCATTAAGTTGGTTAATTAGTTTTTGATTTGAATTTATTAGACAACTGATTCACCCTCCCCCCCCTCTCAGTTGTCTCTGAGACCTAACAACTAGGGTAAAGACTTACTCAAAGGATTGGATAAGGGGTATGGAAGGATGAAAAGGAGGTATTGGATAATGGACCACATGTTGAAAGTTTGGTGCATGATAAAATGGAAATGTTTGCGAGATCACCATTGGCACACATCTTGAGGGATGGTGGATTGATGGAGGAAAAGTGGATCTCAGATTTTGAGATTTGGATGGAAGAACAACTAGGTATTTTGGGACAGAGGATCCAAAATAGATGAAAGAGGTGATGGAGAAATGGATTTGGAAGGTTTGAATGGAGGAACAACAATGTTGGCCATGGATTTAGATTTTTCTTTAGATAGTTGTGCTTCAAGGAGACGCTTAGGGATCCACATGGTTTTTGATTTTTCATGCTTTTGTAGTTTCTTGGAATGCATTGCTTCTAAGTGCCTTAGGAACCCATATAGCTTTTAACTTTTCTTTCTTTTTCTCGGTGAACCTTTGCATCCTTCTAGATGGATGGAAGGTATGTGAAATTGTACGCCTTTGTTGATATTGCACAAGGGATGGACGAATATAGGGTCCTAAAATGGATGGAAGAGGTGAAGGGGAAGGCATGTACTTGGATTTTGGTTTAGTAGGGATACCACCATCTTGAAGAATGTCCCTGAGGCCATAACCCTTAATATTTGTTTTAAAATGGAAGGATTCTTGCTTGTGAAGGTCTACCCCTTTGTGTTTATAAACATTTTGACTCATAGGATCATGAGAGAGATTTATAGGAATGATGGATCCTTGAGGTGAACATGGAGGATTATGACAAGGATATGAAGGTATACTTTGATCTTGACATGGAAGAGGGCCATCGGATAGAGTATTCATCTCTTCATTTTGAATAGGATCGTTTGAAAAGGTGGAATAGGCATCATGATCTTTCTTAGGAAGGATGCTTTTCTCTTGAGATGGAAGGGGATCATCTTGGATGAAATGGAAAGGTATAATGGGATCCTCATGGGATTCTAGTGAGGTAGGATCTTTTTCAACCATTGGATGGGATGGCCCTTGAGATAGCCCTTGAGGGTCAACATGAAAAATTTCATCATTAGGCTCATTATTCGAGGGATATGATATGAATTGTTGTTGAGAAGCCTTAGGAGATAGTGGCATCATGGAAGAGATGGAGGATAAATGTGGGCCATTGCCAGACACATGTTCATCATTTTGATCATGCTTGGTAATGACATCTAGTTTCTCTCTAGGTAAATTAATAAGATCGTCGATTTCAATAACACCATCATCAAGGAGGCCTTGAATATTATGTTTTAATTCCATACACATTGAATTATTATGTTTGTTATGCCTATGGTATGCATAAAATTTACTCAAAATTTCACATCCCTATGTGGTCTTTTTAGGCAATATGATAAGATTGTTCTTAAAAAGCTCTTCCAAAGATAACTCAATAGATTGCCCCAAAGGTGTAAATTGTCTATATAGGGAGTAGATGTCTTTTTGTCTTGGTGAAGGTGTCTTGTGATCTTGTATGAGATTTAAATTTTGATTTTTAATTAGTTTATGTTCCATCTTATGTAATTGTGTTAGCATTTCTTGAAGTCTAGTGTTCTTAATATCATGAATTTTTATCTCAAGAGGGGTCATTGAATATTCTCATTGGGCTTCAATGTCAAATATTTCTTTCTTGAGATCTTGAATTTGTTGAGCCTAGGTAGCCAAGGGATTTTTACTTTTGTTAGAATTTTTAGAAGATCTTCTGGTTTGAATAGGCATTTATAACTGACGTTACTAAGAGCTAGATGTGTTGCAGAATTCAAGATCAAATTTGGAGCTAGTTGTTCATTTAACGTATTGATTAAGAGAAGAAACTAAGATTTAGTCTAGTTTTAGGAAAGATCTATCTTGTGTAAGATGTGATCTAAGTATTAGGATTCCCAATGATACTGAGAGAGGGGGTGATGGGGAGATTGCTAGAGAAGTACTCCACAAGGTGAATTAGGTCTAATGGTTCAATTGGTTTCCAAAAGACCTGTTTGAGACTGTTTTATATGTTTACAAAATCAATTTGAGGTTATAATGCTAAGCATCTCATGCATCTCATACAAAATCAATTTTTGAGCCTTAAGGAAGAATATTAGTCAAGTTAGACAACTTGCCTAATAAGTTCTCAAATTTCCCTTCCAAACACAACTCTGGCACAAAAATGATCATATATACACTATATACATGCATACCAACTTGACCAAGTTCATTTGGTGAGAGCCCAGGCCTGGACTAGTCACATTGTCGTATTTTGAAACCCCAAACCCTTGGCAGGGCAGTGAACACACCAAAATGAAAGAATTTTGTTTAACAAACTTGCAAATGGAAAACCAATACAATGATCACTTGAAGAGAATTAGGAAACAATTATGAGAACTCCCTAAAAGGTACAGTATGGACTAGATGTGCTACATTATGAACTGCTACTCTAAAAGAGAGGAAAACATAGTAAAAGCTAGAATTTAATCTTTTTTTTATTAGAATCCTTAGTCAATATGATCACCAACATTTTTCAAGGAAAAGGGAGGCCTTTTATAGTCTTTCAAGTTAGTTATCAAGCCCAGTATGGACATAGGGCACATTGGGCTTGCCTTTTCACAAAAAGTCCAATATGACAACTTTTCAAGCCCAAATGACAACATTTTGTTTTTTTGCTCCAAGAGACATTTTTGACAACCTAACCTCATAAACTTATATAAACACATAATAAATTCTTAAAAACACTTAGCAAACATTTTGCAATACTTTGGAAAGCATTGCTAGACCTTTTAGGCAATTTTACATATTTTTGCCCTTTTTGGCCTAGAAACCCAAAATTGTCAACTCAAATCCTGAAAGATAAAACTTGATCTCTTGAGCAAAAAATGAGATCAAAACCACTTGAAAAGACACAACAACCTAAAAAAACAACATAAAGTGAACACAAGACATTACAAACATGAAAGCATTAAATACTCAAAAAGGAGAGTTTTTACTCAACTAGGTGCTCCTGCACTATACTCCCCCAAAGACAAAGAAGTCATGTGACTCCTTGAGGTAGAAAAGAAGAAGGTATTCCAGCTTTTTGAAAGTCAAATTTAGGTATCCATGTGGCCTCTGAGATAGGATTATCCTTCCATTTGAGTAGGTGCTCCATATAGGTGTGATTCCTTGTCTTCTTGAGAAACCTGGAGTTTAGAACCTATTCTACTTGAAGAATAGAGAGAGGAGGTAAAGAAAGATCAGAAAGGGATTGTGTAATATCTGAAACTCCTTGAATCTCCTCAGGTGGCTTCCCCTTGAAAGCAATCAAATCTACAACATAAAAAATGGGAGACAAAGAAATATTAGTAGGCAAATCAACTTTGTAAGCATTAGACCCATACTTAGCCAAGATTTTGCAAGGGCCTATTCTGCTCATTTGAAGTTTGCTTGGAACTCCTTTTTATAGCCTTGCCTTGTTCAAATGAATCATCAAATAATCTCCTACAGAAAACTTAACATCTCTCTTTGTAGCATCCACTCTTGCCTTGACTTTTTGGGAGGTATTCTGAAGAGCCTTTCTCACTTACTCATGAACCTCCTTCATGGATTGAGCCATGTCATCTATTTTCCCACTCTTAGGCTTAAAGTTAGTTATATCTCTCAACTCCATTACACCCCTTGGATGCATACCATGAACAACTTCAAAAGGGCTTTTACTTGTAGATCGGTTGACACTATCATTGTAGGCATATTCTGCTTGATGAATGAGCTAATCCCAACTTTGTCCATATTCCTTTGTCAAACACCTAAGCAAGTTTCCAAAGGACCTATTCACAACCTCAGTTTGGCCATCAATTTGTGGATGATAAGTGCATATGGTGAAAATGGATAACAATAATAACGATATTGAAAGGCTAAATGAATTCAACCAGAAAAACCCTAGCCTAACAACAACAAATATCCACCATAACATATGAAGATTACCTAAAACAATGCAAATCAAATGAAATCACAAAGATTATACCATCACATGTCCAATAGGGTTTTGATCTCCATTCTTCCTATCTCCATTGATCTTGCTTGATATATTTGCTCTCAGATTTTATGTGTGCACAAGAGCTCAACAAAGAATGGAATGTGGTTGCAAGTAGGATCGCAGTGTAGTCAATTGCATAAAAATGATTAGAATGATTGGTTAGGGTTTGATAATGAAGGAAGCATCTCCTTATATAGAAGACACAATAAGAAATGGAGGGATAAGATTGAGAGGTGTTAAAGGAGGTCGGCTATGATTAGAGGGTAGGTAAAAGAAATAATAAAATAATGAAAGGGGTAGGTAGTGTAGGAATTAAGAGATGAATGACATGTGTCATGGGTAGAAAGAGCTAATGAATTAATTAAATAAATAAAGATTTATATAATTAATAGAAGAAGTGGGATCAATTAAATAAATAAGATATTTATTTAATTTAGGAAAAGGATAATTTAAATAAATAAATGTATTTATTTAAATGAGAAATAAGGCTAGAAGAGGATAAATGAATTAATTAAATAAATAAAGATTTATTTAATTAATAGAGAATTAAGCTTAGGTAATTAAATAAATAAAATATTTATTTAATTAGACATGACAATTTTGGGTGTCTACATTTTGCCCCTCTTTGAGACAATGTGGCTTGTCACGTTGTTTCAAAGAAGATAATATGAACTGATACAGAGTTGCCCCAAGATGGGAATGATATGCCCCCTTGAGAGATTGGATGAAAAAAATGTTTGCAAAGATCGCAGACAATCTCTCGATAAGAAAGAGAGGCTATAATGGACTGACCGGATAAAGTGACAAAGTCACGAGATAAAGAAGATTGACTCGGGAGACGAGGGCTAGGGGTAGTCTATAAGATAGACCACGGGGGAAATACATTTTCATTGTCATCTACACATCCATGAGAGTAGAGTGCAGAGTGAAAAGAGCAGCAACAGTCAGTAGCGATGGCCTTCGTTCATAGATTCGACCACGTTCGCCAAATCCAGAGGCCAGCAGAGGCAGGAGAGCCGGTAAGTACCACCAAACCTCCTCGTACTTTGACGCATTTATTATTGTCATTAATGCATTCTAGGTAGAGAAATAAATGCACTTAGAATAGG
Source organism: Cryptomeria japonica (assembly GCF_030272615.1). Classification (NCBI taxonomy): domain Eukaryota; kingdom Viridiplantae; phylum Streptophyta; class Pinopsida; order Cupressales; family Cupressaceae; genus Cryptomeria; species Cryptomeria japonica. The sequence continues at coordinate 448,451,778 of NC_081413.1, read as the reverse complement.
GTCCCAAAAAATGTCCAAAAATGTTCAGGCGCATCTGCATTGGTGCCAGGCACGTCTATGCTCGCGAGGCGCATCTGTGTTTGTGCCAGGCGCGTCTGTGTTTGAAACCATGTCTGTGTCAAATGCGGCCATGCTTGTGATGTTTAGGTGCATCTGTGCCAAGAAGGCATGTCTATGTCGCCCAGGTGCATCTATGTAGAGCATAGGTACGTCTGTGTTTTCCAGGTGCGTCTGTACAGTCTTTAAGCACGTTTATGTCAGATAAGCACGTTTGTGTTTTAAAAAAAGTGAATTTTTGTCTTCTAGGTCAAATCGGCAGTTCTGTGATGAACATACGCTCTCGATTGGATAAGTTGCTAAGAGGATACACTCAAGCAGGTCCTCTAGGAAAGACTAGAATAGATCAAGGCACTTTGTGATGAACAGGGAGTACCAAGATAGGAGCAGCACTTTGTGATGAATAGGGAGTGCAAATGTGAGCAACACTTTGTGATGAATAGGGAGTGCCACACACGTAGTACTTTGTGATGAATAGGGAGTACTACTAGGATAGAAGAAACACTTTGTGATGAATAGTGAGTGTCACTAGGATAGATAGCCATATGCATTTAGATAAAAAGTAGCATTTTGTGATAAATAGGGAATGCCACTATGACTGACATGATCGATTTGCTTGACTGTAGGAGTATTTGCCTATGTTAACGGGAGATATTCCCATCCACTCAGAGGTTGTGACCTGAGCTGACATTTGAGGACCAAGCTGCGATCGAGGCTATGGGTCTGAGACATGTGTTGTATGTGCTTGATTTTCAGGTGAACATGGGACTATTGACTGCACTGGTGGAGAGATGGCACTCCGAGACATGTACTTTTCATTTACCAATGGGTGAGATGAGAGTCACCCTTGAGGATGTATACAGGATCCTGTGGATACCGATATATGGGGATTTGATCCCATAAAATTGAGATGGAGATAGGGAGGCCCTGAGACGAGTGTTTCAGGACCCAAGACTAGAGATGAGGGTTGGACATGTGGCATGGGATACGATGACAACTACAGGGCTAGCACTACCAGCAGTGGTAGGAGGAGCGATTAGTGGGTTCCTGTGTCTGAATAGAGCGACATGGGGGTTGGCTGTGGGTTGGGGAGGAGCACTGGAGACATTGGTGACACAGCACACCAGATATGCCTGGGGACTGTGTGTACTGGCACACCTGTACTATGAGCTGCATCAGTTTGTATACCACGGATTAGTGGGATTAGGCTACGGGGTGACATTGCTGCAGGTGTGGGCTTATGAGCATCTTCCAGTGATGAGGCCGATACACTTTAGAGGCAGGGGTCATGGACGTAGTTTTGTGCACCTATATGACATGATCACGCACAGCCACGGATTGGCAGGTTAGAGCACTGGCGGTGGGTGATAGATGACATCGATATGGTCATATGGAGGCCATACCTAAGATGCGAGCAATGGGAGGATGATACAGTTGAGCTTCTTTACACCTTCCAGAGAAGGTATCTAATTGGGTAGACGCCCTATGTGCTGGAGAGGCAGCTAGTGGACAGGGTTGGCAAGCAGTTTGGCAGGATCCAGAGGATGCCATGGGGCTCAGGCATGTATGCACAGACTGTGAGAGATCAGGCGTAGTTTGGGCCCCTATTATCATATGATCAGGCTATTACGTAGCTAGTAGAGATGATGCCCCTACCCTGGGACATGTGGCTAGAGATTGAGGATGCTGGCATGGATGCCGAGTACACAACATACTGGGTGAAGCATCCATTCCCATGCTTGATGGATCCGGGAGAGCCATTAGATGGAGACAGTGGTGGGGATGATGTTGATGGTGGAGGTGATGGGGGCAGAGGCCAACGGAGGAGGAGGGGAGTAGTTGGAGAGAGGAGGGTTGCACCATGGAGGGAGGGTGGAGAGGAAAGGCAGGCTCGGGTGTTGAGGGGTCGCGGTGGATTGTCGCTAAAGGTGCCAGTAGCATAGGGTCCCAGATAGGTATAGGTACAGGGACAGGGACAGATACAGGGACAGGTACCAGTACAGGCACCCGTACAGGTACAGGGGCAGGCACTCATATAGGGGGAGCCATAGGCAGAGCTAGAGGGGGCTGATGCAAAGGAGGATGAGCTAATAGAGCTGAGGGAGATCTGCTAGGGATAGGCATATGAGATCTAGGAGTTGGAGAGGGAGAGGGATAGGCTCAGGAGGAGGCTCAGAGATACTAAGCAGGAGCGGGATCAGGCTATTCAGCATTATACAGAGGCTGAGACAACACTGAGGGTTGGGAGACAGGCAGCAGAGGACACAGGGGCAGGATATGCTTATGTCCTACGGCCAGGGGAGGAGATTGCCTACTAGTGGGATCTCTATTATGGTGTAGTGCCAGCGGATCAGCGGGCGAGGAGCTTCCATAGACCGTTGCGTACAGCGATAGCTACGGGAGGGAGCCGGAGGAGACAGGCATCGAGTGGTGGGGTTATGGGTCCTCCACCACCACCAGATAGAGGGGATAGGAGGGATGATCCTGGGGTGGGTCTTTCAGGGGCTCAGATTCCATCGAGGCTAGGCAGCTCCGAGGGAGGGAGTTCATCATAGCCATAGAGGGCTCCCTATGTATCAGTATTGTACCATTTTTGTATGATGATGTAGACACCTATGGGTGCTTTGTAGCCATATGATTTTGACATCATTGTATCATGACACTTTATGATTATATATATGAGACAATTCATCTTTGCGGCAGCTATATGCATGTGTACCTATATGATGAGATATTCTTATGTGATGTTTGTTTTATGTTATTGATGCAAATATTTATATGATGTAATGCAGTATTTTTGTTCTTTTATGTTTTATATGTGTATGCATGATGCAAATGTGAATGTATGAAGTGCAGATGAATATGATAATGCAAATAACTATTGACATGATGAGAATATAAATGTGCTAACAGGTGTTGTGTGCAGGATGTGATATCTATATGTATGTATGAAATGCTTATATGTGGTAATGCAGGTGCAACTACATGAAATGCAACTATTTTTGGTGTGTCATTATACTCAGTCATGTGATAGCAGGCTACGCGGATTCGAGAAGAACGATGGAAGTCAATCAAGAACAGGGGATGGAAGACAGAAGATATGAAAAAGAGCTTCTTGTGCATTATCATCATTGAGCTTTATTATGGAAAAATAGGTTCTGACAATCGAGGCATATATTCGACCCAAAAAGTCATTGTACCTATTTGCATGGAGATAAGATAGTCACAAACAAGGAATGCCCCAGTTCACACTAGACTCCTAGTGTCCTCATATCCTTGGACAAGTCATAGCATTATTAAAAGACAATCCATAGACAGCAAATAAAAATAGGTGACGATACCCCATCCTCGCGTTTCTAGTCAGACATCCTGGAGATAGAATCTCTAGTCAGAGACATCCTAGAAAAGCTAAAAGACATGTCACCAAAAGATAAAATCAAAAGAAAACCAAGACTCGACACCAACATCCACTGTAGTCCTCAAGTTTAGTGTCTCTTATCACTTATATAAGTCTTATTTGATTGTGGTCACAATGTTTACTTTCACAGAAAGGATAGATAGCACTGAACCATATGTTGTCTGAGTCTGTTGAAAGATTTGATTTGTTGAAGCCCATTGTTGCTGCTGTCTCATCTGAAACTAACTGAATCCATGAAACTGATACTTTATTGTGAAGAAGACAGAACTTTATTGTGGATTGGCGATGCAAATGTTTCTTTATTTCAGATTGTGCGTGGATAGACTGAAGGAAGCTGGAAGAAACTATACTCCTCGAAGCATGTGATGCTCTCAGTTCCACACCCATCACTAGATGTAGGATTTTCCTTAGCCACAGATAGGATCTGATTTATTATGGATAGAAAGGGAGGTTTATTATGAATGGCTAACCAATCTTGGGTAGATCAATAACAAGCAATGATGGGAATGGGTAAGTTTATTATGAATGAATAGGTTGTGAGTGTGTGCAAAGTGAAAGGATGAAAGTGAATCCTGAAGGAGGGAGGAACAATATCTCTACACATGGCGCTGGTGACCCAGTTTTCACCATGGTACTTGCCCAGGGTGCCACCGAAGTGGTTTTCACCGTTGGACAAAATTATTTCTCTTTACTTTTTTTGATTTTTCAATGTTTTTTGTGTCACAAGGTGCTTGTTTGCCAGGTTTTCACCAAGTAACGATTTTTTATTTTTAATATTTTTTTGTATTTTTGAATTTTTTGTATTTTTTGAATTAGGATACTCTGAAGAGCTATGTGTAAAACCTGCGAAGGTGCATGCTGTTGATAGGATCCTCCAAAGGTTCACCTTCTGTAGTTGAGAGCTGATATGCACCAGATCCATATGCTGCTGTAATAATGTAAGGACCAAGCCAGTTTTGTTCGAACTTGCCCTTCTTCTCTCTGTCTTGTTGATTTTTAGGATTTTTTCTAAGAACCAAATCACTTACCTCAAATGTGCGAGGCTTGACTTTATGATTGTAGCTGCGACCTATTCGTTGTTGGTAAGCCTTGAGATGATTAAAAGCAATTTGTCTTCATTCATCCAGTAGTTCCAGCTCTTGTAAGCAAGAGACCCTATAGTCTTCATCACTGATGATATTTTGCAAAGAAACCCGTAAAGAGGGTAGCTTGACCTCAATAGGCAAGATGGCTTTAGCGCCGTAGACAAGTGAATAGGGTGTAGCTCCTGTAGGTGTGCGGACACTTGTGCGGTAGGCCCAAAGTGTAGGATTAAGTTGGATATCCCAATTACGACCATCATCGTCGATTGTCTTCTTTAGGATTTTAAGGATTGTTTTATTAGATGCCTCAGCTTGGCCATTACCTTGGGGATAATATGGTGTGGAGAAACGATGGGAAATATGGAAGCGGTCACAGAGTTCACGAACATCCTGATTTTTGAAGGGACGCCCATTATCAATGATAATGGAAATAGGAATACTGTATCAGCAAATGATATAGTTGAGGATGAATGTAGCAGTCTATTTTCTAGTGACCTCTATGAGAGGCATGACTTCAATCCATTTTGTAAAATACTCTGTGGCAGTGATAATGAATTTATGACCATTGGAAGAAGGAGGGTGAATCTTGCCTATGAGATTGAGTCCCCACTGACGAAAGGGCCAAGGAGATGCAATTGGTTGAAGTTCTTATGCTGGTGCATGTATGAGGTCTCCATGAATTTGGCATTGCTTACATTTCTTGACAAACTGATATGAGTCTTTTTCCATATTGGGCCAGTAATATCTAGTCTTGATGAGTTTCTTGGCCAAGGTAGGACCACTAGCATGTGGACCACATATCCCTTCATGCACTTCATGTAACGCAATCTGAGCTTCGTCACTTTCTAAACATCTAAGAAGAGTGCCATCTAGACCTCGTCGATATAGGATATTAGCTAAAATGACATATCGAGAGGATTGGTGAATAAAAGTGCGACATTGGTTATTTGATAGATCAAGAGGTAGGATAATGTCATGAAGGTGTGTGAAAATGGAACCATATAACTGGGACTCGGGACCGATGACACATATCGTCTCAGTAGGCATGATCTCATATGAAGGAACCAAAAGGTTGTCCACCAAGAACTCATAGCGGGGCTCGTTTGGAGGTAGATCAATCAGTGAAGCAATTGTAGCCATGGCATCTGCGGCGCGATTCTGCTCTCTTGGTATCTGCTCAAAGTCTATCTTTGTGAAGTGTTATTTTAGGTCATCCACCATTTGTTTATAAGGCATTAGTTTTTCATATTTTGTTTGGTAATCATTAGTTGCTTGACGGATGACTAGTTGAGAGTCCCCAAAAACACAAAGTTCCTGCATCTTCCATTGAACTGCAATTCGTAATCCTATTGTTAATGCCTCATATTCTGCTATATTGTTAGTGCAAGGAAATGATAAGCGGTATGATTTTGGTATAGAATCCCCTTGAGGAGTTATAAAGAGGATGTTGGCTCCTGCCCCATGCTGTGTGTATGAGCCATCGAAGTATAGTTACCATGGCTTTGTACGTGACATTGTCAAAATAGATTCATCTGGAAATTCTGAACTTAGAGGAACATCATCTATCATGGGAGCATCTACTAATTGATCTGTGATGTCTTGTCCTTTTATTGCTTTTCTGTCCACATACTCGATGTCGAATTCACTCAGAATCATTACCCATTTGGCCAGTCGCCCAGTAAGTGTTGCTTTATTGAGAAGGTATTTCAATGGGTCGATCCTTGCAACTAACTTAGTCTTATGAGTGAGCATGTAATGTCATAATTTCTACGAAGAAAAGACCACAGCGAGACATGCACATTCAATTGTTGTGTAGTTTAGCTCATATCCTACCAATGTGCGACTGATATAGTATACTACTTTTTCTTTGCCCTCAGCAATTTGTTGTGCTAAGAGTGCCCCCAGTGCTGTTGGAGTAGTTGATATGTATAGTAACAGAGGTTGATCTAGAACTAGTGGCATCAAAATTGGCGGATTTAGAAGATAATCTTTGAGCATCTTGAAAGCCTGTTGACAGTTATCATCTCATTTGAATTTGTGTTTTTATGTAGTAGGTGCTGAAAAGGATTACACTTATCTACAAGTTGCGCTATGAATCTTCGGATGGATTGGAGTCTGACTTGTAAGGATCGAAGTTGACTGATATTTCTTGGTGGTTGCATTTCCAAGATGGCCTTGACTTTTGCTGGATCAGCTTCAATTCCTCTTTTGGATACAATGAATCCTAGGAGCTTCCCAGAGGTTACTCCAAAAACACATTTCTTGGGGTTTAATCTTACTTTGTATTTTTTCAAACAATCAAAGACAACTGAAAGTATGTCCAAATGTGTATTTCTATCTATTGATTTGCCCAAGAGGTCACTGACATAATCTTCCACGGTTACGTGCATGAGATCATGAAAGATAGTAGTCATGGCTCTTTGATATGTAGCACCTGCATTTTTTAGCCCAAAGGGCATGACATTCCAGCAGAAAGTTCCCCAAGGACAAGTGAATCATGTTTTGTGTTGATCCTTGGGCATGATCCTTATTTGATTATAACCAGAGAATCCATCCATTAATGATAACATTTCATGACCTGCTGTGAGATCAACAATCAAGTCAATATTTGGTAATGGGAAGTCATCCTTTGAACAAGCTTTGTTGATGTCTCTGAAATCTGTACAAATTCTGATGTTGTGATCTGGTTTACTGACAGGCACTAAGTTGGAGATCCATTTAGGATAATCAATTGGGCATATGAATCTGATGTCCAATAATTTCTCAAGCTCTGCTTTGACCAATAATGCGACTTGTGGATGCATCTTTCTTAATTTCTATTTCACTGGTTTTGCTCCCGGTTTAACTGTCAAATGATGCATTACTAGATCCGGATCTAATCCAGGCATATCAGCGTATGACCATGCAAAGTTGATTTGTTGTTCTTTGAAGAAACTTATGAATTTTGACCTTTCTGACTCCGTCAACGATTGAGCTAGGAATATGTTGTGTGGAACCTCTTCTATACCAATATTTGTTTTAATAGTCTCCTCTACCAACATGGATGACTTTTCCTCATATGATGCTGGGAGAATGTCGAGCCTTCCATCTTCGGGTGCCTCAGAGAGGTTTTTACCCTTAGATACGTCTTTTCTTTTTACTTTTTTGGGGTTAGACAGTGCCATAGTGTAGTTTTCACCATAAGACCCTTGATTTGTTCTTATTTTCACTTTTTTGCAACTGGAAGGTCGGACACCCTCACCAAAATATGCCACGCTATTGAGTTCTATAGTGTATCTCGCTTTATGGTTCCTAGGAGGAAGATCATCTCATATGCCCAGATAGTCAATAAAAGCTTCATCATTTTGGAAAGTGTCAAAATGTGCAGGTCCTTCATGATCCCAGTCAATGAGTTGGTGGTGAACAAGGGGAAGGTCGTTAATGTCTTTGAAGTTAGCGGGGCTAAGAGTGAAGATGTAGTTATATTCAGGTATGTCAAGGTAATTATCAAGGTCATTGATGGCACTCTCCTCATCAGTCTCGATCGCAAACAAATCCAAATTATCATCCCTAGTAGCGCATTCTGGGACAGGTGTTCTCATCCTATGTGATTTCAACCTAGAACCTTGAGATAAGGACTGTGTGGAATCCTCATGGGTTGTTTCTTGACCAACTCTAAACTTGTTATAAAATTCCTCTTCTTCTGTTGGTTCCTCTGGCTCTCTGAATATCTCGGCGAGCTCGTAGTCACTGGAAGACTTGTCAGAACCCCATTCCCATTCATTGGAATCTGTGGAATAGCGATCCTCTTGTTGAATTTTGGCAGCTTTGATTTGTAAGGCTTCTTTTGTCCTTTGGGTGTGTATCTTGGAAGTTAAGAAACCAAGTCCTTTCGAGCGTTCCTTTTTGAAATTCAATTCAGGTTGTAAAGGTTCAATGATGCCTTCGTTTCATAACCCAAGAGGGCTTTTTCCATCATACCCAAATTTTTGTAGAATTTTGAAGCCTTTGCCATATTTCTCACATGGTAGACTAATGTGATCTTGTGTGTCATCTTCATTGTCTTTGTAAAGAATTTTGTATAGATCTTCCTCTTCTAGTTCACCCCATCTTTGAAAGGTAGTATGGTCCCATTTGAGTATCATGATGGATACTTTCTTGTTAGGATGTGGTCTTCCATATTCTTTTGGGGAACTCATGACTTGTCATAAGTACATGGTCTGATTTAAAGTGTATTCTTCCATGCCTTTATCTTGAAACTTGCCCTTAAGCTCACCTTATTTTGATGTCGAAGGTTTTAAGGACTCAGGATCAATGTATGCCAAAGAAGGAACAACTTCACGATTACTGGGAATGATGGTCTCAGTCTTTTATCTCAAGTTATTGCAGTATATGAATGGATTAGGATCGCCGTTAAGTGTTACTTCTACTCCATTATGAGGAAACTTAATGCATTGATGATATGTGGATGGGACTACCCTCATTTCATGAATCCAAGGATGTCCTAGTAATATGTTATAAGTGAGATCTAGGTCTAGGACTTGACAAACCACATCCTTTATAACTGGCCCAACTCTGAGAAGTAGGGTGACCATGCCCTTGGATGAATGCTCTTCGTCATCATATGCCTTGATGGTGATTTGATTTGTAGAATTCACAACCTTATCAGAATATCCCAATTGTTTAATAGTGCTCAATGTATAAATGTTTAGACCTGCTCCTCCATCTATCAGGACTCTTTTTATTCAATGTTTGTGTATGAAGGCTTCAATGTGCAGTGGTGCATTATGTGGCTAACTTATAGAGGCGTCGTCAGCTTCTGTGAAAGTAAGGGAGTGTGGAATGGAAAGGTATCCTACCATGGCTTGAAACTAGTCCACGTTTAGATTAGTAGGAACGGCAGTATCTCTCAAGATTTTGTCAAGAATAGCTTTATGAGCAGGGGATATGTGTAATAGCTCAAGGATGGAGATGAGCACGGGTTTCTTCCCTAATTGTTCTACAAGGTCATACTCAGGATTGATTGATGAAGAAGCGGTGTTCTTATTTGGAGCCCCTTGCAAAGTGATTTTACCTCGGCGGGTTGTAACATGACATTCAGAGGTAGGTTCAGAAGAAGATCCAACGCCTTTTAGGACAATCCTGGGTCTCTGGGTAGAATTCTCAGATGTTTTGTCCTTGATGACAATGGTAGAGACATAATTGTCCATCAAGATGTGATTGATAGTTGAATCATAGTTGTAGGATGTTCTGGTATAGTTGGTTTGGTCATCTATGGCTTTAGCTTTTCCCTTGTCATGCTTTGGGAATGGTTCCTTAAACATCTCATGATCTTGATTAGATGAGTGTCCCTCAATCTCAATGTCACCTCTATCAATGAGATCTTGTATGATGTTCTTCAGTCGATGAAAATTTCCTATCTTATGACCCTTGCTCTTATGAAATTCACAATACTCATCATCATTCCTCCAATTTGGTTTGACCTTTGGTTCATATGGAGGAAAATCTGGAACTGTGATTACTTTGTTTGCCACTAGCTTCTTGAAAACTAACTCAAGTGGTTCTCCCAATGGAGTGTACTTCCTTCGTGATCTAGAAGTTGTTTGAGTATTCACTTGATTGTTTGTAGAACTTGATCCCAAAAAGATGAATTTGGATCGCACTGTGTTGGCATCAACAACACCATCATTGACTATGTTCTTGTTTTTATTCCAAAATCTTGGCTTGTCTTTTCCTTTAAAGTCATCTTTGTTTTCTTTGAATATCTTAATGATGCCTTGCTCAATTAGGACCTTCTCTATTGCTAAGCCTTTTTCAATGACGTCCTTGAAGGTGGACAAACAAGATTTTCTTAGATCATAGCCAATGTCTTTGTTAACATTCTGGGTGAACATCTCTACCATTTGTTTTTGTGGGATTTCACAAGAGCATCTGCTGGCTAGATTTCTCCATCTTTGTAAAAATGATGCAAAAGACTCTCCCTCTTTTTGCTTGGTGTTGCACAAAGTAGTGACTGATATGTCTGTCTCTATGTTGTAGGAGAAATGTTGGATAAATGCCTCTGCTAGATCACCCCATGACTTAATACCAGGTGGGAGTTGGGAGAACCATTCCATAGCCTGATCACCTAGGCTTTGTGGGAATAATCTCATCAAATATGTCTCTTCTGCTGCTACCTCAATGCAAGCTGTGAAAAACTATCTTATGTGTGCCTTAGGATCCCCTTTTTCTCTATACTTATCGAATTTAGGCATCACAAAGTGTGTAGGAAAAGGAGGCATTGGAATGCTTTTGTCAAATGGATAAGGACATATGTCTCTTTTTGTGTATGTTGGCTTCGGTGTATTTATGTCCTCCATTTTCTTTTGTAAGTCCCTGATTTGTTGCTCCAAATTGCTCTTAATTGGAGATCGACTTCTTGGACCATACCCTATTCTTGAGGCACCAATGGGAGGAGGAGCATGTTGCATATATGGATGATATTGATCATACACATGTTCATATGGAGGATGTCTATAGTGAGGCTGCATATATGGACCACTTGGTGTAGATTCATGTTGAGGAATGCCATATCTATTTTGTGCATGTATACCATACTCTATAGGCATGTCATGTTCTAATGTGTTGCCCCCAAATTTGACACGGGGTTTCCTTGTGTCCAAATTTTGAGCATGCCTTTGAATATCCAATTGCTTTGGTGGTTGATCCTTAACATTGATATGTGATGGAGCATATTTCTCTACATAAGACTTCCATAATGGTCTGTGAAGGTGAGTATCATATGCTTGACCATGTGTATGTGGGAGCTCTGGTTTTTGAAACAAAGATGATGGTGATTCAGGTACCATATGTGGTCCTCTATTGCCTCCACTATTAGGCCTTCTTTGATCCATGTTGGAGTGAGGTTGTTGCAAAGGTTGATTTTCCATTATTTGAGACGTCAAAATCACGAGGTATCTTGGCTCCACTTTGTGCCATCATTTGTAAGAAGTATTGTCTATCCCTCCTCATTATTTCCTCAACCAATCGATTGAAATGGGGATTCATAATGGATTCTTTGACATGTGCTGAATGTACGGAAAAGTTGTCCATATCATAATTGTGTGTATCATTATTGTTTGTAGTGTCCATGTTCTCAACATTTGGAATGTTTCTATAGGCATCCATGTCAGGTAATGTAGTATGATCAGAATTGAAAAAGATATCATTGTCATACTCATAAGAACTCATGTTTGTGGACTCTTGAGCCTCTTTAGTTTCTCTTCTAGATTTTTGGGAATGGGTTTCAACCATGAACTAGGTATTGATCGAGATGTGTGAGACTAGATGAAAATGGGAAAAGTATGGAAGACCAAGGGTTGGATGGAATGTAAATGAATCTGAAGTGTACTTGCAATGTCCAAAGTGTAAGACCAAGTATGTATGTAGTAGAGTAGGCATCTCTGAGATTTTTTTGCGAATTGCAATGCTGATTCTGGGAACACAAACGCTATTTTGCCCAAAACAGACGTGGTTAGACAACATAGACGCTATTATGTCAGACACAGATGCATTTCTGCAAAATTTGTGCAATTTTTTCCAATCTGTGAAGTTGTTTTGTTATGACCAAAATCTAACTGTTTGACTGTTTTTAGTGACAAGAGGACACAGTGTTGATGAAGACCCAATGTTTGCAAGTGTCTAGACTCAAATGACTCCAATAAAAGTGTGTTGTTTGATGTAAAAATATTTTTCATGCACTTGAAGACATAAAAGACACAATGTTTTGCTGTTTGGTCTTGAATGTTTTGAATGTTTAAAATAAGTCAAGCACAATTCTTATGGCTGGCCAAGACAATAGTTGTTGATCCCACATGAGGTTTTACCCCCAAGGCTACGGTATTCAGAGTAGATACTTAGATGCTTGACCTCATTGGCTCCACCCTCGACACTCACTTCTCGGGTCAACCAAGCATCAGTCCCCATGAAAACTCCCCATGGAAAACTTTGTATCTCTGCTAAGAACCATATGTGTGTGGGCTGCTACCAGAGGTCCGACCTCCTACCCCAACAATTAGAAGGATTTGGGCTTCTAAAACAAAAAGGTGCTAGTAAGGGCATCTGCTTGTGTAGCCATACATGTGGCACTTTCAGCTCTATAAATACAAAAGGCTCCCAGCCAGTAGGGGTTACGCCCTACAAATGATCAAATAAATTTGATCAAATAGGTTTATGGGGAGACAAAGTGTCAGTATGAACTAATCAGCACATGTTATCCATAGTTTTCACCATGAATACATTTGTTTATAGTGGTTCGGAAGAGGTGGGTTTTCCTCGCTACCACTTGGGTCGTTCTCTTCTCACTAGTAGTCCTAATGACCACACGAGAAGATAGGCCCTCTAAAGATTAAACAAAAAGAGCCTATTGCTCAAGACACAAAAGACAATTATTTAATTTTAGTGCACCAATTGAAGTGTTTGCTAGTCTATGAAAACAAGGCACACAATAAAAATCCAAAAACCCTTGCCAAGGACCTACACCAAAGAGTTGTTAGTAGTTTGGATTCTTTCAAATAATCACCCCTTCCTGCAAGCACACAAGTTAGGTAGATTTTAAACCCAAAAGACTTTGTGAAAATAGGGGCCTTTAACCAAATGATTTTGCTTTCAAGACAAGCTGCACCAGTTTTGTTAGCTAGATCTAAAAATGTTAGCTCAAAATAAACCAAATCTAAAACCCTAAATGCAAAATCCCAAAACTAAATCAATAAACCCAAAATTTGAAACTGGTTAACACAGATGCGATTACCCTCAATACAGATGCACCTTCGTGACACAGACGTAGTTATGTGAGGCACAGACGCGACTATAGAATGCAGACGTGATCTCTGGACATAGATGTGGCTACAGACACCGCAGACACGACTTAATAACACAAATGCACTTTCCTAGAACCTACAAAATAAAATACTGCCAGTAACACAGACGCGATTCCAGATATCGCAGATGTGCCAGAAAAACAAAAACATGATCCGAAAGTGCGCAGACACGGGAATATCAAAATGCTGTCGAAAACGTCAGATCTGCAACTTCAAAATACAAAATTTGAAACAAGGATGTTGAATGCAAAAGGGACAAGAGTCCCACCGGGCATGCCAAAATGTATATGGTGAAAATGGATAACAATAATAATGATATTGAAAGGCTAAATGAACTCAACCACAAAAACCCTAGCCTAACAACAACAAAGATCCACCATAACATATGAAGATTACCTAAGACAATGCAAATCAAACAAAATCACAAAGATTATACCATCACATGTCCAATAGGGTTTTGATCTCCATTCTTCCTATCTCCATCGATCTTGCTTGATATATTTACTCTCAGATTTTATGTGTGCACAAGAGCTCAACAAAGAATGGAATGTGGTTACAAGTAGGATCACAGTGTAGTCAATTGCATAAAAATGATTAGAATGATTGATTAGGGTTTGATAATGAAGGAAGCATCTCCTTATATAGAAGACACAATAAGAAATGGAAGGATAAGATTGAGAGGTGTAAAAGGAGGTCGGCTATGATTAGAGGGTAGGTAAAAGAAATAATAAAATAATGAAAGGGGTAGGTAGTGTAGGATTTAAGAGATGAATGACATGTGTCATGGGTAGAAAAAGTTAATGAATTAATTAAATAAATAAAGATTTATATAATTAATAGAAGAAGTGGGATCAATTAAATAAATAAGATATTTATTTAATTTAGGAAAAGGATAATTTAAATAAATAAATGTATTTATTTAAATGAGAAATAAGGCTAGAAGAGGATAAATGAATTAATTAATTAAATAAAGATTTATTTAATTAATAGAATAATTAAGCTTAGGTAATTAATTAAATAAAATATTTATTTAATTAGACATGACAATTTTGGGTGTCTACAATAAGCTAAACCAAAAGAGAGATTAGTACCCAGTCTCTTCCACAATGTTTTCTAGAAATGACCAAGAAATTTCACATCTCTATCTAAAATAATGCTAGTAGGAAAACCATCTATTCTAACAACTTCTTTGAAAAAAAAGTAAGCAATATGACTTGCATCATGTGTTGTCTTACAAGGAATAAAATGAGCCATCTTGCTAAATCTATCAACAACTACAAAGATGCTATCAAATCCTACTTGAGTTCTAGGTAATCCTACCACAAAATCCATACTAATGCAATCCCAAGGCCTATGTGGAATGGGAAGAGGTTGGTATAAACCAACATTGGAGGAATTACCTTTTTCTTTCTGACATACCAAACACTGCTCAACATACCTGCTGATGTCTCTTTGCATCTTGGGCCAATAGTAGAATCGTTGAACCAACTCCAAGGTCTTGTTGAGACCAAAATGTCCACTTAAGCACCCATTGTGCTTCTCCTAAATGAGGTTCTCTCTGATAGAACATTTTGGAACACATAATTGTCCACCCCTGAATAACAAACCATCCTACAAAGTGAAATCAGCATATGCACCATGGAAATGATTCTCAAAATCGTGACAAACTTTATAAGCTTCAGCAAAATCATCATCAGTAGGATACATATCTTTAAAACTATCAATACCAATGCTCTATACTTGAATCTCATGAACAGTTAACAGCCTCCTACTCAAAGCATCTGCTACTTTATTCAACTGACCCTTCTTATGCTTAAGAATAAAAGTGTAAGCTTGCAAGTACTCTACACATTTAACATGCCCATGGTTTAGTTTATCCTATGAATTCAAGAAACTTAATGCTTGATTATCTATGTATACAACAAACTCTTTAGAAAGAAGATAATCTCTCTATTTCCTAAGTGCCTGGACTAATGCATAAAGTTCTAAATCATAGGAAGAGTACTTTTTCTTGGCATCATTTAACTTCTCACTAAAGAATGCAACTGGTCTATTGTCCTGACTTAAAACAACTCCTACAACAATATTGTTAGCTCACATTTAATAGTAAAAAATTTATCAAAACTAGGTAAAATGGGCACTAGTTGAGAAGCTACTTTAGTTTTCAATAATTCAAACCCCTTACTGGTTGCATCTATCCACTGAAACTTTACCTTTACACCCCATTTTATTGTGTCTAACATAGGGGCATAAATCTCATTGAATCCCCTGATGAATTTCTTGTAAAATTATGCTAAACCATGAAAGCTTCTGACATCACTGGCTGTTTTAGGAGTTGGCCAATTGGTTATTGCTGCAACTTTAGATTGATCCATTTTCAGATTGCCTCTTGATACAACAAAACAAGGATAGACCAATTCTTGCCTCAAGAAATCACACTTTTCTAGATTAATGGTTAGTTGTTCATCAGATAACTTTCTCAAAACATTAGCTAAATGATTCAAATGCTCTTCCTTAGGTTTACTAAAAAATAAGAATATCATCTAAATACACAACAACAAACTTACCAATGAAATCATGTAAAACTTCATTCATGAGTCTCATGATTTGCTGGGAGCATTAGAGAGTCCAAATGGCATAACAAGCCACTCATAGAGACCCTCATTCATTTTGAAAGTTGTCTTCCATTCATCACCCTCCTTGCTTCTTATCTGATGGTAACCACTCTTCAAGTCAATCTTACTAAAATATTGTGCACCCCCCAAGCAATCCATGAAATCCTCTATCCTGGGTATGGGAAATCTGTATCTAATGGTGATCTTGTTTATGGCTCTAGAATCTGTGCAAAGTCTCCATGTTCCACCCTTCTTAGGTGCCAACACCATAGGTACTGCACAAGGACTAATTCTCTTCCTAATTAGCCCTTGGTCTAAGAGTTCTTGTATTTGTCTTGCTAATTCTTCATTTTGTTCAGGGGTCATCTTATAGGCTGCCTTATTGGGTAAAGAGGCTCCAAGTATGAAATCAATCCAATGGCTAATGGCTTTAGGAGGTGGTAAGGCTGTAGGTGTACCATCACTGATTATTTCTTTGAAGTTATCAAGGATCTATTGCACCTCATATGGTATCTCAAATTTCTTTGCTATCTTTTCTTCCTTGGGTTTCACTATGAGTACAAATCCCACTCCTTCACCTTCTTCAAGCATACTTATAAACTCTTTCTCATTCACAATTAAAACATTCTATTTTTCTAACTTGCTGCCCTCTTTCTCATCATTTATGGACTAAATTTTGTATGTAACACCATTCTTTTGAAACAAGTAGGAGTTCTTTTCCCCATTGTGGATGGCTTTCCTATCAAATTACCAAGGTCTACCAAGAAGTAGATGGCAAGCATTCATTGGAAGAATGTCACATAGGATCTTATCTTGATACCCTCCTATGGTGAATTCTACCCATGTTTGTTCATTTACAAGGACATGGTGCTCCCTATTCAACCATGTGACTCTATAGGGATGTGTGTGTGGGATTCTCTCAAGTTTGAGTTTACCAACTGCTTCTTCTAAGATTATGTTATATGTGGATCTAGAATCTATGACCACCTTGCATACCTTTTCCATGATTTTGCACTTAATTCTGAACAATGACCTTCTTTGAGTAGGTTCCTCCTTGATTGGTTCTTTTATCAAGACTCTTCTCATCATCAAACTTTCCCCATATTCTGATGCTAAGCTCACTTCATGAGCCTTACTACTTGCTGCATTTTCTTGCACATAACTCACTCTTATTTCACCCCCCTATGATGAGGTGGGTTTCTCTAGACATCTATAGGTAGGGTGCCCCAACTTCTGATAGTTGTAGCATTTCATGGTGGAGAAGTAGGACCCCCTTCCTGGTCCACTAGATCTACCTCTACTTGGGTTTCTAGATACCCTTCCTCTATAGCTGCTCTTGCTATATGAATCCCCACTTTGCTCAATAAGTTTGGGTTCTCCTTGGGATCTTTGATCTCCTCTTCCACCAAAACTTCCTCTATGGGCTCTACCATCTCTACCCCTACATCTTCCTCTATTGCTTTGTTCTTTCTTTCTCCTGTAGGTATTTTGGTATGGTTTTGTCATTGATGTCAACACCTACTAACACTTATCAACTTTGGCACTTTGGAGAATCAACAACATTCACCAGCAAGCAAGTGACTTATGCATAGTCACCGGTATCTGGTATACCAGCTTTTGGCATATGCACACTCCAATGAGACATTGTAGGTGATTGAAGGTTTTTTCATTGATGGAAACCTTACAATCCTGTGGCACCAGCAAGGCATTACACTAACACTAGCAAGATTAGACTCTACACTAACACTCAGACCACCGACACCAGTAGAGAAAGGAAGCATACCAGCACAGAGGCTGATAGGATTTTTGTTATATTATATTTTGTTTATGATTGTAAAATCTTTGTAAGCCGACTTGGCATCATTGTAAAATGACTCTTATATAAGAGAGATCATTATAGAACATTTGAAAGAAAGTGAGAAGATTATATTTAGGCAAAATAAGGCAGACCTATTATGCGAATTATAAGTTAAGGGTTTATGTAAGAAGTAGAGCAGAAACTGGTACTAGATCTATCATTATAGATGCTATTTTGAAGCACTACAAGATATTGGATTTATATAATCCATCATTGTAAGTCAGTGAGACTTCCCATTGAGCAGTGAGCTCTAAGTAGCTGGCCTTCCTGAATGTGTAGGCCCCTCTTGTAGTAGTAATATTCTCTTATTGGCCAGTAAGTGAATATTGTGGGTCACAAATCCCATCGAGGTTTTTCCCACACCGGGTTTCCTTGTTAAATCATTGTGTTATGGTGTGTTTTTCATGTGGTTTCTTTTAATTCTATTTATTGCATTATTTGTTGCATACCGGTACATTGTTATAATATGTTCTACATGTTTTAAGTTAAGAAAATCAATTCACCAGTTAGATACTAATTCACACCCCCCCCCCTCTCAATATCTCTGGGAATCCTAACAATTGGTATTAGAGCTTGGTCCTCTATTTTTAGAAGCCTAACAGCTTGAGGAAGATCTTGACATCGATAGATATGGAAAATCTGATGAAGCAACTAGAAGCAGCTCTTTCAGACTATGATACAGAGAAATTGAAAAATATCAAACTAGAAGATGATCTAAAGGCATCCCAGGATATATTTCAAGCACTTCAAGAAAATCTTACTATTTCAAGAAACAAGAGAAGAGAACTTTGTAAAAAGATGCAAAATGAGAATGATGAAAAAGAAACTCTTAATGATATGATAAAGAAGCTAAAACAAGAGAACATGACAACAAAGAATGAGATGTAGGATATGACTATGAGATTGTGTAAAGAAATTGAAGATAGAAAGAAGAATGAAGAAGATTTGACCAGAAGACTAAGTGATGCTGTAAATGAAAACACAAGACTTAGCTATGAAAATAATTTATTGAAGACAGATCTAATGCACACTCAGAATGACTCCAATGAACTGATGAGGCAGAAAAAAGTCTTAGAAAGAGAACTAGATACTATAAATCAACACAAAGAGAAATTCAAGAAAAGCTCAGAGGAACTTGGTAACTTGCTAAAGAATCAAAAACCTAAAGGTGACACTTTTGGAATTGGTTTTGAAGTTGGTGAAATCTCTGGTACTGCAAATACATAGGATCATAGCAAACCGGTAAGGCAACCTAATGCTTATAAATTCAATGGAAAATGCTTTAACTCTAATAAGTATGGTCATAGAGCAAATGGATGTAGATCTAGAAATTATTAGAATATCAATACACCCACCAGTCAATGTTCAAAATTCAACAAAGTTGATCACAACTCTGAAAATTGCAGAATGAATGTGAGATGTTATTTTTGTGGAAGATTTGGACACCTATCTAATCAATGTAGAACACAAACTAGCATAGGTTATGGGAAAGCTATTCAGAAGAATATTGTGACTTGTTATGCATGTAACAAGATTGGGCATATTGCAAAATTCTGTAGAAGTAAAGGATCACCGACAGACAACAAAAGTTCTAGCTTGAAGGGTAAAGAAAAAGTTGAAGAGGTTAAGAAAGAATTCTCAAAACAATGGATTAGAAAGTCCGACCTAAATATTGTTGGGAATACTCCTCCACCGGTAGAACCAATCAACACTTCACCGATAGGACAAAGTGATGCTTCACCAGTAGGATAGAGTAATACTCCACTAGCAGGAAGCTCTTCATCAAATTGAAGAAAATTTTCTTGAGGGTTTGGCAATCAATGAGACATATGCTATAATTCCCTTGATTAATGGCGAGAAGTTGGAAATTACTTCTATACTGGTAGACAATGTTAAGTGACTACTTAACCGACATACATTAAATGTGGTAGATGGCAAATAAACATTGTAAATTTGTAGTTTTGGCTCCAATTCACTTCACTGAGATTTCAAACATTCGAAGAGCATGAAATTTGTAGAGCTAAGGGATTTCAAGAAAACTGGCAAAGCACTTCAGTAATCAATCCATCCAAAGGCAGAAAAATGTATTTATCATCATGGCATCCTCCACTGCACCTGAATTCATAGCAAACCCTACAATAGTCGAGGTTATAAAATTCCATAGGCCCGTATTTCAGCTAGTTCCCGAGGTAGCTAAGAAAGATGATAGTGTAGGTGCTTTTCCCAAATTCCAAAGGGAGTTGTTTTCACAGAAGATCCCTGAATATATATTAATTGCAACATAGAGGAATTAGGAGATGAAGAAATTAAAAGCATGTATAAGACTATTATATGTGACAATTCCGGTAATGTAAAACCTAAACATAAAATTGTTGAAACCCTAGGATTCATTGAAATCCTTTGCATTCCTGAATTTCCCAAGGAGGTGATTAGGATAGTTTTAAGTAGGGTACATGGTTCATTCTTTTGGCTTGGTTTACTACACAAAATAACAAAGGAAGCTTTGAAAGCAGTAATAGGGTTACCTTCCACCAGTAACAGACCAAACAAGACTAAGAAGGTCTCCAATGACCTAGTAATGAACTTAACTAGTGCAACGTCAGACAAAATGTCTCTAAGAGTTAATGATGTGAACAATATAAATGTGAGATTTGTTAGCATGATTTTAGGGTACAAAGAAACTCATGCAAACAAACTTAACCCAGTTTCTAGTTTATGCATTAAAAGTGCTTATGACATGGTTAAAGACAATGTAAAAATTGATGTATGTGAATGGTTAAAAGATGAGTTGATTGATAACTTAGGCAAAATCAAGAAGGATAAGAAAGGAACCTTTAGATTTGGAAATCTACTTGTATGCTTGATGCTACACATAACCAAATAGGTTCCCGATATAGGTAGTAAGAACCTTGAATTTGATATACCAGTAGGAAAACAGTTAATAGACCTATTCAACAACATGGGTGAAAACAAAGAAAAGAACATTCATGACTATTTTCAAGCACTAAAGGTTAGGATGAGCAAAAGAATCAGACTATCATAGAAAATTGTCAACAAATACAAGGATGATATATGTTTTGTAATAAAAAAGGATGAGATCTGGATGGAAGTAGTCATCCCAAGAACAATTTGGGTAACAGAGATGGGTTATGAGACTGATGATCATATAATTGAAACTTATGCTAAAGCACTTCTAGAAGCACCAAATGAACCAAAGGAAGAAGTATTTAGTAGTGTTGCGACCATAGAAAAACAAATTCAATCTAAGAAGAGAGTGAAAAATGTTGAAGCAGTTGTGAGAAGAGGTTCTAGACAGGCTAAGGCTATTAAAGAGGATGTATTAAAACAAACCGGTATCACTGAGGATGAGTTAGGAACTCTACAGCCTGAGACTCACCTATCACTGGTAGCTACTTCTTCAGAGAGTGACATGCCTCCTTCACCGGTAGCTACTTCTTCGGTAGATCCTTCACCGGCATCCACACCTTCGCGTAGAAGGATTAGACAAAAAAATAGGCAGTGAGGTCTCCGGTTAGAAAGACAACACCAAAGAAAAATTTGACACCAAAGAAGAAGAAGACTAAACAAAACATGGACCCTCTTGAAAAATTGCTATATGAAATAACAGAGGAAGGGAAACTCAAAAACATAGGAAAGGTCTATGATACACTATCAGCAAATGACAAAGAACAAGTTGAGAATAGTGTTATTTTACACATGGACATATATAAGAAGTTCTTAATGGAAGTAATAGATAATCTACCAGATGAATTGTTCAAAAGACTGGAAGCAAGAAGACAAGTTGTTGTAGAGCTTGATAAGAAAATCAAAATTGAAAAGTTACTTGTTGTTTATCTAGTAAACTCACCTAAGGAGATAGATGACTTAATTGCAGAAGCCAACTGGTCATTATTCTCTACTACACACTGGCATATTGCATTACTGGTTGGAAGAGTGAATGAGGTAATAGAGGAAACAGAAAATGCATGGGACATATTTCTTGTTGAGAAAGAAAAATAGGAAGAGTACACGAACCCCAAACCAATAAAGGTATACCAGAAGGAGAGAGACAAAGGAAAAGGAAAGGTTGGTGGACCTTCGAGCATCAAAGTAAAAGATAACTTATCCCCACTGCCTCAAATTACATCACCGGTAACAACTAATGAAGATCAACTGGTAGATGAGAGTATGAATATAGAGGATACAAATCCTAATCCTGAGGTACTATACACAATTGATGTTGATACACAAAAGGTCAACATTGTGATAGACAAAGAAACAACCGGCAAGACAGATATGGCTAGTGAGCCACTGGAAACTGACAACATTGACAATACTAAAAGGAAAGTTGAATTTGATAACACAAAGCAACAGGTAGAGACTCTAACTGAGACTAAAACAGAGCAACAAGTAGAGCAACAGGCTCCGAAATAGGAATAGGTTGACATGGTAACAGTGCCACCGGCAACAGGAGAAGATCAAAAACCATTGCTTAAAGAAATGGAAACACAGACTAACCTACCAGAGGTCACTGCAAGCTTGGTTACTTCCTCCACTAGCAGAATTTAGAATGTTGGTTCCTCCTTAATAGGTTAAAAATCAACAAATGTAATTGAAGTACTTTTGGACTCCATCAAAAAGATAACAGATTGTAGTTCACAGGCTTATAAAGCTATAGATGTCACAATCCCAATTTTGAAGGTGATAGCTCCTAACTGTAACATAGACAATAAGGATTCTTTAAGATAACTTGATACTTTGTGTAAATACATCACTGAGAACACAGTTACTATTGAGCAAATAAAGGAAGAGACATTGAAGGATAAGGTAGAAATTGAAAAGAAAAAATTCTTTGAAGATCAGATAAAGAAGTGTATGAGGGAATTTGACACATTTCTATCAGAACTATATAACTTATTAAAGGAATTTCAAACCCTATACAAAGATACTTGCAAGACACACTTTTTGACAGTAGACATAGATAATAAAATGAGAAAGGTACAGGATGAAATCAATAAACTTGCAGACAATTTTGTTAACTCACCTGATACATTATCAGTTTTTAAGCAAAGGATAACAAGTTTTGAGGAAGAATTACTTAAGTTAGAAAGAGAAAAGGAGAGAATAGTAAATAAGGCAAAGCATTTGAGACTAAGACTACATTCAAGATTGGACTATCTAGCAACATTACAGAAGGAAATATTTGAGGTACTAGTACAGGGACAGAGAACACCAACAGAGCATATGCAACACCTCACCGGTACAGCTCAAAGAATAGAGACATCAATAAAGGACAACAAGAAGTTTATGGAAAGTATAAACTTGATTTTGGTAGATCTTTTTCAAATTGTAACCACCCATTTACAAGGTTGAGTGAGACTACAACTCTACTAACATCTTGGCAACTTTTTTCATTGATGCCAAAGGGGGAGTAGTAGTACAAGAAAATAACCGATAGAAGACTTATCTGCTCAGGGGGAGCTATTATATTTTTGGAAACATTTTTGGATTACAAGTTTTGGATACACTTTTGAATTTTCTCATGAGTTTTGCCATCAATTCCAAAGGGAGAAATTGTTGGCATATGTACACTCCAATGAGACATTGTAGGTGATTGAAGGTTTTGTCATTGATGGCAACCTTACAATCCTATGGCATTGACAAGGCATTACACTGGCACTAGCAAGATTAGACTCTACACTGGCACTCAGACCACCGACACCGGCAGAGAAAGGAAGCATACCGACACAGAGGCCGATAGGATTTTTGTTATATTATATTTTTTTTATTATTGTAAAATCTTTGTAAGCCGACTTGGCATCATTGTAAAATTACTCTTATATAAGAGAGATAATTATACAACATTTGAAAGAAAGTGAGAAGATTATATTTAGGTGAAATAAGGCAGACCTATTATGTGAATTATAGGTTAAGGGTTTATGTAAGAAGCAGAGCAGAAATTGGTACTGGATCTGACATTATAGATGCTATTTTGAAGCACTACAAGATACTAGATTTATATAATCCATCATTGTAAGTCAGTGAGACTTCCCATTGTGCAGTGAGCTCTTGGGAGTTGGCCTTCCTGCATGTGTAGTCCCCTCTTGTAGTAGTAATATTATCTTATTGGCCACTAAGTGAATATTGTGGGTCACAAATCCCACCGAGGTTTTTCCCACACCGGGTTTCCTCATTAAATCATTGTGTTATGGTGTGTTTTTCATGTGGTTTCTTTTAATTCTGTTTATTGCATTATTTCTTGCATATCAGTACACTATTATATATGTTCTACATGTTTTAAGCTAAGAAATTCAATTCACCAGTTAGATACTGATTCACCCTCCCTCTCAGTATCTGTGGGAATCCGAACACCGATAGGATATAATGTTCATCGACACTTGGAATAGCATGGAAAACAACTGGTTATATTGAAAACATCGTTTGGACACTTTGTCTTGGAGATTTGTTAATTGACATATTTCATATTTGCATATTTGCTATTAGCGGCAAATAGGTCGAGGTTATACACCAGCAGGTTTATCTTTTCCAGATGAGCACGACACGCTATGGAGATGTATTATTAATGTTGTAGATGCATCAAGCCGACATGTTGAATCGGTTATTGCATCGGACATTGTTTTATTTGTAAATTTATTTTATTGTAATATCCTTTAGAGTCGACCTACTAAAATTGGTCTTAGGTTATGATATAAATGTAAGATCTTATTTGTAAGATTGGATGTGGAATGAAAAAAATTAATTGTGTGAAGGTATATGAGAGAATAAGAAGTGCTATACACACAAACATCATTTGAAGGTTGAAGGAAGGTTTTTGCAAAGATAATCAAAGCTACACGAGTACTAAATCCAGCATAGAAAGATGTTAATTTGAGTAGTATATCCTTATTGGATTTAACCATCCAATTGTAGTCAGTGTGACTCCTATTGTGTTTGAGCAGTGAGCTCTAGGAGCTTGGCCTATCTGTATGTGCATATCCCATTTGTATACACATACTATCTGCAGTAGTATCATTTGATTGTGGGTAAGGTTTCCCACCGTGGTTTTTCCCCTTATAGGGTTTCCACGTACAAACATTGGTGTTATGTATTGTGGATGTTATTGTCTTTCTATTTCATACATTAATCTTTACCGGTACTATAATTAACTGATAAAACTATCTACTGGCATAAAAGACTAGTTTACTAGTATTAAGCATTAAAGTTGGTTAAGTTATATTTGGTTTGAATTTATTTGACAACTGATTCACCCCCCCTCTCAGTTGTCTCTAGGACCTAACAATTGGTATCAGAGCCTAGTCCTCTTTTTGCAGAAGTTTAACAACTTGAGGAGATCCAATGTTTACTAACTATTTCAGGAAGGACAGTCCTAAACTTGATGGAACCAACTATGGCATATGGCAGATCAGAATGGAGACACATCTAAATTGCATTGGAAAGGACATCTGGGATGTTACAAAAAATGGCTATACAACTCCTACAACTAGTCAACCTAATCCACCAAACTTGGCTAAAGATGAAGAAAATGATTGCAAAGCAAGAGAAGGACTTTTGAGCGCATTAATAGATCAGCAAATCATGGGATTATCAGATAGATGAACTGCTAAAGCTATGTGGGATCTTTTGGAAACACTGAATGAAGGAGATTCCATCATCAAAATTGAAAAACTTAAAAGCTTCTGGGTCAAGTATGAAAATCTGAAAATGGAAGAAGATGAAAGGATTTCTTCTTTTATGGAAAGAGTAATTGAAATTGTTTTGGGTATTAAATGTTGTGGAGGAACCTTAAGTGAAGATGAAATTATTTCAAAAGTTTTAAGAGGATTGCCACTAGCATATAAAATGAAGGTTACTACTATAAATGAGTTAAGAACAATGCCTAATACATCAGTAACTAGGGATACATTGATTCAAAAACTTTCAGCTTTTGAAATTGAGGAATTTGGTCCTATTGCTACTATAAAGATAGATTTATCTTTTAAGGCATAAACATCATGTCCACCATCATTTGACAAGTCTGATTGGAAAGCCTTTTATGCAAGAGAACTTGAGGAAAGCAGGAGAGAAAATGAAGAACTTGAAGCACTATTTGCAAGGAAAATGCCTAAAGGTCCAATTGGAAGTAAGTATGAGGGTAAACCACCCTTTAAATGCTTTAACTGTAATATGATTGGTCATATGGCTTCTAGATACCCTGATAGACAAGCTAGACTAAGAGAAGAAGCTAGGAGAACATACAAGCCTAACCCTAAATATCAGAGATACAAATTTAAGAAAAATAAAGATAAATCTTGTTATCTTGCTGATGAAGGAGTGACTGATGATTCTGATGAAGATCCAGTAGACAATGGATGGGTTTTTGTTGTTATAACAAAAGATAAACCAACACCTACTATTCAATTGATAGAATAGGCCTTGGCAGCTAAAATTGAAGTTAAGGATGAATGGATCATTGATTCAAGATGCTCACATCATATGACCGGTGATGAAAGAAAATTCTTGAACTTTCAGGAATATAATGGAGGCTTAGTAAGATTTGGAGATGATAAATCTTGTTTGATCAAAGGCAAAGGTATAATATCTCTTGATGGTAAGCATAATACTGAAAATGTTTACTATGTGGAAGGTTTAAAGCATAATCTTTTGAGTGTTGGTCAATTAGTTGAGAAAAGATTTCAGTTACAATTCAAAAATGGAAAATGAAAAATCATGAATAGAACTAGTTTGGAAATTGCAACCAGTAATCAAACTAGAGGTAATATCTTTGATTTGAATAATAGTGAAAAGACATGCTTGATTGTACATATTGATGAAAGTTGGCTATGGAATAAGAGACTCTGTCATGTAAATTTTGATTGCATGGTAAAAATCACTACTACTAAGGCAGTTAGAGATTTACCTAAAATTGTCATACCTCACAATACAATATGTAAGGAATGTCAATTTGGAAAACAAGTTATAGCTACTTTTAAAAGTATTCCAGAAAAATCAAATAATGCTCTTGACTTAATTCATACTGATTTATGTGGTCCAGCTAGAACTAAAAGTTTGCAAGGTGATAGATATTTCATGCTAATTTTTTATGACTACTCTAGAATGTGTTGGGTTACTTTTCTCAAAGAAAAATCAAAAGCACTTGGAAAGTTCAAACTGTTCAAAGCAATGGTAGAGAATGAAACCGGTAAGAAAATCAAATGTCTGAGATCAAATCAAGGAGGAGAATTTACATCTAAGGAATTTAATATATTCTGTGAAGTAAATAGAATCAAAAGCCAACTATCAGCACCCCGGACACCACAGTAGAATGGAGTCATTGAAAGGAAAAACAAAACTATCTTGGATGCAACTAGAAGTATGTTATCAGAAGCATATCTACCACATGTTTATTGAAGAGAGGTAGTAAGCACAATGGTCTACACATTCAACAAAGTTCACATCAAAGGAGAAACCGGTAAGACCCCTCATGAACTTGTTAGGATTCCTACAAATATTGAGAGGGGGGGCTGAATCAGTATCTAACCGGTTTGTACATTTTCTTGACTTAAAACATGTAAAGCATATTAATACCGTATACCGGTGAACAAGAAATAATGCAATGAATAGAGATAAAAACAACCACATGAAAAACACACCATAACACAATATTTTAACGAGGAAACCTGGTGTAGGAAAAACCTCAGTGGGATTTGTGACCCATAATATTCACTTACTGACCAATAAGAGAATATTACTTCTACAAGAGGGGCTTGCACATGCAGGAAGGCCAAGTGCCTAGAGCTCACTACTCAATTACAAAATGGGAAGTCTCATTGACTTACAAAATGTATTATATAAATCCAATGTCTTATACTGCTTCAAAATAGCATCTACTATGCCAGATCTAGTATCGGTTTATAGGTCTGCTTCATACATAAACTCTTAACCTATAATTCGCATAATAGGTCTCCCTTATTTTGCTTAATTACATTCCTCCATTCATTACGTATATCTTCTTACAATGTTCTTCAATGAACTCCCTTATATAAGAGTCATTTTACAACTTGCCAAGTCGACTTACAATGATTTTACAATAATAAACAAAATATATTAACAACAAAATTCTTGTCGGCTTCTGTGTCGGTATGCTTCCTTTCATTGCCGGTGCTGGTGGTCTGTGTGCTAGTGGATTGCCTTGTTGGTGTCATAGGATTGTAAGGTTTCCATCAATGACAAAACCTTCAATCACCTACAATGTCTCATTGGAGTGTGCATTTGCCAATAATCTCCCCCTTTGGAATTAATGGCAACACTCATGAGAAAAATTCAGAAGTGTATCCAAAAATTGAAGTCCAAAAATTCTTACCAAAAATGTGTGCTCCCCCTGAGTAGATGATCCCTAAGTTATTGGATTTTTCTCATACCACTACTCCCCCTTTGGCATCAATGACAAAGGTTGTCAAAGTGTCAATAGAGTGTAGTTTCTTGTTTCAACCTTGTAACCGGTTGGTTACAATTTGAAAAAGATTTGCCAAAACTAGATTCAAGTTATCAATGAACTTTTTACTATCTTTTATTGTGACCTCTGTCCTTTGACCTATACCCATGAGGTGTTGCATTTGCTCTGCTTGTGTTTTCTGTCCTTGTACCAATCTATCAGATATTTCTTTCCTTAAGGATGCTAGGTAGTCCAGTTTTGGACTTAGTCTTAATTTCAAATCCTTAGCCTTATTTTTTATTCTCTCCTTTTCTCTTTCTAGATTTAGTAATTCTTCCTCACAACTTGTTATCTTTTGCTCAAAAACTGATAATGAATCAGATGAATTAATAAATTTGTCAACTAGTTGATTTATTTCCTCCTGTATCTTGTTGATCTTCTTGTCTATATCAACTGTCAAAAAGTTAGTCTTACAAGTATCTATGTACAAAGTTTTGAATTCCTTTAATGTGATACATAATTCCGATAGAAGTGTGTCAAACTACCTTGTACACTTCTTTATTTGTTCCTCAAAGAATTTCCATTTTTCCTTTTCTAACCTCTCTTTGAATGTGTCCTCCTTTATTTGTTCAACTATCACTGTGTTGTTAGTAATATACTTAGACAAAGTGTCAAGTTGACTCAAAGAATCCTTATTATCTACATTACATTTTGGAGCTATCATCTTCAAAATTGGAATTGTGTCATCTATAGCCTTATATGCCTGTGAACTACAATCTGTTATTTTCTTTATAGAGTCTAAAAGAACTTCAGTTACATTTGCTGTCTTGAATCTTATAGTTGAAGAGCCAACACTCTAAATTCTGCCGGTGGGAGAAATATCCTTGCTTGTGGTGACCTTTGGTGGGTCAGTCTGTGTTTCCATTTCCTTAAGAAATGGTTTGTTTTGCTTAGTAGTTACTGGTGGCACTGATTCTATATTAACCTATTCCTATGCTAGAGCTGCTTGTTGCTCTGTTTGTTGTTCTACCTATTGTTTTGTGGTACTATCTATCGGTTTTCCTTCAGTGTTATCTGTGTTATCAATTACAGGTGGCTCACTAGCCATATCTTTCTTACCGGTTGTGTCCTTATCTACCACAATGTTGACCTTCTGAGTATCAACATCTACTATATATAATACCTTAGAATTAGGATTTGTATCCTCTTGTGATATATCTGTAGACGTTTAAAAATGGTTAACGCTTGCAGAGTCATACTTTAACATTTGCGCATTGCCTTATTTTAGGGTTTTTGAGTCGCATTAACATTTCTTCTATGTCGCACACTTGGTCTTTATCATTTGCAGGCATCGAGTCCTTCTTCTACATTCCTCACTTCTATCACTTTCAAATTAGGGTTTTGTCCTCTTGTCAATCTTGTCATTTTGCAATCGATTCATCATCAATCCTCGTCCTTGTCAATCTCATCAATTTTGTGATCGATTCATCATCGATCCTTGTCCTCTTGTCAATCTCATCAATTTTGCGATCGATTCATCATCGATCCTTGTCCTCTTGTCAATCTTGTCATTTTGCGATCGATTCATCATCGATCCTTGTCCTCTTGTCAATCTTGTCAATTTTGTGATCGATTTGTCATCAATCATTGTTCTTTTCAATCATGTCAATTTGGATCAATTATTGTTCCTTGTCAATTGGCACCTTTCAATTTGGTCTCTTTATCAATCTTGGTCAATTTGTCAACCAGTCTCAATCGTTGGTCTCTTTATCAATCTTGGTCAATTCGTCAACCAATCTCAATTGTTTATCATCATTGATCCTCTATCAATTAAAATCATGATTAAATCGACATCAATTATCTTTTGTCAAGACCTAATTGTCATCCTTGCATTTCTAATTCATCTTCTAGGATTTTATAATTTATTCATTTAATCTGGTTTGTCATTTTCCCTCTAGGTTAGATAATTTATTTATTTATCCTAAGTCTTCTTGTCACAATTAAATATTTATTTAATTGGCTAATTAATTCCTTCTCCTTTTGTGAATTAGTTAATGAATGAAAAAGTATTAATTAATTCACCTAATTTTCTAATTTCTCCTAAATTCCTAGATTTCTATTTCTATTTCAAATTCTTGTGATAACTTCTTGCATAGTAATTTATCATAAATTGTCATAACTCCTTGCATAGCAATTTGTCATACACTTGTCATAATTTTGCTATTCTTGATTTGAATTTCCTTTCAAATCTCTTCATGCTAATCTTGTCTTCTCTCCAATTTATCTATAAATTGGATGAATTTCTTTAATCAAGGATCCGAATCAATCATGCTTCTAGTATCCTTACACCATCATCTCATCTTGTCAATCTTGCTTTCATCTCATGCTTATGCACTTGTAGGTGAGATCCACAAACAAAGCAATTTGAAGGAGAAAGAATTCTGGAGGAGACATTCACATTTGTATTGGTTTGCATCTGGTTTAAATGTCTTATTTTCAGTATCTCTATTGAATGTAATTAGGATTTGTCATTGCAATTTAGTTTTTATGAATGAGCTAGGCTAATGTTTATATTGCTTTGATGGTTTCCAAATGCCTATCTCCATTAATTGGTGAACCTGACGAGAAACTAACCCCTTACCTATGTTTTTGAGTGCTTTTGAGCTGATTTGTAGGTGAAAACCCAAGAAACAGGGCAACTCAGGGCTTTCTGGGCACTTCTGCGCCTGTGTAGGAGGGATTTGCGCCTGTGTCAAGGCATTCTGCGCCTATGTCAAAGGGATCTGCGCCTATGTCAAGGTGTTCTACGCCTATGTCAAGGCATTCTACAACTATGTTAAGACATTCTGCACCTATGTAAGGCCAGAAACAAAGGTGAAACCAGTGTTTTTACTTGCAAATTACTTTTTTTTTCATTCTATTCTTATATTTTGGTTTTCTTTGGTACTGATTCTCTGTGTAGCACCTTGGTATTACATGTGATGAAGACTAAGAATGAAACCACTAACAAATCTTATGTAGGACGTGGTCAAAGTCTTTTATTAAAACATCTTGAATGTGATTTTTTAAAGTAGTTGCAGATTTAGTTTCCTAAAGGTTAATGAACACCATGCATGCTTTGATTGCTTTTAGTTTGATTGCATGTTTTAACCCTTAGAATTGGGCCTGCCTCCCAATTTGTCTGGCACTTCGCACAAGCATTGGTGAGAGGGAATGACCCTAAGTGGTGATGGGCTAAAACCAAGCTCTTCCAAACCACTCTAAATAACTGTGGATGCAACGAAAGTTGTAGACAATGGGTGCTGGAATGGTATTGCGACAATTTATTCACTGGATCAATACCCACCCAAACAGATGCCCTTACTAGAACCTTTTGTTTGTAGAGACCAAAAACCTTCTATTTGTTGGCTCAGGCGTTGTAATATGCGCATGCCGAAGACACCTCTCATGTACTCCTTAGTTAGAGATAGCAAGTTCTTGGGAAGTGATGCCCCTTGAACTCGAAGCTTGGTATACCCAAGAAGTGAGTGCACTGTAAGTGGGAGCCAGTGCTACCAAGCATCTAGCTATCCGGCTAAGTGTTGTATTTTATGGATAGAGGATTCAACAGATATTGCCCTTGCCAGCCATAGG
This sequence comes from Cryptomeria japonica, assembly GCF_030272615.1. Taxonomy (NCBI): domain Eukaryota; kingdom Viridiplantae; phylum Streptophyta; class Pinopsida; order Cupressales; family Cupressaceae; genus Cryptomeria; species Cryptomeria japonica. The sequence continues at coordinate 448,419,846 of NC_081413.1, read as the reverse complement.
ATTTGTTGTGAATGTGCTTGATTGTCTTGAGTCAAAGTCAAACAAACATTTTGTCTTCCGTGATTGTCAAAGCTTAAATTAAAAACAAAATTTCAAAAGTGTTCATAATCAACTTGGATTTTCAAAATCAACAACATTCAACTCAAAACACAATCCAAACAAAGGTCCAAATTTGTCCAAGTATTCATCCAACATTTGAATATGGTCGTCAACACATTAAATGTCTTTGTTTCAAAATTCATGTCACTTTAGGTTAGGTTTTGCATAGTCTAACTTAGGTCCTAAGGCATATTGTCATCTCCTTCATTTTAGTCCTTTTCATTGCAAGCGTCCTCATTTTGCACTTAGGTCCAAGGTCATTTTTCCCTAAGTTTGCATTTCATTGTCATATTCAAGTCAGATTTCCATTTAGGTTGCATAGGTTGCATTTCACATATTCCAAGTCATTGGTCTTCGCATATCCTTATCATTACATTGTCATATCATATCCTTAGATCATTTTCATATCATATCCTAAGTCATTGTCATAATCATTGCTTTCTTGTGTGTAGTCTCAAAAACTAGGTTTTGTCATACTTGAGTAATCAAAATCTTTGAATAAACCCTAAGTCATTGTTAGGAAGTCTAGACCTTATCAAACTTTTGTCTTTTTGTCATCAATGTCATTTGGTTAAACCTAGCTTAGTATCCATGCATATAGGGGAGACATTGTCATTTTGTCCTTTTGTCACTTGGTTCTTTTGTCCTTTGAGGTCTAGACATCATTTCAATTTCCTAAGGGTCTCTTTTAGATTTGCATTCCAAAAAGTTTGTCAAAATCTTGAAAAACAACAAAAACATAGGTTGCATTCTTGCCATACATTGCATTTTCATCTATTTAGTTTGCATTTAGTTGCATATCATACATCATCCTTTTAACATCAAAAAATCCAAAAAAATATTTCATTTGCATAGTGACATGCCTATTGAAACAAGTTCGAAATCTAAGAAGATGGGCGAAACCAACATATCAACCCATTGACAATGTATCAAACTCACAATTGCAACCTAGTCAATCATTACAAATTGAAGGTTCGTCAAACACATCATTACCACCATATGGAATGGTTCAACTTGGACCACCTCCATTATATGAGCTAGTGTTTGTACCCATGAAACTGGGATATGGGAGTGTTCCACCAACACCAAGAGGAAATGCACCTTTTGATTGGAATCAACCGAACCTGCAACATGAAATTCAAACATTACATGAGGAACAAACTCTTTCACAAGGATTTGGTTCAGATCAAGGCATTCAACAAGAAACAAATCCAAATATTTTACTAGATTCTTCATCAGATTCTGATGCTTCTGATGATGTTGATATGTTCCTTAAAGATCCAAAGTTGACAAAAAAGATGGATAAATTCTTGAACAAGGTCTTTAAGATGTTCCCACAAAAATATCTTGACATGATGAGTAATGTGACGTCCTCAAGTGAGCAAATTAATGTGCAAAAACAACAAGGCAGTGAGTTGTTAAGTTTCTCTCCACATCCAAATGAAGAAAATGCACAACAAGAAACTCAACACACCTTGATGAGTAAACGTGTTTCAAAAATGTTGATAGTGACTATTCCTCAGAAGTCACCATTTGAAACAATAAACAATCCATTATTTAATACAATACCTGTAACACAAGATCAAATGAAGGCCACACAAATATTGATAGCTGTCCCTCAACAAGAAATGATTCCTCGAATAGTTATAAGTGGATCAAAATCTAAGATGCAAGAAAGCTTTACGACTGGAATGCCTGATCTCACCAATGTCCAAAACAATTCCACAATGCAACAAAGTTCCTATGTCCCATTAAGTTCAATATATTTTCCAAATACTCAAGTCCCTGTTATGCAAAATATTGTGACAAATCCTTCGATAATGGCAACACAAAGAGCCACAAATAGTGGTGTGCACCAACAACAAATGTTGCAACAATTGAGGAATGCACAAAAGGCACAATCGAATGTGCAAACAAGCAATGCACAACAACAACAATATCACATTCAACAACATGTTGTGGTGTCTTTTGCACCATTACAAGTTAATTCAAACTTGCAATCACCACAGTGGATTGGACAAACAACATAGCAAGTCAATGCAAGTGCCATACCCCATCTAAAAGAGAAACAACAAAAACCTCCCAAACAAAGTTTTTTGCAAATGATGGGATTTACATTGAGACAACAACAATTGGCACAAAGTCAGCAAATTCCAATTCATCAGCATCCACAACAACATGTGCCTCAATATGTGCCAAGACAAACAAGTTATCATACTTCACAACCACAATTGATGTCCATGCAATATCAACAACACCCTCAATTGCAATATCAACCAAGGTTACCAATGATGATCCCACCACAAGAAGCGCAGCAACAAGGTCAAGGTCAAGGCATGACACAACCACAGCAACAAGAGCTATATCAAGACTTTTATATGCCAGAGACACCAAAGATAGCAATTTGAGCATCAATAGCCAATGGAAAGCAGGATGTATCAACAAAGAGTACACCCAAGAGTAAATGATGAACTTCCAAAATCTTCACTACCTAATGCATTTGCACAATAGCTTGAGAAGTTGCAACGACAAGTAGATGCATTGGAAACCAAAGGGACAAAGAAATTATACACAGATCAAGATTTATGTCCTAATCCATTTGACAAGAGCTTGTACATGCCCCCCTTCCCTAAGCATTTTGAGGCACCTAATTTTGAGAAATATAAAGGGAATGGCAATCCAAAAGACCACATTCAAGCATTTTTCGCAACATGTACTAAAGTGAGTTATGAGGAAACATATTTAATGCGCTTGTTCGCACGAAGTCTCACAGGACAAGTCATGGATTGGTATTCGCATTTGCCGGGGAATATAAAGACTTGGTCGGAATTGGCTCAAAAGTTTATATCCCACTTTGCATTCAACATTGACAGTGAAGTGACCATGTCAGATTTATGCAACACCAAGCAAAAGCAAGCTAAACCATTAGTGACTTTCTTGCAATGATGGCAAAGCTTGTATAGTTATTCTTCCCTAGATATACCTGAAGAACAACAAGTAAATTTATTTATTCAAAATTTGGTCCCAGAAATGATGTATGAACTCAAATTGAAAAGTCCCAGTACCACTGAGAAACTCATTAAGGGATGAACATTGAAACTGCTCTTATTGCTAAGGGAATCATTAAGCTCAACAAAGATAGTGACAACACAAACAATTCAGGGGACAAAAATAGATTTTGGTACAAAAACAAGAATGTCACTAATGATGGAGTTGTTGATGCAAGAGCGGTGAAAGCAAATCAACCCCCGTTCACAATAAAGAAATTGAGTGCTCCTAATATGTCAACTATGGAACAAAATCAAACACTAGCGAACAATGTTACTCAACAGCCGCCATATCAACAATACACTAAACAATATAATCAACAACTAGGTCAGCAACAAAACCAGCAATGTAAACCTTTCCGATCAAGGGATGGGCCTCCTTGACAGTTTACACCATTGGGAGAGCCTATTGAGTCAGTAATGAAACAATTAATACAAGCAAAGTTTATCAAGTTACCAAATATCAAGGCAGAACCATTGGTAAAGCCGCATTGGTGGAATGATAATGCATATTGTGAATACCATCGGTCAAAAGGACATAAAACCGCATCGTGTTTTCAATTGAAACATATGATTCAAGACTTGCTAGATCAAGGAGTAATTGAGGTAGACCCACCCAATGCAACCTCTAACACTGATCATACATTTTTTAAAACTCCTTTGCTTGATCATGATAAGGGTAAAGCGTCTTCTTCAAACTCTACCCAAACAACGAATCTTAATTATGCAAAAACTGGTTATAACACTATCATCAATTATTTTCGAGCATCAAATGAGTATGTTTCCACCATAAGAATAAAGGGACAAGATCCTACTTGCGCAGTCACCACTCGTCGATCCAAAATAGTCCTGAAAGGAGCTCCTGCAATTCCTCCCAAATCAACTCCTACGAGTCAGTATAATCTCCTAGATCATCTGGGGAAGACACCAGCACAAATATCAATTCTTGAGTTGTTGAAAATGTCCCCTATGCATCGCGCAGTCCTAGATAAAGCTTTAATTGAGTCCACTATCCTGATAGACATTGATGTTGACCAGTTTCAAGCCCGAATTGGACATCTAGCTGTTTCCCAACATGTCACCTTTTCTGATAACGGTATTTCTCCTGATAAGCTCCCTCATAATGATCCTTTACATCTTGAAGTCTTTGTTCATAATTGTAAGATCCGATGAGTCTTGATAGATGGTGAAGCAGGTCGTAACATCTGTACCTTGAGGGTAGTCATTGATCTTGGTTATATAGAAAATGACATTGATTCTTCTAGAAGAATAACAATCAAAGCATATGATGATGCTGAGCATCCATCTAAAGGGGTAATTTCATTGCCTATCAGAGTCGGTCTAGTGATAGAAAACATTTTCCTGTAGGTCCTAGACCTTGATCTCCCTTACAATATTATTCTTGGCCATCCGTGGATCCACGCAATGAAAGCAATTCCATCTACTTATCATCAGTGTTTAAAATATCCTTACAATGGGACTGAGATAACAATTCCAGGAGATCGTAATCCATTTCAATTTTGTGCTAATCTAAAAGATTCCTCGAAGCAACAAGTCCCAGTCAATAGAGAGGCCCACTCACATAATTATGTGGATCCTAATGAATTGTTAGATGTTGTCAAAGGAAAATTGAAGATATAGGACCAAGGATGCCGAGAGTATTCAATGGCTCAAACATTCCTCATTGGGAATTTACTGATATCTCCAAAATCACATGGCAAACCACATTTGTTGCAAAAGGAACCTAAGATAGTCATTCAATATCAGCCCCCCACTACATTTACAAGATGGGGTGAACTTGAAAAAGAAACTTTGGATGATGATGTCATAGATTGGCTTTATAAGGATCCAACTGAGAACCCACCTATTAGGTTGCTGGTGGAGCGACACGGCAAAGGGTCTACTATGCTACAGAAAAAGGGATATGATGGTTGTAGTGGCTTGGGTCCTGACAAGAAAGGAAGACTAGAACCTATTATACCCAAGATGTGACCTCCAACTTTAGGGTTAGGTTTTATACCATTGCGAATAGGACCCTCATCTACTAAAGTGACCATGTGTAGAAAGGGGCATGACTCTGATGATGAAACAACACCTAAGGATATCCAACCCAAAACTGATTCCAATAAATGGGAATGGAATTCCTTTTCTTCTAGCTCCTATGCCCTTGACAAGGTTTTCCTTGACCCTAATGATTTGCCCATGGAAGACAAACATGAAATAACTCCCCCTCCTAAAACATGTCCTAATGCTTGGATAGAGTCATTCTAGGACCCAAGCTCCAAATCAGATACTAGCAGTTCAGATAGTGATACCACGAACATTTACGTCTTTACCATCTCGACCCTCTCTCTCCTTAAAACTGATGATGACATGCCCCTTGTCTATCCATAGCTTATCCAACATGACCAAGAAGAACCACTCACATTGGATTGTTTTTAAAATGACGAAGCAATTGTAGAATTCCTTGGACTACGGGAAGGCATACCACAAGGTGATCATAAGGCAGGATTTGCTATTGATTTAGATTCTACAACATATTTTGGGGAGTCAACTCCATCTTCTAGTCATAAAAATGAAAAAGAAAAAGAACAAGTAAAAAATCAAAAGAATAGGTCTTTGAGTGAAAACTGTAAGGCGCTCTCTGACCATGAAAAAGTAAAAATAAAAGATATACCTATGAGTGAAAACCTCTCTAAGGCACCCAAAGGTGGAAGATTGGACATACCCCTATCAAGTTAGGATAAATCAACATTGCTTGTGGAAATGACCGAAGAGATAAATTTGGGTACACCGGACAACCCTAAGGTCATTCATTTTGCTGTTTCTCTATCCAAACAAGAAAGGATAGATTTTGTCAATTTCTTTCTTGAGAAGAAGATCAGTTTTGTATGGTTCTATGTAGATATGCCCAACCTTGATCCAGAATTAGTCCTTCATCACTTGCCATTAAAATGAGATGCCAAACCTGTCAAACAAAAACTTAGAAAGATGCATTCCCAGGTGGCTCTCTTGGTCAAGGTAGAACTAAAAAAATTATTAGATGTGGGATTTATTAGACCCATTGATTATGCAGACTGGATTTCAAATTGGGTACCAGTTAGCAAGGTAACTAGGGGCATCCAAATCTGTACGGACTTCAGGGATCTCAATAAAGCATGCCCTAAAGATGACTTTCCACTACCAAATATCGACATCATAATTGACATGACTGCCAGGTATGAGATGCTATCATTGATGGATGGTTTTTTTATATATAATCAAATTCTCATTTCTCCTGAAGATCAACATAAGACTGCATTCACATGTGCTTGGGGTACCTACTACTAGAATGTGATGCCCTTTGGTCTTAAAAATGCTGGCGCAACATATCAAAGAGCTATGATGACAATTTTCCATGATTCTATTCATACTTTGATGGAAGACTATGTTGATGACCTATTATGCAAATCTGTCACAAGAGATAGTCATCTAGCCATCCTTGGCCCAATATTTGACCGAATGGAAACCTACAAGCTCAGACTCAACCCAAACAAGTGTGTCTTTGGTGTCATAGCTAGCAAATTATTAGGGTACATTGTTTCTCACAGAGGCATCGAAGTAGACCCTGCAAAGGTTAAAGTAATAATGGATATGCCTCCTCCTTCCAATCTCCATCAACTAAGAAGTCTACAAGGAAAGCTACAGTCAATCCACTAGTTTATAGCTCAATTGGTAGACAAATGTCATCCCTTCCAACATTTATTGCATAAGGAGTCACTTTTAAATGGACCGAGCAATGTCAATCAACATTTCAAACTCTCAAGGATTATCTGCTATCGCCACCTATTATTATGCCTCCTACAGAAGGGAAGACATTTATATTGTATATTTTTGTAACTAAAATGGCACTGGGAGTTCTCTTAGACCAACAGGATGAGAAAGGCAAAGAACGGGCTATTTATTATATCAGTCAAACACTAGTAGGCTATGAGCTAAATTATTCAAATATTGAATGGGCATGCTTAGCAGTGTTATTTGCAACACAAAAGCTTCAACACTATATGTTAAATCATCAGACATTACTAGTTGCAAAAATTGATCCCTTGAAATACTTGCTTAGTAGGGCAGCTTTGACAGGTTGCCTAGCAAAGTGGGTTATGATCCTCAGTGAGTTTGATATTGAGTACATTGAGAGAAAGGCAATCAAAGGAAAAATCATAGCGGATCAACTTGCAAAGGCACCTCTTAATGATGATCATCCAATGTTGATGGATTTTCCGGATGAATCAATCTTTGCTGTTACATCTTCTAATGAATGGAAATTATATTTTGATGGATCCCATACCAAATTCAGGTTTGGTGCAGGTATATTTTTTGTCACCCCTCAAGGTGATGCTATTCCCAAATCCTACAGAATAACCTTGCATTGCACAAATAAAATTGCAGAATATGAAGCTCTGGTTACAGGACTCTGAATAGCAATCCACTATAACATCACAGATTTGTAAGTCTATGGAGATTCCCAGTTAGTCATCTATCAAGTGAATGATGACTATGAAACAAAAGATGAAAAGATTATTCCCTACAAGCATATGGTGGATTTCTTCAAGACAAAATTTATAGCTATCCATTTCAGTCAAGTTCCAAGAATTCAAAACAAGTCGGCAGATGCGATGGCCACTATTGCTTCCATGTTAAATATGCCCCATAATATGGATAGATGTGAATTTTTGGTCAAACAATTGCTTGTCCCTTCTTTTCAAATTTCGACAGCAGATGTGATGTGTGTTCTTGTTGGTCCTAATTCCCCATGGTACAATGACATCTATCAATATTTGAAATCCCAAACCTTACCACCTAGCCTTTCCTCTACCCAATGTCGAGCCTTCATATGCCAAACTGTCAAATATGTCATCATCGCTTACACTCTTTACCATCATTCCTTTGAACACACCCTCCTCAAGTGTTTGGATTCTAATGAAGCACAAACGGCTTTACGTGAGGTTCATGATGGTATATGTGGGGGCCATTTCAATAGTCTGAGCTTAGCCAAAAAGTTGGTTCGTGCTGGTTATTATTGGCCCACTATGGAAAAGGATGTTCATGATTTTGTCAAGAAGTGTTACAAATGCCAAATCCATGGAAATTACATTCATGCGCGAGCCCAAGAGCTTCATTCTATCATATCTCCGTGGCCCTTTTCTCAATGGGGATTGGATCTTATTGGCAAGATTCACCTGACATCTGCAAATGGACACAAGTTTATCATTACAGCCACAAAGTACTTTACAAAATGGATCAAGGCTATTCCTATGACCTATATCACTGGTGTGCAAATTTCAAAATTCCTACTGAATTATATCATATGCAGATATGGGGTTCCCCTTGCAATAGTCACAGATAATGGCCGTCCATTCAAGAATAAAGATGTCAAGGAACTTTGTGAAAAGTTTTACATCCAACACCATTTCTCTAGTCCTTACTAGCCATAGGGTAATGGTCAAGCTGAAGCATCAAATAAAACCATTATTAAGATCCTGGAAAAGGTTGTCAATAATGCTAGTCGAGATTGGCATGTACAATTGAATCTAGCACTATGGGCTTATCGCACTTCCATCCGCACACCTACTGGTGCAACACCTTATTCCTTGGTGTATGGTGCAGAAGCCATTTTACCCTTGGAAGTGGAAATTCCCTCTTTGCGTGTTTCCCTACAAAATTTGATTGATGATGAGATGCACAAAGTCTCTTAGTTGCATCAGCTTGAGATGTTAGATGAGAAATGTCAGATAGCCCTCACATATTTGCAGGCGTATCAAAACCATCTCCGTCGCTCTTATAATAAGAAGGTCAAAGGGAAATAATTCAAAGTGGGAGATCTAGTTTTAAAGGCAAACCCCAAGAATACACAATCTACTGACATCATCAAAGGAAAGTTTGAACCTAATTGGGTTGGGCCTTTCATAGTTACTGCAGCCTATGGCTCAGGGGCATATCAGCTTGCAACCCCAGAAGGTGAACCTTTGTCAAATCCTATAAATAGCATGCACCTTCGCAAGTACTGGGCATAGTTTTCTATCAGTAGTTCTTCAAATATGATCCTAAAAAAATACAAAAAAAACCAAAAAGCTAGAAAAAAAAATCAAAAAAAAAAAAATCAAAAAGTGAAAGCAAAAAGGAAAAAAAAAGTTAAAAATTGAAAAAAAACAACAAAAAAAGTAAAGAACAATAATTCGCCCTCTAGTAAAAACCTGGCAAACAGGTGCTTTGGGCAAGTACCATGGTGAAAACCTGGCAAATAGGCACCATGTGTAAAAGATTATTGCTCCATCATCTATCATGACCCCACAGCTTTATCACGCTTATCCTTGTCCTGACCTAATGTTCTGTTCCAGGCCTATGATTGGTCAACACCATTGTCTTGCATACTTAGGTTTCCAGTCCTTGTATATATGTTTCAATCTTGGTCACTGTATATATTTTTCAAATGTTCATTGGGTGTGCACCCCTTGTCATGATCAATTACTGGAGCTTTCAAAAATTAAAAAAATCCTGAAAACATTCAAAAACATTAAAAAAATCATATAATGTCCTTAAAAAATCCAAAAAAATCAAATAATGTCTTGAAAAAATTCAAAACAATTGAAAACTGTCTTGAAATAATCCAAAAAAATCAAATGATGTCCTGAAAAAATCCCTAAAAATCATATAAAGTCTTGAAAAAAAAACAAAACAATTTTTTTTTCAAAACATTCAAATCCAAAAATGAGCATTTTGCATTTTGTCCATAAATGGTACCCTTTGTGCATAGACAGATTGTTGAGTATACATCTAACAACACTCAATCAAACATTATGCTTTAATGAAATCACGTATTAATAGATGAACTATTCGACCAAGCAAGCATTCAACCTAATCACAGTTCTCACATCAATCCAAATAGCATCAAAATTACCATTGGTCGTTGTCAACATTATCATGGGTCTTATACAGGGTGTGGCATACTCGAAACCAGACAGCATGATCATTCTTGTTTTCCACTTTTGACAATGATGATCAGACTGTTTGTTTGACTTCATTGAATTTCTGTGTCTTATCTTTTTACTAATTTATCTTTGGCTTCAATCATGTTCCTATGTTGCTTGATGATGTCACTGAGTGATTTAGAGTGACCGGTATGGTTCATGGTTCCTTTCTTTCCTTTTTTTGTTGTGTTTGTTGTTTGTGGAATGTTTGTCACAAACTGGGGCAACTATATCATTGGGTGTCTATGATAAGTACATTCGCTTTGTGAATGCCGCACATACCTCAACCCTTGATGTATGCACCCTAGGATGCTTCACTCATTCCTTGTGTTTGATGTGTATGTCTTTTGCAAAACGGGTTGCGTTTCAACTCTGGCCTTCAATGCCATGATGCTCTACATCCGCTTTGCTACATTAAATAAAGGTTCTCACCTACAAAGTGCATTGGTGAAAGCAAGTTTTTCTTCATCTCTAACTGTCCTCTGTCTAATTTCTTCTTACTAACATTTCTTCTGTCAGTTTGGGCAGTCAATTCGGTCTAGTTCTCCGATCTCCAAAAAACATAAGTTGCATCCTGCATTCATTGGTTAGTACATTTGCATTATATCAATCATTTTATCCATTTCATATTATAAATGCATCAAAAACACATAAAAATATATTCATACATGTTCCACAATGGTACATAAATAGTGCATAAGCCATCCATACATGGAACATAAACATAAGCCATAACACATTGCATCCCATCATATAGCTTCATATCATATCATATATCCAAACAATATCAGAGTACAAAATTGGACTGTCTGTCCTAAGTATGGCCCATAGGCTGAATACATAATGTCACACTATATATGTCTCTGTCATAAGGAGCACGTGCCTCTATCACTGGGTGCTCCCTCTGTCCTCCTCATCCCTGGCATGTCTCAAGGATGATGTCCCTCCTATCCCTGGTCCTGGCTGTGGTGGTCTCATAGGTCCACTCACCCCCATGCTGCTCACTGACCTTCGAGAGCGTGGCTAGCTCTCTATCCTCGATCATGCCCAATATGATGCTACTCTTTGCTTTGGTGGAATTGCACTCTCATATAGTGTCCTCCAATGGTGTATCTCCTCTCCGGTCTCTACCAACATCTGTGCCATCTCACGTGCACTAGCATCCCTAATCGACCTAATATACTTGGTCACTCTCTACCCTACTTGCTGTGCCTGGGCTATTGCTGTATCTTGAGCCACTATCAATCTAGCTATCTCTGCTCTATCCTCAAGATAGCATTCTATCTCTCTAATGTTTCAATGTGATCATGTTGACTCGCTATGGTAGCCCTGCATATCTCCATCTCCTCTATGCTAGCTGTCTTTGGCTCTATGGGTATATCCTGCAATGACTCTTGATCGGTTGAATCTATCTCATCCTCCTTATCCTCATCTCCATCCTCATCCTCCTCATCCCCCTCATCCTCATCATCATCCTCATCTCTGTCCTCATCATCTCTCTCCTTCTCACCAACAAGTTGGAATTTCTCCTGTCTCCTAGGTACCAAAATATCAGGATCTGTCAATGGCACAGGCCGACATCATGCAAACCATCGCTCATACTCCTCTGTTGTCCTGACGTCCTCCACATCTAATCTCCAATCCCACTATCTTTGCTGTAGCTATGTGAAGTTGGCATATGCTATGTGTGGCTGAATCATTATCCCCCACTGACTCGTCTCTCTGTGAGATCGGGCAAAGTGTGCAGTTCCTCTGGGTACCTCCTGCCTCTCTCCAAACTATCATCTGACTCTCTCTGGCAGGTACATCTCAATCACTCTCTGGTGATTCACTGGTCACCCAATCAGGTATCTCTCCTGTTTGCAATATGATAGCTCCTCACTATCATTTGACCATCCAGGGCAATCAGGATATGGCCTCCATGTGAACTCTCTTAATCTGTCTAGCTCATGTCGCCAATACAATATGTATCCAAATGGACCCTGTCTCAGTGTACCCCCATAATAGTACACATATGGTCGATGTGGTACTACTTGCCTCTCTGCAATCGGTCAACATATGGCTATGTGCTCAAATTCCCATACCTATAATAGTGTGACCCCACAGCTCAAAGTCTGCACCCCCTGATATGCTATCTGAAGCAGCTAAAAATATAGCATAGCAAGCACACATGGTCCCCATGCATACACAGTCCCCTCTATCGCCATCCACTCTAGTACTCTTCCCCATCCAATAGGGAATCTATGTCCTCATCTGTCCCCTGCTAATAGGCATGCTATAACCACTGTTATCCGTACATATTGCTGATCGTACTCTGCCGCCATGGTCTCCCAGCGGATCTCCCTCTCTACGATATCAAGGTCATCTGCATCACACTCAAATAATCTGCACAAAGCATCTCTCCCTGTCACTGGGTCATATACTATCATCTCCCCATGAATCAGAATGTGGAGGATACACCACATGTCCTGTAGTGTCACAGTCGCCTCTCCAGTCGGTAGATGGAAAGAGGAAGTCTCTAAATGCCATCGCTCTACCAATGCGGTAAAGCAGTCTTGTGTTCACCCTAATCTCGGGAATGAATGTAATATAGTATAATCCAAGTCCTGCTAATGTTTCTCTATCCGTGCTCCTGAGTCTATATCACAACATGAAGCAGTCAGGTCTGTTCTCCCACATAATCAATGGATACTATCAACTTTCCATCACAATTGGGGCACACTTTGTCAGTTTTAGGGTTTGCTCCTAAGGGCAGCATTTTCTTGTTTTATCCACAAATTAGGGTGTTTCTTATCTATTTTGACTTATCCTACCCTTATCCCTCTTTTTGGGATCATACGCATGCTGTTTTTAGTCAAATTAGGGTCCTAAGTGCACAACTGCGCCTCTATTCCCTATCCTGTGCCTGTGTACCCTACACAGGCACAAAACATCCTCACACAAGTGCAAAATGCACCCACACAGGTGCAGATGTCAACTAATTCATTCCTTGTGGGCCCCGCAATGTCCCGCAACCAAGCAAAATTCATAAAATTGACAATATGGGTTTTTGAGATACATATCGTTGCTCCCACGTCATCTGGTCATCTATAGGTGCGTACACATTCCCTGAGGTGATCTGCCATTAGAATGTTTGCCATCTCTATGCAAGGGTCCTTTTCCAGAGTAACAATTCCTCCACTTTGGCTAGTGCAAATGAGCTCTTTTCCTTCTCCTTCTCTCATTTATAGATCTTTGTCAATGCCTAGATGGATGTGCATTCTCTCCATCTTATGTTGGTCGCGGTCTTTTGCACCTTCCACTGCTTGTCATTTGTGCATCTGATCTCTGATCTTCAATCCGTTCAATCCTATCATCTTCTATCATTCTTATCGATCAATTGGCCTCTTTTCTAGATGTTGTCGGCCAATTCCTCGAAGGGGCATGCATATGTCATTGTTATTGTCTGGGGCATTTTCATTATTGTTCTTTGAAACAATGCTTAAAATCGCATTGTCTCAAAGAGGGGCAAAATGTAGACGTTTAAAACTGGTTAACGCTTGCGGAGTCATACTTTAAAATTTGTGCATTGCCTTATTTTAGGGTTTTTTCATTGCATTAACATTTCTTCTATGTCGCGCACTTGGTCTTTATCATTTGCGAGCATCGAGTCCTTCTTCTGCATTTCTCACTTTTATCGATTTCGAATTAGGGTTTTGTCCTCTTGTCAATCTTGTCATTTTGCAATCGATTCGTCATCGATCCTCATCCTTGTCAATCTCATCAATTTTGCGATCGATTCGTCATCGATCCTTGCCCTCTTGTCAATCTCTTCAATTTTGTGATTGATTCGTCATCGATCCTTGTCCTCTTGTCAATCTTGTCATTTTGCGATTGATTCATCATCGATCCTTGTCCTCTTGTCAATCTCGTCAATTTTGTGATCGATCTGTCATCGATCGTTGTTCTTTTCAATCATGTCAATTTGGATCAATTATTGTTCCTCATCAATTGGTACCTTTCAATTTGGTCTCTTTATCAATCTTGGTCAATTTGTCAACCAGTCTCAATCGTTGGTCTCTTTATCAATCTTGGTCGATTCGTCAACCAATCTCAATTGTTTATCAACATTGATCCTCTGTCAATTAAAATTATGATTAAATCGACATCAATTATCTTTTGTCAAGACCTAATTGTCATCCTTGCATTTCTAATTCATCTTCTAGGATTTTATGATTTATTCATTTAATCTGGTTTGTCATTTGCCCTCTAGGTTAGATAATTTATTTATTTATCCTAAGTCTTCTTGTCACAATTAAATATTTATTTAATTGGCTAATTAATTCCTTCTTTTTTTGTGAATTAATTAATGAATGAAAAAGTATTAATTAATTCACCTAATTTTCTAATTTCTCCTAAATTCCTAAATTTCTATTTCTATTTCAAATTCTTGTGATAACTTCTTGCATAGCAATTTGTCATAAATTGTCATAAATTGTCATAACTCCTTGCATAGCAATTTGTCATACACTTGTCATAATTTTGCTATTCTTTATTTTAATTTCCTTTCAAATCTCTTCATGCTAATCTTGTCTTTTCTCCAATTTATCTATAAATTGGATGAATTTCTTTAATCAGGGATCTGAATCAATCATGCTCCTAGTATCCTTACGCCGTCATCTCATCTTGTCAATCTTGCTTTCATCTCATGCTTATGCACTTGTAGGTGAGATCCACAAACAATGCAATTTGAAGGAGAAAGAAGGACAATGGAGAATTCTAGAGGAGACATTCACGTTTGTAATGGTTTGCATTTGCTTTAAATGTCTTATTTTCAGTATCTCTATTGAATGTAATTAGGATTTGTCATTGCAATTTAGTTTTTGTGATTGAGCTAGTTAATGTTTATATTTGCTTTGATGATTTTCAAATTCCTATCTACAATATCCATACTCTCATCAGCCGGTTGATCTTCAGTTGTTGTTACCGGTGGAGTATCTTGAGATGGTGGGGGTAGATTATCTATTATTTTGATGCTTGGAGGTCCACCAACCTTTCCTTTTCCCTTATCCTTGTCTTTCTTATATACCTTGATTGGTTTGGGGTTTCTATATTCTTCCTATTTTTCCTTCTCAATAAGGAATATATCCCATGCATTAGCAGTTTCCTCTGTAGCCTCATTTACTCTACCAACCATAAGTGCTATATGTCGGTGTGCAGTTGAGAATACTATCCGGTTAGCCTCTGAGATCATATCATCCATCTCCTTTGGTGAGTTAACATGATAAACAACAAGTAGTTTCTCAATTTTTATTTTCTTGTCAATCTCTATAACAACTTGCCTTCTAGCTTCAAGTCTCTTAAATAGTTCTACTGGTACTTCATCTACAATTTACATCAAAAATTTCTTATAGATATCTAAGTGTAGGATTACACTGTTTTCAACTTTCTCCTTATCATCAACTGATAGTGAATCATATAATTTATTGATGTTTTTCAGCTATCCATCCTCTATTATTTCATCCAACAGTCTGTCAATCGGAGCAATATTTTGTTGAGTCCTTTTCTTTGGTGTTAACTTTTTCTTCTTTGGAATTATTTTCTTAGCCGGAGGCCTTACTGCCTATTGTTTTTGTCTGGTTCTTCTAGGCAAAGGTGTGGATATCGGTGAAGGTTCCCTTTTCCTTACAACTCTTTTAAATGTTGTTGGCATATCACTCTCTGAAGAAGTTGCTACCAGCGAAAGGTGAGTTATTGGTTGTTGTGCTTGTAACTCATCGTCAGTGATACCAGTTTGTTTAAGTACATCTTCTTTGATAGCCTTAGCCTGCCTTGAACCTCTCCTCATTGTTGCTTCTACTTTCTTCACTCTCTTCTTGGATTGAATTTGATTCTCAATGGTTTCAACATTGCCAAATACCTCTTCCTTAGGTTCCTTGGGTCCTTCCAGAAGGGCTTTTGTATATGTTTCAATGATGTGATCATCTATCTCATAACCCATTTCAGTAACCCAAATTATTCTTGGGATAACTGCCTCCATCTAGATCTCATCCTTCTTAATCACAAAACATATGTCATCCTTATATTTATTTATAATTTCTTGTGATAGTCTGACTCTAGTGTTCATTCTAGCCTTTAATGCTTGAAAGTACTCATTAATATTATTCTTTTTGTTTTCACCCATGTTGTTCAATAAGTCAGATAACTATTTGCCTACTGGTATGTCAAATCAAAGGTTCTTATTACCTATATCGGGCACCTATTTGGTTATATGTAGCATTAAGTAAACAAGTAAGTTGCCAAATCTAAATGTCCCTTTCTTATCCTTCTTGATCTTTCCCAGATTGTCAATCAGTTCATCCTTCAACCATTCACACACATCAATTTTCATATTATACTTAATCATGTCATGAGCACTCTTTATGCATAAGCTGGAAACTGAATTTAGTATGTTTGCATGTGTTGTTTTGTAGCCTAGAATCATGCTAATGAATCTCACATTTATGTCAGTTACATCATTCACCCTTAAAGACCTTTTGTCGAATGTTGCACCTATTAGGTTAATTACTAGGTCATTTGAGACCTTCTTTGTCTTGTCAGGACTGTTACCGGTGGAGGGTAACCCTCTTATAGCTTTTACAGCTTCCTTTATAATTTTGTGAACAAAATCTAGCCAGAAGAATGCACCATGTACCGTACTCAATACTATCCTAATAACTTCCTTGGGGAAATCCAGAATGTAGAGAATTTCTGTGAATCTTAGGGTTTCAATTATTTTGTGTTCAGGTTTCACATTACTGGAATCATCACAAATAACAGTCTTGTACATATTCTTAATTTCTTCATCTCCTAATTCTTCTATATGGCAATGAATATACATCCTAGGGTCTTCTACAAAAACTACTCCTTTGGGGATTTGAGAAAAGGCACCAACATTATAATCCTTCTTTGCTATTTTGGGAACTAACTGTAAAACGGGCCTAAAGCACTTGATTACTTCCACTATAGTAGGGTTTGCTATGAATTCAGGTACAGAAGAGGATGCCATGATTATAAATACCTTTTTCTGCCTTTGGAAATATTGATTGCTGAATTGCTTTGCTTCTTTGCTCGAAATGCCTTAGCTCTGGAAATTTTGTGCTCTTCGAATGTTTGAATGCTCAGTGAAGTAAAATAGTGCCAAAAACACTAATTTATAATGTCAACCTGCCAACTACCACATTTAATGCTTGTAGGTTAAGTAATCACTTAAGATATCTGTTGGTATAGAAGTAATTTTAACTTCTTACCATCAATTGAGGGAATAATAGCATGTTTCTCATTTGATTGCCAAACCCTCAAGGGAATTTTCTTCAATTTGATGAAGATTCTCCTGCTGCTGGAGGGCTACTTTGTTATGCTAGTGGAGGAGTATTCTTGTCAATATTCTGATTTCCTAATCCATTGTTTTGAAAATTCATGCTTAACTTCTTCAACCTTTTCTTTTCCTTTCAAACTAGGACCTTTGTTGTTTACCAGTGAGGACTTGCTTCTACAAAATTTAGCAATATGCCCAATTTGGTTACATGCATAACAAGTCACATTATTTTTCTGAATAGCCTTTCCATAACCTATGCTAGTTTCTAGTCTGCATTGATTAGATAAGTGTCCAAATCTTCCACAAACATAACATCTCACATTCATTTTGTAATTTTTAGAGTTATGACCAACTTTGTTGCATTTTGAACATTGACCAGTGGGTGTACTGGTATTCTGATAATTTCTAGATCTACATTGATTTTCTCTATGACCACACTTGTTACAGTTAAAGCATTTTCCATTGAATTTATAGGTAGTAGGTTGTCTTACTGGTTTGCCATGATCCTATGTGTTTGCAGTACCAGAGCTTTCACCAGTTTCAAAGCCAAGACCATTAGTGTCACAATTAGGTTTCTGATTCTTCAAGAATTCACCAAGTTCTTTTGAGTTTTTCTTGAATTTTTCTTTATGTTGATTTGCAGCAGCTAGTTCTCCTTCCAAGATACCTTTTTGTCTCACAAGTTCATTTGAGTCATTTTGTGCATGCATTAGATTTGTCTTTAACATATTAGCATCATTCAGTCTTCTAGTCAAGTCTTCTTCATTCTTCTTTCTATCTTCAATTTCTTTACAAAATCTCATAGTCATATACTACATCTCATTCTTTGTTGTCATGTTTTCTTGTTTTAGCTTATTCATCAGATCACTAAGAGTTTCCTTTTCATCATTCTCATTTTGCATCTTTTCACAAAGTTCTCCTCTCTTGTTTCTTGAAATATTGAGATTTTCTTGAAGTGCTTGAATAATATCTTGAGCAGCCTTTAGATCATCTTCAAGTTTGATATTTTTCAATTTTTCTGCATCATAGTCTGAGAGAGCTCCTTCTAGTTGCTTCATCAAGTTTTCCATCTCTACCGGTGTCAAGATCTTCCTCAAGATGTTAGGCTTCTGAAAATAGAGGACTAGGCTCTAATACCAATTGTTAGGATTCCACAGATACTGAGAGGGGGGGTGAATCAGTATCTAACCGGTTTGTAGATTTTCTTGACTTAAAACATGTAAAGCATATTAATGCTATATATCGATGAAAAAGAAATAATGCAATGAACAGAGATAAAAACAACCACATGAAAAACACACCATAAACACAATATTTTAATGAGGAAACCCGGTGTGGGAAAAACCTCGATGGGATTTGTGACCCACAATATTCACTTACTGCTACAAGAGGGGCCTGCACATGCAGGAAGGCCAAGTGCCTAGAGCTCACTGATCAATTACAAAATGGATTATATAAATCCAATATCTTGTACTACTTCAAAATAGCATCTACTATGCTAGATCCAGTACCGGTTTATACGTCTGCTTCATACATAAACCCTTAACCTATAATTCGCATAATAGGTCTGCCTTATTTTGCTTAATTACATTCCTCCATTCATTACCTATATCTTCTTACAATGTTCTTCAATGAACTCTCTTATATAAGAGTCATTTTACAACTTGCCAAGTCGGCTTACAATGATTTTACAATAATAAACAAAATATATTAACAACAAAATTCTTGTCGGCTTCTGTGTCGGTATGCTTCCTTTCACTGCCGATGCCAGTGGTCTGTGTGCCAGTGTAGAATTTGACTTTGCTGCTGCCAGTGGATTGCCTTGCTGGTGTCAGGATTGTAAGGTTGCCATCAATGACAAAACCTTCAATCACTACAATGTCTCATTGGAGTGTGGATTTGCCAACATAACTATGGTTTGGTATTACTCCTACTCTTAAATATTTCTGAATATTTGGAAGCAAATGCTATATTAGGAGAGATGAGTATATTGGCAAATTTGATCCTAGAAGTGATGAAGGAATATTTCTTGGTTATTCATCTAAGAACAAGGCATATAGATGTTTTAACAAGAGATTGGAAAAAATTGTTGAGAGTACAAATGTGAAGATTGATGAACAATTCAGAGGAACTTCAAGGTATATAGACTCTGAACCGGCAACAGAGATTCTAACAAATGAACCTACATTGAACCCACCAGTATAGAATGAAGATCCAGTTACATCAGTATCATCTGAAAATTCCACAGTAACTGGGGAATAGAAACAAACGAAGACACCCCGATATGTAAGACTGAATCACTCTGAAGATCAGATAATTAGGAACAAGTATAAAGGAGTTATGACAAGTGGAAGACTGGCAAATGAAGAGGTATGTCTTATTTTTCATATTGAACCATCATCAATTAATGAGGCATGTGAAGATAAATAATGGATTAAAGCTATGGAAGAGGAACTAGAACAAATTGAGAGAAAAAATACATGGACATTAGTTCCCTAGCCTAAAGACAAAAATGTGATTGGAAAAAAATTGGTATTCAGAAACAAACTTAATGAAGATGGTAAGGTAATCAGGAATAAAGCAAGACTAGTGTGTAAGGGATATTCTCAGAAAGAAGGAATTGATTATAATGAAACCTTTGCACTAGTAGCTAGAATTGAGGCAATCAGATTATTCTTACCTTTTGCAGCACACAAAAACTACAAAGTATATCAAAGGGATATTAAATGTGCATTTCTGAATGAAGATCTTGAAGAAGAAGTTAACATTGGACAACCTAATGGATTTTCTTTGACAGATAACAAAGATATGGTTTGCAGGTTGAGGAAAGCTTTGTATGG
The DNA here is from genome assembly GCF_030272615.1 of Cryptomeria japonica. Classification (NCBI taxonomy): domain Eukaryota; kingdom Viridiplantae; phylum Streptophyta; class Pinopsida; order Cupressales; family Cupressaceae; genus Cryptomeria; species Cryptomeria japonica. Next base: position 448,399,517 of record NC_081413.1, on the reverse strand, counting down.
GTTGAAACAATCTCCAAGAGCTTGGTATGCAAGATTGGATAAGTATATTTTGAAGATTAGTTTTTCTAAAGGTAATGTTGACAACAACTTATATTACAAAGTGACTAATGATGACATTCTGGTTATAAAATTTTTTGTTGATGATACAATCTTTGGAGGAGAAGATGGATTATGTAAAGAGTTTTCTATTGAAATGCAACAAGAATTTGAAATGTCTATGATTGGAGAAATAAAATTCTTTTTAGGATTGCATATTTCATAGACTGATAAAGGTATATTATTGAGTCAATCCAAGTACTTGAAGGAGTTATTAAAGAAATTTGGGATGGAGAACTCTAAACCGGTAAGCACACTTATGCCTACAAATGACAAATTATCACTAAGGGATGAATCTACACCTATTAATCTGACTAGGTACAAATCTATGATAGGAGGTTTACTATATTTGACACAAACAAGACCTGATATCATGAATGCAGTATGTATTGTTTCAAGATTTCAGAGTAATCCTAGAGAAAATCATGAATCAACAGTAAAAAAGATGTTCCGATACTTACAAGGCACTACAAATCTTGGACTATGGTATCCTAGAGATCAAAAATTTGAATTATGTGCATACACAGATGTAAATTGGGCAGGAGATGTGGATGATAGAAAAAGAACCACCGATGGAGCATTTTATCTTGGCAGTAGATTAATTTCTTGGTTGAGTAAGAAACAAAGTTGTACATATTTATCAATAGCTGAATTAGAATATGTTGCAACAACAACTAATTGTACATAGGTATTATGGCTTAATCAAATGTTGAAGGATATAAAGGTAAAATGCAAGGAACCTATTAATATCTATTGTGATAACACTACAGCAACTGATATATCTAAGAATCTGGTATTACATTCTAAAACCAAACATGTTTCTATCAAACTGAATTTTCTAAGGGAAAATGTTGAAGCAAAATAAATTAAACTGGCTCATGTGAATACTAAAGAGCAGATTGCAGATATTTTCACTAAACCTCTTCCTAAGGAGACTTTTGAATATCTTAGAGACTAGCTTGGGGTCATAACCCCACCGGTAGAAACTTAAATAGTTGATGTTTGTCATCAACCGACAAAATTAATAGAGAAATCTTTTACTCCGACTTTGATGAGAAAGCTACTTCTTAGGGGGAGTAGTTGGTATAGTGAATTGGTTAGTATTTTGTATCTAAAAAATGGTCTTTATATTTCTTTGGCATTTGATGTCAAAGGGGTAGAGATTGGTATGGAAAAACACAAGAAAAACACATGTCACTCACAGCAGGAGAGATTGTTACTTTGGGGAGATTATTGGTTTTTCATATTTGGCATTTCTATTTTGGCACTTTGATGGTTTTTCCATCTTGTGTTGCCATCAATGCCAAAGGGGGAGATTGTTGGTATTTTGGTATGGTTTTGTCATTGATGTCAACACCTACTAACACTTATCAACTCTAGCACTTTGGAGAATCGACAACATTCACCGGCAAGCAAGTGACTTATGCACAGTCACCGATATTTGGTACACCGATAGGATATAATGTTTATCAACACTTGGAATAGCATGGAAAACAACTGGTTATGTCTAAAACATCATTTGGACACTTTGTCTTGGAGATTTGTTAATTGGCATATTTCGTATTTGCATATTTGTTGTTACCAACAAATAGGTCCAAGTTATATACTAGCAGGTTTATCTTTTCCAGATGAGCATGACATGCTATGGAGATGTCTTATTAATGTTGTAAATGCATCAAGCTGACATGTTGAATCAGTTATTGCATTAGACATTGTTTTATTTGTAAATTGATTTTATTGTAATATCCTTTAGAGCCGACCTACTAAAATTGGTCTTAGGTTGTGATATAAATGTAAGATCTTATTTGTAAGATTGGATGTGGAATGTGAAAAAAGAATTGTGTGAAGGTATATGCAAGAATAAGTAGACCTATACATGCAGATATCATTTGAAGGTTGAAGGAGGGTTTTTGTGAAGACAATCAGAACTACACCGGTACTGAATCCAGCATAGAAAGATGCTAATTTGAGCAGTACATCCTTATTGGATTTAACGATCCAATTGTAGTCAGTGTGACTCATATTGTGTTTGAGCAGTGAGCTCTAGGTGCTTGGCCTTTCTGCATGTGCAGACCCCATTTGTATACACATATTATCTGCAGTAGCATCATCTGATTGTGGGTAAGGCTTCCCACCATGGTTTTTCCCCTTACAGGGTTTCCACGTACAAACATTGTTGTTATGTGTTGTGGATATTATTGTCTTTCTATTTCATGCATTAATCTTTACCAGTACTATAATTAACTAATAAAATTGTCTACCAACATAAAGATTGGTTTACCAGTATTAAGCATTGAAGTTGGTTAAGTTGTTTTTGGTTTGAATTTATTTTACAACTGATTAACCCCCCCCCCTCTTAGTTGTCTCCAGGACCTAACATCTCCTACTCTTCTCTTCCACTTTAAGTGCTAGTTGATAACACTTGTGTACTCTTTGTGGGCATAACAAACTCATCTCTTCTTGTATGTTCCATCTTAATCCATTCAAATACCTTGCTACCTTTATACTCTTATCCTCTACTACCTTGGATCTCATGCACAGTTTTTGAAACTCCTCAGTGTAGCTACTGACATCTAAGTCTTTTTGTCTCAAATTATGTCTTTTCCTATTAAGTTGGACTTCATAGTCTTCAAGAAGATATGTTTCTCTAATTTTAGCTACCATTGCTTTCTAGGTGGCTATTGGTTGCTTACCTTCTTTCACCCTTTCCTCTTGGATGAATTTCCGCCAAGTTAAGGCTGCCCCTCTCAACCTTGATTTTGTTAGCTTGACCTTTTGTGCTTTAGTTATTCCATCACATTCAAAATGTTTTTCTAGATCTTCAATTCATTCTATAAGAGCATGTGGATCCATCTTTCCACTGAAAAGAGCCACTCCCTCTAAGTTTTTTCCACTCATAGCTCTCAAAGCCTTCGAGAAGGGTTCTTTCTCAATAACAGGGTCAGGTATGGGAACCTCATCTTCTATTGCCACCATTTTGCTCTGATCTCCAACCTTATCATGGACTTCTTCAGTTTTGGCTTATACTTTAGCTAATTTCATTGCTAGTTGCTCCAACCTCTCTCTAAGTGCTCTATTTTCTTCTTCTTGGTCTTCCACCTTCTTGGTTAACTCAACATTAGTCACCATGTTTTCTTCTAATGATCCTTTTCTCCTAAATCTTTCATTGGCTCTGATACCACTATGATAGGGAGATTGCTAGAGAAGTACTCCATAAGGTGAATTAAGTCTAATGGTTCAATTGGTGTCCAAAAGACTTGTTTGAGACTGTTTTATATGTTTGCAAAATCAATTTGAGGTTATAATGCTAAGCATCTCATGCATAACTTCTCCAGCATCCACCCTTTGTGTAGGCTCATACCCTTTCTCAATCCACTCCTCCTTGTTTGAATACTCTCTAACTCAATACCCTACTTCCTAGGCATCCAGACCTACTACTCTAAGTTAAGGAAATCTCCTCCAAAGGTTCCAAGAAGTTAGGCAAAAGTTTTGTCTTTGATCATGTCCAATTTTGTAGTCACTTAGGCATTTTTGCTCTTCTTACTCAACCCCTTTGCTAGGTTACAAACCCCAAAAGTATCTGTCATATTGTCAAGAAGGTGGAAGGGTCTCATTCAATGTCTATAGATAGTTTTCCAAAGGTTCTTCAAGTTCTAACAAGCCCAAACAAATCGGGTTCTTGAAAATGTAGTCTTGCAGTAAAAAAAAGGCTTGTAGCCCATGGAGGGCTAATTGATACATTTTGGTCCACCTAGCCCAACGATGGGAAACTCCACCAAAAAAATTGTCTTGGATGATGTTTATGAGGTCTATACTCAAATATTTTTTAGGTCTTAGGCTCCATGAAGAAGGTTTTGTGACTGTTCTCAATTTTAGGCATAAAAGTAGGGTTTAGTGAGGGTCTTGGTTCTTTCACCATAGGTTCTCACTACCAAGCTTGGCTCAAGATTCCACATTGCTAGGAAACCTATGCCACAGAAAAATAATACATTGTCTGCCTCTGTCAAACAAGCATTATGCCAAACACTTGTCAAACAAACTATACATGAGCAAAATTCACTATCAAACACTTTTTTTTAATGATTTCTCTTTGTTGTTCCCGCATGATAGCTGATTAGGGGTACACCTAGAATATCACCATTGTAAATAGATGCTACCAAACAAGTTTTCAACTCTTCTAAAACATTAAGAATCATTTGCCAATACAAAAGTGTTCATAGAGCCAATTTGTAACAAAAACCAATTACTTTCCCAAAATAGGGAATTCGTTGTCCTTCACAAAAAGTGACATATTACAATGCAAAAGGAGTAAATTTTGGAGCTCCAATTTCTTCAAAAATGCTTTTAGGATAGGTGCAAACCTTTGTCCATGTTTTGTTTCAACATTTGTTGCTTAGAACCCAAATTTTGAGCCTTAAGGAAGAATATTAGTTAAGTTAGACAACTTGCCTAATAAGTGCTCAAATTTCCCTTCCAAACACAACTCTGGCACAAAAATGAACATATATACACTATATACATGTATACCAACTTGACCAAGTCCATTTGGTGGGAGCCCAGGCCTAGATTAGTTAGGTTGCTGCATTTTACAACCCCAAACCCTTGACAGGGTAGTGAACACACCAAAATGAAAGAATTTTGTTTAACCAACTTGAAAATGGAAAACCAATACAATGATCACTTGAAGAGAATTGGGAAACCAATATGAGCACTCACCAAAAGGTATAGTATGGACCAGATGTTCTACAGTACAAACTACTGCACTAAAAGAGAGGAAAACATAGTAAAAGCCAAAATTTCATCTTTTTTTATTAGAATCCTTAGTCAATATGATCACCAACATTTTTCAAGGAAAAGGGAGGCCTTTTATAGTCTTTCAAGTTATTTATCAAGCCTAGTATGGACATAGGGAACATTGGGCTTGCTTTTTCACAAAAAGTCCAATATGACAACTTTTCAAGCCTAAATGACAACATTTTGTTTTTTTGCTCCAAGAGACATTTTTGACAACCTAACCTCATCAACTTATCTAAACACCTAAGACATGCTTAAAAACACTTAGCAAACATTTTTCAATGCTTTGGAAAGCATTGCTAGACCTTTTAGGCAATTTTACACATTTTTGCCCTTTTTGGCCTAGAAACCCAAAATTGTCAACTCAAATCTTGAAAGACAAAACTTGATCTCTTGAGCACAAAATGAGATCAAAACCACTTGAAAAGACACACAACAACCTAAAATAATAGAATAAACCTAACACAAAACATTACAAACATGAAAGCATGAAATACTCAAAAAGGAGAGTTTTTACTCAACTAGGTGCTCCTGCACCACGGGGGTGAATCGGTATCCAACCAGTTTACAAACTTTCTTATCTTATTAAGTATTTTGCATTTCCAAAACAATGTACCAGTAAACAAGAATTAATGTATTAAATATGAATAGTAAAGACAACATAGAAAGCACACCATAACACAAGATGTTTAATGAGGAAACTGGGTGTGGGAAAAACCTCGGTGGGATTTGTGACTCGCAATATTCACTCACTGGCCAATGAATGGATATTACTTACAAGAGGGGCCTACACATGCAGGAAATCCAACTGCCTAGAGCTCAATACTCCATTACAAAAGGAAGTCACACTGAATTACAAAATGGATTATGAGAATCCAATATAATCTACTGCTACAAAAAGCATCTACTATGCCAGGTTCAGTACCGATTTAAGCTCATATAATAACCATAAACCCTTCTACAAAATCTGCCTTAATATTCTCTCTACATGTCATTCATATCTATCCTCTATCATGTGTCGCACAAAATGATCTACAAGTTCTCATACTTATATATGATTCTAACTACAACATGCCATGTCGGCTTACAAAAATATATTACAATGTAATACAAAATACGATAATCAAAATCATGTCGGCTAGGATGTCGGTAAACATTATTATCGCTGCCAGTGAACTATCTACCAGTGTAGAGTCTGTCGGTGTCAGTGCCTGCCGGTGTCATAAGATTGTAAGGTTTCCATCAATGGTAACACCTTCAATCACCTTTAACTACCATTAGAGTGTGCAATGCCAACATTCTCCCCCTTTGGCATTGATGGCAACACTCATGAGAAAAATTCAAAATTGTATCAAAAAATTGAAGTCCAAAAATCTTACCAAATATGTGTGCTCCCCCTGAGCAAATGATCCCTTCTGAAAGTCATTTTTCTCAATTCTACTACTCCCCCTTTGACATCAATGAGAAAGGTTGCCAAATGTCAATGAGTGTAGTTCTCAGCTAGAACCTTGTAACCAGTTGGTTACAATCTAGAATAGGTCTGCTAATACCAAATTTAGGCTCTAAGTGAACCTATTGTTGTCCTTTAATGAAACCTCTATTCTCTGAATAGTACCAAAGAGGTGATGCATTTTCTCTTCTAGTGTCTTTTATCCCTAGATAAGTGCCTCTGATATCTCTTTCCTCAAAGAGATGAGGTTATCCAATTTAGGACTGAGTCTACATTTAAGATCTTTTGCCTCAGCTTGCAAATATCTTTACAAAACCTTTGCCTAAGGAGACTTTTGAATATCTTAGAGATCAGCTTGGAGTCATACCACCACCGACAGAGACTTAGACAGTTGATGATTGTCATTAACCGGTAGAATTATCAGACAAATCTTTTACTTTGGTCTTTGATGAGGAAGCTACTTCTCAGTGGGAGTAGTTGGTATATTGAATTGATTAGTATTTTGTATATGAACTTGGTTTTATTATAACTTTGGAATTTGATGTCAAAGGGGAAGAGATATCTATGGAAAAACACATTATCTTTTGAGGAACTTTGGATAACACATGTTGCTCCCAGGGGGAGAGATTGTTGTTTGGGAGAGACTATTACTCTCTGTATTCTGGTTATGATCTTTTTGGAGATTGTTGGTTTTTGGCATTTTTGTTTTGGCACTTTGATGTTTTTTCCATCTTGTGTTACTATCAATGCCAAAGGGGGAGATTGTTGGTATTTTGGTATGGTTTTGTCATTGATGTCAACACCTACTAAAACACTAGCACTTTGGAGATCCAACAGCATTCACCAGCAAGCTAGTAACTATTGCACAGTTACTGGTATATGGTTCACCGGTAGGATATAATGATCACCGGCACTTGATGATATGGAAGACACTTGGTAATATCGAAGACATCATGTGGACATCTTATCTTAATGAATTAATCATTGGTATATTCATATTTGCATATTTGCTTTTATCGACAAATAGGTCCAGGGTTACACTGACAGGTTAATGTTTTCCAGATCAGCATGGTACGCTATGGAGATGATTAATTATTGTTGTAAATGCATTAAGCCGACATGTTCAATCAATTATTGCATCAGATATTATATTGTTTGTAAAATGTTTTTATTGTAATATCTTGTAGAGCCGACCTACTAAAATTGGTCTTAGGTTATGGTATAAATGTAAGATCTTATTTGTAAGATCAAGTGTGGAATGCGAAAAATAATTGTGTGAAGGTATATGCGAGATTAAGTAGTGCGATACATGCAGACATCATTCGAAGGTGAAGCTAGGTTTTTGTGAAAGAATATCAGCATTACACCTATACTGAATCCAGCATATGAAGATGCTATTTTGTGCAGTACATTCTTATTGGATTTAACCATCCAACTGTAGTCAATGTGACTCCCATTTTGTGATTGAGTAGTGAGCTATAGGTGCTTGGCCTTTCTGCATGTGCAGGCCCCATTTATGTACACTTAATATTTGTAGTAGTATCATCTGATTGTGGGTAAGGTTTCCCACCATGGTTTTTCCCCTTATAGGGTTTCCATGTACAAATATTGGTGTCATGTGTTGTGGATGACTTTGTGTTTATGTTTCATGCATTAATCTTTACCGGTATAGCAATTAACTGTTAAAACTATCTACCGGCATACTTAACTGGTTTACCGGTATTAAGCATTAAGTTGGTTAAGTTATTTTTAGTTTGAATTTATTAGACAACAGATTCACCCCCCCCTCTTAGTTGTCTCCGGGACCTAACAAAGATCTTTTGCCTTGCCTTTTATTCTTTCCTTTTCCTTCTCCAACTTCTCAAGTTTCTCTTCAAATCTAGCTATCTCCTATTCTATAACTGATATTGATTCAAATGAACCAATAATATTATCAGCTATATCATCAATTTCTTTTTGCACTTTGCTGATTTCCTTATCAATATTCACTGTTAGAAGATTAGTCTTACAGGTGTCTCTGTACAGTTCTTTGAACTCTGTAACTGTGTTATTCAGTGCCAGTAAGAGAGTGTCAATGTGTTTCATGCATTTCTTTATTGTCTCTTCACATAATTTTTGTTTTTCCTTATCCATTTTCTCCTTAAATGTCTCTTCATTTATTTGGTCCATAGTCAGTATGTTGGTTATGTATTTAGACAATGTGTCTAACTGACTCAAAGAACCCTTATTATCTACATTACACTTGGGTGCAATCAATTTAAGAATAGGAATGGTATCATCTATAGACTTATAAGCCAATACATTATAATTTTTAATTTTCTTAATCGAATCCAAAATCACTTTAGTCACATTTGTGGGTCTGAATTATGTCATGGAAGTACCAGATGACTATTCAACTACCTTAACAATCTCCATGCTGCTGGTGGTAGTAACAACTTTGCTTGTCTCGACCTCTAGTAGGTCAGTTTGTGTTTGCATTTTAACTAGCAAAGGTTTAGGCTTCTGAGCATTTGCTAGTGCAACTATCTTTGTATGAACCTGTTTCTTAGTGTGTGTCTCCGTTTGTTTCATTGTGCTCTCTTCTGCTAGTTTTTCTAATTGTTCTTTAGTGTTATCAACCATTTTCTCTGTTTGTACCTCTACACTGTCCACTACCGGGATCTCAATTGGTTTCTCTATATTCTCAGTTTTTGGTATCTCTGACTCTATTGGTTTTTCAATGTTTGCATCAACAGTACTGTCAGTAACCCTTTCACTAACCCCAATCTCAATGTTATCAATTGGTGTTTCAAATTCAATATTTTCAGTTTGTGTTCCAACATTGTCAACTGGTTGCTTAGTAGCAACATCTTTCTTCTTTTCCTTGGTAATTTCTTTATCAACTACAATATTGACCTCCTGAGAGTCTATGTTCATAGTATACAAGATTTCAGACTCAAGATTTGTATCCTCATGTGAAGTCTCCACATTCTCAGTAGCTGGTGTATAGTCGATTAGTACCGATGGAGTATTAGAAGGTGGTGGAAGGTTATTTGTCACTTGTATATTAGGTAGTCCACCTACCTTGCTTTTTCCTTTTTCCTTATCCTTTTGGTATACCTTAAAAGCTTTAGGTCTTTTGAGCTCTTCTTGTTTCTCCTTCTCCACAAAGAAGATGTCCTATTTATCTGTTGTCTCTTTTGATATCTCATTAACTCTGCTAGCCATTAGACTTACATGGTGGTGTCCACTAGAAAAGACTTTCCTGTTAGCTTCAATGATCAATTCATCAATTTCTTCAATTGATTTCACAAGGTGAACATCTAGCAGTTTCTCAATCCTGATTTTCTTGTATAGTTCCATAATAGCTAACCTTTTAGCATCTAACTGCCTATATAGATCACTAGGTAAATCATCTACAACCTCTATCAAAACTTTCTTATAGATGTCGAGGTGTAAAATGATACTATTTTCTATGCCTTCCTTTTCCTCATTAGTAAAAGTATCATATAGTTTACTTACATTTGATAAGTTACCATCATCTATTATCTCATTTAATAAGTTGTCAAGTGGAGGAATAACCTGTTTTCCTTTTCTCTTTCTAGGTGTCATCTTCTTAGCTGGTGGCCTCACTACTTGTTGCTTCTGCCTTGTTGTCTTGGTTTTCTTGGGAGGAGGAGAGGGTACTGGTGAGGGTTTTCTCTTCCTATCAACTCTTATGAACTTCACAGGAATTTCATTGTCAGAGAATGTACAAACTGGTGAGAGATGAGCCTCTAGTTGTAATCCTTCCAGATCACTTCCCTTGATACTAGTGATATTCATTATGTTTTCCTTTATCTCTTTCACCTTCTTAGATGCACTCTTGATATATTTTTCTCTTCTCTTCCTTTGTTTAAGTGTCTGAACACCACTTTCTATTGTCTCAACATTATGAAACACTTTTTCTTCCAGTTGTCTAGGGGATTCAAGTAGGGCTTTGGCATATGTTTCAATTATGTTTACATCAGCCTCATATCCCATTTCTGTCACCCAAACAGCTCTAGGAAGAACTGCCTCCATCCAAATTTCATCCTTCTTAATCACAAAAGAAATTTCTTTTTGATACTTGTCGATAATACTTTGAGGTAACCTTTCCCTAGTCTTCATTTTTACTTTAAATGCTTAGAAATACTCTATTATTTTGTTTTCCTGTCTGTCCCCATGCTGGTGAAGATATCTAATAGTTGCCTCCCTACTGATATGTCATAACCAAAGTCTTTTCTACCTATACTGGGAACTTCTTTAGTAAGATATAACATTAAGCATACAAGAAGATTACCAAATCGAAAAGTACCTTTCTTATCTCCTTTTGTTTTCTTTAGATTATTAGTTAATTCATCCTTCAACCATTCACATACATATATCTTAGCATCATTTTTAACCATATCATATGCACTCTTGATACATAGACTGGAAACTAAGTTCAGTCAGTTAGCATTTGTTGCCTTATATCCTAATATCATGCTGATGAATCTAACATTAACTCTCAAGGATCTACTGTCATAGGTTGCACCAGTTAAAGTCATCATAGTATTGTTAGGAACCTTCTTGGTTTTATTTGTCCTGCTACCGGTGGATGGTAAGCCAGTCACTTCCCTAACTGCTTCTCTAATGATTTTATGAATAGAGTCAAGCCAAAAGAATTCTCCATGAACTCTACTGAGTACAATCCTTACAACTTCCTTAGGAAATTCTAGAATGTCAAGGATTTCCACAAAACCTAGGGTCTCTATAACCTTATGCTCAGTTTTTACAATTCCATTCTCACATAGATAACATTCTTATACATTTTCATGATTTCCTCATAACCTAATTCCTCAATGTGACAATGTATGTAAATTCTAGGGTCTTTTGCGGGTGCAACTCCTTTAGGGATTTTTGAAAATGCACCTAGGGTATCATCCTGCTTTGCTACTTTGGGGATAATCTTGAAAATGGGTCTAGGGCATTTAATTACTTCTTTAATAGTAGGGTTTACAATGAATTCTAGAGCAGAGGAGGAAGCCATTGATAAATACCTTAATCTTCCTAATAGGTTTGGATGCTTGAAAGAACTTGCTTCACTTCTTGCTATGGATGCCTTCGCTCAGGTTTTTCACACTCTTTGAAAGTTCAAATGCTCGATGAATGATAAAGAGGGAAAAACACTAATTTACAATGTCTTTTCCTTCAACAACCACAATAAATGCTTGCCAGTTAAGTGAAACTTAACACATATGCTAGTAAAGAAGAAGTTCATCTTCTCACCATAAACCGAGGGTAAACTTGCATGATTTTCAATTTGCTGCAATACCCCCAAGGGTCACTTTTTAGTTGGATGAAGATTCCCCTACCGGTGGAGTGATACTTTGTTCTACCGATGAAGGAATAGTCTCATCAACATTTTGATGTCTCTTTCTAATCCATTGTTTTGAAAATTCTTGCTTTACCTCATATACCTTCTCTTTGCCTTTCAAACTGGGTCCTTTGTTATTTGCCGGTGAAGTCTTGCTTCTACAAAATTTTGTAATATGTCCAATCTTGTTACAAGCATAACTAGTCACATTGTTTTTCTGAATAGCCTTTCCATATCCTATGCCAGTTTGTGCTCTGCATTGATTAGATAAGTGTCCAAATCTTCCACAAACATAACATCTTGCATTCATTCTGCAATTTTCTGAATTGTGACCAATTTTGTTGCATTTGGAACATTGACCGGTGGGTGCATTAGTGTTCTGATAGTTTCTAGATCTACACTGATTTTCTCTATGACCATACTTGTTACATTTAAAGCATTTCCTATTAAATTTATAGGAATTTGGTTGTCTTACTGGTTTGTTGTGATCATGACTATTTGCAGTACCAGAGCTTTCACCAGCTTCAAATCCAAGTCCATTAGTGTCTCCATTAGGTTTCTAACTTTCAGCATATCATCTAGTTCTTCTGAACTTTTCTTGAATTTCTCTTTATGTTGATTTGTAGTAGCCAACTCATTTTCCAAAAATTCCTTCGGTCTCATAAGTTCAATTTTATCATGTTCCATGTGAATTAGATTTGTCTTTAACATATCATTTTCATGACTAAGTCTTAGATTTTCAGTTTCGGCATCATTGAGTCTCCTAGTCAAGTCATCTTCATTCTTCTTTTTGTCTTCAGTGTCTTTACAAAACCTCATAGTCATATCTTGCATCTCATTCCTCAAGGTCATGTTTTCTTGCCTCATATTGCTTACAAGATCATTAAGAGTTTCCTTTTCATCATCATCATTCTGTATCTTCTCATGAATTTCTCTTCTTTTGTTTCTAGCAATAGTGATATTCTCCTGAAGTCCTTGAATAACTTTCTATGCAGTCCTTAGATCATCTTCAAGTTTGATATTCTTCAACTTTTCTGCATCAAAGTCTGTAAGAGCTCCTTCTAATTGCTTTCTCAAGTTTTCCATCTGTACCAGTGTCAGAATCTTCCTCAAGCTGTTATGCTTTTGAAAATAGAGGACCAGGCTCTAATACCAATTGTTAGAATTCCCAAGGATACTGAGAGGGGGGGTGAATCAGTATCCAACCAGTTTACAGACTTTCTTATCTTATTAAGTATTTTTCACTCCAAAACAATGTATCAGTAAACATGAATTAATGCAGTAAATATGAACAATTAAGACAACATAGAAAACACACCATAACACAAGATGTTTAGCGAGGAAACCCCATGTGGGAAAAACCTCGGTGGGATTTGTGACCCACAATATTCACTCACTGGGAAATGAATGGATATTACTTACAAGAGGGGCCTGCACATGCAGGAAGGCCAACTGCCTAGAGCTCACTGCTCGATTACAAAAGGAAGTCACACTGACTTACAAAATGGATTATGAGAATCCAATATAATGTACTGCTACAAAAAGCATCTGCTATGTCAGGTTTTGTACCGATTTAAGCTCATATAATAACCATAAACCCTTCTACAAAATCTTCCTTAATATTCACTCTACATGTCCATCATATCTGTTCTCTATAATGTGTCGCACAAAATGATCTACAAGATCTCATAATTATATATGAGTCTAATTACAACATGCCACATCGGCTTACAAAAAGATATTACAATTAAATACAAAATATAATAATCAAAATCCTGTCGGCTAGGATGCCGGTAAACTTTATTGTCATTGTCGGTAAACTATCTGTCGGTGTAGAGTCTGTCGGTGCTAGTGCCTGCCGGTGCCATAATATTGCAAGGTTGCCATCAATGACAACACCATCAATCACATTTAACTACCATTAGAATGTGCAATGCCAACACTAAGTTACCTAGTTTGGTTTAAGAGAAGTGACTAAGACTCAGTCTAATTTTAGGAACGATCTATCCTATGTAAGATGTTATCTAAGTAACTTAAGTTTGATAAATGGTTGATTGAACTAGCTGAAAGATGATTGAAAAAATCATGCAACACCATGAAAGAAGTACACTATTTAGATTTGTTTATGCTTAGGATGATGATAACCAATTTTATGCTTGCTGTAGACTGTTTTTAGGCAATTTTGACTATTCTAGACTAACAAAATCATAGATTCGTATGACAAGGTTTACAAGACTAGATGATAGTTTGATAGCTTTAGGATGATGAAAACAATATTTCGTACAAGTTGCTTCTTAGGTTCGTATGATAGGTGGGTATACCTCAAATGATAAACTGATGGATATGAATATTTTTGTATGACACAAAATAGAGACTCAGATGACACTTCCCTAACTAGAATGACAATTTATTAGATTTCGTATGACATAGAATAGAGGCTTAGATGACAAAATGTTAGGATTGATGAAATGTCTTATGACAAACTGTAGGTAGTAGGATGATATTTCAGAAGACTCATATGACAATTTACTGGACAAAGATGAGATTCTGACAGATAGAGTTTTCAATGACTGACGATGACCAGTTTTGAGATGGACTGAGTTTTTGATAGCTGATGTAGACTAGTTTGTGATATGGATAGAGTTTTGACCACTGAGTTGTTTATTATTTTCTCCAGTTTTGGTATTCTAGTTTCAGTTTCAGGGATGAAAACATAGTAAACATGTAATATATATAATGACTTCAATCACATCACACTAACCCTATGGAAATTGGTGAGAGAAGAAAACCTTTGCTTGCATACTCAGGTACACACCCAATAGCCAATCAGAATACGACCGCTAAGTCTCATGCAATGGATTCTCAATGTCGTATTAGCCGACTCCAAATGCTAATGGCGACACAAAATAGCAAGTATCTTGGGAGAGTTACTATCTCTCTTGTACAAATATTATCCCCCCTTTCGGAGGTGAACCGGGTAGCCTCTATCTTATAGTTATTAGTTAGGAATTCCATTAAAAATTACCCCTTGAAGTCATGCAAGAATGATTGAGGCCTATAGCTCGACAAGGTACCGAAATAAGTTGTAGTCACATAAACATGATTGAGACTGCGAGGCCCTACAAAATGCTCAATATGAGAGATCTCAAAGAGAAAACTCAAATAATTCCATCCTCTGAGACTTTAATCAACTAGAGGCCTATTTATTAGAGTGAGTTGGAATGCCTAGGTCTAGTTGTACTCAATTGGGTTGTTCTCATAGGGTGATTACTTTTTTCCACTATGACAGGCCCGCTAAAGGTACACAAATCTCAAACTTAGAAAAAGCCTTAAGGGTCTGGATTTCTGATTATTTGTGTAGACAAGAGCATACTCTCCTACCTCTCAAAATTTTCTTAAAACACAAAAGATAGATTTGTTCATTAACCAGATAGCAATTTACGTGCCTAAAAATAAATTTAAAGAATACACGATGTTTACTTTAATCTGCTCAGGCAACCTGCAAAGACAATGAATCAATAGTCATATTGTCTTTGTTTGACAAACATATTCTTTGACAAGAGTTCTGCAAAAACTAATTAGGTTGTGTAAATTTATCAGGAAAATAGACAACAAGCTAGGGTCAGCATTAGTATGATCAAAATCCAATAAAGAACCTAAAGAATGCAGTTTGCTTTTGAACAAAAATATAGAATACCGTATGACAGTTATCACCAAGCCATATGATAATTCATACGAGACCATATGATACCTACAGTTTGTCATTAGGACTGTGGGAAAACTTGTACGACACAACACTTCAATTAAGTCATTACATGTATGGTTAGACAGATATAAGCATGAATAATAAAACCATCACAAATTGACCAATTTCCTTCTAAAAGATGTGAGTATAGACTTGCTCTCATATTTGTATAAGCAATACCAGTGACTAGACTACAACAAGATGAAGGATTTAATCTATATAAGCATGATATTAAGATACATGGATGCAAGATTATGCTAGATGGATGAATAGTAATCTATATGAATTCAAGTAATCATAATTCAACTAAATATGCAAAAAGATAAACTAAGATGCAATAGTATCAAAAAAGAAAGCACAATATATTCAATGACTCCAGAGCAAAACAACTTTATAATAACAATAAATCTCCAAGGTGTTTTGAATGAGAGATGAAGGCTGAATTTATAGAGAATCTAAAGAGAGACCAATGGTCAAGACCAATTAGCAATGAGCGGTTGAGATTATTAAAAAAAGAGCACAATTTAAGATAATTGTGTTGGGACTCATTAAATTGGAGTGAATCTGAGAGGCCCATTTCAAAAAATTTCTTTGTATTTCCAAATGATTATAAAATGAGACGGTTTGAATGGCCTAGTTAGAGAGAGGGTAAATGGAGCCAGTTGATTTTCAAAGGGTAAGGCTTGGGAAATGTGTCCTACAATTTTCATTTGGCCTATGAAGTGTGTTGCAACTTTTATTTTTCAGTTTGGATCAGTTTATCAGGTACCCATTTCAAGGGGTGAGCTAAAAGTACATTTTAGGCACATATGCAAATTTTATTAAGTAGCCTACTTTGAGCTCCTATATCTTTTGCCCTATTGATCATCATATTGAAATTGAAAATGGATTGAGTTCGATGCATAAATGTGAGCCTCCATGCAAAATTTAAAGTCTTTGTGAATCCATTTTCTCAGTTTGCAAGTTCAATCTGTTTGCAGTTTGTGTTGTTTGACAAGTCCTTGTTTCAGCAGCTAGTCAAAACCCTGTTTTTGCATAAGTGTAAAAGTTGCCTCAGTGAGTGTCATGTTAGAATGTTTCTTTCAGGCTATTATTGGTATAAATTAAAAGATATGTTTCAAGTTTCAAGCTCCTGCCAATCCGTTTGATCGGTTTTCAAAAGGGTTTCTTAGGCCATCTGTTTCAGTGATTCGTATTATCATTGTCGTATCAGTTAAAGTTGCTATTTTCATGAGTGCACCA
The DNA here is from genome assembly GCF_030272615.1 of Cryptomeria japonica. Taxonomy (NCBI): domain Eukaryota; kingdom Viridiplantae; phylum Streptophyta; class Pinopsida; order Cupressales; family Cupressaceae; genus Cryptomeria; species Cryptomeria japonica. Next base: position 448,382,834 of record NC_081413.1, on the reverse strand, counting down.
TTTGCACCCAGTTAGCCTTTTGGTCAAACTGAGAATTCAAAGTTTTGATATATACTTCAAGGTACCTATGCCTCAGATTTGAAGGTCTATGGAGATTGTTTGATATTTTTAAGATAGGCATCATGGGTTGCTTGCGCATTGCCTTCATCAGGTCCGCAGTGTTGACAAAGCTAGTTGGTCATTTTTGACCATTAATATCTCTTCTCTCAGGATTCTTCTTGAGAAACCATTTGTTAGAGTTCATGTTTGTATATCAGAGTACATGCCTGTCAGATGGTGAGGTCCAAAAAGGTGTTTTGACTAGTTTGAAAATTAAGTCTTCACGATTAAATGCGAAAAATGTGGCGCAACTGCCCGAAAGTTGCAAAACTCGATTTGATGATCGAAAAATGGTGTCGATCGATTCCAGAGGTATTTTTAATATTTCTGAGGTATTTCGAAGGTTAGTTGCATGAAAACAATTTTTTTTTAGCCGGACCCACTTTGGGGCCCGACCTAGCTTGCCGCTTCATGCATCTTTTCAGGCAAGGTTTAAATTGCTTTTTTTTAAATCATATGTTATATGATTTAAGTATTAAGGAGTTCATGAGGAATGAAGCAGATTATATGTTCCAGGATGCCTATTATCCCATAGATAAAATGTTGAAACAGATGGATGCCTTCCCAATTCAAACGAATGCACTGAATATGTTTTTCAAGAGAACAAGGGCTACGGTGGCATTTGGATTGAATGTTTTGAATGGAAGAAAAGGATTTAAAAGAGCCCTCCAAATTCCATTGTTAGGTGTAATACCAACAAATAAACCTCCCGATTTGACATTGAAAAGGCTTTAGAAACTCCAGGCAAATTGCAATTTGGTAGGCGTAATGCCAAAAACTCCTCCCTTCACAGGCAACATGGTATTCTAGAAAGGCATCAAACTTTAAAATCAAATACCAAAGACCCCCCATGTGGTGTGGTTTGGAAAGTTTAAAGGTATTAAGCAAGTGCATTTTGGCAGCTACAAACCATCTAATCTCCTCTACAGTGGCTGGGGAGTGCATTGAAAACTTTCAAGCAAGTGAAGGGGCATTCAATTTTCAACAAATGAAATCTGCAAGGTGAAGCCAAAGCACATACCCTCTACCAGCACCCTCCCTTCACGTGCCAGTAAATTGAAGTGGCATAAAATCAAGAAACTCCAACAATGCCATTGATAGGTGCAAAGCTTAAAGCCCCTTCCCGCATGGTAGCAGCCAAGAATAAACTTTCAAATAAATACAAATTCACTTGGCAGATTTGAATGCCATATTTTCCTCCCTATTTGGTTGGAGCAGATTAAACTTCAAAGAAAATGCAATGGAATGTGTAAAGTGAGGTTCCTTTGCCAGACCTCCCTGCCTGTGGCACATAGCTAGTAAAAAGGGGCTTTAAAATCTTTTAAAGCGAATGCAAGTAGTAGGTTAAAAGCTTGGAACTTCCCCTTCCGACATGGTGGTAGCCAAGACAAACATAAACTCTAGCAGCAGCGTGGCAATGAAGAAAGCCCATTAAACTTTGAAATTAATGCAGATCTGTGTAGTGTTTGGAGAGGCATTTTAAAAAATTTCAAGAAAATGCATATTGGCAGGTGTAAATCTTTCCAAACTCCCTCCTGTGGCACGCCAAGGAACAAAAAGGCAAAGAACCTTCAGCAAAATGCCACTAAAACTCTCAGGAACACTCAGAAAATGCATTTTCAAGCAAATGCATTAATCCCACATTTGCTGGGCAGAGGAATTTTTGAGTATTTAAATACAACACTCCACATTACCATAGTGTCAAAGCCTTGAAGGCTTTTGACACAATGTGTCGGTTGGGTGCCCAGGCAGACCCCACGTGCATGAGTGTGCTTCTCGAGGTGACCAAGGAGGCCAAGTGGTGACCAGGAGGACCCCACCCATGTAGGCATGGTTCTCGAGGTGAATTTTATAGAGAATGGATGGGTTAAAGATCAAGCATGTTTCAGGAGATCCATCGACGTGCGTTGTTTTGCAGGGTGGAGATGCTCACCGGTTAAGCTTCACGAAATGGTGAAGAGTTAAAGAGCATGCAGGTTCAGCAAGATCCGACGGTGCACGTGATTTTGTGAGCCAAAGATGCATGTCCATTAGCCATTGTGAAATGTCAAAAGATGACATGGGATACAGGTTGCAGGTCCAAGCAGAGGTCCAGCTCACGGGTTTTGCTGATGTGGCAATGAGGTGGCATACATGTGGCACTGCAGTGGTAGTTCAATGGCAGTGACGAGGCGGACAAGTGGCAAAGGGTGAGGTGTCATCCCAGGTGGCACCCAATGGACCCCATCAGCAAATCACAAGCTACCATGTGGCAGGGCATCACGAGCCAAAAATTGGTAAAAGTCAAAGTTAAATATATAGTTGAAACTATATAAAAAATTCAAAAATTTAAATGATGGCTTGCATAAAGTGGATTAATTCGCCTAGAGGTTTATTTTTGCCTGAAATGACAAGTATTATATATCATCAGAAAGTTCTTGGGATAAGAAATTGAATCATGCAGTTATTTTCAACAAATATGGGATATTTTGAGAGTAATTTCCACGGGAAGGAGATATTTTTGTAGTTAAGGAAAAAGAAGACACTTGGCAAATTTTGATGAAATCTGATCTTTTTCCCTCCTCTTCTTATTCCAATTTCTTCTGAATTGTAAGGTTTCCAAATTTTGGAGGAAGTGCTCTAGATTTCATGGCTTCCAATTCTGAATTGCTTGACCCAAATGTTTAAAATTTTATGGATCTTTTTAGGGTATAGAGGTTACAGTGCACTGTTGTAGATGTGGTTTTTTAGTTGCATGTCTTATTTGTGTCAGGCATGAGTAAATTTCCCACATTATTGTCTTTGTGCATGTATTTCACTGTTATGAATTGAATCCTCAAGGAGGCTATAATTTGTCATCTCAAGGAGATTGTATGATTGTTTGTAGGCATTCTTCAGTGAAGAGTTTAAATTCTATAATAAATCATAAACAATGGAATGTGTCCCAGATTTGATAATTTTGTGAATGAATCAAGTAATGCATTAGTATAAGGTGTTAATGCATGGATATTGTTTAAGGAAAACCAATTTGTAACTAGGATACGCATTTGCAATTCTTTGTGTGACTCTGTTGCCCAATGAACAAGGTACTGGTCTTGCAGATTTGGGGATAGTTTTAGATTTATGCAATTTAAAGAAAATCTTTTTCCCTTTATGTTTAGGGGTTTGTGTTCTATTATTTCCAAGCTCTATTTCATCCTATTGTTTGTACAGATCTAGCCAATCTGTAGTGTTTCCTAACTTGTTGAGCTTGTGAAATGATCTATCTGCTTGTTGTTTGATGTTGTCATAAGTGTGTAATGAGTTAATTTCATGCATCAAAAGGGTGTCCCCCCCTAGGTCTAGAAGAACTTGAAGTGGAGGATCAATTAGGGTCCTATGTTATGTTGTCCAAGCCTTGAGGTTCTTCATAGGTTGAGTTGGCTATTTCATAGATCAATGTAGGTGTACTTGGGTTAATCATTTTTTATGAGCAACAAATTGAAATAATTGAGAAATCAGATTCAGTTAATCTTGAGATAGATTCCAATTATAGTTTGAGTGAAATACACTCACATTATAAGTTTGAGTTTGCATTAGAGATAAAATTCAATTAATTCCATGCACTTGTGATGAAAATAGGTGATTCCATGCAATTTCTTTGATTTATTCAAGAAAAAAAGTCTTTTCAATGCAACTGAACTTCTCTTCTCAAAAGCTTTGAGTTTCAATTTTAGAGAATGATTAATAATTCAATTAATTAGAATCTGATTTCAAGTTATCTCAATTTAGAAGAAGAAATAATATCTCAAGTTTGATTTCTCTCTTATTTTCAATTTAACTCTTGCTTTGCATATTGATTCCTCTTTTGTAATAAATTAATTCCTTTGTTATGATTAAATGGCAAATTTATTAATTAATTAAATATGCTAGGATATTTAATAAATTAAATAGGATAATTGATCAAAATGATTTTCTTGGAATGATTTAATTAATTAAATAAATATTTAATTAATATAGAATAATTCACTTGCCATGTGACTTTTAATGATTGAAGAATTAATTAATCATGTGCTCAAAGTTGATTTAATTGCCTTTGGTTAGGACCTTGGTGATGCTGTCGAGATTAGGGGCCCATGGTTTAGGTCACCAATTTTAGGGTATTACACTTTGAACCAGGTTCAATTAAGAACAAACAATAGAATGACACCTTATGAGTTTTGGTATGATTGGAAGCCATTAGTCAAATACTTAAAAGTATTTAAAAGCAAGTGATTTATCAAGAAAGATATTGATGGTCTAGGAAGTTTTAACTCCATGAGTGATGAGGGAATCTTCCTTGGGTACTCATCTAACAACAAGGTCTATAGATGCTACAACAAAAGACTAAGAAGAGTCATTGAGAGTGCGCATGTAAAAGTTGATGAGGATATGCACAAAGGATGTCAACCACAGGTTAACTAGTATGATAATTCCGATGATGAAGATGATGAATCTCAGTCAAAATTTGAACTAGAGGAAGCATCAAAGAAGGCTCCTAATCAGTATGTACAGCTGAATCACTTGGAAGAGCAAATTGTGGGAATTAAGAGTGATGGTGTGCAGACTAGAAGAAGACTTACCCAAAATGATGAACAAGTCAACCTCTGCCTCATGAATGAAGTTGAACCCAAAACATTTAATGAGGCCAACAAAAGACAAGAACGGATGGATGCCATGGAAGAAGAACTGCAACAGATTGATAAGAACAAGACTTCAGAATTAGTTCCTAGACCAGAAGACAAGAATATCATTGACACAAAATGGGTCTACCAGAATAAGATGAATGAATAAGGTAAGATTGTTAGGTACAAATCTAGACTAGTGTGCAAAGGATACTCTCGAGTAGAAGGGATTGACTTTGAAGAAACATTTGCACCGGTAGCTAGAATAGAAGCAATTAGAATGTTTCTAGCCTTGTCTGCCTACAAGGACTATAAAATATATCAAATGGATGTAAAATATGCCTTCCTAAATGGAAATTTGGAAGAAGAAGTATACATGGAATAACCAAAATGGTTTCTACTGCATGATGATGAAACATTTGTGCGTTGGTTGAAGAAGGCCCTGTATGGCCTTAAGCAAGCTCCTAGAGCATGGTATTCAAGATTAGATTAGTACCTAAAGGAGCAGGGATTCAAAAAGGGGAGTGCTGATAGAAATCTATACATAAAGAAATATGGGAACCACATGATCATTGTGGTTGTGTATGTAGATGACATCATCTTTGGAGGCAACAAGGACACCCTCTGCAAAGAATTTGCTGATCAGATGCAGTCAGAATTTGAGATGTCAATGCTTGGTGAATTCTCATAATTCCTTGGGTTGTAGATATTATAGAAAGATAAGGGAATCTTTATCTCACAAATCAAGTATGCAAAGGAGATGTTGAAGAAATTCTAACTAGAAGATTGTAAACTAGTAAGTACCCCCATGGTGACCGACAATAAATTGAGCAAGAATGATGAATCACCGGTGGTGGATCAGACTTTATATAGATTCATGATATGCATTCTATTGCATCTAACTGCTTCTAGACTGGATATAATATAGGTAGTATGCATGGTGGCCAGATTCGTAGCTACAACCAAGCAGTCACGTATGAATGTTGTAAGCAAAATCTCTAGGTACCTACAAGGGAAACTCAGTTATGGATTATGGTATCCTAAACAAGGAGATTTTATCTTGGAAGCATACACTGATGCTGATTGGGCAGGTTGCATTGATGATCAGAAGAGCAAAAGTGGTGGTGTATTCTTTCTAGGTGATCGGTTGGTCTCATGGCATAGCAAGAAGCATAACTCAGTCTCTCTATCTACTGCTAAAGTTGAATACATTGATGTTGCTACATGCTGCTCTTAGGTGCTTTGGATGAAGAAGACCCTCAAGGATATACAAGTGGACATCATTGATTCTATTCTCATCCGGTGTGACAATTCGAGTGGAATCAACATAGCAAAGAATCTCGTGATGCATTCCAAAACAAAGCACATTGCTATCAAGTATCATTTTCTTAGAGAGAAGGTCGAAGGATAGGAGGTGAGGATGGATTATGTCCCTACCAAAGAACAAGTAGCAGACATTTTCACCAAACCATTACCAGTAAGCACTTTTGAGTACCTCTGACACAAGTTGGGAGTTATGTCATCTACCTAGGAAGGATTTATGTGGCTCAAGAGGAGTTGATAGCGGTCAAAGGGGGGGCTCAGTATGGATCAAAGGGGGGTGTACAATACCATTTTTCATTATGTCAAAGGGGGAGAAATGTACCATTATGAAGTATCTTATGATAAGTTGACATCAATGCCAAATGGGGAGATTGTTGGTATTTTGGCATTAAGTTGTCATTGATGTCAACTGGTTTGGCAAGGTCACTAGTAAGAAAGAAGGAGTGACTGGTATGATGGAAATTCACATGAGAGTGAGTAGACAGAATGAAGGCTTATCAGTAACACATAAATCAGATGAAGAATGTGTGTATACTAACTTGTTGAGTAACAACCGGTCGAGCAATACAACCGTCTAGAGGTTGGTTGTCTGCTTTTGATGAAGATGAAGAATGTTAAAGTTATTATAAACCATTGGAAGTGAAGATGTGTTACCGATGTAGTGTACACTGTCGGTTACCAGAAGAAGAAGGTCTCACCGGAAAAGTGATGTACCCGTATGAGTTTGCTAAATGATCAAGTATGAATTGACTGTGTGTTGGTGAGATAAGTGATTGATCGTTGTGATGCCATGTGGAGCTGAGGTGGCAAACATGCAGAGGTCGGTGAAGCCTCCATCGACATGGTTGTTGACACAACTAGTCGACATTAATGAAACAACCACAAATCATGGGATTGTAACTAACTGATGTGGCTTGAGGAAGAAAGAATGAAAGAGGAAGATCAGGGAATATTTGGCACCTGGATCAATGCAAAAGAAATCCGATTGCAAGAAGACCTTGAAAAGGAAACAGTTGACCATTTTATGAGTTGATAGATTTCAAGGTAGGAAATATTGTATGTGATTGCTATCTTTAGCAAGTATGCATTGGATAATGGGAAATGTGTACAGATGCATCCCAAGAGTACAAGTGATCGATCCAAGATAGACTGGATCATATTTCTTGAAGATTATGTCAGGTAAAGGAAACCCTAACCACTCAGTGTTTGAATACATTCTTGGCAGAAAATCATGATGTTAAATATATGAGCTTGAGACAAAGTAAGATGATGTTGAAGAGAACAAAAAGAGAGAAGAGAGATTAAGTATAGAGAAGAATTTTGGCCTTAGAATTCACTCTAAGAAAGTTGTAGAGTATGTAAGCAACCAAATCGGTGAGAGGGTTTAATCGTACCAATATAACTGTAGTTCAATAGTTAAGCGAACCAGTGAGGTGTGATAGAGAAAGGCAACATCCAAGTGTGACATAGTGTGCAGTGAGATTGTGTGTGAGAGAGAGAGTGATAATAGAGGCCAAGAATTAGAGATAGTAATCTCACAACCGGTAGTGTGAGATCTAGTGGAGAAGAAAAGACTATCAATCGACAGCAGGATATTTGATCAAGAGTTGCAGAATTCATTTGCAACAAGAAGCCTTAACTATATCTAAATTGTATTTCAATATACATCACCAAGTTGGAGCTTGGTGCAAGGGTTGATGCTCCTTGGGTTGGTGCCCTAAAACAGAAGGGGTTGGTGCTCTAAATCTTTGTAATCTAGTGTTTTACTTGTGAGGTTAGATTGGAGCAGTAGTCTCCAACAACTTTTCTCACTGAGTTTTTTCCCATATTGGGTTTTCCTCGTACATCTGGTGTTGTGGGTTATATTTGTGTTATTGATCTCTTTGGTTTTCCTTTCTTCTTCACCAGTTTGATTGTTTAGTGCTTAAGTTAATAACTGGTATTCTGAAGTTTCTTGTAAGGTCAAAAAGTTTAGCAACCACTCATTTTCCCCCCTCTCAATGGTACTCTGTGTTCAATGGGAGATAGATCCCTCAGAGAGAAAAGGTAGAAAGAAATACTAAGAAATTTTCACGACAAAAGGGGATTGAAACCATTACGATCAAATTAATGTACGTAGCTAAAGAATCATTGAATACCTATCTAACTAGAGTAATTAATATATATCATTACTCAAAATTTATTATAGAAATTGAGTTAATGACTATTCATAATTACATATCCATTTTGTATCAGATCAAAGATCTATCTTATGATAAAAATTCATCTAAAAGCATGTGGTAGAAAGCAACGTGCAACTTGAATGACATGATTAGTATTGTGGATTATGGCATCCACTATTTGACTCGAAGATAGTTAAGATTCAGAAGAAAACACTTGTAACCAGTATTCTAAAAATAATTTTAGATCCAATATAGATCTCTCAAAATGTTGCTTTCATAGATAATGACATCGCTAGCAACAAAACCCATCATAATGATCCCTTACATTTTGAAGTTGATAGAATTATAAAGCACTAAGAGGGGGGGGGGGTGAATCAGTGACAATAAAAATAATACCACTTGAAACACAGACTAGTAAAGATACTTAGCCAGTCTACTTAATACTATGCATGCAATCCAAAATGACATAAAAGAACACACAACAAGTAAAACATCCACCATAACACAAGTGTTTATACATGGAAAACCCAACTGGGAAAAACCATGGTGAGATGTGACTCACAAGTTAACTATCAATAGAAATAGGTAACTGACCGGTTAAGGTCTACAAAAGTTCTCTACTAGGAGCAGAACATGTTAAAGATCCCAAAGCTCTGTTAGAAGCTATACCCTATTGAAGGTAGTACCCTATTAGGAGTAACCTCGGTAGAGTATTTCAAATCCAAACTAATGGATCACCTTGTTAGAGGATTTGTGCATTGAATTTTGTTAGAGCTTACCCGGTTAGGGGATTTGACTATTGTAGTGATTAGAAAACAATAGGTGGTGTGATATAGAAGTAGCACAACTTTCTTGAATAGATCCTCTTCTGCTTACTCAAAATTGCATCACCAACATACTATCTTGCATCATCATTAAAAATATAGTTCATCATAATATCATTTTATAGACATTAGATTTCATGTCGGCTCAGGAATCATATCACAATTTCCTAGGTGCAGTGTATGTAGATAATCTAACGTAACTCATCATAGATTTCCACCAAATCTATCAGTTAGGGATAACTCATCATGACCGGCGATAACTCATCACACAATCAATGAAACCGGTTGGAATACTGATACCGGTTAAGAGTTAACCTCTTCCAACTTATATACCAATTGTCCTCTACTCGCTTCTTTGATGATCTCCACCGATACCGGTTAAGAGTTAACCTCTTCCAACTTATATACCAATTGTCCTCTACTCGCTTCTTTGATGATCTCCACTAAATCTCCATGCTGGTGTCAATCCATTCATGTATATACCAGTTGTCTACATATACCAGTTAGACACCCTCTAAACCATTTGAACCTAACTATACATATAATACAGGTTTTGCAATACAAAGACTTAGGAGTAATACTAGTTTGTCTTAACTAATATGACCATGACAATGTGAATATATGTGTGTGTATACATATACCATCAATGACAATACATGAAGTCATCCATTACAATCATCATCAATCCAACAATCTCCCCCTTTGGCATTGATGGCAACACTTAAATTTTTGTACAACTTTACAACTAAGTGTGCTTACAAAAAAAATGTACAAATATATTTATACTCCCCCTTAACAATACATACAAAATTTTACAACACATACATATTTCTACTCCCCCTTTGACAATAATGCCAAATTGAAAAGTAAAATACATATATATTATAGCAAAATTTGCATCAAAAAGTTACATATACAAAAATATAAGTCTTTTCAAGGAGTGTTCACTGCAATTTGCAAGAAAATGTCACTGAAAATGATCTACATTTGAGAAAAATCATTTTCCCATGTTTCCAATAAGGTTTCAGTGATCTCAATGGTTGTCATAACTTGTGCAACGAATTCTTCCATCACATCTACTGTGTTCATCTATGGAGTAGCCAAAATCACTTCTACATCCTTGTATGCCTGTTCTAAGATGTCCACTTTATGTCTTAACTAGTTATTTATCTCTTTCAAGGATCAAATAATTTTAGCCTATTCATAATCATAGACATCTAACCAATTTTGCAAATCATCAACTAGTTTGCCAAATGCTAAGGCTTAATCCTGTAAAGGTATGTAGGCAGTAGATATCCTTTCTAGTTCTTGTTCTATCTCTTGTCATCTCTCAATCAAATTCATATAGAAAAATGAAACATTAGATGTATAGGCTAGTATCCTTCCTCTAGTCTCAATAGCAATCCTCAAAATATCTTTATTCAGGGATAAAGCAATCTTCCTTGTATCAATATCTTTTATTACTTGCTCTCCTCTTTTCTTTCTATAATTATTCTTAGCTAAAGTTTGAGCAACTTCTTCAAGGGACTTCAGTTGGTTAGAAGCATTAGCAACCAATTGGCCAACCTTTCCAATATGAGTTGACAAGTTTCTGATGTCAGTCTCTGGTAGAAGACTGGACATAATCTTAACGATAGTTTGAATTGTTTTTGCTTCCTTCCTCTACTCTTTCAATCTTTTCTTCTGAGCTCTAGATTGCATCACTATTTCAATCTGCATGAGTTCAGATGCACTCATATTTTCTACATCTATAGGCCCTTTGATGCCTATTGAGTCATCCTCATCATCAATTTGCTACTTAAATAATGCTTTTTCCTTTTCAGCTGGTATCTTTTCCTCTATTTTCTCTTTCTCTTCCTCCTTTTTATGTTCAGTTTCCTTCACTTCAACATTTTTCTTAGGTTCCTCTTTCTCTTTTTCTGCCTTTGTTTGTTTCTGTTGTAAACAGTGCAATTTATTTTCCACTTGTTGTTCTTTTTCTGGTGGAGGTTGAATATCCATAGTATGTTGAATTACAGGTGCTTCAACTGCTTTTTCCTATGTAATAGTAATGATCGGTGGTGGTAATGGTTGCATAATTAGTTCAATGATATTACAAGATAAATCAATGGTTTCTTGAATATCATCTACAAAGATAAACAGTAGAGAAGTAGTGTCATCCTTATGCTTAATAGGATAGACAATACTTGGTGCAATAATTTCTTCTTCATCTAACTCCAGTTGTGCTCCAGTCTCTATTTGATCAGTTTTATGAGACTTAATTTGCTCATGCATCCTTTGAATATTTCTAGCTATTTGATGAGTTTCAACTTCAACAAATTGCACCTTTCCATTCATTAACATCAATCTTCTTGACTTAAAATGAATCTGTCCTTTGAAATTATCAAGAAATGCTAATAATTCATCTGTAGACAATTTAGAAAAATATTGAATGAAAATACTATCAATTATTTCTTGATCTTGTTCAACAGCCACTTCCCACTTATTTGCAAGAATAGAATACAAAGAATAAAAAATATCATCTTTAAGATCCTGAGGTAATTGATTGTATTGACATAAGTAGTTGATTAGCTTTTGAACAATTTGTTGCTTCTAATCATCATCAAATAAATCAAAACATTTTTTCACATTATCAAACCTATTCCTCCCTAATGTTTTTACAGTTCTCTCAAAATCAGTCATAGGTTTGTAAGATAAAGCATTAATAGGAATACTTTGACGCGAAGTGTTTCCTATTGGTTTGGCTTTCTTACCAGATGCTTTCATCTTCTTTGGTTCCTCTTGAGTGTTAGTATCATCAGATTCTACTTGAAGAATAAGTTGGCTACCTCTCTCCTTCGTTGCATTCTACTTTTTAGCATATACTTTGGGTACAGTTTCCTTTTTGACTTGAACACATCTTGTCACCCTTGTACTGGTGGTCGCTGGAGGTTCTTGTTCATCTTTCTTCTTCTTCTTCTTCTTCTCTTTGGCAGAACTGGGTTCAGTTGTGCATTTCTTTCCTCATATGTTCCCAGTCTTTTCTTCTTCTTATCCTTGGGAGATGCCAAAAGGTTGTTGGCATATCTGATTAATAAGTCATAATTGACTCCATAACTCATTTCATCCATTTCATCCTCCCTGGGTTCTATGTCCTACATAAGACAAAAGTCTGTGGTGACTGTGAAACAGATGCCTTTTGCAAAGTTTTCACCATATCTTCAAGTAGCCTCACCCTCATGCTCATCTTCTTTTGGAATTCATTAAAATATCTATTCATTACAATAGAGAATGTGTTCTTTACAACCTTAATGTTGTTCTTGTTAGGTCCTAGAGACAACTGAGAGGGGGGGTGAATTAGTTGTCAAATAAATTCAAACCAAAAATAGCTTAACCAACCTTAATGCTTAATATCGGCAAACCAAACTTTATGCTGGAAGATAGTTTATTGGTTAATTGCAGTACTGGTAAAGATTAATGCATGAAATAGAAAGAAAATAACATCCACAACACATAACACCAATATTTGTATGTCGAAGCTGTTATCACTGTTTAGAAAATTGGGTACTCTTTTCCCATAGTAGGCTAAAAATCTGCAAAAGTGTTTTTGGCATGGCCTTGTTGCCCCTGTATTTCTTTGGTCAAAAGAGGGTTTAAGATTTTTGAATTTTAACCCTTGCCTATGTTTTGTTAAACCCTCGCGTTCTATTCCTGCATTACTTTTTCCACTTAAGGAAGGGTCGGTCTATCATGAAAAGTGTTCTCCCCCATTAGATTTTCCCTAGGCGGTTTTTAAAATATTTTCAGTCTTTATGCGTTTACCTATTTTTGGTTTTAATCTTTGTCGAGCTCCTTAATAATGGTGTAGGTCAATGTTGATCCTACGGTTGTCATTCTTTCACTAGGTAAAAATTATTGCAGGTTAGTGTTCGCGAAATGGCGAAAAGGGTAAGTGGGCCTGACTAGAGGATTGTCCATTAGATTAAAAGACTGCATCTTGTATTGGATCCAATGGCTCATGTTGCTGCGCTAGCCCAAGATGCATGTGATTTACCTTTTGCAAAATAGAGAAAGAGTTGGCGGGTCCCAGAGGTGAGCGGTTCCTTTGGTTAAAGGATGATTAGTTCAGAGAAGATGAATGATGGGCATTGATTCGCAGCCAAAAGATGCATGTTTTAAACCTTTAGCGAAGTAGTGAAAAGGTGGAGGGCCTGGGCAAGGTGATCACAACAAGGGTAATAGACGAGTAGGTTTCTAAGATCTAACAGTGGTTGTTGCTTCACGAAGAAGAGTTGCCTGAGATTTAAAGTCCACAAAGTAGCGAAATGATGTGGCGGTCACATGGAGGATGACTTGGCAGGACAAATGGGTTTCTCTGTGGAAAGAATTAGTGACTTGTCAAATGCACGTGGCTCCGAAGGGTAGTTGAGGGATCACCTTGATTTAACCGGTAGTTATGTTGAGAATGGTAAAGTAAACATGTGGCAGCCTTAGAATGGAACCCGATTGAATTATCTAAGCGAATAGTTGACTGCCACATGACATTTATTAACCAGTGATGAAACAAAGCAACTAGTCTCCGAGCTGAGGGCCTTCTTTAAAGGTCTGAGCATGTTAAATGGTGTTCATCTCAAGGTGGATCCAACGGTTGTCATTGTTTCATAGCCCAAAGATGCCTGTAGTTTAGGCTTCGCAAAATGGAGAAAACTGTTAGCCGTCATGGTTTTGCACAGCTAGTTAAGAAGACTGGTAGTCGCTATAGGAAGTAAAGATCGAGCAAGTAGATGATGATCTGATGGCTGGTGTTGTTTCATGTGGTAAAAGTGCACAAGGTTTAAGGTCCGTGAAGTAGCAAAAAGAAGGTAAGGCCCGTCACTAATACAGAAGGACCGGAAGGAGTAAAGGCAGTGTAAGTTTCCAAGGATCCGATGATCATCGTTGCTTTGCAAAGGAAAAGTGCAGGGGTTTTAAACTCTATGAAATGGCAAAACCACAAAACAAGGAAATATTTAGAAGGTTTGTGATCCGTTGGAGCCCATTTTTGAATTTGATTTGCGAATTCAATTCTGAGGTGATGTTCGAAGCATGAGAGATTAATGCCTCAATTCAATGCCAAGTTGGTGAGTTAAGGTCCACATCAATTGAGTACTAGGACCATTTCGACAAGTTTGTTGCAAAGGAGTTGATGCAGAATGATTTTCTTCAGGCGAGTAAGAGGTTTTTGTGTTTTTTCTTGCTAATTGCAGTCTGAAAATCAGTGTTACTGTGTGAATTTCTTCGTTAGAGTTTTTTTTAACTCTCAATTGGTATAATTGTATTAATGGGATAGCGCCAAGAAGGGATTTCACAAGGAAAGTAAATTACCAAGATAGGAACATATGTGATGACTTCCTGAAATAACTAATCATGTCTACCAATGTTGCAGCCAAAGCTAAAGAATTGGTACCAAAAAACCCTTGTTTAAGAATTGGAGATGGTCTATATGATAAAGGCAATTGGTTAAGGGATCCACAGATAGGGATGTCAGGTCTAGGACTTTTCAAGGTAGGTTTTGGTTAGAGACATTCCCCTACCCCATTAAATAGTATATGGGAATTGGATGTGGGAAAGCTTATAGTCCCCGACGTCTTCATGGATGTAGATTTGTTGACCCTAACTACACAAAATTATGACCTTATAGCCAAATGTGTCAGGAATATAAAGGGCACAACCTTAATTGAGATTAATGATGATGAGTTCAGGAAGGTTTTCAAGCTTAGTGAAGTGTCCAATTATCTAGAGCCTATCAGCTTTGAGACACTTGCACAAGTCTACAATGTGCAAAGGGATCACCTTAGGAGTGGCCCACTGAAAGGGTTTTTTATCAAGATAGGAGGGTTAACTGTTGTAGGCCCCAGTACCATGGAACCTTTCTCTCTGAACTTGTTTACTCTAAGGGCTAAGGGCATGCATTGGGCACTTTGTTAGCTTTTTGGAGAAGATGCTAAGAGAAACATGCCAACCCATTATATGCTGATGATAGCACAAATTTGGATGGTATTCTCTTCTAATGCACATGTTCTTGTTCAAAGGAGTTGATTATTTTGCTAAAGAAATGGATTTGGTCAGAGAAAAGGATGGTGAAGAGATGCCAGTGCAATTATGGAGCACCATTCTATCTTGGGATAGAGAAGACGCCAGTTACCTAAAGTTTGATAGGTGCTTTGCATCTAAAATCAAGATTCTCTTGTGCGCAAAAAACCCTAGGATCCCAAAGGCTCTTTTGGAGTTCCTCAGGCCTAACGAGTTTGCTGAAGGTATTAAAATTGTTCATAATTGGGGTGATTTGTATTTGTACCCTGTTTCCATAGTTTTCAGAGTTTATGGTTTCAGAGGTACTCCATATTTATTGCCTTGTCAAGTCCCATTGAAGATAGGGATTGCAGAAGTCTTAAGGCAGATTGGAGGTGTGCAAGAGGCAGAGCTGACAAATAGGGGTAAAGGGACTATTTTCCCAACTATTACCATGGCCCATCATTTTGTGATCACCAAAGGTGGGTGGAAGTATTTTGAAGAATTCTTTAAACCATATAGGTTGTCTGCTGCAGTTACAAGATTTGCAGACCCAGAAGATTTTTTCAATGACATGTTTTGAAATAGAGCAGTATGTAAAGGTAGGCCACACCAAATTCATTTCCCTGAAGATTTGATTAGGGATGAATTCAATTTGGATGAGAAAGAATTGAGGAAAGAGAAGTGGGTGGCATACAAAAGGGCTCTTAACTTCATTCATCAATTTGATAGTAGTTATGACCCTCTTTCTAGTTTTAATCCCTTTGAGGAAAAAATATTTTGAAGACCTCATGCAAACTTTGAAGGAAAAGAGGGAGGCTATAATGAGAAATGATCCTGATAGGGTTAGACTTGTTCTGGCTAAGCCTGTCTTTGCTAAGGCCATCCCACTGGGTGATTATGTAATGCACAAGAAATCAAAATACAATGTGATGATACCAGTGATTGGTGAGTCCTCTACTCTAATGATAGCTTCTTCTCCAGCAAGACCTCCACCTATAAGTCCTATCATAGAATATCCCCCTTCTCCTATGCCTTCTAGTTTCTAATCAACTGAAACTATTCAACATGAGTTGGAAAATTTGAAACAGGCTCAAGCCCTATTTGCAAGTAAGTATGAGGAGAAGGTAAAGGCCAAAATTTTAAAATTTGCTAATTCAGTTAGGGCCTCTATCATATATATTTCTATGAAGAGGATTCTGAACATTTTGACTAAATTAAGAGAAGATGAGACCGCTTTGGAACCAACTCTAAATAAGTGGATGCCTAGGGGAAAGGAGTTTAAGCTTATGTGTTCATCCCATGCAGATCCACCTGTGAATTCATAAAAGAAATGAATATACTCTCAGAAGAAAGGGTAGGTGTATTCATTTTCAGTATTGATCTTTAAGAAAGAGAAACATGCCAACCCATTATATGCTGATGATAGCACAGATTTTGAACCCCTCTCTAGCAATGACATTTGACTATGTGCCTTACCTCACTGATGCAATTCATGCAGAGCTTGTAGGGATAAAAAATGGTAAGGTGGATAAACCTTTTGGATGGTATTTTCTTCTAATGCACATGTTCTTATTCAAAGGAGTTGATTATTTTGCTAAAGAAATGGATTTGGTCAGAGAAAATGATGGTGAAGAGATGCCAATGCAATTATGGAGCACCATTCTATCCTGGGATAGAGAAGACGCCAATTACCTAAATTTTGATAGGTGCTTTGCATCTAAAATCAAGATTCTCTTGTGCGCAGAAAACCCTAGGATCCCAAAGGCTCTTTTGGAGTTCCTTAGGCCTAAGGAGTTTGCTGAAGGTATTAAAATTGTTCATAATTGGGGTGATTTGTATTTGTACCCTGTTTCCACAGTTTTTAGAGTTTCTGGTTTCAGAGGCACTCCATATTTATTGCCTTGTCAAGTCCCATTGAAGATAGGGATTGCAGAAGTCTTAAGGCATATTGGAGGTGTGCAAGAGGCAGAGCTAACAAATAGGGGTAAAGGGACTATTTTCCCAACTATTACCATGGCCCATCATTTTGTGATCACCAAAGGTGGGTGGAAGTATTTTGAAGAATTATTTAAACCATATAGGTTGTCTACTGTGGTTTCAAGATTTGCAGACCCAAAAGATTTTTCAATGGCATGTTTAGAAAGAGAGAAATATGTAAAGGCAGGCCGCACCAATTGCATTTCCTTGAAGATCTGATTAGGAATGAATTCAATTTGGATGAGAAAGAATTCAGGAAAGAGAAGTGGGTGGCATACAAAAGGGCTCTTGACTTCATTCATCAATTTAATAGTATTTATGACCCTCTTTCTAGTTTTAATCCCTTTGAGGAAAAAATTAAATTCTTAATTCTTTATTTTGAAGACCTCATGCAAACTTTCAAGGAAAAGAGGGAGGCTATAATAAGAAATGATCCTAATAGGGTTAGACTGGTTCTGGCTAAGCTTGCCTTTGCTAAGGCCATCCCACTGGGTGATTATGTAATGCACAAGAAATCAAAATACAGTGTGATGATACCGGTGATTGGTGAGTCCTCTACTCTAATGATAGCTTCTTCTCTAGCAAGACCTCCACCTACAAGTCCTACCATAGAATATCCCTCTTCTCCTATGCCTTCTGATTTCTAATCAGCTGAAACTATTCAACATGAGTTGGAAAAGTTGAAACAGGCTCAAGCCCTGTTTGCAAGTAAGTATGAGGAGAAGGTAAAGGCCACAATTTTAAAATTTGTTGATTCAATTAGGGCCTCTATCATATATATTTCTATGAAGAGGATTCTGTACATTTTGACTAAATTAAGAGAAGATGAGACCACTTTGGAACCGATTCTGAATAAGTGGATGCCTGGGGGAAAGGATTTGGAGCTTATGTGTTCATCCCATGCACATGCAAAGGCAAATGATAGTCTCAGATCCACCTATGAATTCATAAAAGAAATGAATATACTCTCACAAGAAAGGGCAAGTGTGAAGAGTAAAGCCCAATTGTGTAGGAAGGAATATTGTGATCACAAGTATGAGTTGTTCCTTGGGGGATTTGTTGGTTCGACTCAGCTAGAAGACAAGAAGGCATGGCTAGAAGAGCTGGACCACAAATTGTCCCAAAGGGTTAATGAAATCATCAACACTGATGACACGTCCTTATTTGTCAAGACAATTGAGGAGATTGAAAAGGTAAAGTTACATTATGGTTTCATAGAGACAGAAATTGGGCAATTAAGGGTCACTTGGAAAAGGCTAGAAGGGATGAAGAAGAAGATTGTTAGCTTCTCTTGGCCGAGTGATGATGTGCTCTAGGAGTGGAAGGACAAGTATGTTGGACAAAGAGAACATATTCCAGAACAATTAGAAGATGTTTTAGTGGAACAACAAACTGAAGAGGTTGATGATACTGAAAAGGACTTGTAACTGTTTCTTGAAGGATATTGCAGTTTGTAACAAACGTTTCTTAGGAATGTCCGAAGCTTGTATGCATCCATGATATTATAAATGGATACTAGGACTAGTAAAAAGGGATCACAAGAATTTTTGTAAAGAAACTTTGCAGAAATATATTTGGGTTTTTCTAGCTTTTATAGAGAGCACTTTGAGTCATGTAAAAAATATTTTCAAATTTAATATAAAGATACAGATCAATACTTTTCAGGCCTAAATCTATGTTGTCTTCTGGTGTGCATTTGTTAATTTGCTGGTTTCATTTGAATAGTCAAGGGTTATTTGATTGAACATGGATTGTAAGGCAGTCATATGGATATGTTTCTAGCTTTTCTCTTCAAGGAAGAGGAATTAAAAATGCATGAAATATCTCTATCAGTAAATCAATTGTTTTCTCATTTCGAATCTGATGAACGATTTTAGTTTTAAGAAGATAAAACTTATGTATATGTAAGGCATGTATGGGGTTAACATAAGGCCGAGGTCATGAAATGTATGAGGTTATTCAGTTTTGGAGCTTTAATTTGATTTGGGTGACTCTGTAGCCTGAGATAAGGCACTGATATCCAATTGTGGGATTCTTTCTATTTTTCTTGAAGATCAATACTGAAAATGAATACAAATTTTTCTTTTAGTGTTTCAGTTTCATTGAGGTGATGAAATCCATAGGTTTTTTAGCACTGGTTTACTGTGGATCTCAAAACCTTGTTATATGTTACTATCATGCCCAAAATTTAGGGCAAGAACGGGATAAAATTTTATTTTTTTGAATTCCAACTTAATAACATTAAATTGCCATTATGAAATTTACTATCAAGTTTGTCTTAACTAAGTGTGAGTTAACTCTAACCACTAACTCAAGTAATCAAATTAATTAATATTATATGCTGGATTCTAACAGAATAGCTTTATTGTCGCATCGCTATTAATCAACAACTAAATCAATTAAATAACGTAGAAAAAGATTAATCTCCAATATCCATTCATTGTTCTTAGGATCTAATTAACCCAGTCCTAGCACTTAGTTTTATAAGTATCTTTATTTTACTTAACAATAATTAAATAGTAGATTAAACTAAAACAACTAAAGGGTCGATTATATTCGTAAATGAATATTTTCTTATCAAGTTTAATCACATGCACCTACGTCTAGGAGAGCTAAAAAATTAAACCCTCTAGTCCAATAATTTACATTTAGAATTAAATTCCCTAATTGTTTAATTTCAAACATCTAAATTTATTTAATTAAAATTAAATATTATTTCACAGATTTTTAATTCAAAAATATCTCAATCTATTTAAATTTAAAATTAAATATTAACTTCATTAATATTAATTCATAAACATCTCAATCTATTTGAATTTAAAATAAATATTAACTTCATTAATATTTAATTCATAAACATCTCAATATATATATATATATATCTATATATATATATATATATATCTATATATATATATATATATATCTATATATATATATATAAATAATATTTTATATATATAATAATATATATTAAATCTAAAGGGTCTTACCCATGCAAACCCTAACCTAAAACATGTTATAAACAAAAATACCTCATATCTTAAAACTTTCTCCTTTACTACCCTAGCCCTACCCAGGCTAGGGTTTTATTATTTCTTGTTTTTGTTTTGCAAGGTGGGCTCACCAAGCGGCGATCATATTTTCATAGGGGTCGAACAAACACAAGTTGGAGGCAAGGGTTTTGGGGGAGCGGCACCGCTCACTGTGGGTTACCACAGTCGCGGTGACCACTGCGGTCGCACACAGTGGCGGCCCTCGGGCCGTTCACTATGTACGGTCGCAGCGGTGGCACCCACTGTGGTCGCCCATAGTGGCGGCCCTTGGGCCGTCCACTGTGGATGCCCACAGTGGCACCGGCCAAGGCCACCCACTGTGTCGTGCACAAGGTTGGGCCCTCCAACATCCACTGTGCATTGCATAGTGGTTCGGCCTGAGCCCGACCCCTTCCAATTTTTTTCTTTTTTTTTATATTAATTTTTTTTTTTTAAAAGTTTAAAATAGTATTTTTTTTGTTTTTCTTTTGTTTCATTTTTTTAATAAATATAATTTATTTTATATATATATATATATATATATATATATTACCTGCATTCGAACTCAGAACTTTAATGCACATAATACAAAAGTCATTATATATATATATATATATATATCTTTTGAAACTTTTTAAACAACTTCATTAAAACTATTCTAAAATATAGCAATGTATTTTCTTTTAAACATTAATTACAAAAAAAACAATTAGAGATAGACTATTTAGCTATAGTTTTATTTCCTGCAATAATTAAATCATAGAGTTACATAAATCTAAATAACACTACATAACTCTAGAATTTATTGAAGTAAATCCTAAAGATAGCCATGATGATTTTCTTGGATTTAATATCTGCAAATAAATAAAATGACAGGTACAATAACTTTACAGCAATGATATATCTATAATCTATTAATTTAAAACCTTAGAGATGGCTATATAATCTTTGATTTTATTTTCTGCAATTAATATAAAATTGCAAATAAAATAACATCACAGATTTAAAAAAGATAAATTTTACATTTCCATGTATAGATCTAAATACTTTTATTTTCAGCCTCCTGCATGCATGCAAAATCAATTCTATTTCTTTTCAAATAAATTGTTTCAATTGCGTAAAGGAAATAACAATTTTCTTTCTTTTCAAAATATCCTATACACACAAATATTTATTTCAAAACATTAGGAACTACAATAAAAAATGATCATTTTCTTTTCTTCAATATAACTTAAATAGATATTACATATCTTTAAGCATATTCCCAAGTCTTTATTGTCACTTTACCAATAGGTCTCTCATTTCAATTCAATGAGGACTTTCGAAGAACATTAATTACATTTACAACATTTTTCTGCAACAAATAACTCTAGCCACATCTACATGTCTTATTCCTTTCTTCCAACAATCTACATTAAATCAAAAACT
Organism: Cryptomeria japonica; assembly: GCF_030272615.1. Lineage (NCBI taxonomy): Eukaryota > Viridiplantae > Streptophyta > Pinopsida > Cupressales > Cupressaceae > Cryptomeria > Cryptomeria japonica. Next base: position 448,361,331 of record NC_081413.1, on the reverse strand, counting down.
ATGACCATGGAGAGCTCACCTCCCAACCTAGGCTAATTGGTAGCTAGCCCGGAGCTCGGAGAACCAAGCCCTAGACGGGTAACAAACATGCAAACACAAAAGACAAGGGAAAACACAATCTTAAACACAATCCCAACCCGGCTACACTGCACCACACATTTGTGATGTCTTTTTAAGGGTGGTAGTGGACCAAGTACCCTGAGCAGACTGCAAGTATGGTAAAACATATAGCCACCTCATGGAAAACCAAATACATCATAAGTATAACAACCCCACATTCCTTATGCCCCCCAAGGCTTTCATGCCTTATTTCCCTCCTTATGACCCCCAATGGATAAACAAGCCATGTAGCAAGGGTCACATAAAAATCCCTTGTGATCACTCTCATAATGAGAGCCTCTCACGAGAGGGCTGTCACTCCTACCACCCACAAGACCATCCTCTCTCCCAAGAGTAGGAGGCCTTGATTACTCCCAAGCACATAAAATGCCATACAAAAGTAAAATATAAAACACCAATTATTTTTCCAAGGGAAATATGCAAGAAAAATAGCCTTTAACACAAGCAATTCTTTCAATACTACATGCAATATGAAAACATTACAAGAAAGGTAAAACCAACCTTAAACTACCCAAAGGTATGCTAGTTTTGTTGAGGATGAGCAGCCCAATTCCATAAATCTTTCCTTTCTACCCTTACCCAAATTCTCAATTCCAAATCTATTCTTTTTCCTTCTCCAAAATTCCTTGTCTCCAAAAATGGAGAGTGGGTGATTACCCACAAATTTTCTAATTCTTTCTTAAGAAGCCCTTTGTGAGAGTTCTCACAAGTTTCTAAAACTGAAAAAGGAAGGTAAGGCGAAATGGGAAAGGGAACTCTCATTCCAAAAGGAAGGTTAACAACTTAGTTCAAGCCTTCTAATTTCAATTTTCACACAACTTAGAAAAGTCACTTTTTAAGGTGTCAAAAAGGTCACATGAGAGTTGGTACATGCCTAAAATTACTCCTAACCCTTAGGCATACCTTATGGGCTTTAGAAAACCCTATTAAACTACCCCTAGGTGTCCATTTAACCCATTTTAAACCCATCTGAAGTTAATTTTCGGGTCAAACTTAAGTTGACCATCCCAAAGATTCTTTACCCAAGGCATTTATGGAATCATATTAAATTAATTGAAAAAGCTATAGTTAAATAACTCCCTCCAAGAGACAAATTTAAAAACTTAAACATAAATCAAAACATGTGTCAAGTGACACAAAGAAAATACTTTTACAAAATTATACATGAAATCTTGTCTCTCATTGGATTTACACAAATAATCAAAATTCAATTTAACATTCATGCAACAACCACTTTCACGAATAAAATACGATACAAACGTGGTGTTGTCTCTCCAAATAGACAAGCCCTGGTTTTACAAACGCACATAGGTTTAGGTTTGGTTCTCCATAATATTTCCATGGTCACGTGGATAATTTTCTTGTGTATCTCAATTACACATTAGTACTTCCAAATATCCTCATAAAATATTAAACATGTGAATAAGAATACACATCAAACACTCTGCATACAATTGACATTAACAAATCAATTTCTCATATATCCCAATTTATCCACATAAGCCATTATCATAATCCTCATAATTTCATTCATTCATAAGATACGCATCCTATTTCCACACCATAATAAAGTTCTGCAAGTCCAGGTATAGCTGACATACGTTAGTTCAATATTATCCAATCAATGGACCTTTAGGATTTCAAATTCATAACACATCAAAATGTATACCACAAGGTGAAATAACTCTATAACTTGGTCCAATTACTTTTCTCACCAATCTATCTATCTAACATAGCCCATTCTATTGAATTATATAACATTTATTAATATGGTCAAACATGGTCAACTAAGTTAATCAAAGCTTGGTTGGGGAGGGCCTTACAACGACGATGCTATCTTTTTCAATTCTAATCATACCACATTACCTGACATGGACATCTATAGAAACATTCAAAATGTTGAGAACCTGGATAATATAAACAACAATCATGCACAAAATGACAATGTGGACAATATTTTAGTACATTCAGCAGAGGTGGAAGATGAAATAATGGATCCTCATTTCAACAAGATGATACAAGAAATCATGAGAAGAGATAGACAATTTTTCCTACAAGTGATGGCACAAAGTGGAGCTAAGATACGTCATGATTTTGACATGTCCAAATAGTAGAAAATTGACCTATTCAAGAAAGTCAACTCAACATGGATCAAAGGAGACCTAATAGTGGAGGTAATAGAGGACCATGTTTCTTGCCTATCACCATCATCCTTGTTTCAAAAACCTAAGATCCCAAATACACATGGTCAAGCTTATGATACTCACGAAAGAACATCTCATGAATAATTTTGTCTACGCAGACCCTTATGGAAATCTTATGCAGATAAATATACTCAATCTCATACCAATGTTAAGGACCAACCTCAAAAGAAATTGGATATTAGGAGGCATGCTCAAATTTTTGGGGCAATACACAAGATAAAACTCATGATATGCCTTATGACCCTACATCAAGTGGTCCCTACATGCATTATCATTATAGACCTCCTCCATATGAACATTTTTATGATCAATACCATCCATATATGCATTATCCTCCTCCTCCACCTAGTGGCTCAGGCATGGGATATAATCGAAGAAGTTGGTCTCCCCCCATAAAAAAATTGGAACAATAGATAAAGGACTTACAAAAGAAGATGGAGGACATCAATACACCAAAACAAACTTACACAATGAGAGATATATGTCCCTATCCATTTGATAAAATAGTTCGAATTCCTCCATTTCCTACACACTTCGTAATACCAAAGTTTGATAAAATACAGAGGCAAAGGGGACCCTAAGGCACATATAAGACAATTTTTCATAGCTTGCATTGAGGTAGCAGCAGAAGAAACGTACTTGATGAGATTGTTCCCACAAAGCTTAGGTGAACAAGCTATGTAATGGTTCTCCCAACTTCCACCTAGAATTAAGTCATGGGGTGATCTAGGAGAATCTTTCATACAACATTTCTCATATAACATAGAGATAGATATATCAGTTGCCATGTTGTGCAATACCAAACAAAAAGATGGGGAGTCATTTTCATCATTCTTACAAAGATGGAAGAATTTAGCCAATAGGTGCTCTTGTGAAATTCCACAAAAGCAAATGGTAGAGATTTTTACATAGAATGTCAATAGAGAAATTGGTTATGACCTAAGGAAAGCTTGTTTTTCCACTTTCAAGGATGTCATTGAGAAAGGTATCATCAAGATATTCAAAGAAAATAAAGATGATTTTAAAGGAAAGGACAAGCCACGATTTTGGAACAAGAACAAGAACACAGTAAATGATGGCATTGTTGATGCTAACACAGTGAGACCAAAAATCATTCTTTCAAGATCAATTTCTTCTACAAGAAACCAATTAAATACTCAAGCAACTTTAAAACCACAAAGGAAATATACCCCATTGGGAGAACCACTTGAGTCAACTTTTAGGAAGCTAGTGGAAAACAAGATAATAACAATTCCAGACAATCCTCCATATGAGCCAAAAGTCAAACCAAATTGGTGGAATGACAACGAGTATTACGAATATCACAAGAGAAAGGGACATAAAACATGAAATTGCCATCACTTGAAGAACATTATATAGGATCTAATTGATAGAGGTTATATTGAGATCGAAGGACATACATCCAATCAAGAACATGAGATGTTTAAGGAACCATTCCCTAAACATGACAAAGGAAAATCCAAAGCAATAGATGAGCAAGATAACTATACCAAAGTGTCCTATGATTATGTTTCAATCATTAACCACATTTTGATGGACAACTATGTTTCTACTATTATTATAAAGGACAAAACACATGAAAGTTCTACTCAAAGAGCCAAAGTTGTCCTAAAAGGCATTAGAAATTCTTTTGAATCTACCTTTGAATAATGTCACAACTCGTTGCGATAAAGTCTGTTAGGTCCCAAAGAAAACTAAGAGGGGGGGGGATGAATTAGGTGTCAAACAAATTCAAACCAAAAACAACTTAACCAACCTTAATGCTTAATACCGGTAAACCAAACTTTATGTCAGTAGATAGTTTATCAGTTAATTGCAGTACCGGTAAAAATTAATGCATGAAACAGAAAGACAATAACATCCACAACACATAACACCAATACTTATACGTGGAAACCTTGTAAGGGGAAAAACCACAATGGGAAACCTTACCCACAATCAGATGATACTACTGTAGATAGTATGTGTATACAAATGGGGTCTGCACATGCAGAAAGGCCAAGCACCTAGAGCTCACCGCTCAAACACAAATAGGAGTCACGCTGACTACAATTGGATGATTAAATCCAATAATGATGTACTACTCAAAATAGCATCTTCATATGCTGGATTCAGTACCAGTGTAGTTCTGATATGCCTTCACAAAAACCTTGCTTCACCTTCAAATGATGTCTCTGTGTATAGCTCTGCATATTCTCGCATATACCTTCTTACAGTTCCTTTTCCCAATCACATATCGATCTTACAAATAAGATCTTACATATATACCATAACCTAAGACCAATTTTAGTAGGTCGGCTCTAAAAGATATTACAATTAAATCAATAACCGATACAATATCCAATTCAACATGTCGGCTTAATGCATTTACAACATTGATAAATCATCTCCAAAGTGTGGCATATTGATCTGGAATAGATAGGCCTGCCGATGCTTATTCTCGACCTATTTTCCAGTAACAACAAATATGCAAATACGAATATATCAATGAACAAATCTCCAAGACAAAGTGTCCAAATGATGTCTTTGACTTAACCAAGTGTTTTCCATGTCATTCCAAGTGCCGGTGAACAATATATCCTGCCAGTGTACCAGATACTGGTGGCTGTCCATAAGTCACTTTCTTGCCGATGAACATTGCCTATTCTCCAAAGTGCCAAAGTTGATAGGTATTAATAGGTGTTGACATCAATGACAAAACCATATCAACATATCCAAAATACCAACAATCTCCCCCTTTGGCATTGATGGCAACATAGGATGGAAAAACCATCAAAGTGCCAAAACATAAATGCCAAATACCAAAAACCAACAATCTCCCAAAAGAGATCATAAAAAGAAATCAAAATTCAGATACAGAGAGTGATCAATCTCTCCCAAAGTAAAAATCTCTCCCCTTGAGAGTAACATGTGTTTTCCTTGTGTTTTTCCATATCAATCTCTTCCCCTTTGACATCAAATGCCAAAGTTACTACAAAACCAAGTTCAAATAAAAAATACCAACCAATTTAGTATACCAACTACTCCCCCTGAGAAGTAGCTCTCCTCATCAAAGCCGGATTAAAATATTTCTTTGTTAATTATGTCAGTTGATGACAAAAATCAACTATCTAAGTCTCTACCAATGGGGGTATGACCCCAAGCTGATCTCTGAGATATTCAAAAGTCTCCCTAGGCAAAGGCTTAGTGAATATATCTGCAATCTACTCTTTAGTATTCACATAAACCAGTTTTACTTCTTTTGCTTCAACATTCTCTTTCAGAAAATTTAGTTTGATAGAAACATGTTTAGTTTTAGAATGTAGTACCAGACTCTTAGATATATCAATTGCTGCAGTGTTATCATAATAGATAGTTATAGGTTCCTTGAATTTTATCTTTATGTCCTTCAACATTTTCTTAAGCCATAATACATGTGTACAGTTAGTTGCTACTGCAACATATTCTGATTTTGTTGTTGATAAAGATGTGCAAGTTTGTTTCTTACTCAACCAAGAAATTAATTTGCTTCCTAGAAAAAATGCTTCACGGGTGGTGCTTTTTCTGTCATCCACATCTCTTGCCCAATTTGCATCTGTGTATGCACATAATTCAAAGTTTTCATCTCTAGGATACCATAAGCCAAGATTTGTAGTGCCTTGTAAGTACCAGAAAATCCTTTTTACTGTTGATTCATGATTTTCTCCAGGATTACTCTGAAATCTTGAAATAATACATATTGCATTCATAATATCAGGTCTTGTTTATGTCAAATATAGTAGGCCTCCTATCATAGATTTGTACCTTGTCAGATTAATAGGTGTAGATTCAACCCTTAGTGATAATTTTTCATTTGTAGTCATAGGTGTGCTTACCGGTTTAGAGTTCTTCATCCCAAATTTCTTTAGTAACTCCTTCAAGTACTTGGATTGACTCAAGAATATACCTTTATCAGTCTATGAAATTTGCAATCCTAAAAAGATTTTATCTCTCCAATCATAGACATTTCAAATTCTTGCTGCATTCCAATAGAAAAGTCATTACATAATCCATCTTCTCCTCCAAAGATTATATCATCAACAAAAACTTCTATAACCAAGATGTCATCATTAGTCACTTTAGTAGATGTCTTCAAAAGATATTTATCCAATCTAGCATACCAAGCTCTTGGAGCTTGCTTCAACCCATACAAAGCTTTCCTTAACCTACAAACCATATCTTTGTTATCTGTCAAAGAAAATCCATCAGGATGCTCAATGTAAACTTCTTCTTCAAGATATCCATTCAAAAATGCACATTTAATATCCATTTGATATACTTTGTAGTTCTTGTGTGCTGCAAAAGCCAATAATAATCTAACTGCCTAAATTCTAGCTACCGATGAAAAGGTTCCATTATTATCAATTTCTTCTTTCTAAGAATATTCCTTACACACTAGTCTTGCTTTATTTCTGATTACCTTACCATCTTCATTAAGTTTTTTTATGAATACCCATTTTGTTCCAATCACATTTTTATCTTTAGGCTGGGGAACTAATGTCCATGTTTTGTTCTTCTCAATTTGTTTTAGTTCCTCTTCCATAGCTTTAATCCAGTGTTTGTCTTCACATGCCTCATTAGTTGATGATGGTTCAATTTGAGAAATAAGACATACCTCTTCATTTGCCAGTCTTCCTCTTGTCATAACTCCTTGATACTTGTTCCCAATTATCTGATTTTCAAAGTGGTTCAATCTTACATACTGGGGTGTCTTCGTGTGTTGTTGTTCCTCTGTTACAGTGGAATTTTCAGATGATATTGGTGTAACTGGATCTTCATTCTGTACCAGTGGATTCAATGTAGGTTCATTTTTCAGTATCTTTGTTGCTGGTTTAGAGTCTATATACCTTGTAGTTCCTCTCAATTTTTCATCAATCTTCACATTTGTACTCTCAACAATTTTCAGCAATCTCTTGTTAAAAAATCTATATGCTTTGTTGTTAGATGAATAACCAAGAAATATTCCTTCATCACTTCTAGGATCAAATTTTCCAATATACTCATCTCTCCCAATATAGCATTTACTTCCAAATATTCTTAAATATTTAAGAGTAGGAGTAATACCAAACCATAGTTCATGAGGGGTCTTACCGGTTTCACCTTTGATGTGAACTTTTTTGAATGTATAGACCACTGTTCTTACTACCTCTCTCCAATATACATGTGGTAGATTTTCTTTTGATAACATACTTCTAGCTGCATCCAAGGTAGTTCTATTTTTCCTTTCTACAACTCCATTCTGTTGTGGTGTATGGGGTATTGATAACTATGTTCTAATTGAATTCAATTCACATAATGCATGAAATTCCTTAGATGTGAATTCACCTCCTTGATCTGATCTCAAACATTTGATTTTCTTACCAGTTTCATTTTCTACAATTGCCTTGAATAGTTTGAACTTCCCAATGTTGGTATTTTGGTATGGTTTTGTCATTGATGTCAACACTTACTGAATACAACTACTTTGGAGATCTAGCAACATTCACCGGCAAACAGTAAATTATGCAACAGTTACTGGTATATGGTTCACTGGCAGGATATATTGTTCACTGGTATGTGGAATGACATGGAAGACACTTGGTAATGTCGAATACATCATGTGGACACTTTATTTTGAAGTAATAATCATTGGTATATTCATATTTGCATATTTTCTTTTACCAGCAAATAGGTCTAGGTTATCTAGGGTTACACTGGCAGGTTTATCTTTTCCAAATCAGCATGGCACGCTATGGAGATGATTTATTATTGTTGTAAATGCATTAAGCTGACATGTTTAATTAGTTATTGCATCATATATTATATTATTTGTAAAATATTTTTATTGTAATATCTTGTAGAGCCGACCTACTAAAATTGGTCTTAGGGTATGGTATAAATGTAAGATCTTATTTGTAAGATCAAGTGTGGAATGCGAAAAAGAATTGAGTGAAGGTATATGCGAGATCAAGCAGAGGTATACATGAAGACATCATTTGAAGGTGAAGTTAGGTTTTGTAGAAGCATATCAACATTACACCAGTACTGAATCCAACATATGAAGATGCTATTTTGTGTAGTACATTCTTATTGGATTTAACCATCCAACTGTAGTCAGTGTGACTCCCATTTGTGATTGAGCAGTGAGCTCTAGGTTGTCGGCCTTTCTGCATGTGCAGACCCCTCTTGTACATTTACTATCTGCAGTAGTATCATCTGATTGTGTGTAAGGTTTCTCACTGTGGTTTTTCCTCTTACAGGGTTTCCACGTACAAATATTGGTGTCATGTGTTGTGGATGACTTTATGTTTATATTTCATGCATTAATCCTTACTAGTATAGAAATTTACTGTTAACACTGTCTACCAGCATACTTAACTGGTTTACCGGTATTAAGCATTAAGTTGGTTAATAAGTTTTTGGTTTGAATTTATTAGACAACTGATTCAGCCTCCCCTCTCAGTTGTCTCTGGGACCTAACAATTGGTATCAGAGCTTAGTCCTCTTTTGCAGAAGTTTAACAACTTGAGGAGATCCAATGTCTACTAATTATTTCAGGAAGGACAGTCCTAAACTTGATGGAACCAACTATGGGATATCGAAGATCAGAATGCAAACACATCTAAACTGCATTGGTAAAGACATCTCAGAAGTTATTAAGAATGGTTATACTGCTACTGTAGCTGGTCAGACTGCCCCAACCACCTTAGCCAAAGATGAAGAAAATGATTGCAAAGCAAGAGAAGCACTTTTGAGTGCATTATCAGATCAACAAATCATGGGATTATTAGATATGTGTACTACTAAAGCTATTTGGGATCATTTGGAAACAGTGAATGAAGGAGATTCCACAGTAGAAATTGCAAAACTTGAAAGCTTCCGAGTCAGGTATGAACATCTGAAAATGGAAGAAGATGAAAGGATTTCTGCTTTTACGGAAAGAGTAAATGAAATTGTTTTGGGTATCAAATGTTGTGGAGGAACCTTGAGTGAGGAAGAAATTGTTTCAAAAATCTTAAGAGGTTTGCCACCGGCTTATAAAATGAATTTTACTGCTATAAATGAGTTGAGAACAATGCCTAATACATCAGTAACTAGGGATACATTGATTGGAAAACTTTCAGCTTTTGAAATTGAGGAATTTGGTTCTTTTGCTACTATAAAGACTGATTTGTCCTTTAAAGCATCAACATCATCTACTCCATCATTTGAAATAATTGGTCATATGGCTTCAAGATGCCCTGATAGACATGCTAGACTAAGACAAGAAGCTAGAAGAACATACAAGCCTAATCCTGAATATCAGAGATACAGATTTAAAAAGAACAAAGATAAATCTTGTTACATTGCTGATGAAGGTGTGACTGATGTTTCTGATGAGGATCCAACAGATAATGGATGGGTTTTTGTTGCTATAACAGAAGATCAACCGGCACCTATTGCTGAATCGATAGAATAAGCCCTAGCAGCTAAAGTTGAATCAAAGGATGAGTGGATTATTGACTCAGGATGCTCACATCATATGACTGGAGACAAAGGTAAATTCTTGAACTTTCAAGAATACAATGGAGGTTTAGTAAGATTTGGAGATGACAAAGCCTATTCAATCAAAGGTAAGGGTTTAATATCTCTTGATGGTAAACATAACACTGACAATGTCTACTATGTTGAAGGATTAAAGCATAATCTTTTAAGTGTTGGTCAATTAGTTGAGAAGGGTTTTCAGTTACAATTTAAAAATAGAAAATGAAAAATCATGAATAGAACTGGTTTAGAAATTGCAACTGGTAATCAGACTAGAGGTAATATCTTTCATTTGAATAACAGTGAAAAGGCATGCTTAATTGCACATATAGATGAAAGTTGGTTATGGCACAAGAGACTATGTCATGTAAATTTTGATTGCATGGTAAAAATCAATACTTCTAAAGCAGTTAGAGATCTACCTAAAATTGTGAAACCTCAGAATACAATTTGTAAGGAATGTCAATTTGGAAAACAAGTTAGAGCTAGTTTGAAAAGTATTCTAGAAAAATCCAATAATGCTCTTGATTTAATTCACACTGATTTATGTGGTCCAGCTAGAACTAAAAGCTTACAAGGTGATAGATATTTCATGCTAATTATTGATGATTATTCTAGAATGTGTTGGGTTATTTTTCTCAGAGAAAAATCAGAAGCACTTGGGAAGTTCAAACTATTCAAAGCAATAGTTGAAAATGAAACCAGTAAGAAAATAAAAATGTTTAAGATCAGATCAAGGAGGATAATTCACATCCAAAGACTTTAATACATTCTATGAAGTGAATGGAATCAAAAGATAGTTATCAGCACCACAGACACCACAACAGAATGGAGTTGTTGAAAGGAAAAATAGAACTATCTTGGATGCAGCAAGAAGTATGTTATCAAAAGCAAATCTACCACATGTGTACTAGAGAGAGGCAGTAAGCATTGCTCTCTATACATTCAACAAAGTTCACATCAAAGGTGAAACCGGTAAGACCCCTCATGAACTATGGTTTGGTAATATTCCTACTCTTAAGTATTTTAGAATTTTTGGAAGTAAATGTTATATTAGAAGAGATGAGTATATTGGCAAATTTGATCCTAGAAGTGATGAAGGAATATTTCTTGGTTATTCATCTAAGAGCAAGGCATATAGATGTTTTAATAAAAGATTGCAGAAAATTGTTGAGAGTACAAATGTAAAGATTGATGAACAATTCAGAGGAACTTCAAGGTATATAGACTCTGAACCGGCAACAAAAGTTATGACAAGTGAACCTACACTGAATCCACCGGTACAGAATGAAGATCCAGTTACCTCGGTATCATCAGAGGATTCCAAAGTAATTGAAGAACAACAACAAACTAAGACACCCCCATATGTAAGACTGAATCATTCTGAAGATCAGATAATTGGAAACAAATTTAAAGGAGTTATGACAAGAGGAAGATTGGAAAATGAAGAGGTATGTCTTATTTCTCAAATTGAACCATCATCTATCAATGAGGCATGTGAAGATAAATTTTGGATTAAAGCTATGGAAGAAGGATTAGGACAAATTGAGAAGAATAATACTTGGACATTAGTTCCTTGACCTAAAGATAAAAATGTAATTGGAACCAAATGGGTATTTAGAAACAAACTTAATGAAGATGGAAAGGTTTTCAAAAATAAAGCAAGACTAGTGTGTAAGGGATATTCTCAGAAAGAAGGAGTTGATTACAATAAAACCTTTGCACCGGTAGCTAGAATTGAGGCAGTTAGATTATTCTTGGCTTTTGTAGCTCACAAGGATTACAAAGTTTATTAAATGGATATTAAATGTGCATTTTTGAATGGAGATCTTGAAGAGAAAGTTTATATTGAACAACCTGATGGATTTTCTTTGATAGATGACAATGATATGGTTTGCAGGTTAAGAAAAGCTCTGTATGGATTGAAACAAGCCCCAAGAGCTTGGTATGCAAGACTGGATAAGTATCTTTTAAAGACTGGTTTTACTAAAGGAAATGCAGATAGCAATTTATATTACAAAGTAACTAATGATGACATATTGATTATTGAAGTATTTGTTGATGATATAATCTCTAGAGGAGAAGATGGATTATGTAAAGAAATTTTTCTTGAAATGCAACAAGAATTTGAAATGTTTATGATTGGAGAAATAAAATTCTTTTTAGGATTGCAGATTTCACAGACTGATAAAGGTATATTTTTTAGTCAATCTAAGTACTTGAAAGAACTACTTAAGAAATTTGGGATGGAGAACTCTAAACTGGTAAGCACACCTATGACTACAAATGACAAATTATCTCAAAGGGATGAATCTACACCTGTTAATCCAACTAGATACAAATCTATGATAGGAGGTTTACTGTATTTGACACAAACCAGGCCTGATATTATGAATGCAGTATGTATTGTTTCTAGATTTCAGAGTAATCCTAGAGAAAATCATGAATCAGCAGTGAAAAGGATTTTCCAGTACTTACAAGGAACAACAAATCTTGGATTATGGTATCCTAAAGATGAAAATTTTGATCTATGTGCATATACAGATGCAAATTGGGCAGGAGATGTGGATGATAGAAAAAGAACCACTGGAGGAGCATTCTTTCTTGGAAAGAGATTATTTTCTTGGTTGAGTAAGAAACAGAGTTGTACATCTTTATCAATAGCAAAATCAGAATATGTTGCAGCAGCAACAAACTGTACACAGGTACTTTGGCTTAAGCAAATGTTGAAAGATATAAAGGTAAAATGCAAGGAACCTATTACTATATACTATGATAACACTGCAGCAATTGATATATCTAAAAATCCGATATTACATTCTAAAACAAAACATGTTTCTATCAAACTGAATTTTCTAAGGGAAAAAGTTGAAGAAAAAGAGATAAAACTGGTCTATGTGAATTCTAAAGAATAGCTTGCAGACATTTTCACAAAACAATTGGCTAAGGAGACTTCTGAGTATCTCAGAGATTAGCTTGGAGTCATACCACCACCGGTAGAGACTTAGACAGTTGATGATTGTCATCAACCGGCATAATTAAATGGACAAATCTTTTATTCCGGTATTTGATGAGGAAGCTACTTCTCAGGGGGAGTAGTTGGTATATTGAATTGGTTGGTATTTTGTATGAACTTGACTTTTGAGACTTTGGCATTTGATGTCCAAGGGGGAGAGATATCTATGGAAAAACACATTATCCTTTTTGGTGAAAGATTTCAAGGGAGAAATGGAGATTGTTGGTTTTTGTATTTGGCATTTCTATTTTGGCACTTTGATGTTTTTTCCATCTTATGTTGCCATCAATGCCAAAGGGGGAGATTGTTGGTATTTTGGTATGGTTTTGTCATTGATGTCAACACTTACTAAATACACCTACTTTGGAGATCCAGCAACATTCACTGGCAAACAGTAAATTGTGCAACAGTTACTAGTATATGGTTCACTGATGGGATATATTGTTCACCGGTCCCTGGTATGACATGGAAGACATTTGGTAATGTCGAAGACATCATGTGGACACTTTATTTTGAAGTAATAATCATTGGTATATTCATATTTGCATATTTTCTTTTACCAGCAAATAGGTCCAGGTTATCTAGGGTTACACCGGTAGGTTTATCTTTTCCAGATCAGCATGGCACGCTATGGAGATGATTTATTATTGTTGTAAATGCATTAAGCCAACATGTTTAATTAGTTATTACATCGAATATTATATTATTTGTAAAATGTTTTTATGATAATATCTTGTAGAGACAACCTACTAAAATTGGTCTTAGGGTATGGTATAAATGTAAGATCTTATTTGTAAGATCAAGTGTGGAATGCGAAAAAGAATTGAGTGAAGGTATATGCGAGATCAAGAAGAGGTATACATGAAGACATCATTTGAAGGTGAAGTTAGGTTTTTGTAGAAGCATATCAGCATTACACCACTACTGAATCTAGCATATGAAGATGCTATTTTGTGCAGTACATTCTTATTGGATTTAACCATCCAACTATAGTCAGTTTGACTCCCATTTGTGATTGAGTAGTGAACTCTAGACTGTTGGCCTTTTTGCATGTGCAGACCCCTCCTGTACACTTACTATCTGCAGTAGTATCATCTGATTGTGGGTAAGGTTTCCACATACAAATATTGGTGTCATGTGTTGTGGATGACTTTATGTTTATATTTCATGCATTTTTCCTTACCGATATAGCAATTTACTATTAGCACTGTCTACCGGCATACTTAATTGGTTTATCGGTATTAAGCATTAAGTTGGTTAATAAGTTTTTGGTTTGAATTTATTAGACAGCTGATTCACCCCCCCTCTCAGTTGTCTCTGGGACCTAACACCCAAGAGCTTCTGATTTTTCTTTGAGAAAAGTAACCCAACACATTCTAGAATAGTCATCAATGATTAGCATGAAATATCTATCACCTTGTAAGCTTTTAGTTCTAGCTAGACAACATAAATTAGTGTGAATTAAGTCAAGAGCATTATTATATTTTTCTAGAATACTTTTAAAAGATGCTCTAACTTGTTTTCCAAATTGACATTCCTTACATATCGGATTGTGAGGTTTAACAATTTTCGGTAAGTCTCTAACTACCTTAGTAGTACTGATTTTTACCATGTAATCAAAATTTACATGACAAAGTCTCTTATGCCATAGCCAACTTTCATCAATATTTTCAATCAAGCATGTCTTTTTATTGTTATTCAAATGAAAGATATTACCTCTAGTTTGATTACCGGTTGCAATTTCCAAACCAGTTCTGTTCATAATTTTGCATTTTCCATTCTTGAATTGTAACTGAAATCCTTTCTCAACTAATTGATTAACACTCAAAATATTATGCTTTAAACCTTCTACATAGTAAACATTGGTAGTATTATGCTTACCATTAAGAGATATAGTACCTTTTCCTTTGATCAAACAAGCTTTATCATCTCCAAATCTTACTAGACCTCCATTATACTCCTGAAAGTTCAAGAATTTAATTTTGTTACCAATCATATGATGTGAACATCTTGAATCAATGATCCATTCATTCTTAACTTCAACTTTAGCTGCCAGGGCCTACTCTACCAGTTAAACAGTAGGTGCCGGTTGATCTTTTGTTATAGAAACAAAAACCCATCCATTGTCTTCCAGATCCTCATCAGAATCATCAGTGACTCCTCCATCAACAAGATAACAAGATATATCTTTATTCTTCTTAAATCTGCATCTCTAATATTTAGGGTTAGGCTTTTATGTTCTTCTAGCTTCTTCTCTTTGTCTAGCATGTCTATCAGAGCATCTTGAAGCCATATGACCAATCTTATTATAGTTAAAACATTTAAAGGGTGCTTTACCTTCATACTTACTTCCAATTGGACCTTTAGGCATTTTTCTTGCAAATAGTGCTTCAAGTTCTTTAATTTCTTCATTTTCTCTCCTGCTTTCTTCAAGTTCTCTTGCATAAAAAGCATTCCAATCAGATTTGTCAAATGATGGTGCAGATGATGTTGATGCCTTAAAAGCTAAATCTGTCTTTATATTAGCAATAGGACCAAATTCCTCAATTTCAAAAGCTGAAAGTTTTCCAATCAATGTGTCCCTAGTTACTGATGTATTAGGCATTGTTCTTAACTCATTTATAGTAGTAACTTTCATTTTATATGTTGGTGGAAATCCTCTTAAAACTTTTGAAACAATTTCATCTTCACTTAAGGTTCCTCCACAACATTTAATACCCAAAACAATTTCATTAAGTCTTTCCATAAAAGTAGAAATACTTTCATCTTCTTCCATTTTTAGATTTTCATACCTGACACAGAATCTTTCAAGTTTTGCAATTTCAACTGTGGAATCTCCTTCATTCAATGTTTCCAAATGATCCCAAATAGCTTTAGTAGTAGACCTATCTAATAATCCAATGATTTGCTAATCTGATAATGTGCTCAAAAGTGCTTCCCTTGCTTTGCAATCATTTTCCTCATCTTTTCCTAAGGTAGGTGGATTAGGATGACTTTGAGTAGGAGCAATATAGCCATTCTTTGTAACATCCTAGATGTCCTTTCCAATGTAATTTAGATGTCTCTCTATTCTGATCTTGCATATGACATAGTTGGTTCCATCAAGTTTAGGACTGTCCTTCCTGAAATAGTTTGTAGACATTGGTTCTCCTCAAGTTGTTAAACTTCTACAAAAAGAGGACTGGGCTTTGATACCAATTGTTAGGTCCTAGAGACAACAAAGAGGGGGGATGAATCAATTGTCAAACAAATTCAAACCAAAAACAACTTAACCAACCTTAATGCTTAATATCGGCAAACCAAACTTTATGCCGATAGACAGTTTATCAGTTAATTGTAGTACCGGTAAAGATTAATGCATGAAAGAGAAAGACAATAACATCCACAACACATAACACCAATATTTGTACATGGAAAACCTATAAGGGGAAAAACCATGGTGGGAAAACTTACTCACAGTCAGATGATACTACTATAGATAGTATGTGTATACAAATGGGTTCTGCACATGCAGAAAGGTCAAGCGCCTAGAGCTCACTTCTCAAACACAAATAGGAGTCACACTAACTACAATTGGATGGTTAAATTCAATAATGATGTACTGCTCAAAATAGCATCTTCATATGCTTGATTTAGTACCGGTGTAGTTCTAATATGCCTTCACAAAAACCTTGCATCCCTTTCAAATGATGTCTATGTGTTTAGCTCTACTTATTCTCGCATATACCTTCTTACAATTCCTTTTCCCAATCACATATCGATCTTACAAATAAGATCTTACATATGTACCATAACCTAAGACCAATTTTAGTAGGTTGGCTCTAAAAGATATTACAATAAAATCAATTACAAGCAAATCAATAACTGATGCAATATCTGATTCAACATGTCGGCTTAGTGCATTTAAAACATTGATAAATCATCTCCAAAGCATGTTGTGCTGATCTGGAATAGATAAGCCTACCGATGCTTATTCTGGACCTATTTGCCGACAACAAAAAATATGCAAATATGAATATATCAATGAACAAATCTCCAAGACAAAGTTTCCAAATGATGTCTTCGACTTAACCAAGTGTTTTCCATGTCATTCCAAGTGCTAGTGAACACTATATCCTGCTAGTGTACCAGATACCAGTGACTGTGCATAAGTCACTTGCTTGCTGGTGAACATTGCCAATTCTCCAAAGTGCCAGAGTTGATAAGTGTTAATAGGTGTTGACATCAATGACAAAACTATATCAACATATCCAAAATACTAACAAAGACACCTTATAAGGTGCTTCAGCTAAAACCATTGCTTCCTCATCAGCCAAACCTGAGTACAACCTAGTAGAATAGTTAGGGAAGACACCCACGCTTATCTCAATCTAAGAACTATTTTATATCTCTCCTTCACATAAAGCCATACTTGAAAAATTCCTGAGAGAAACCCCTATCCCCACTGATCTGAACATGGACCAGTTTCAACCCATAGTTGGATACCTTTACATTCTACATTCTCTTACATTGACCAATTCTGATGATGCCTTTTTAATCCAACCACATGATGCACCTTTACACATTGAATCCTTCCTACACAAACATCGAATAAATTGAGTCCTGATAGATTGAGGAGCCTGTCTCAATAAATGTACTTTCAACACAATAATACAATTGGGTTATTCAGATAAAGTTGTGAAAGCTACAAACAAAATTACCATCAAGGCATATGATGATGGAGAGCATTCATCCAAGGCAACAATCACCTTACCTCTCAGAGTAAGGCCAATTACAAAGGATGTGGTTTGTCAAGTCCTAGACCTCGATCTCACATACAACATATTGCTAGGAGGTCTGTGGATTCATGAGATGAGAGCAGTCCCATCTACAAACCTTCAATGCATTAAGTTTCCTCATAATGGAGTTGAAGTGACAGTTAATGGTAATCCTAATCCATTTATATACTGTAATAATTTGAGGCCAAAAACTGAGACAATAATTTCAATTAATAGAGAGGCAATCCCATCATCTTCATATATTGATCCTAAGTCACTAAAACCTTCAGCATGAAAGCAAGGTGAGCTTAAAGGGAAATATCACGACAAAGGCATGGATGAATACACTCTAAATCAAACCATGTGCTTGAGACAAGTCATGGATTCACCAAAAGAATATGGACAACCACATCCTTCTAAATAGGTATCTATCATTACACTCAAATGGGATCCTACTATATTCCAAAAGTGGGCTGAAATGGAAGAAGAGGACTTATACAAAATGCTTCACAGAGACCTTGAAGCCGATATACAAGATCACATCAGGATACCATGTGAAAAATATGGCAAAGGATTCAAAATTCTACAAAAGTTTGGGTAGGATGGTAAAAGTCCTCTTGGATTAAGAAAAGGAGGTATCACTCAACCTTTGCAACCATATTTGACATTTAAAAATTAGTGCTCGAAAGGGATGGGTTTCATACCTTTTAGGGTAAACGCTCAAAAATCAAAAGAACCATTGCAAATCAAAACTTTCAATGATCAACCAGAGAGTCGCTATTCCACTGGCTCCAATGAATGGGAATGGGGTTTAGACAAATCATCTAGTGATTATGAGCTCACCAAAACATTCAAAGAACTAGGAGAACCCACAAAAGAAGAGGAATTTTATAGAAAATTCAGAGTTGGTAAACAAAAAACCCTAATGATCCCAAACAGTCTTTGCTTTTAGGTTTTAGGTTGAAATCACGAAGAGTGAGGACTCCCATTGCTGAATGCACTTTTAGTGATGACAATTTGGACTCGTTCACAATTGAGACAAATCAGAAGAGTGCTAGTGATGACCTCGACAATTACCTTGATATACGTGAATATAACTATATCTTCACCCTTACTCCCACTGACTTTGAAAACATTGATGGCCTTCCCCTTGTTCACCACCAACTTATTGATTGGGACCATGAAGGACCTTTACAATTTGATACATTCCAAAATGATGAGGCTTTCATCGACTATTTGGGCATACAAGATGATCTTCCACTTGGGGACCATAAGGTAGGATACATTATAGAAATCAACATTGTGGCATATTTTGGTGAGGGTGTTGGGATTTCTAGTTGCAAAAATGTAAAAATAAAAGAAAATTATGGGTTTTACGGTGAAAACCACAATGTGGCACTATCTGACTCTAAAAAAGTAAAAAGAAAGGATGTATTTGAGGGTGAAAACCTCTCTGAGGTACCTGAAGATGGAAGCCTCAACATTCTCCTGGCATCATAGAAAGAAAAATTATCCATGTTGGTAGAAGAGACTATCAAAACAAACATTGGTACATAAGAGATTCCACATTATATATTCTTGGCACAATCTCTGACAGAAAGAGAAAGACTGGAGTTCATAAGTTTCTTCAGAGATCGACAAATCAATTTTGCATGGTCATATGTCAATATGCCTAGACTGGATCATGATCTAGTAATGCATCATTTGATAGTTTAACCAGAAGCAAAGCCAGTGAAACATAAATTAAGGAAAATGCATCCACAAGTGGCATTATTAGTAAAGGTGGAACTTGAAAAACTGTTGGATGTCGGATTCATAAGAGAAATTAATTATCCTAAATGGATCTCCAACTTAGTACTAGTCAATAAGCTAGATTGCAACATCGGAATATGTACAAATTTCAGAAACATCAACAAAGCTTGTCCTAAAGATGACTTTCCATTACCAAACATAGACCTGATAGTGGATCTCACAGTGGGTCATGCAATGTTATCTTTGATGGAGGGATTTTCAGGCTATAACCAAATCAAAATTACACTTGAGGACTAGCACAAAACAATGTTTACTTGTCCCTCAGGAGCTTTCTTCTAGAATGTCATGCCCTTCAGACTAAAGAATGCAGGTGCTACATACCAAAGAGCTATGACTACTATTTTTCATGATCTTATGCATGTAACTGTAGAAGATTATGTTCATGGCTTCTTGGAAATATCAGTTGACAAAGACACACATTTGGACATCCTTTCTATGATTTTTGATCATTTAGAAAAATACAATGTAAGATTAAATCCTAAGAAGTGTGTCTATGGAGTAACCTCCAGGAAGCTCCTTGGATACATTGTTTCAAAAAGAGGAATTGATGCCAATCCAACAAAAGTTAGAGCTATATTAGAAATACCACCACCAAGGAATATCAGTCAGCTTCGATCTTTACAAGGAAGACTCCAGTCCATACAAATATTCATAGCACAACTTATGAATAAATGTCATCCTTTTCAGCACTTGCTACACAAAAACATCAAATTCAAATGGGATGATAACTATCAATTGGATTTTTAGATACTCAAAGGTTATCTTCTGAATCCACCAATCTTGATGCCACCAGTTCCACAACAACCCATGTTACTGTACATATCAGCTACACAAACAACACTAGGGGCACTCTTGGTGCAACAAGACAATGAAGGCAAAGAAAAGGTAGTATACTACATCGGTCATACTTTGGTTGGTTATGAGCTTAACTACACACCAATTGAGTATGCATGTCTTCTTGTGGTTTTTGCCTCACAGAAATTATGACATTACATGCTAACTCATAAAACTAAGCTAGTTGCAAGGATAGATCCAATGAAGTATCTTCTCAATAAGGCGACGCTCACTAGAAGACTAGCTAAATGGGTTATGATCTTGAGTGAATTCGACATCAAATATGTGGATAGAAAAGAAATAAAAGGACAAGATATCATAGATCAGTTGGCAGATGCACCCATGATTGATGATCCTCCTCTAACTTTAGAGTTTCCAGATGAATCCATTCTGATGGTATCACACACGAAGCCTTGACAGCTATACTTTGATAGCCAGTACATGCAGCATGGTGTAGGAGCTGGCATCCTCTTTATCACACCTCAAGGGGATTCCATTCCTAAATCACATAGATTGTCATTTCCTTTCACTAATAATATAGCAAAATATGAGGAATTAATAACTCGATTACGAATTGCAGTTCATTGGAAGATCCAGGAACTTCATATTTTTGGGGACTCTCAACTTGTAATTCATCAAGCAACTGATGAAAACCAAACAAAAGATGAAAAATTACTACCTTACAAGAAAATCGTAGATGACTTCAAACAATATTTCATAGAGATAAACTTTGAGTAGATACCAAGAGAACAAAATTGAGTTGTAGATGCCATGGCTACTATTGCCTTGCTGATTGATCTACCGCAAAATGAAACCTACTATGAGTTCTTGGTGGACAACCTTTTGGTTCCCTCATATGAGATCACTCTTGTTGAGATGATATGTGTTGTTGGTCATGGTTCCTCTTTGTATGGTTCCATTTTTACATACCCTTGTAACAATATCCTTCCTCCCAACCTATCCAACAACCAATGTCATACTTTCATTTGCCAATCTTCCCTTGGTGGTATATGTCTCACATAACCTTTCTTGCTCACCTTAACTAGATTATCAAAGTTTATATGGCCTAGTCTTATGTGCCATAACCAACTCTCATCTACTTGTCCCATCATGCATTGGGACTCAAAGCATTCCTTCAGACTGTACATATTTTGATCTGTGCTTTTACCTTCTGCAACAATCTATCTGGTACTATCCTTCCTTATCTAACAACCAGAAAGTTAAATGTGAATTTGTATCCTTTATCACTCATCTAACTCGCACTTAGAAAATTATGCTTTAGTCCTTCCACATAGTATACATTATGTGCTTTTAATTTTCAATCTATGTTCAGGGTTACTTTTCCTTTTATTTTGATGGAAGAGTTGTCTCTAAACCTCACTAAACCTCCATTCCAATCATCAAACTTGATGAACTTCTTTTTATCTTCGGTCATGTGATTGGAAAATCCACTGTCTACAACCCATAAATTTATTCTTTCTACATGCAGGGCAGTCTACATAATTAGACTTGATTTTGCTTTATTCTTAATCTTCTCAACCCAACTTGGGTTGGCTTCCTTCTTCTTGTTAGTTGCAATTTTCTGCTTTAGTTTTTCTTCTAGTTTCTGATCTTGTACTTTCTTCTTTTGCAATGCTTTGAAATGTGGCTAACATTTTGACAATGATAGTGTTAGCACATATTTTTACAAAAATATTTTGTGCTATCTATTGATGTTTAATATGTATATTTTCATCATAGGAGCATTTATTGCTGGATTGCATGTGAAGGAGATATGTTGATGTGTCAGATAAATCCAATTGTAGCTTGAATCTACATGAATAGGTATCACCTGGGCATATTAAGGGATGGCATTAAGTATGGTGACATTGTGATAACCTTGATCATGATAGACTTTGTATAGCAAGAGCACATTTTAGGGTTCATCACAAAAGAAGGGTCATGAGTACATTTAGGGATGTTTTAAGTGCCTTAGAAGTCCATTAGCATGGTTGTGGAAAGATACATTTTTGAAAGAAAGCCTTATCTTCATAAAATGTAAAAATTATGTTTATCGGTGTAAGTCACCCCAATAAAATTGCCTAAGGAGAAAAGGGTGCATGTCGATCGACAAAACTCACACCGATGAGTTCGATGGCATTTTCTCAGGGTGTGATCAACAAAAAGAAGTTTGGCAAGTTAGTAATCATTGGGAAGAGCTACACCGATTGCATACCAAGAAGGTGAAGTCATCGGCATAGCGTTCACAATCGGAAGCACCAGGAAAAAGTTACCCTGATACCCGATGTCGGATGGAGTGGAATACTAGGAGTCGATGTTATTGGCTCATCAAAAAGTGTTATCAGATTGACCTCGATACCTGATGGACTAGGTGGTGAAGGCAGTGTTATCAGACTAACCTACTCAAATGAGTTTGTACCAAAAGGAGGAGAATATTAAGTTATCAGGGTAACTTAAACCATTAGGGAGAGGTGTTTCAAATTATGTCGATACCCGATGAGGAAGAAAAGTTGAGTATGGAGAAGGAGACTTGATTGGGATAAGTTACACTGATCAAAGTTGAAATCATCAGGATATCATTGTCTCATAGGGAGGAGATATTTTTCATTACCCCGATACACGATGAGAAAGAAGAGATGGG
Source organism: Cryptomeria japonica (assembly GCF_030272615.1). Lineage (NCBI taxonomy): Eukaryota > Viridiplantae > Streptophyta > Pinopsida > Cupressales > Cupressaceae > Cryptomeria > Cryptomeria japonica. Next base: position 448,338,405 of record NC_081413.1, on the reverse strand, counting down.
TGTGAGCAAGGAGATCTCAATGGGGGAACGTATGTTGATAGACCAAAGAAGTAAAAATATACATAAATATGAAATCGATGTCATCGGATCATCGGAGGAACATAAAATTAGTTGTTCTAATACCTAATAAGGTGACCCAATGTAACAAATCAAATGCGGACTATGAAGGAGGCCTCATCAGAATAAATTCTAACCACCGGAGGAACATATTTGGAGCTATGTCGATACCCAACAGGCAGAATGCCATGGAGAAATAGGAGGGTACATCAGAATGACCTATGCGGATGTGATATAAAGGTGAAAGTAAAGGCTAGCTAGAAGGTGGAGCCATCATGGAAGTTATAACCATTAGAATGAGGGAAAATGAGCTATGGTGATGCCCAATAGAGTGATCGAGAAGACTTGTGCTGATCAAAAGGATGGGTGGCACCAAGTGATTGAATTATCGAGAGGAGTTATGCTGACTAGCCATTGCAAAATCTGTTCCAAGAAACGGATAGGTCTATTCTAGCATGAGGCAAATCATAGCACCATTTAAATTGAGTTAATGCTCTTGATGTATTAAATCTACATATGGAAGTTTGTATAAGAAATTTGCATAATAGATTGAAGCGAACAGAGAGATTGAAGAGAAAATGAACTGCAAAATTTTGAATATCAAAAAACTTGAAGGATTAAAAAATGGAGGGTTCTAGTTCTGAAGGCAAGAGGAAGGTCACTGAGGTTTCTAAGAGAACCTCAAAGAAGTCTAAAGATGGGGAAGTGCATGAAAGCGGAAGTTAAACTAGGATATCATTGACTAGATGAGCTCACTAGGAGCCAAGTGTTGAAGGTCTAAGGCTAATTTTCCTATCTGTGAGCAACTAGAAGATGATTTTAAGGAAATTGGTGATGTCTACACTAGGGCTAGAGGCCGCTAATTGTTCTTATATCATTATTCATGAAGGAGAAAGCTAACTCCAATATCAAATCCATGGATGACTGGATTGGGTAAGCTAGTGGTCCCTAATGTCTTTGTAAATATTCAATTGTTGAAATCCTTGGCTAGGGCTTATAATTCCTTGACAAAGATGTATCGAATTACAAAATGGAGATGCATTCATCGGTCTTTCAGTAGCTACCATTCATGACGTTTTTGGTCTTGGTTTCGAATCTGATGTGCCTCTATGTTTTGAGAAGATGGAAGAAGAATATACAAAGATGGATACTGTATACAATAGGTGGAATTTGGCCATATATAAGGCTGAGAAAGGGAAGTTGACAGATGAGGACAGAACCCCATTTGACATAACCATTTTCAGACAGTATCTGCATTATACCTACATGGCATGCGGTCAAGTGGGAGGAGTTGATGTTCCTGATGTCGCTCAAGTAGGACCTTTAGTACTTGCTATAGATACACAAATGCATGAACCAAGGCAATTTGATTATGCTGCTTACATTGTGGAAAAAATGCATGAGGGTTTCTTAATCTTCAGAATATCCCTGACAAGTCTTTTAAGTTTTATTTGTTATTGATGCATATTATCTTGTTTTATGGATGACCTAGAGGGTTGTAGCCTGAAAAGTTGAAATTAAATGTTCATGGTAAAGATGGGTAGGAGTAGCCAATACAATTTTGGGTATCACTGTGGGATTCTCAGTTCATGAGATCCCATTACATAACATTTGAAGAGTTTTTTGTTAAACCATTATATAGAGCTTTAGGGTTTCTTGTGATGGATCATTTTTTAGAAGAAATTAAAAGATTTCTTAGACCCCATGAGCATGGAGATACAAGGGTGAACCGTAATTGGGATGATTGGTATCTATGCCAAGACTTCTCATATGTTAGGTTTTTTGGATTCGAAGGTGCTCCCTATGTGTTACCAAAGGCTGCACCAGACCAAATTGCTTTCCTAGAGATTGTGAGATAGATGAGTGTCTCTAATGCACATCATTTTGGGGGTGCCAACAAGCAATTCTTCTTACCTCGAACTCTGCATTTTGGTGATTTGACTATTGTATCAACAAAGGCTTATGAAATTATTTACACAAGGTTAATAGAATACTATAATCTATATTAGCAGACAAGCCAAAAAAATTATGACCCAGAGGGATATATACACCAAAGAAGAAAAAAGAAGAATATTGGTGATTACTTTCATGACCATATTGAAGCCTTGGATATCTTTAGAAACAACGAGTCTAAAGAAGCCATGCAAATTTTTTAGGATTTGAATCAGAAATTGGAAGAAAAATGACAGAGACTATAGGAGATGGAGGAAGAAGAAGTTGAAAGTGAATCAAGTGAAAATGATGCTATCTCAAGATTTAAAATGCCCGAGAAGGAAGAGGAACCTAAAGCAAAAAACCAAATTGTTGCAAGGATGAATGCCGATTTGGATGTTAGGCTAGAAGAGCATACATCTTTTGTGTCAGATGATGAATTTATTAGGTTGAAGGAGTTTAAGTCCTTGCATCATTTTAAAGGAAAGAGGTTAAGAGAAGCATTGCCAGATGTGACATCAGGGAACGAGGCACAAATGCTCAGAAAGTTGAAGGTGGAGATTAATTCAGAGCTAGAAGGCATGACCCCTCAAAGGGGAAGGAAGCTTCTTGTAGAGGAAGGAATCATTATTTTTTCAGGCTGGGACCTTAGTGCATCCTTTATTTTTGATAACCTATTGCATTCAGATAAGATTGATTTCAAGTTATATATTTAGGGTGTAAGTGATATTTTTTTTGGATCAAGATATGATCCAAATGATGAGGCTATTCTTTTGTGGGCCCTTTATCCTCTGAAGAAGAGGCCAAAGATTATAGATGTGGACAAGGCCTTTGGTCATGTGATGAAGTTAAAGGTTAGTGAAGTGGATCTCATGGTCACAGCAGGTATGGGAATTGATATTTCCAAAATAAATAAGGCACAGATGAAGATGTTGGCAAAAGAAACAAGGAAATACAAGTCATTGTATGAAGAAATATTGATAAGTAGAGGTCAGACTGTACCCCAAATAGCACATGAATCAAAATTTAAGAAGAAGTATGAGGAATTGCATAAAGAAAACAAGAATTTGAAAGAGAAATTGCAAAACATAAGGGCAGACATGTCATGTGTCTTATTGTCAAAGAGATTTGAAAAGCTAAATGGAGTTCTTGAATACTTTTGGACAATCTACAAAAAAAATATGGATAACAATTTGTCACATAAGAGAATTTATGACAGATTACATATGCTCCTGCAGGATAAGAAGGCTAGTCAGATAGACAGTGCAATTATTGAAAAAATCTAGAGGCTGCTGAAAAAGCAAGAGAAGTTTGATGTAACCTTGAAGGTTGAATATGATGATTTCTAGGAGATTATGCACCATGGTATTCCAAAAGTGATAGATGAAAGAGGGTAGATTAAGGATAAGAATGTGTGAAATATAGAATATCAATCATTACTTAATGCTTCCCTAGGTATTGCACAGGCTGACACCTTGGACATGGAAGAGACAGTGGACTATCTAGAAAGCTTTGTGACTATAGAGATGGCAGTGTGGGATATCATCTTCAACTCCAGCACTTACAAGGATGACAACTACCTTTGGCATATTCAAAAACACATATTCAAATATCATCTCTAATGCACAAAATTTTGGGGGTGCCCACAAGAAAGTCTTCTTCCCTGGAACTTTGCATTTTGGTGATTTCACCATTGTATCAACAAAGGCTTATGAAGTTATTGACAGAAGGTTAATATAAGATTATAATCTGTATGAGCACACAATAAGAAAAAATTATGATCCAAAGGGCTATATACACCAGAGAAGAAAAAAGCAGAATCTTGGTGATTACATTCATGAGCATATTGAAGCCTTGGATATCTTTAGAACTAAGGAGTCTGAAGAAGCCATGCGAATTTTTCAGGATTTGATTCAGAAATTAGAAGAAAAAAGACAGAGACTATGGGAGATTGAACAAGAAGAAGAAGAAGTTGAAAGTGAATCAAGTGAAAATGAGGCTATCTCAAGGTCTAAAATCCCTGATAAGGAAGAGGAACCTAAATCACAAGACCAAATTGTTGCAAGGATGAATGTTGATTTGGATGTTAGGCTAGAAGAGCATACATATTTTGTGTCAGATGATTAATTTATTAGGTCGAAGGAGTTTAAGTCCTTATATTATTTTAAATCTTAGAGGTTAAGAGAAGCAATACCAGATGTGACACTAGAGAATGAGGCACAAATGCTCAGAAAGTTGAAGGTGGAAATTAATTCATGTTAGTGAACAGATTTGTCTTTTCTTCAAAATAATTAATCTCAAACTTTGTTGCCTTCTTTTAAAGACAAATATTTAACTAAATAGTTGGGTAAGTGTAATATACTACTTCCCTTTGAATTTTTTCATAGGTACAAATCCCTCTATTAGTTATTTAGGAAATAATCTAATTCATTTCCAACTGGTATGCTTTTAACATGAAAGCACGCAAGGATTCCTACTTCATTCTTTTGATGAGAGGCTAATGTTTTACATATAGTTCAAAGAAAAATAAGTTTCCTAAATGCTTCAACATGAGAAAAAGAAGTGACTGAAACAAATTTCAAAGCACCAGTTTTATAGTACATAAAAAAGATAAGAGCGACAAAGACTCTTTTCAAACACACACATCCTTTAAAAACTCATAGGAATGAATCTCAAAAGAAAAATAACATTCTGCATTGGAAAGGCGATCACTGTCATTTGATTAGATTAACATATACAAAGATATGCCACAACACAGATTCAAAACTCAAAGGTTTTCTTTCTCGTGAAACAGTCTGATCCTTTATATATATATCTTTCATGTAACAAAGACACAATCAATACATGCATAAAACCCCTTTTCAATTCCAGATCCTTAAAAGTCTGATGACTTCCTTCAACAAAACAAAACCTTACAAAACATGAAGAAACTAAGTAAAAACTAACAAAAATTCTAACCAAAATCTAACCCTTATTCCATCCATCTTAGTCTAATATATAGTTGTAGAACAGAGGAGGTCTCCTTGAAAACTCGACCTCCTCTGAAACAATTATGAAACTACTAGAGTATAATCAAGACAGATATCCCGAAGTCTTTTGCATAAACATGAAAAACACATAAAAATAGGGCCTTGATCAACGCATTATGCTGCTTTCCCATCATCATCTTCTTCTCCGCTTTCCTGGGCGTTGTGGGCGGTTGTGAGTTCCTGGATTATTGCTTGGTTTAGAAATTTCATTGCATTGAGCTTTTCCTTCATCGCTTCCTTGTTCCATCGATGCTTAACCATATTTTTGACATGTTTTGGTAACTGATCATTACCAATAAACATCATGGACTCAATCTGAGCAACTTGTGTTATATCCTTAGGAGTGAAATTACCCTTGGCTTTGATTTTCTCCATGTATATTTAGAAAAAATTTATCGCATCCTGCGTGTTCAGCCTGCAAATTCCCAATTGCTAATCGTGGCTAGGGTTAACCATTTTGTTATCATTGACTAAACTGCATTGAAGGTCTTGGAGTTCATACATAGAAGTCTTAGCATCAGAGGTCATAGATTTACATTAGCACCCACCACATTATGGTCTTCTTCAGCACAAAGAGTTAACATTCATCTGTTACCAGTTTCATTGAATGTTCCATCAAAAATCTGGTAGCCCCATGTTCTTCTATTTTAGTGAACATTGACAAGACATCCTCCCATTTTTGTTCCTCTTTTTCCCATGGAAAAAGCTAGTTTTGAATCTCTACAATAAGACCCTGCATCTCATCACATAATTTATGGGAGTTCATTATATACTTTTCCCCATCCTTAATCACTCCTTCAATCCATCGTTCAACAGCCTCTATAATGCTTTTTACTCTTTCAACCTAACTCATTAGCTTTTTATTTTTTGGTGAAGTAGGATCAAAGCTCTTTGTAGCATGAGATATAGGAAGTGCTCTGAAGAAACCAATGTTGTCAATGAACTAAGTAAGGATGCTTATATGTTGCTTTAGCTCTCTCTTTTCCCGTCCGTCTTTCTTCAACCTAGTTAGCATTTTCTTCATGGATACCAAGAAGAAATGATTGTTTGAATCTCTACTCATGTTTCCCAACTCCACCTTAGTGACCTCAAAGTCTAATGCACTGACTTCCTTGTCCTCTCCCTTTGGCTTGTATGAGGCAATATTGGAAACCCACATTTCAGTCCCTTCATCACTATCCAATCGAGCAGTTGTTTTGAACCTTTTTGGTTTGGGGCCCTTTTCTGTGTACTTAACAACCATATCCTAAATTGGAATAGTCACAGGAATCATGGGACTTCATTTTTTGTTCACCAAGGTAGTTAGCCGCTTAGGAGTGACACTAGAACTAGTTGCTCCTTCAATTGCTTTGGAGGATGGTGTCATAGCTACAGTAACTGCATGGGAATCCAGGGCATTAGCAACATCATTGTCTAGATCTTCAACTTCAAATATCTGGGCATCAAGAATCTTATCCTTTAGCTCTGTATCATTGGCTTGATCCATCCTTCTTTGACCAGCACTTCCTGACCGAGTATGTTGAGGAGTACAAAGCTGGATTAGACTTGGTCCTCACCTAAGGCGGCTTTTTATCCCTACCTACATGAACAGCCATAGAAGGAGTATTAGAAAAATGCTTTGGTGAATGTAGAGTAACCTCATTATTTCTTGCAGAATTAGACTTGGTGCCTAATTTCACTGCTTTCTTCCTTTCAACCCACTCTGCGGTTCTCTCCAAAACCCTTTTGGTTTTCATCTATATATTGTCTTCTTCTTCCTCAGCCCAATTGATACTAGATACTTCGGTTTTAGCTTGAGCTAAGTATCCGGGTTCAAACTATTCTAGATAATCTTCTTTAAGCCTATTTATGTCGAGCTTTACTTCAATCTTCCAGAAGTTTTCTAATTGTGGCATTGGGAGATACGACATTGGACCAAGACTTTGGAAAAAACCCTTATTATGAAAACCTTTCCTTTCATTGTACAGAGGAAAACTGAAATTCTTCAAGTCCACTCCAATACTCATAGCGTCTAATAATGAACTGCAGGATAGCATACCTAACTAGATGGGAAAATGACTCTCCCATTTGTCCTTGGGTTGTGCCTTTTTAATCATAGTAGTTAGCTACCTACATATCTCCGCTAAAACAAAAGAATCTGAATAGAAGTGAGGAAGCTTGAAGGGCTCTTCTTCAAAACTGCCTATCCTTATATAGTTGAAGCGAGGAAACCAGATAAAGAAGTAGCCAAACTTCTTTACCAAAGCCTGTGCCTCCTCAAAGATTCTTTTGGTTTTTATATTATTCAATTCGTAGCACAAATCCCCCAAAAAAGCATTGTGTACCCTCCTAAAGTCCTGCAAGGCATTATCCTTTTGCAACATGGGGTAAAAATCATATACAAGGATCTCCTCCTCAATGGGTTGTTTGGGTATTCCAACTATCTTCTTAACACACACCAAACAGTATATAAGATATGAAGACATGAAGAAATTTTGCTTAAACTATTTGGCCGTACTCAGTTGCTCCCTCATTGAATCGGCAATCAGTTCTACCCAATCAAGATATTGCTTCCCTTCTAACACCAACTACACATAGCAATAAATCCTGTCATCAAAGCTATAAGCTTCTGCAGAGCCTCTGACTCAGTGGAATAGTAGCATGACATCGTGAATATGAGGCAGCATATGATTCTTATTGGAGTTCTTGGGCAATCTGGAACCACCCCTTTGAGGAACCTTTAGCCAATATTTTGATACATTATTTTGGTTCCCGGTTCTGTTCGCGCTGAACTCGGTGATTGACTGGGTGGGAGAAAATTTTGAGAACTAGTAGTCAGGTAGCTTGAAGACAGAGGAAATTACTTCGTAGTTAATGTCAAGGAGGGTTTCACCATTGTTTCTCCTGATGGTTTCAGAGGCTGGATCATACCTAGCAATACATTCCCTAACCAATTCTTTGCAAGGGATAGCTGGGGGAAAGGCTGCCACCTCTATGAGACCACTACTCAAAACTTCTACACCAAAGGAACTATCAATTCCCGGAAATACCCTTTCTTTCAAAACTTCAAGGTTTTCCCCTTTAAGGTCGGTATCGCTAACTATGGGCTTTGTACATGCAAGACTAAAAACATTCCCGAATAGGTGCAGCATGGACTTCATAATTCATAAATGATAAGTCTTATTTTATTGCAGCAAACCTCACTATGAGAGAAGAAATGGAGGTAAAAATTACTGGAGACAACAAGAAATGGACTCACCTTCATAGTTGAGCAACTAGATGACTACCAACAAACAAGACTTCTATGTCGGAAAAATAACACCGCTATGATGAGGAACAAGGTTCAGAGAATTAATTCTTCATACCTTATAGCAAGAGCAATGATACGGACTTATTAAGTGCAATAATTCCAATTGACGGTTTAAGTGGGTTGAGTTTCTAGATTGGACATCACACGCATGCATTGAATGTATGGCGGCATTTTTGAAGTAACCACCAGTTCCTGAAATGATTACTTGCTTCAAATTCCAACAATTGACGTCACTTAAGATATGGTTTGCCTTCCTCATACCTGACAATAAATGCACCATCAAATCTTTTAACTCATGGGACCCACCAAGTTTGAACACACATGAACATTCTAAATAGAATTAATTGGGGTTGAAGTAGTTCAAGACATACACTGCACCTAAAAGAAATCTTTTCTGAGAGGATTAATTATGTCAAGTGTTGCTAACCTTTTGAACTATGTTGAACATGTTGAACATGTCTGAACCTTTGGAACTAGGTTCAGAAAGTTCAACGCCTAGAGATAGATGACCTAACACATCACCGAACAAGAGCAATGAACCGCTACAAAACACTAAGAAAATGTTAGTATGGAAAACCCCCTAGATGCCTAAAAACTCGTGGAACCTAAATGAACCTATTGAACCCGGTTCAAGAGGGTTCAATGTGTTCACGAAGTTCAACCAATTACCTGAACTCGACATTTTTTGTTTAAAGACAATTTACAAATGGACTAAGGCTTAAGCTGAGGCATTTGCGAGAAAGACAAGTACTCCGATTGAAATTTTATAGGGTGACTTATTCCTATCATGAAGGATAAATGACGTAGTATCAATTCAGAGCTAGAAGGCATGACCCCTCAAAGGGGAAGGTAGCTTCTTGTAGAGGCAGGAATCATTATTTTTCTAGGCTGGGACCTTAGTGCATCCTTTATTTTTGATAGCCTATTGCATTCAAATAAGAAGGATTTCAAGTTAGATATTCAGGGTGTAATTGATAATTTTATTAGATCAAGATACGATCCAAATGATGAGGCTATGCTTTTGTGGGCCCTTTGGCCTCTGAACAAGAGGCCAAAGATTATAGATGTGGACAAGGCCTTCTGTCACATGATGAAGTTAAAGGCTGGTGAAGTGGATCCCATGGTCACAGTGGATATGGGAATTTATATTTCCAAATTAAATAAGGCACAGATGAAGATGTTGGCAAAAGAAATAGGGAAATACAAGCCATTGTATGAAGAAGTCTTGAGAAGTAGAGGTTAGCCTGTACCCCTGTTTGCATTCTACACTCTTATGAGAATAGTTGATGTTGTCATTGATGGCAACCAACTGGTAAACCATCGGCAATAGATTTCTACATGCATGGCATCACATATATTATACATCGGTAGACACTGGCACTGGTAGGCACTTCACTGACATTCAGATTACATCGACAACAAGCATACCAGCACCCTAGCCGACATGGAATGAAATTTTGTTTATTGTAATATAATTATATTTTGTAAGAAGAAATGGTATATTGTAAAAGACTCATATATGAATAAAATCTTATAGGTCATTTTGATAGGAGACATATGATATGTATGGTAGAAAATAATTGTTTAGTGGCAGCGAAGATTTTTGGATAAGGTATCTATCTGAGCTTATACTGGTACTAAACCTAGCATTAGAGATGTTGTTTTGAGTAGTACAATGTATTGGATTTAATTATCCATTTTGTAGTCAGTGTGACTCTTCATTGAGTAGTGAGCTCTAGGCTATTAGCCTCCCTGCATGTACAAGCCCCTTATTGTAAGTAGTATTTATTCATTGGCCAGTAAGTAAATATTGTGGGTAGTAGATCCCACTGAGGTTTTTCCTACATCGGTCTTCCTCATTAAATATCTTGTGTTATTGTGAGTTTTTATGTTGTCTCTATTATTTGTGTTTACTACAATAATTCTTATTTACCGGTACATTGTTTTGGGTTCCAAAGTTATAAATAAGTTTAAATATTCTGCTAACTGGTTAGACATTGATTCACCCCCCCCCCCTCTCAGTGTCTTTAGGACTATCTTTGAATCTAACAATTGGTATCAGAGCTTGGTCCTCTATTTGCCAAATCCTAATAGCTTGAGGGAGATCGTGACACCGGTACGGATGGAGAACTTAAGAAAACAGTTGGAAGGAGCTCTTGAAGATTTTGATGCATAAAAATTGAAGAATATCAAATTTGAAGATGATCAGAGGATTTCTAAGGAATTTATTAAAGGACTTCAGGAGAACTTTATTATAGCACAAAATAAGAGAAATGAACTTCATGAGAAAATGCAGAATGATGATGATGAAAAGGAAACTCTTAGAGGCATTGCAAATAAGTTGAGACAAGAGAATACTAATATGAAGAATGAAATGCAAGATATAACTATGAGTTTATGTAAGGATATTGAAGATAGAAAGAAGAATGAAGAAGACTTGGCTAGGAGACTTATTGATGCTAGAAATGAAAATTTGAGACTTGGTCAGGAAAATGATATTGTAAAGATAGATCTGATTCACATGCAACATGATAAAGATGAGCTTGTGAGACAAGCTGGAATTCTGGAAAATGAGTTGGTCACTGCAAATAAACACAAAGACAAATTCAATAAAAGTTTGGAAGAAATTAATGACATGCTTTAAAGAAAAAGACGTGATGGAGATACAAATGGAATTGGATTTGAAATTGGAGAAAGTTCCATTACTACAAATAATAAAGATCTGAACAAACCGATAAGATAACCTAATGCTTATAAATTTAATGGGAAATGTTTTAACTACAATAAATATGGTCACATAGCAAATCAATGTAGATTTAGAAATAATCAGAATATAAACTCACCCATCAGTCAATGTTCCAAATGCAACAAAGTTGGTCATAACTAAGAAAATTGCAGAATGAATGTGAAATGCTATGTTTGTGGAAGATTTGGGTATTTATCTAATCAATGTAGATCACGAACTGGTCAAGGATATGGAAAGGCTATTCAAAGGAATAATGTAACATGTTATGCATGCAACAAAATTGGACATATTGCAAAATTCTGTAGAAGAAACAATGCATTGCTAAACAATAAAGAATCTAGTTTGAAAGGCAAAGAAAAGGTAGATGAAGTAAAGCAAGAATTTTCAAAAGAATGGATTAAGAAGGCAGATCAAAAATTTGATGAATCTATCTCTACACCGGTAGAACAAAGTAATCCTCCACCGATAGGAAATTCTTCATCTAAATGAGGAATAATCCTTAGGGGGTATTGCAGCAAGTTGAAAATCATGCATTCTACCCTTGGTTGATGGTGAGAAGATACATTTCTTCTTTACTGGCAGATGTGTTAAGTTTTCACTTAGCCGACGAGCATTTAATGAAGTTTTAAAGAACCTTTTTGGCTATAAAGCACCAGAAAACCCTCATTTTGAACTCACCAAGCATTCAAATATTCAGAGAGCATGAAACTAAGCAAGGGCATTCACCTACAAAGTGATTTTCAGGCATTTAGAATTTTGGTTAAGAGGTATTTTTCATTTAAAATGGCAACCTCATCTTCTATTCCTAAGTTTATTTTGAACCCTACCATTATCAAAAACGTCAAATGCCCTAGACCCGTATTTAAGATTATCCCTAAGATTGCAAAATAGGATGATTCTGTTGAAGCTTTTTCAAAAATTCCAAAGGGTATAGCATTTGCTAAAGACCCTAGAATCTACATACATTGCAACATAGAAAACCTAGGGACTGAGGATTTGAAGAAAATATTTAATGAGGTTATTACCAATGGAAATGGTGTAATTAAACCTAAACATAAGATTGTGGAAGACTTAGGTTTTGTAGAGATTCTGAATATTCTTGAATTTCCAAAGGAAGTTGTAAGACTTGTATTGAGAAAAGTCCATGGAGAATTCATGTGGTTAGAGTCAATTTGCAAGATAACCAGGGAAGCAATTAAGGTAGTTATTGGTGTACCTTCAACCGGTAGTAGGCTTGATAAAACCAATAAAATACCTAACAAGGGAGTTATAGATATAACTAGAGCCACATATGATAGCAGATCACTTAGAGTGAATGATGTTAAGGACATAAATGTGAGCTATGTGAGTATGGTACTAGGATACAAAGAAACTCATGCAAATAGACTAAATTTTGTTTCTAGTGTTTGTATTCATAGTGCATATGAGATGGTGAACAATAATGCTAAGATTGATGTGTGTGAATGGCTTAAAGATGAATTAATTGACAATTTGAAGAAGATTAAGGGAGACAAGAAAGGTACTTTGCATTTTAGAAACCTACTAGTATGCCTGATGCTATACTTTACCAAAGGGATACTCAACATAGGTCACAAGGATTTTGGTTATGACATTCTGGTAGGAAGACAGATACATGAATCTTTCACTAGTATGGGCACTGACAGTGTTAAGAACATCACAGACTATAAAATATTTCAAACTAAGATGAGAGAAAGACAGAGACTACCACAAAGCATAATTGATAAGTATGACAAGGAAATTTGTTTTGTCATTAAGCGAGATGAAACATGGATGGAAGAAGCAATCCCTAGAACTATTTGGGTCACTGAGATAGGCTATGAGGTAGACCTATTTGTTCTGGAGACATATGCTAAAGCTCTACTTGATGCACCAAGGGAACCATCTGAAAAATTCTTTGGTAATGTAGAAACTATTAAGAGTAATATATCTATGCAAAAGAGGACAAAAAGAAGAGAAAATTTTATCAGAGATGCCTCCAAGAAGGCCAAAGAGATCAAAGAAAATGTCATGAATATCAGCGGTATATTAGCAAGTGAGCTTGAAGGAATGCAACCTGAAGCACATGTTTCACTGGTTGTAACATCCTCCAATACTATTAGTGGTAAGGCTGCTAAGTTTAAAAGAGTGGAAAGGAAAAGGAAAACCTCACTGGTACCTTCTCCTACTCCTAAGAAAACTAGAACACTAAGGAAAAAGTAGCAGGCAGTTAAGGAACTAAAGAAGAAGCTTACACCTAAGAAGAAACAAACACTGGTTACCCCCACATTAGATGATCTATTGAATGAGATTACAGAGGAAGGAAATATATCTAATGTATGCAAATGGTATAATTCTTCCAATGATTCTGACAAAAACACTATTGAAGAAAGCATTATTTTACATTTAGATATTTAAAAGAAAGTTTTGAAAGAAGTAATTGATGAGTTACCCAATGATTTATACATGAGATTAGATGCTAAATGGCTAGTTGTACATCCAATAAATTATAATGAAGAGAGATGATCTTATTTCTGAAGCAAACTAGTCAGTATTTGTTAGTGGACACCGACAAGTGAGCCTGATGGCTGGAAGGGTTAAGGAAATTGCAGATAAATGGGACATATTCTTTGTAGAGAAGAAAAAGAAAGAGGAAAGAAGCATACCAAAAGTGGATAAGACATTTAAGGTATATCAGAAAGACAAAGGAAAAGGTAAAATAGATGGTGTACCTTCTATAAAAAAAATAGATAACATCCTTCAACCGACTCAGGACACCCTTCCATTAGCCCCTTCATCACTAGTTCATATAGCTAATTGATGAGATATAGCTACTAAAGGTTTAGCTCATGATGATACTAACCCAGAGTCTGAGATACTTTTCACCATGAGTGTAGATACTCAAGATATAAACATTGTTGTGGACAAAAAAACTATAGAGGTTAAGGCAGATAGTGTTGAGTACAACAAGATTTCAAAGAAACTGGTACACACAGTAGACTCTCAGGAGACTGAGATACTGACATAAGCTATTGACTCTTAGGAAACTGAGATACCAGCTCAAGAAGAGAAACTAGAGACTAAGAAACAAACAAAGGAAAAGACAACTAGCATAGGGCCACCGAAATCTAAGAAACTGACAGTTATATTGACAGAGAAACAATCAGAGGAAGAGGTTCATACTGAGTCTATGACACTGACAGTTGTAGAGAAGCTTAATTAAAATGAGAAACCATCAATGGTAGAGGTATAGACCTAGATTGATCTACCAGAAGAAAATGTAAGTAAAGTGGATACGTCTGATGGAAGTAAAGAGGATGTAGTGAAGGCAATTGCTCAGACATTTGATGAACAAAAACCTACAATAGAACCAAGAACATCTACAGGTGAATTCAAACTCACTAACATTATAGAGGTACTTTTGGATTCTATTAAAAGGATTATTGATTGGAAATGCCTTAGCATTTAAGGCAATTGATAACACCTTACCTAAACTGAAGATGATTGTACCTAATTGCAAGATAGATCACATTAATGATTCTTTAGGGAAATTGGACACATTTTCCAAATTCATTGCTGATAATGCAATAACCATAGATAAGTTGAATGAGGATATCATTAAGGAGAGAGTTGACAAAGAGAAAAACACATTCTTTGAGAACACCATAAAGAAATGTACCGATCACTTGGATACACTTTTACCGGTACTTAATTCTACAATTTTGGAGTATAAGGAGTTATATAAGGAAGCATGCAAACCCCAATGTTTAATAGGTTTAACAGAGGACATTGATGAGGAGATCAAAAAGACATGAAAGGAAATTGATGACATTGTGAATAATATAATAGGTTCATCGAGACTTATATCAGTTTTTTAGCAGAAAATGACATGTTTTGAGGAGAAGTTGGAAAAATTTGAGAAAGAGAAGGCAAGAATAAGGTATAATGCCTAGGAACTAAAGGATAAACTTGGTCCAAGGTTGGATAGTCTTATCACTCAGAGAATTGAATTATCTAAGGCAACAGTTCAAGGAGAGCAATCACCAGAGCAGCAAATGTACTATCTCACTAGTATGATCCAACAGATTGAGGCAACTTTAACTGAAAGCAACAAGTATATGCAGAGTCTAAACCTAGTTTTGGTGGACATCTTTCAGATAGTAACCAACAGGTTATAGACCTTGAGTAGCATTTTTGTACTCTTTTGATTATACATCCTTTGTCATTGATGTCAAAGGGGGAGTATTAGTGAGATGCATGTACAAAGGAGATCACTTGCTTAGGGGGAGCACATCTCTTTGGATTTCAGTTTTTGAGATAACAAATTTGAAACTTCAGAGGAAAATCCTTTCTATACCTTAAATGCAAAAGATAATAATGACCGTCAGGATGAAACCCTGATTGCTAAGGAACGTGAGGAGAGGCAGTGGGATGTAATCATACTTAAAATGGATAACGCTCTTAAGAGACAACCAGATTGGGTATTGCAGAAGCTCGGACTAGAATGAGATGTTTTTCAAAGCCCTAAGTCAAACAGGGTTGAAGAAGAAAAGGGAAGAGGTGATGGAAGTAGACAAATAACCCCTAGGTATAGTCCCCCTCAAATGAGAAACATGGAACAACCATTTAGGATCTATGATAATCCATTGTCTCATGTTTTGGATAAGAATAATGAAAAAGGGATAAATGAAAAAATATACCCTATAACAAGAATAAAAGCTAGTATAATAATAGACAATGCAATAACCATAATGACTAAAGAAGAACTAGCAATGGGGGAATTACTAGTGACTAGAATAATAGAGATAGGACCAACAATGTAAGTAATAATAGAAATTATGGCAACAATGGTAATGGAAACAATGGAAATGGGAATAACGATAATCAAAATGGTGGTGTAGGAAACAATGGACACAACATTAATAATGGAGGAAATTGAAACTATCAAAATAACAACTATGGTTGTAGACCACCTATGACCATTGAAAGGTATAAATAGTTGGATTTCAATGGGATAGTTGGATACCCAAATTAGATGTCAAATGATTTAAGGTTAGCCATCCCTAAGTTCATAGGAAATGAAACTGGTTCTGTAGAACAACATGTAATAAATGTAAAAAATACCATTGAAGAATCTAAAGAAGACAATGAATATGATTGCCTGGGATAAGGTATGCAAGCCAATAAGAAAGGGAGGACTGGGTCTTAGAAAAATAAGAGACATCAATGAGTTCCTTATGGCCAAGAGGATTTGGAGAGGGTATAATAATTAGGGAGAATGGAAACTGATATGGGACAACAAGTACAAAAGATAATGTCCAACTCTTCAAATCTTCCTTAAGGTAGAAAATATTCCAATTAGCTCCAACATTTGGAAAAATGTTTCTAGAACAAGAGACTTAATTGCCAAAGGTGCAAAATGGAAAATGGGGAAAGGGAATATTATGCAATTCTGGGATGATTCTTGGTTGCTGGAGTTCCCTTTGACTGAAAATCTTGAGTGGAGTAGATTTTAGAACCAGTGCAAGGAAAGATTTGGATCTATGGTGGGTGATTACTGGAAAGATAGACAGTGGAAGGATTTATCTTAGGTGGATCAGTCATTGGGAAGTTTGAACAAAGTTATGAACTCTATGGTAAGGGTTGAAGAGGAAGACCAATTAATTTGGAAACAAACAACAAGTGGTACATTCACTATGGCTTCTCTTTATTATCATCAGTACTCTAGCATGGAAAGCCCATGCTAGGATAAGGCATGGGTGAAAGGCCTCACCCCTAAGATTAACATTTTTTTCTTGACAACCCTTCAAGATAAAATTCTAACAATTGAGAATATCATAAAAAGAGGTATGAGAATGCCTAGTGTTTGTACTCTATGTAAGTAGAATGAAGAGACCATTAATCATATGTTGTTTCATTGCCCTTTCTTTGCTAATGTTTGCGGAAGATGTCTAGACCACTTCAAAATCAGTTGGGACTTCCCAAAGTCAATTCAGGAGGTTTTCAACTCTTGGCATCATCCTTCAAGGAATAAGTCTACTACTTTATTGTGGAAACTTTCCTTACCTCATATGTGTTGGGGTATATGGAAAGAGAGAAATGACAGAGTTTTCAGAGAGGAGGTTTTTAAGGCTAAAATTGTGTTTGAGAAAATATAAATAAATATAGTGGAAAATATGAATATCATAGGAGGCATTGATAATCATCAAGACAAGGATGATCAATTTATCTACAATAAGTGGAGATTAAAGGGTCGAGAGAACTTTTAGATCAATCCTAGTGAGGGTGTGATATGGGTCAGCCTGCCCAATGGGTAAATGAAAATTAACTTTGACGGTTCTTCAAAGGGTAATCCGGGTGTTGCAGGATGTTGTGTGGTCCTTAGGGACTAATGGGGAACATGCAAAATCATAAAAAGAATCCCCATAGGAAATCAGACAAACCATGTAGCTAAAGCTATGGTAGTTTACCATGGGATGATCCTTGCTAAGGAAGCCAAATGCACTAGAGTTTGGTGTGAAGGAGATTCATTGAACATAATCAACTGTTTAAATATGAAATTCCCACCTTCTTGGTCAATTAGAAATGCTATTAAAGTGACTAAGAAAATTAGTGAGGATTTTGAAATTTGTGTTTTTACACATGTGTATAGGGAAGCCAATTCTTGTGCTAATTGGGGTACCAACCTGGCACGGCAATCAAAAGACATCATTACTAGTTATTGTGAGATTGAGATTGCAAGTGAAATGAAATCCCTGCTTAATCTGGACTGCAGCCAGGCTAGGCAAAGTGGTACTTTTAATCATAGTTTCTAATGCCTCTTCCACTATTATCGATGCAGGGTTATTTCAAAGGTAATGAGCATTTATATAGGCATCTTCTCATAATTGTTTGGCATGGATTTTGGGCATTTTTATAGGGCATTCACAGAAACCAAAGAAAAGGTTTTGAAGCCGAGAAGGAATATAAAGGAATGTGCAAAAAAAATGGGAGGTAATAAGAAAAAATTCAAACCCACGTCTTTCTCAGACTAGAGAAAGAACAACGAAGTGTGGGATATCCTTCAGTAGAGGGGTCTGAATGTGTTCATGGAGAGGCTAAGTGGGAAAGATCCCACAATTACCAACTATTTCATCAAGAAATGGAAAAATGGCAAAATCCTGGTCAGGTCCTAGATGATGAATGTTGATGAGGAGATCACTGTTGAGGCTACCTGGATGATTATTGAGGGCATGAAATTTTATAGGGACTGCAACATATTAGATAAAGTAGTGGACAAGTTTCCAATCATGGATGATGAGAGGAGAAAGATGGTGAAAATTGACAATTCCTACCATTCCCTAGAGAGGATATGCAGGCCATGGAGGTTTGTTTTATTTTCTTCTATCACCTACCTTAATTTTGATGGTAGGTTTACTAGAGCCTATGGTCATCACTTTGTCCTTCTCAACCATTTCTGCCTTGGGGAAAAGGTGACTTTACCTGATTACCTAGCCTGTTCTATGGACCATACTATCAAGGAGGTTCAGAAAGATCCCAAAGGTGACCATGCCCTCCACCAGGGGCTTATGGTTCTGGTTTATAAAATGCTTAAGGGGAAATGCATTGAAATACATATTAAAGGTAAAAATGCAAGAGATGAGACTACGAAGAGTGAAGCCAGTGGATTCAACTTTTATTCAGAGACTAGGGGAGACTCGGAAGAGACTAATAAAAAATGGAGGAATAAGGCTAAGAGGAAAAGGATTGTGGTGGATTCAGACATTTCAGAGTCTGAAACTGAATCCTTTGAGAAAAAAATTATCAAAAAAAATAAAGGGAAAGCAATTGGAAAGTAGATTCAGAGGAAGAGCACTCAAAAGGGAAATAATAAAGACATTAGCCATGTTCTCATTGACTCTAAGGAGGAAGTTGAGGAGAACAAGAAGGATGAGGGTCAGGATAAAGAGTGGGAGTAAAACCCGGTGATGGGAAACATTGAGGGTTTGAACACCATAAGTCTGCAAAAGGAGGATAAAGGGGATAAAAGTGGTATTGGTGATTATGATACTATAAAATATTTTTGTGATACCATCAAAACCATGGTGAAGGATATTAAAAGTTTTAAGACTGATATGATGGCTATTACAAGAGTAACAATTGGTGATAAACCCATGGCGGAACATGTTAAGGAATTGGTTGTTGTACTTCACAATACGGAAGCAATTGAATGTATGGTGGGTAAAATTATAGTAACGAAAAAAAAAAGGTCAATGAGATAGAAGATAACAAGGAGATTAAAGGAATGGAAAATAAAATGAACAATCTGGGTAGCATAATCGACAGACTGGAACTCAATGTTAAGAAGATTGTAGAACATAATTTTCAGATCCTCAAAGCTTTAGTGAATAACATGAACATCTTGATCAATAGCAATGTAGAGAAGGGTGGTGACAAAAATCAGCCAGACAAGAAGGGTCATGAAAAGAGGACCAGAGCCAATACAAGGACCAAGGATAACATCAAAGGTTGTGAGTTGGAGGAATTAAAGACCTCAGCAAACAACATGAAACAATCGGTTGACCATGTTGAGGATATCATGAAAAGTATTTAGGTCTCTATCTCTATTTATGTAGGGGTTCTAGGTCCTATCTTTTTGTTGTCATTATGTTGTCCTTACGCTGTCTGTTTATGGTTTTTCATGTTATGTAAGCTGATCCCCTTTTTGTTCAGGTGGGATCTTTCTATTTTTTGAAGTGATCAAGCACATTTCTTTCATGTTCTTCTAATCTCCTGGCTTGTACAAGGTTTGGGTACCTTTCAAATACCTGCTTCTACTTAATCAAAAAAACATTCTTTTATAATAATTCATTCACTATCAATTACATTCAAGTTTTCAGATTAAAGCAAGTTAAAAGCACATAATAAATCATAGCTATACGAAATAGTTTGCCATTCTTGCAAATAGATAAATTGATAAGTTTAAATTCACTATAAAGAAGTCTCTTTGTGCTTTGGAGATTAAGGTATACCCACCTAGGTCTAGTGAATCCTAAAGTGCAGAGGAATTTGGTCTTTGACCATTCTTATTCGTTGGCCAAGGCTGATTGAGAAATTAGTAGGAGATTTGGCAAAGCTCTAGGATTTCCCATCTATGATTTTGGGAACCAACATATTGGTGACTCTGCTGGGGAGTTATCATAGGAAGTGATCAGAATCTTTGGTGGTTTGTTTCAGACTCTACTGAAGGAAGGATCCCAAAAGAAAAAATATTTTATTCCTCTGAGGAGGTGGTGACTCTACATCTAATACATGAATAATAATTGGTATTCTAAGAAAGTAAGAGAAATCCCTAGGAATTTATCAATAAGATTGATGTAGGGGAGAAGGTATCTACACAAGGGACAAGATAATCTTGTTCAGTTGAGTCCAAAGAAAAGATTTAAAGAAAGGAAATCAACACCAAGTATGGCATTTGGGGGTTATAAGAAGTTCCCTAGTGGAGAGGATGGCTCTTCATCTAGTGATTAATTTGAAACTTTTGAGGAAAATCATTTCTATACCTTAAATGCAAAAGATAACAACGGCGGCCAAGATGAAACCTTGATTGTAGAGGAACAAGAGGAGAGGCAGTGGGATGCAATTATACTTTAAATGGTTGACTTAAATGGAGATGAATAAAAAATGCCTAAGGCTCTTAAGAGACAACTAGATTGGGTATTGCAGAAGCTTGGACTAGAAAGAGATGTTGCTCAAAGCCCTAAGTCAAATAGGGTTGAAGAAGAAAAGGGAAGAGGTGAGGGAAGTAGACTAACAACCCCTAGGTATAGTCCCCCTCACATGAGAAACATGGAACACCCATTTAGGATATATGATAATCCACTGTCTCATGTTTTGGATAAGAATTATGAAAAAAGGGATAAATGAAAAAATATACCCTATAACGAGAATAAAAGCCAGTATAATAATATACAATGCAATAATCATAATGATAAAAGAAGAACTAGCAATGAGGGAATTGTTAGTAACAGGAATAATAGAGATAAGACAAACAATGTAAGTAATAATAGAGGTAACACTGGTAATAATAGAAATTATGACAACAATGGTAATGGAAACAATGGAAATTGGAATAACGGTATTCAAAATGGTAGTGTAGGCAACAATGGAAACAACGGTAATAATGGAGGAAATTGAAACTATCAAAATAACAACTATGGTTTCAAACTGTTGGTATTTTGGTATGGTTTTATCATTGATGTCAACACCTACTAAACACTTATCAACTCTGGCACTTTGGAGAATCAACAACATTCATCGGCAAGTGACTCATGCATAGTCACCGGTATCTGGTACACTGGCAAGATATAATGATCACCGACACTTGGAATGATATGGAAAATACTTGGTTATGTCAAAGTCATTGTGTGGACACTTTGTTTTGCAGTTTTGTTTATTGGCACATTAGCATTTGCATATTTGCTGTTACTGGCAAATAGGTCCAGGTTACACTAGTAGGTTTATCTTTTCTATATCAACACGACACGCTATGGAGATGATTAATTATTGTTGTAAATTCACTAAGCCGACATGTTGAATCAGTTATTGCATCGAATATTGTATTATTTGTAAAATGTTTTTATTGTAATATATTGTAGGGCCGACCTACTAAAATTGGTCTTAGGGTATGGTATAAATGTAAGATCTTATTTGTAAGATCAAGTGTGGAATGCGAAAAAGGATTGTGTGAAGGTATATGAGAGAATAAGTAGAGCTATACATGCAGACATCATTTGAAGATTAAAGGAAGGATTTTTTAAAGACAATCAAAACTACACCGGTACTGAATCCAGCATATGAAGATGTTATTTTGTGCAGTACATTCTTATTGGATTTAGCCATCCAACTGTAGTCAGTGTGACTCCCATTTTGTGATTGAGCAGTGAGCTCTAGGTGCTTGGCCTTTCTGCATGTGCAGACCCCATTTATGTACACTTACTATCTATAGTAGTATCATCTGATTGTGGGTAAGGTTTCCCACCATGGTTTTTCCCCTTACAGGGTTTCCATGTACAAATATTGGTGTTATGTGTTGTGGATGACTTTGTCTTTATGTTTTATGCACTAATCCTTATCGGTATAGCAATTAATTGTTAAAGGTGTCTACAGACATATTAAACTAGTTTACCAGTATTAAGCATTAAGTTGGTTAAGTTCTTTTGGTTTGAATTTATTTGACAACTGATTCACCCCCCCTCTTAGTTGTCTCTGGGACCTAACAATTGGTATCAGAGCCTAGTCCTCTTTTGCAAAAGTTTAATAGCTTGAGGAGATCCAATGTCTACTAACTATTTCAGGAAGGAGAGTCCTAAACTTGATGGAACCAACTATGGCATATGGAAGTTCAGAATGGAGACACATCTAAATTGCATTGGAAAGGGCATCTAGGATGTTACAAAGAATGGTTATACTGCTCCTACTCAGAGTCAGCCCAATCCACCTAACTTGACTAAAGATGAGGAAAATGATTGCAAAGCAAGAGAAGCACTTTTGAGCGCATTATCAGATCAACAAATCATGGGACTATTAGATAGATCTACTGCTAAAGCTATTTGGGATCATTTAGAAACACTGAATGAAGGATATTCCACAATCAAAATTGCAAAACTTGAAAACTTTCAGGTCAGGTATGAACATCTGAAAATGGAAGAAGATGAAAGGATTTCTGCTTTTATGGAAAGAGTAAATGAGATTGTTTTGGGTATTAAATGTTGTGGAGGAACCTTAAGTGAGGATGAAATTGTTTCAAAAATTTTAAGAGGATTGCCACCGGCATATAAAATGAAAGTCACTACTATAAATGAGTTAAGAACAATGCCTAATACATCAGTAATTAGGGATACATTGATTGGGAAACTTTCAGCTTTTGAAATTGAAGAATTTGGTCTTGTTGCTACTATAAAGATAGATTTTGCCTTTAAAGCATCAACATCATCTGCTCCATCATTTAACAAATCTGATTGGAAAGCCTTTTATGCAAGAGAACTTGAAGAACTTGAAGCACTATTTGCAAGGAAAATGCCTAAAGGTCCAGTTGGAAGTAAGTATGAAGGTAAAGCACCCTTTAAATGTTTTAACTATAATAAGATTGGTCATATGGCTTCGAGATGCCCTGATAGACATGCTAGACTAAGAGAAGAAGCTAGAAGAAAATATAAGCCTAAGCCTAAATATCAAAGATATAGATTTAAGAAGAATAAAGACAAATCTTGTTACATTGCTAATGAAGGTGTGACTGATGATTGTGATGAGGATCCAATAGACAATGGATGGGTTTTTGTTGCTATAATAGAAGATCAACTGGCACCTATTGCTAAATTGGTAGAAGAGGCTTTGGCAGCTAAAGTTGAAGTAAAGGAGGAATGGATCATTGATTCAGGATACTCACATCATATGATAGGAGAGAAAGGTAAATTCTTGAACTTTCAAGAATACAATGGAGGCTTAGTGAGATTTGGAGATGACAAAGCTTGTTTGATCAAAGGTAAGGGTACAATATCTCTTGATGGTAAGCATAACACTAATAATTTTTACTATGTTGAAGGATTAAAGCATAATCTTTTGAGTGTTGATCAATTAGTTGAGAAAGGATTTCAGTTACAATTCAAAAATGGAAAATGCAAAATCATGAATAGAACTGGTTTGGAAATTGCAACCGGTAATCAGACTAGAGGGAATATCGTTCATTTAAATAATAGTGAAAAGACATGCTTAATTGCACATATTGATGATAGTTGGTTATGGCATAAGAGACTCTATCATGTAAACTTTGATTGCATGGCGAAAATCAGTACTACTAAGGCAGTTAGAGATTTACCTAAAATTGTCAAACCTCAGAATACAATATGTAAGGAATGTCAATTTGGAAAACAAGTTAGAGCTAGTTTCAAAAGTATTCCAGAAATATCCAATAATGCTCTTGATTTAATTCACACTGATTTATATGGTCCAGCTAGAACTAAAAGATTACAAGGTGATAGATATTTCATGCTAATCATTGATGACTATTCTAGAATGTGTTGGATTACTTTTCTCAGAGAAAAATCAGAAGCACTGGGAAAGTTCAAACTGTTCAAAGCAATGGTAGAAAATGAAACCAGTAAGAAAATCAAATGTCTAAGATCAGATCAAGGAAGATAATTTACATCTAAGGAGTTTAATACATTATGTGAAGTAAATGGAATCAGAAGACAATTATCAACACCTTAGACACCATAGAAAAATGGAGTTATTGAAAGGAAAAAAAAACTATCTTGGGTGCAGCAAGAAGTATGTTATCAGAAGCAAATCTACCACATGTATATTGGAGAGAGGTAGTCAGTACATCAGTCTATACATTCAACAAAGTTCACATCAAAGGTGAAACCGGTAAGACCCCTCATGAACTATGGTTTGGTATTACTCCTACCCTTAAATATTTTAGAATTTTTGGAAGTAAATATTTTATCAGAAGAGATGAGTATATTGGCAAATTTGATCCTAGAAGTGATGAAGGAATATTTCTTAGTTATTCATCTAAGAGCAAGGCATATAGATTCTTTAACAAAATATTGCAAAAAATTGTTGAAAGTACAAATGTAAAGATTGATGAACAATTTAGAGGAACTTCAAGGTATATAGACTCTGAACCGGCAACAAATTTTTTGACAAATGACCCTACTTTGAATCCACCAGTACAGAATGAAGATCTATTTACCTAGGTATCATCTAAGGATTCCACAATAACTGAGGAACAACAACAAACAAAGACACCCTAGTATGTAAGGCTGAATCACTCTGAAGATCAGATAATTTGAAACAAGTTTAAAGGAGTTATGACAAGAGGAAGATTGGCAAATGAAGAGGCATGTCTTATTTCACAAATTGAACCGTCATTAGTTAATGAGGCATGTGAAGATAAATTTTGGATTAAAGCTATGGAAGAATAATTAGAACAAATTGAGAAAAATAACACTTGGACATTAGTTTCCCAGCCTAAAGATAAAAATGTAATTGGAACCAAATGGGTATTCAGAAAAAAAACTTAATGAAGATGGTAAGGTTGTTAGAAATAAAGAAAGACTAGTGTGTAAGGGATATTCTCAGAAAAAAGGAATTGATTACAATGAAACCTTTGCACCAGTAGCTAGAATTGAGGCGGTCGGATTATTTTTTGCTTTTGCAGCACATAAGAACTACAAATTATATCAAATGGATATTAAATGTGCATTTTTGAATAGAGATCTTGAAGAAGAAGTGTACATTGAACAACCTGATGGATTCTCTTTGACAAATAACAAAGATATGGTTTGAAGGTTAAAAAAAGCTTTGTATGGATTAAAACAAGCTCCAAGAGCTTGGTATGCAAGATTGGATAAGTATCTTTTGAAGATTGGTTTTTTTAAAGGAAATGCAAACATCAATTTATATTATAAAGTGACTAATGATGACATCTTGGTTATAGAAGTATTTGTTAATGACATAATCTTTGGAGGAGAAGATGGATTATGTAAAGAATTTTCTATTAAAATGCAACAAGAATTTGAAATGTCTATGATTAGAGAAATAAAATTCTTTTTAGGATTGCAGATTTCACAGACTGATAAAGGTATATTCTTGAGTAAATCCAAGTACTTAAAAGAGTTACTAAAGAAATTTGGGATGGAGAACTCTAAACCGGTAAGCACACCTATGACAACAAATGACAAAGTATCACTTAGAAGAGATGAATC
Organism: Cryptomeria japonica; assembly: GCF_030272615.1. Classification (NCBI taxonomy): domain Eukaryota; kingdom Viridiplantae; phylum Streptophyta; class Pinopsida; order Cupressales; family Cupressaceae; genus Cryptomeria; species Cryptomeria japonica. The sequence continues at coordinate 448,312,605 of NC_081413.1, read as the reverse complement.
TACACCTATTAATGCAACTAGATACAAATCTATGATAGGAGGTTTACTATATTTGACACAAACCAGACCTAATATTATGAATGTAGTATGTATTGTTTCAAGATTTCAAAGTAATCCTAGAGAAAATCATGAATCAGCAATAAAAAGGATTTTCCGGTACTTACAAGGTATTATAAATCTTGGATTATGGTATCCTAGAGATGAAAACTTTGAATTATGTGGATACATAGATGCAAATTGGGTAGGAGATGTGGATGATAGAAAAAGAACCACCGGTGGAGCATTCTTTCTTGGAAACAAACTAGTTTCTTGGTTGAGTAAGAAACAAAGTTGTACATCTTTATCAACAACAGAATCAGAATATGTTGCAGCAACAACTAACTATACACAGGTACCATGGCTTAAGCAAATGTTGAAATACATAAAGGTAAAATGCGAGGAACGTATTACTATCTATTGTGATAACACTACAGCAATTAATATATCTAAGAATCCGGTATTACATTCTAAAACCAAACATGTTTCTATCAAACTGAATTTTCTAAGGGAAAATGTTGAAGCAAAGGAAATAAAATTGGTTTATGTGAACACTAAAGAGCAGATTGCAGACATCTTTACTAAACCTCTACCTAAGGAGACTTTTGAATATCTCAGAGATCGGCTTGGGGTCATACCCCCACCGGTAGAGACTTAGGAAGTTGATGATTGTCATCAACTGACAGAATTAACAAAAAACTCTTATTCTGGTTTTGATGGGAAGCTACTTCTCAGGGGGAGTAGTCGGTATACTAAATTGATTGGTATTTTGTATGAGAACTTGGCTTGCTAAGAACTTTGGCATTTGATGTCAAAGGGGGAGAGTTTGTTGTTTGAGAGAGATTATTACTCTCTGTATCTGTATTTTGATTTCTGGTTATGAGCTCTTTTTGGAGATTATTGGTTTTTGGTATTTGACATTTCTGTTTAGGCACTTTGATGGTTTTTCCATCTTGTGTTGCCATCAATGCCAAAGGGGGAGATTGTTGGTATTTTGGTATGGTTTTGTCATTGATGTCAACACCTACTAAACACTTATCAACTTTGGCACTTTGGAGAATCAGCAACATTCACCGGCAAGCAAGTGACTCATGCACAACCATCGGTATCCGGTACACCAGCAAGATATAATGATCACCGACACTTGGAATCATATGGAAAACACTTGGTTATGTTAAAGACGTTGTGTGGACACTTTCTTTGGAGTTTTGTTTATTGGAATATTAGCATTTGCATTTTGTTGTTATCAGCAAATAGGTCCAGGTTACACCGGTAGGTTTATCTTTTCCAGATCAGCAAGACACGCTATGGAGATGATTAATTATTGTTGTAAATGCATTAAGCTGACATGTTGAATTGGTTATTGCATCGGATATTGTATTATTTGTAAAATGTTTTTATTGTAATATCTTGTAGGGATGACCTACTAAAATTGGTCTTAGGGTATGGTATAAATGTAAGATCTTATTTGTAAGATCAAGTGTGGAATGCAAAAAAGGATTGTGTGAAGGTATATGCGAGAATAAGAAGAGCTATACATGCAGACATCATTTGAAGATTAAAGGAAGGTTTTTTTAAAGACAATCAGAACTGCATCGGTACTGAATCTAGCATATGAAGATTCTATTTTGTGCAATACGTTCTTATTGGATTTAACCATCCAACTGTAGTCAGTGTGACTCCCATTTTGTGTTTGAGCAATGAGCTCTAGGTGCTTGGCCTTTCTGCATGTGTAGACCCCGTTTATGTACACTTACTATCTATAGTGGTATCATCTGATTGTGGGTAAGGCTTCCCATCGTGGATTTTCCCCTTACAGGGTTTCCATGTACAAATATTGGTGTTATGTGTTGTGGATGACTTTGTCTTTATGTTTTATGCACTAATCCTTACCAGTGTAGCAATTAATTGTTTAAACTGTCTACTAGCATATTAAACTGGTTTACCGATATTAAGCATTAAGTTGGTTAAGTTGTTTTGGTTTGAATTTTTTTGACAACTGATTCACCCCACCCTCTTAGTTGTCTCTAGGACCTAACACAGACCACCTATGACCATTGAAAAGTATAAATAGTTGGATTTTAGTGGGATAGTTAGATACCCGAATCAGATGTCAAATGATTTAAGGTCAGCCAACCCTAAGTTCATAGGAAATGAAATTGATTGTGTAGTAAAACATGTAATATATGTAAAAAATACCATTGAATAATTTAAAGAAGAGAATGAATCAGATTTCATGGGATGAGGTATGCAAGCCAATCAAAAAGGGATAACTGGGTCTTAGAAGAATAAGAGACATAAATGAGTTCCTTATGGCCAAGCAGATTTGGAGAGGGTATAAAATTCAAGGAGAATGGAAACTAATATGGGACAACAAGTACAAAACATAATGTTCAACTCTTCAAAGCTTCCTTAAAGTAGAAAATATTCCAATTGGCTCCAAAATTTGGAACAATGTTTCTAGAACAAGAGACTTAACTGCCAAAGGTGCAAAATGGAAAATGGGGAAAGGGAATCTTATCTAATTCTAGGATGATTCTTGGTTGCTGGAGTCCCGTTTGACTGAAAATCCTAAGTGGAGTAGATTTTAGAACCAGTGTAAGGAAAGATTTGGATCTATGGTGGGTGATTACTAGGAAGATGGAAAGTGGAAGGATTTATCTCAAGTGGATCAGTCCTTGGGAAGTCTGAACAAAGTTATGAACTCTACGGTAAGGGTTGAAGAGGAAGACCAATTAATTTGGAAACTCACAACAAGTGGTACATTCAGTGTGGCTTCTCTTTATTATCATCAGTACTCTAACATGGAAAGCCCATGCTAGGCTAAGGCATGGGTGAAAGGCCTCGCCTCTAAGATTAACATTTTTTTCTGGAAAACCCTTCAAGATAAAATTCTAACAATTGAGAATATCAAAAAAAGAGGTATGAGCATGCCTAGTGTTTTGTAATCTATGTAAGAAGAATGATGAGACCATTAAGCATATGCTCTTTCATTGCCCTTTCTTTGCTGATGTTTGGGGAAGATGTCTAGACCACATCAAAATCAGTCAGGACTTCCCAGAGTCAATTCAAGAGGTTTTCAACTCTTGGCATCATCCTTCAAGGAATAAGTCTAGTACTTTATTGTTGAAACTTGCCTTACCTCATATGTGCTAGGGTATATGGAAAGAGAGAAATGACTGAGTTTTCAGTGAGAAGGTTTCTAAGGCTAAAATTGTGTTTGAGAAAATAAAAAGAAATATATTGGAAAATATGAATATCATAGGAGGTATTGTTAATCCTCAAGACAAGGATGATCAATTTATCTACAATAAGTGGAGATTAAAGGGTTGAGAGCACTTTCAGATCAATCCTAAAGAGGGTGTGCTATGAGTCAGCCTGCCCAATGGGTGGATGTAAATTAACCTTGATGGTACTTCAAAGGGTAATTCAGGTGTTGCAGGATATGGAGTGGTCCTTAGGGATGAATGGGGAACATGCAAAATCATAAAAAGTATCCCCATAGGAAATCAGACAAACCATGTAGCTAAAGCTATGGTGGCTTACCATGGGATGATCCTTGCTAAGGAAGCCAAATGCACTAGAGTCTGGTGTGAAGGAGATTTATTGAACATAATCAACTGTTTAAATATGAAATTCTCGTCTTCTTGGTCAATTGGCAATACTATTAAAGTGACTAAGAAAATTAGTGAGGAATTTGAAATGTGTGTTTTTACAAATGTATATAGGGAAGCCAATTCCTGCATTGATGGGGCTGCCAACTTGGCATACCAATTGGAAGACATCATTACTAGTTATGGCGAGAGTGAGATTGCAAGTAAAATGAAATCCCTGCTTAATCTGGACCACAACCAGGCGAGGAAACATGGTACTTTTAATCAGAGTTTCAAATGCCTCTTCCACTTTTATCGATGCAGGGTTATTTCTGAGGTAATGAGAATTTATATAGGTGTCTTCTCATAATTGTCTGGCACGGATTCTAGGCATTTTTATAGGGCATCCACAGAAACCATAGAAGAGGTTTTGAAGTCGAGAGAAGGAATTTTAAGGAACATAAAGAAAAAATGGGAGGCAATAAGAAAATATTTGAACCCACCTCTTGCTCAGACTGGAGAAAGAACAACAAAGTCTAGGATATCCTTCAGTAGGGGGGTCTAAATGTGTTCATGGAGAGGCTAAGTAGTAAAAATCCCACAAATGCCAACTATTTCATGAAGAACTAGAAAAATGGCAAAATCCTAGTCGGGTCCCAGATGATGAATGTTGATGAGGAGGTCATTACTGACGCTATGTGGATGATTACTGAGGGAATGACATTTTATAGGGACCGCATCATATCAGATAAAGCAACAGACAAGTTCCCAGTCATAGATGATGAGAGGAGAAAGATGGTGAAAATTGATAATTTCTACCATTACCCAAAAAGGATATGTAGGCCATGGAGGTTTGTTTTATTTTCTTCTATCGCCTACATTACTTTGGATGGTAGGTTTACTAGAGCCTATTGTCATCACTTTGTCCTGCTCAACCATTTCCACCATGGGGAAAAGGTGAGCTTGCCTTATTACCTAGCCTGTTCTATGGACCATACTATCAAGAGGGCTCAGAAAGATCCCAAAGGTGACCATGCCCTCCACCAGGGGCTTATGGTTCTAGTTTATAAAATGCTTAAGGGGAAATGCATTGAAAATCCTATTAAAGGCAAAAATGCAAGAGATGAGACTACAGAGAGGGAAGCCAATGGATTTAACTTTGATTTGGAGACTAAGGGAGATTTGAAAGAGACTAGTAAAAAAGGGAGGAATAAGGCTAAGAGGAAAAGGATTGTGGTGGATTTAGACATTTTGGAGTCTGAAATTGAATCCTTTGAGAAAAAAATTATTAAAAAAAAGAAAGGGAAAGCAATTGGAAAGAAGATTCAGAGGAAGAGCACTAAAAAGGGAAATAATAAAGACATCAGCCATGTTATGATTTATTCTAAGGAGGATGTTGAGGAGAACAAGAAGGATGAGCATCAGGATAAAGAGGGGGAGGAAAAATCGGTGATGGGCAACATTGAGGGTTTGAACACCATAAGTCTGGAAAAGAAGGATAAAGGGGATAAAAGTGGTATTGGTGATTATGATACTATAAAAGCTTTTTGTGATACCATTGAAACCATGGTGAAGGATATTAACAGTTTGAAGACTGATATGATTGCTATTAGAAGAGTAACGATAGGTGATAAACCCCTGGCAGGACATGTTAAGGAACTAGTTGTTGTAGTTCACAATGTGGAAGCAATTGAATGTATGGTGGGTAAAATCATAGGAATGGAAAAAAAGTTTAATGAGATGGAAGATAACAAGGAGATTAAAGGAATGGAAAATAAAATGAACAATCGGGGTAGAAGAATCAATAGAATGGAACTCAATGTTAAGAAGATTGCATAACATAATTTCTAGATCCTCAAAGCTTTGGTGGATAACATGAACATCATAATCAATAGATTTGAGAACAATGCAGAGAAAGATGGTGACAAAGATCATCCAAACAAGAAGGGTCATGAAAAGAGGATCGGGGCTAATACAAGGACCAAGGGCGACATCAAAGGTCATGAGCTGGAGGAATTAAAGACCTTGGTGAACAACATGAAAGAAATGGTTGTCCATGCTGAGGATATCATTAAAAGTATTTAGGTCTCTGTCTCTATTTCTGCAGGGGTTCTAGGTCCTGTCTTTTTGTTGTTGTTGTGCTATCCTTATGCTGTCTATTTCTGGTTTTTTATGTTATGTAAGTTGATGCCCTTTTTATTCGGGTAGGATCTTTCTTTTTCTGAAGTTATCAGGCATGTTTCTTTCATGTTCTTCTGATCTCCTAGCTTGTACAAGGTTTGGGTACCTTTCAAATACCTTCTTTTACTTAATCAAAACAACATTCTTTTATAAGCATTCATTCACTATCAATTACATTCAAGTTTTCAGATTAAAGCAAGTTAAAAGCACATAATAAATCATAGTTGCAGAAAATATTTTGCCATTCTTGCAAACAACTAAATTGATAACTTTAAATTCACTATAAAGAAGTCTCTTTGTGCTTTGGAGATTAAGGTATATCCACCTAGGTCTAGTGAAGCCTAAAGTGCAGAGGAATTTGGTTTTTGACCATTCCTATTCATTGGCAAAGGCTAATTGAGAAATCAGTAGGAGATTTGGCAAAGCTCTAGGATTTCCAATATGTGGTTTTGGGAATCAACAGATTGGCGACTCTGTTGGGGAGTTGTCATAAGAAGTGTTCAGAATTTTTGGTGGTTTGTTTTAGACTCTACTAGAGGAAGGAGCCCAAAAGAAAAAATATTGTATTCCTCTGAGGAAGTGGTGACTCTACATCTAATACATGAAAAATAACTGGTATTTTGAGAAAGTAAGAGAAACCCCTAGGAATTTATCAATAAGATTGATGCAGGGGAGAAGGTATTTGCATAAGGGACAAGATAATCTTGTTTAGTTGAGTCCAAAGAAAAGATTTAAAGAGAAGAAATCAACACCAAGTATGGCATTTGGGGGTTATAAGAAGCTCCCTAGTAGAGAGGATGGCTCTTCATCGAGTGATAAATTTGAAATTTTAGAGGAAAATCCATTCTATACCTTAAATGGAAAAGATAATAATGGCAGCCGAGATGAAACTCTAATTGCTGAGGAACATGACAAGAGGCAGTGAATTGCATTTATACTTAAAATGGCTGACTTAAATGGAGATGAATCCAAAATGGCTAAGGCTCTTAAGAGACAACCAGATTGGGTATTACAGAAGGTCGGACTAGAAAGAGACGTTGTTCAAAGCCCTAAGTCAAACAGGGTTGAAGAAAAAAAGGGAAGAGGTGAGGGAAGTAGACTAACAACCCCTAGGTATAGTCCCCCTCACATGAGAAACATGTAACAGCCATTTAGGATCTATGATAATCCATTGTCTCATGTTTTGGATAAGAATTATGAAAAAAGGGATAAATGAAAAATATACCCTATAACGAGAATAAAAGCTAGTATAATAATAGACAATGCAATAATCATAATGATGAAAGAAGAACTAGCAATAGGGGAATTAATAGTAACTAGAATAATAGAGATAGGACCAACAATATAAGTAATAATAGTGGTAACAATGGTAATAATAGAAATGATGGCAATAATGGTAATGGAAACAATGGAAATGGGAATAACGATAATCAAAATGGTGGTGTAGGCAACAATGGAAACAATGGTAATAATGGAGGAAATTGAAACTATCAAAATAAAAACTATGGTTGTAGACCACCTATGACCATTGAAAGGTATAAGTAGTTGGATTTCAGTGGGATAGTTGGATACCTGAATCAGATGTCAAATGATTTAAGGTCAGCCATCCCTAAGTTCATAGGAAATGAAACTGATTTTGTAGAACAACATGTAATAAATGTAAAAAATACCATTGAAGAATTTGAAGTCCTTTATGAAGATGTTTATATGAATTTGTTTGTTCAGTCTCTTACAAAGGATGCAGGAGAATGGTACAGAAATATTTGTAACAGGTGCATTGGTAGCTGGCAGGAGTTTGTGACACAATTCTTAGAATAGTTTGGAGACCATAATAATACTTCATTTGCATCTCATGAGCTAACAAGCATAAAGAAGAATTAAAATGAACTAGTCTCTAAATTTAATAAGAGGTTTAATAAAGTGCTTAATAGAATACCAAGGGATATTAGACCTGTTGATTTATTTTTTATTGAATTATATTTGAGTTCTTTTGACAGCAAGACTCACTGTGAGATTCTATCTCATAATCCTACCACCTTGCAACAAGCATTTAAGAAAACCACTACCTTTCAAAATAACAGAATGGTTGCTGGGAGAATTGGCAAGAGAGATGATCCAGAATTATATAATCCCAGAGCAACAAAAGGGGATGAGTTTAGCCAAATCATGGACATGCTGAAAGATATGAAGTGTAAGCAAAATCACAATAAGAAGCCACCCCCATATAGAAGCAACAAGCCAATGAATTACAATAGGCCAAGATTGGATGGCATGCCATATAACACAAACTAGAAACATGGTAAGCCATTGAATGCCAATCTAAGAAAATAAAATCCTAATCCATTGAAGAAAGTAAACAATTTTGTGGAGGAATATCCCTGGTGTGAAGTTTGCAATTTACCCCATGTTGCAGAACAATGTATGATTTCTCATGGTTTTGTAGAGGAAAAGGACCATGAGGAGGAGTATGGGCCCACAGTGAATGTACTTTCATCAGATCCATTTTGGGGTAGGGATGAGGATTCATCCAAGGATGAGCAGTCATCAGAGGTACAATGGAGGAGAGAGCCAATAGTGCAGTGTACATCAAGTTTTCACTAATGATGATGTGGGCACCCCAACCTTGAAGAGATTATTCCATGATGAAGAGCCAGTGCATTCCTTGAGAAATTTAACAGATGAAGAAAAGAAAGCTTATACTGTGGCAGTAGTAGCATAGGCAAAACACAATTATCAGCTAAGGAATAGAAAAGTGAACCCAGAGCAAGGTAAGCCATCTAGGATATTTGCAACGGTTCCTAAAGCTAGTGGAAACAAAGACACCATCACCAACAAAGAAAAGGGAGGTGTAGTAGAAAAAATAAAACAAATAGAACCTCCTAAATTGACAAAGCCTATTGAAAAGAAACAAATTAGTAAGCCACTTTCAAATTGTGGATCATTTATGTGCTAGGATTTATCACAGGAGAAAGTATCTTCTCCCTTGCTTGAAGTAATAAAATTTTCTAATTACAAAAATGAAACAATCAAGATTTTGCCTAACGTTGGTGAAGTTAACAAAGAGGATCATAGGCCAAGAGCTGAAGATCCATGTGTTGTCTATTTGGGAAATTTGATCACTAAGAATCTTACCCAGGTTGATCCTTTTTATCTAATTGTGTTGATTAACAATAAAATGGTTAAGAATTTTATGATAGATTTAGGTGCAGTTGTGAACATTATGCTAGAAGATGTCATGAAGGAACTTGGGATGCATATAGAAATCCCTTATGGGAAATTTTATGCTATGTTTAATATATCAGTCCCAGTTGTTTGAATTATGAAGAATGTGGAGCTTCAATTTTCAGCATGCCTAGATGCATCATATAAAACAGACATCACAGTTGTTCAAGTACCTCCAAATTATGGGATGTTACTATCAAGGGAATGGTAAAATTTGGTAGGGGGATATGTTCAGTTAGATCTATCATATGCAACCATCCCGGTAAAAGGGGAAAATGTAAGGATTGATAGAGAGACAAGATCATTCTACTTGATAGAAGAAGTTGATCCAAATGAGACAACATGTTTCCTCCAATTAGATATAGATAAGTTTCAAGTAAGTATTTCTAAACCCATTCAATGAAAAACTAATAAGTTTGAAGATACTATTGAAGCACATAAGGAGAAAATTTGGAAAATGTACTTTGATGGTGCTTGCAGTAAAGAAGGAAATGGACCTGGTGTGGTTTATATTTCTCCTAATGGGAGATCATTCAAATATTCTTTCTTGTTAGACTTTTAATGTACAAACAATGTTGCTAAGTATGAAGCACTCTTGTTAGGTCTTAGAATAGAAAATAAACATGGTATTAGACTAATAGCAGTTTATGGTGATTCAGAGTTAGTTGTATCTCAAGTAAGCGAAAAGTTTGCTACTAAAAACTTAAGGCTTTGAAATTATAGAAATGAGGTGTGGGACTCTATTGAATCTTTTGATGCATTTTACATAACATGGATTGAAAGATCTAACAATATTTTAGCTGATTTTATGGCTAACCTAGTAGTTAAAAATAATGATATTCCTTTTGATGACATTACCCAAGTTGAAATAAAAACTAGACCTGCAGTACCAGATAACATAAAGAACTGGTAGATATTTGATGATGACATGGATCTTATGAAGTTCTTATTTTGTGAAGATCAGTATGAGAGACAACACATGGATTGGAATGCTTATGTGAAAGAGGAGAATGGTAAGGGGTCTCTATTTGGGAAGGACATGCTCCAGCTTAAAAAAAACAAGATTCCAAAGGGGTTGGTGAAACTAGAGATGTTATTTGATAATAAAGACTAGGAAAATTTCAAGCCCAACACTAGAAGTTGTGAAGAAGTGGTAAAAATAAATTTGGGAAGTGAAAACAATCCCAAGGAATTTTACATTTGGAAGAAGCTTACACCAAAAATTAGAACTGGATTGGTCAATCTGTTAAGAAAATACATACATGTTTTCGCTTGGTCATATGATGACCTTAAGGCATACAGAGAGGATTTGTTCTAGCATGAAATCCCAATAAAGCCAGATGCAAAACCATTTAGGAAAAAGCAAAGGCCTATAAATCCCATATTGGCTCCCAAAATGAAGGAAGAGTTGATGAAGATGAGGAATGCAAGGATTATAGAGCCTATAAGGCATTCTACATGGGTTTCAAACTTGGTGCTTGCTAGAAAGAAGAATGGTGATATTAGATTATGTGTAGACTTTAGAAACTTAAATATATCATCTTTAAAAGATAATTATGCTCTTCCTAACATGGAAGCTTTATTGTAGAAAGTAACAACAAATGAGCTACTTTCTATGATGGATGGGTTCCTTGATTACAACCAAGTGAAGGTCAAGGAATCAGAAAAATACAAAACAACTTTCACTACATCATGGGGCACATATATGTATGCCAGGATGCCATTTGGACTTACCCATTTTGGAGCTACTTTTCAAAGGGCCATGGATGTATCCTTTGAAGGCCTCATTGATTACATTCTAGCTATTTACTAGGATGATTTGACAACATTCTCCAAGAAAGCAGAGAACCACTGTAATGATCTAGAAAAGATTTTCATCAGAGCACTAGAATATGGTATTTCTCTAAATCCAAAAAAGTGTCACTTTGGAGTCACTAAAGGTAAATTGCTAGGTCATATTGTATCTAAAGATGGAGTAAAGACTAACCTTGAGGGTATTGTAGCTATTGATAAAATTCAGATTCCTAAAATAGTCAACGCCATTCAATCATTCTTTGGACAAATTAATTTTGTGAGAAGACTTGTGTCAAATTTTTCTGAGATTGTAAAACCTATTGCAAAGATGTTGAAAAAGGGTGTAGAGATAAAATGGACTAATGAAGCAATTGAGGCCTTTTTGAATATTAAAAGGGCCATCAAGGAAGCACCTATACTTAAATCTCCTGATTTCTCTAAAGCTTTTGAAGTATTTTATTTTTCTTCATTTCATACTATTGTTGCGGTTATGCTACAAAAGAATGATGAAGGTCATGAACAACTAGTGGCATTCTTTAGAAAAACACTACAAGCCTATGAGTTAAATTATGATATAAATGAGAAACAAGCACATGCCCTAGTAAAAGCTATAAAATATTTTAGACCATATTTAGTAGGAGCTAATGTCATTGCCTATGTTCCTAATGCAGTAGTCAAGGATATTTTTCAGGCAGACTGAAACTACTGGGAGAAGATGCAGATGGATCAATCAAATCCAAGAGTTCAACATTGATATCTAGATTACTAAACTACTAAGAGGTCAAGGTTTGGCTAAACTGATGACAAAATCAAATTTAGAGGCAATACAAATAAATCAGGTAGACTTGGAGGAGGCTCAAATAAGCATTGAAATGTGTCCTTGGTACAAATTTTTTATCTATTATTTAAAAAACATGAAGTGCCCAGTGGATTTAAATGATAATCAGAAAATAACATTTAAGCTTCAAGCATCTAGGTATGTATTGCTTAAGGGTGATTTATATTGGAAAAATAGGGATGGTATCCATTTATTTTGTTTGGATGTTCATCAAGAACAATCTATTTTAAAGGAATTACATGAAGGTGTATGTCTGGACACTTTTCAACAAAAAACCACTGCCCATAAAATACTTAATGCTAGTTACTATTGGCCACAAGCTTTTAAGTATTGTCATACTTATATTAGAAAATGTGAGGCTTGCCAAAAAAATTTCGGGAAAGATTAAATATGATGGAGTTCTTCCACTTAGACCCATGCAAATTGAAGAACCTTTTCATATGTGGGGTATTGATATCATAGGAGAAATTGAAAATAAATCTAATGGAGGGCAGAAATGGATTTTGGTAGCCACTAATTACTTTACCAAATGGGTAGAGGCTATTCCTACAAGGCAGGCTACAAGAAAAGTGGTAACAAAGTTTTTTTTGGAAAATATATTGACAAGATTTGGGATTCCCCACAAGATTGTTGTAGATAATAGGATGTGTTTTACATCCAAAGAATTTTCTATTTTTTGTGGAAGTTACAGAATCACTTTTTCATATTCATCACCTTATCATCCCCAAGGGAATGGACAAGCAAAATCTAGTAACAAAAACTTGTTGAAAATAATTAAAAGGATGTTAGGTGATAACAAAAGGGCATGGGACTCAAAGTTGAATCTGGCAGTGTGCGCAGATAGGGTAACAACCAAGAATTCCACAAGGTTTTCTCCTTATCAGCTTGTTTATGGCAAAGAAGCAAGATTGCCTTTGAACAACCTATTCCTAGTGTATAAATTTGTTTCAGATGAATATTTAGAAGAAGTTGATTTCATGGAAGACAGTCTAGTCTAGTTGGTTGAATTGGATGAGTAGAAAAGAGAGGCTCAAGAACAAAATATACAGAGGCAGAAAATGGTAAAGGCATTGCATGACAAGAAAGCTTATGACAAAACTTTTAAAGAATTAGAGTGGGTGCTCAAGTGGAATGCAAAAGACTAGGACAAGGGCAAGCACAAAATTTTTGAAGCACTTTGGTTAGGACCGTACATCATCTTGGAAAAGGGAGGATGAAATTCCTATTTCTTGAAGAATACTGATGGTGAAATTCAAGAATTTCTATTACATTATCAATATCTCAAGCATTTTTTCTCTTAGGTACCAGGGAGTATTCTTGTACTATAGTAGTGTAGTAATCCTTTGTTTTTTGTTTCTGTTTATTTTTTTCTACTTTCCAGAGATAGCTGAGATCTTGCTATCTCCCTATAAAGGACAATCATCCCCAGAAAGAGACACTATTAGCACATATTTTTGCAAAAATATTTTGTGCTATCTATTGATGTTCTATATGCATATTTTCATCATAAGAGCATTTAGTACCAGATTGCCTATGTAGGAGATATGTTGTTGTGTCAGAGAAATCCAATTGTAGCTTGAATCTACATGAACAAGTATCACCTGGGCATATTAAGGGATGGCATTAAGTATGGTGACATTGTGATAACCTTCATCATGACAGTCTTTTCATAGAAAGAGCACATTTTAGGGTTCATCATAGAAGAAGGGTCATGAGTACATTCAGAGATGTTTTCAGTGCCTTAGAAGTCCATTAGCATGGTTGTGGAAAGTTACTTTTGTGAAAGAAAGCCTTCTCTTCATAAAATATAAAATAATGTTTATCAGCATAGGTCACCCCGATAAGATTGCCTAAGGAGAAAAGGGTGCGTGTTGCTCAGCAAAACTCACACCGATGAGTCTGATGGAATTTTCTCAGGGTGCAATCAACAGAAAGAAGTTTAGCTAGTTATTAATCATCGAGAAGAGATACACTGATAGCATACCAAGAAGGTGAAGTCATCAGCATAGCGTTCACTATCGGAAGCACTAGGAAAAAGTTAGCCCAATACCCGATGAGGTTATCAGCAAAACTTATGCCGATGTCAGATGGAGCAAAAACCTTGGAGTTGATGTCATCAGCTCATCAGAAAGTGTCATCTTATGCTACCTCAATACCCGATGGACTAGGTGGTGAAGCCAATGTTATTGGCCTGACCTACTCTAATGAGGCAGTACCAAAAGGAGGAGAATACTAAGTCATCAGGGTAAGTTAAACCATCGGGGAGAGGTGTATCAGATTATGTCGATACCCAATGAGGAAGACAAGCCAAGAATGGAGAAGAAGACTTGTTAGGGATAAGTTACACCAATTGAAGTCAAAATCATTGGGATATCATTGTCTCATCAGGAGGAGATATTTTTCGTTACCCCGATTCTCGATGAGAAAGTAGAGATGGGTGCGAGCAAGGAGATCTCATTGAGGGAACATATGCCGATAGACCAAAGAAGTAAAAAGATACACAAGTATGAAGTCTATGTCATCGGGTCATCGGAGGAACATAAAATGAGTTGTTCCAATAGCAGATAAAGTGACCCAATGTAACAAATGAGATGCGGACTACAAAGGAGGACTCATCAAAATAACTTCTAACCATCGAAGGAACATATTTGGAGCTATGTTGATACCCGATGGAAAGAATGCCATGGAGGAATAGAAGGAGGGCACATCGAAATGACCTACGTTGACGTGACATAAAGGTAAAAGTAAAGCCTAGCTAGAAGGCAGAGCCATCGGGGAAGTTATAACCATCAGAATGAGGGAAAATGAGCTATGATGATGCCTGATGGAGTTATTGGGGAGATCTATGCTGATCAAAAAGATGGGTGGTGCCAAGTGATTAAATTATCAGGAGGAGTTATGTCGACTAGCCATTGCAAAATCTCATTTTAATGAATCCACCCGCCATTATTAAATATAGGAAACGGATAGGTCTATGCTTGCATGAGGAAAATCATAGCACCATTTCAATTGAGTAAATGTTCGTGATGTATTTAAACTATATATGGAAGTTTGTATAAGAAATTTGCATAACAGATTGAAGCGAACAAAGAGATTGAAGTGAAACTGAACTACAAAAATTTGAATTTCAGAAAGCTTGAAGGATTCAAATATGGAGGGTTCTAGTTCCAAAGGAAAAAGGAAGGTCACTCAGATTTTTGAGAGCACCTCAAAGAAGTCTAAAGGTGGGGAAAGTGTGCAAAAGTGGAAGTTAAATCAGGATATGATTGACTAGATGAGCTAACCAGGAGCCAAGTCTCGAAGGTCTAAGGCTAATTTCCCTATCCGTGACCAGATAGAAGATAATTTTAAGGAAATTAGTGATGTTTGGACTAGGGTTAGAGGCCTCTAATTTTTTTTATATCATTATTCACAAAGGAGCAAGCTGACCCCAATATCAAACCCATGGACAACTGGATTGGGTAAGCTAGTGGTCCCTAATGTCTTTGTAAATATTCAATTGTTGAAAACCCTAGTTAGGGCATATAATTCCATGAAAAATATGTATCCAATTACCAAATGGTGATGCATTCATTTGTCTTTCAGTAGCTACCATTCATGAGGTTTTCGGTCTTGGTTTCGAATCTGACATGCCTCTGTCTTTTGAGAAGATGGAAGAAGAATATGCAAAGATGGATATTGTATACAATGGGTGGAATTTGGCCATACATAAGGATGAGAAAGGGAAGTTGAAAAATGAGTATAGACCCCCATTTGGCATAACCATTTTCAGACAGTATCTGCAATATACATACATGGCATGCAGTCAAGTGGGAGGAGTTGAGGTTCCTGATGTGACTCGAGTAGGAGCTTTAGTACTTACTGCAAATACACAAATGCATGAACCAAGGCAATTTGATTATGTTGCCTATGCTGTGGAAAAAATGCATGAGGGTTTCTTAAATCTTTAGAATAAACCTGATAAATATTTTAAGTTTTATTCATTATTTTTGCTTATTATCTTGTTTTATGGACAACCTAGAGGGTTGTGGCCCAAAGAGTTGAAATTAAATGTTCATGGTAAAGATGCGCAGGAGAAGCTAATACAATTGTGGGTATCACTATGGGATTCTTGGTTCATGAGATTCCATTATGTCAATTTTGAAGAGTTTTTTGTTTAACCATTATACAAAGATTTTGGGGTTTCCTGTGATGGGTCATTTTTGAAAGAAATTAAAAGATTTCTTAGACCCCATGAGCATGGAGATACAAGGGTGAATCATAATTGGGGTGATTGGTATATATGCCAAGACTTCTCATATGTTAGGGCTTTTGGATATGAAGGTGCTCCCTATGTGCTGCCAAAGCCTGCACCAGACAAAATTACTTACCTAGAGATAGTGAGACAGATGATTGTCTCTAATGCACATCATTTTGGGGGTGCCCACAAGCAAGTATTCTTACCTAGAACTCTACATTTTGGTGATTTCACCATTGTATCAACAAAGGCTTATGAAGTTATTGACAGAATGTTAATAGAAGATTATAATTTGTATGAGCACACAAGACAAAAAATTATGACGCGAAGGGCTATATACCCCAAAGAAGAAAAAAAATAGAATCTTGGTGATTACTTTCATGATCATATTGAAACCTTGGATATCTTTAGAAACAAGGAGTCTAAACAAGCCATGCAAATTTTTCAAGATTTGAATCAGAAATTGGAAGAAAAAAGTCAGAGACTGCATGAGATGGAGGAAGAAGAAAAATTTGAAAGTGAATTAGGTGAAAATGAGGCTATCTCAAGGTTTAAAATGCCTGATAAGGAAGAGGAACCTGAAGCACAAGACCAAATTGTTGCAAGGATGAATGTTGATTTGGATGTTAGGCTAGAAGAGCATACATCTTTTGTGTTGAATGATTAATTTATTAGGTTGAAGGAGTTTAAGTCCTTATATCATTTTAAAGGAAAGAGATCAAGAGAAGCAATGTCAGATGTGACACCGAAGAGTGAGGCACAAATACTCAGAAAGCTGAAGGCAGAGATTAATTCAGAGGTAGAAGGCATGAGCCCTCAAAGGGGAAGACAACTTCTTGTAGAGGTAGGAATCATTATTTTTCCAGGCTGGGACCTTAGTGCATCCTTTATTTTTGATAGCCTATTTCATTATGTAGGATTTTGCTAAGATCAAGGGCACAATGAAAAGCATAAAAAGAGACAATAGAATGACAAGAACAAATTGTATTCTCATCAATATGCAAATGATCAACTGGATTAACCAATACAATGAATATAGGCCTGCTTATATAGGAAAGGCCATATGGATGTATGAGCACACAAATATGACATGTGGCTCAATGAGAAACAACGGTAGGTAAGAAATACTAGGGGTAGGTAGGAGAAATAATATAATATTCCACAAGAGGTGGATGACCCATCGAATGTGGACTGTAACAACAAAATAAGACCACAAAAGGTGGAATTTCTCCTACAGGCTCTATCCCTATGTGCACACTTCCCTAAGTGTCTCAAATCCAAACTATGAAGAGATGCATTATCCTAAGTTAACTTAAGTAAAGTGTAATAATATCCAAAATGAATATTTATTTACACCAACACCCCCCCTTAAGTGCAACTTAGGGGAATGAAGACTCAAGTCAACAATGCAAGATGGGTCCCAGCTACTAGGCCATGATAGGTACCCATGTACAATATGCAAATGCAAGTAGAACAATGCAATGCAATCTCTCACAAATGGAAAAAAGGAGAAAACCCAATGGGAAAAAACTCCCCCCCAAAAGAGAGATGAATGTACAAAAGACTCTCAAAGAAGAAGGACAAAACCTCAAAGAGGAAAAAGTCCCCCCCATAAGAGAGGAAGGAGAAGTTAGTTGACCCCCCCTAATGACACATCCCACACCCCCAAGAGAGCTCGCAACTACTAGAACTTACTCTCGGTGAAAGGTTTGGTGAATATGTCAGCAACTTGCTCTGCTATAGGACAATACTGCAAAGCAATGACCTTCTCTTGGATGAGCTCTTGGATATAGTGTATATGAATCTTGATGTGTTTGGTCCGCTTGTGCTGGACCAGGTTCTTCGAGATTGCAGTAGCACTCTGATTGTCACAATGTAGAACTGTCGGCCGTGGAGTGATGAAACCAAACTTTGTGAGAATCTGCTGGAGCCAAATGGTCTCAGTCGCTGCATTAACAGCACCTCGATACTCAACCTCAATCGAAGAGAGAGCAATAGCATGTTTCTTTTTCCTCTGCCAACAAATGGGGCCCAAAGCAAGGTGAAAATTGTAACCGGAAGTAGACTTACGATCATCAAGATTGCTAGCCCAATTGGAGTCTATGTAACCAACCAAGCGAAGTCTTGTGCCTGTTGCATAGTATATCCCATAGTGATGTGTACCCTAGATATAATGAAGGATGCGTTTGGTGGCTTTCCAATGAAGCTCATGTGGTTCCTGCATGAAGCAGGAAACAATGCCAACTGCAAATGAAATATTAGGGCATATATGGGTCAAGTAGATGAGACTAATCACAAGCTGACGATACAAAGTGGCATCAACTAGTGGAGAAGAACACTGAGCCTCATGCTTGACTCTTGAAAGAAAGGGAGTTGGGGCAGGCTTACAATCAGACATATGAAAGTGTGCAAGTAGATCAAGAGCATACTTGGGCTATGATAGTGTAATCCCAGAAGGTGACTGTGAAATCTCTATCTCAAGAAAGTAGTGCAAAAGACCCAAGTCAGTCATAGCAAATCTATCATGCAAAGCAGATTTGACCCTACTAATGATGGAGGAAGTACTCCCTATAATGATCAAGTCATCAACATAGAGCACAAGTATCAAGTGAGAGTCATCCTGTCATAAAATGTAGACATTTGGATTGGAATGACACCTCGTTAAACCTGTGGAGAGAAGAAAGGAATCCATCTTGGTGTACCAAGCCCTGGGGGCCTACTTAAGGCCATAGAGAGATTTCCTTAGTCTGCAAACCAAGGAAGTATCTTGGATGAAACCCTATGGCTGCTCTATATAAATCTCCTCATCAAGATCACCATGAAAAAAAGAACTCTTCACATCCATCTGATGTATAGCCCAACCATGAGCGGCAGTAATAGCAAGTGTCAAATGAATGGAGTTCATCTTGGCTATGGGTGCAAAGGTCTCAGTATAGTCAACACCTGCAACCTGAGAGAAACCTTTCGCAACAAGTCAAGCCTTATACTTATCCACACTACCATCCGCTGCAAACTTGGTTCGATAGATCCACTTACATCAAACCATCTTTCTCCCCTTAGGGAGATGGAGTAAATCCCATGTATTGTTCCTCATCAAGGAACTATACTCTTCCTCGATAGCTTGGTCCCACTCAAGAACCCCTGATGCTTCCCTAAATGTCTATGGATCAGAAGTGGTAGCAATGAATGCATGTGGAAGATCCTGATGTTGTGATCAAGTTCTCTGTGTATCTGAAGGATCCCCAACAAGAGAACTCGCAAACTTAGGTGTCCGTTGAGGCCAATGAGGTCAAGGTGGAGGTGGAGAACGAGGCTCCTCAACTGCAAGTGGACCCTGCGGAGGTGTAACCCTGCGAGTCAGAGTTGAAGGAGTCTCATCATCTGAATCACTAACATCACTATCCACAATGGAGGAAGGTGGAGGAGGTAAAGAGGCTAAGCTAGGAGAGCTTTTCTCAAAGCGAACACTCCTCTCAATGAACACCTCATGTGTCTCTGGATCCATCAATCTATATGCCTTAACACCCTCAAGATATCCAGCAAATATGCAAGGCCGACTCTGTGGTTCCAATGCCTTGCGTTTCTGTGGAGGTATACGAGCCCATGCTAGACACCCAAAGACTCTAAAATGTCTCACAATCGGTTTCCTACCAGCCCAAGCTTCAAAAGGAGTAATACCTTGCAAAGCTTTGTGAGGAACTCGATTCTGGATGTGTGTGGCACAACTGATAGCCTCTACCCAAAAGGTAGGATCAAGAGAACATGCATGTATCATACAACTAGCCATTTCTTTGAGAGTTCTATTTTTGCGTTCTGCACCCCGTTCTACTGTGCAATGTATGTGATAGAATGCTGAAGATCAATCCCCTCAAATGTACAAAAATCCTCAACTCTTTTGTTCACATATTCCCTTCCATTATCTATGCGAAGAATCTTGACCACTTTCCCTGATTGCTTCTCCACACGAGTCTTGAAGTCCTGAAATCTGTCAAATACTTCACTCTTATGAATAAGAAAGTAGACCCAAGTGAAGCGGGAGTAGTCATCAATGAAGGTGAGGACATAGCGGGCCTTACTAAATGAAGGTGCTGGAAATGGACCTGCTACATCGCTGTGAACAAGTTGAAGAACTTCCAAAGCTCTCCAAGCTTTCCCCTTATCAAACTTCTCTTCGGGATGCTTGCCCATGGAACAACCTGAACATACACCCTCTAAAAAATTGATTTGAGGTAGACTTGTGACCATGTCTTTAGTGCTGAGCTGCTGAAGATAGCGGTAGTTGAGGTGACCAAACTGCTCATGCCATAGCTTACTTTCTGAATTTGAATGAGTAAGCAAGGCCCTAGAAGGTGAACTTGGCACAAAGTGGGAGAATGAATAAAGCCTTGAGTTGTCATTGACTTGTCCCACTGCTACCAAGGCATCATCATCAAGTTCCTTCACCACAACTGAATCTGGTGTAAACTCAACCTTTTTCCCATTTCCATAGTGAGTGATTTGGTAGATGGAGAGAAGGTTGGTAGACAAGTTAGGAACATAGAGAACATTCTCAAATGTTCCATCATCCATGTAAACTGAACCATTCCCTTCAATCTCTACTTGTGTATCATCACCTATGTAAATGTGAGGTACCTTAGATGGCTCCAATGAAGAAAACTGCTCCTTTGTAGAACCCATGTGATATGAGGCACTCGAGTCAAGTATCCATTGCTGTGAAGAACCTATTGTAGCCACAAATGCTTGCCCTTTTCTCTTAGACTATGAAGGAGAAGGAGATGAATCCTTCTTTGTGTAGGTAGATGGCAAGTTGATGTTGTTTTTCTTGAGAAGATTGGTTAACTCATCAACTTGTTTGTGTGGCATTGATGCTCATCATAACCATACTTCTTGCAATATGCACAAGTTGGTTTATCCTTCTTAGGTGGTGTCCCCTTCTTGGAAGAGGATGAAAAATCACCTTGTGATGGAGAGGATGATTGTCCTTTTTCCTAGTGTGGCTTAGACTTAGAGTGCTTCTTCTTCTTGTTGGAATCTTTGCCTTGACTTCCTTGATTCCCTTGATTAGCCACCAAAGCCTTGGACTTTGAAGACTTGAGAAACCCCATGTTCAACAACTTAGATTGTTCCAATATTAACATTTCTATGAAAGCATCAAATGAAGGCATAACATAAGAACTCCCCACTGTCAAATGATGAGTTTGGAAGCTAGACACAAATGCTGCATATTCTGGTGCAAGCTTGTCCAACAAGTTGAATATCAACTGAGCATCCTTTTTGTCAATTCCACAATCCTTAAGCTTTGCTCTTAGCTCATTTGCTTTGGTGACATAATCTTGGATTGTATCAAAACTCTTGGGATCCAAGTTGGTGAGCTCATTGTCAATCTGATAGCCTCTGATTTCATCAACTTGACCATACAATTTCTGAAACATATCCCAAGCCTCTTTGATTATTTTGCACTTCTCAATGTGAAAAATGAGGTCATCTAATACATACTTGTGCAAGGTTCCAAGAGCCATGCAATTATTTGTGAGCCATTCTAATTGAGCATTTGGATCACCCTTAGGATCAGGTGGTGTTGTTATTGTTCCATCTATGTAATGTGTGAGACCCTTTTCCATTAATTTACTCCATACTTTAATTTTTCATGATGCATAATTATGTGGAGTTAAAGGTGGAAATTTATTAGGACTCATTGCAACAAAAATGGAAAGAGCACAAAGAGAGGCACAATCACACAAGACACCCCCCCAAATTCACTCAATCAAAGAACCCCCCCAAAAAGTGATGATTTGGCACTTTATAATTAGTGCGTATACAATGGGCCACTTGGAAAAAATGGCAAAGTGGACTTCTGATTACAATTTTACAACTGCCTCAATAAGGCCAAAAGAGACTCAAACTGATAATGTAAGAGATCCAAGTAAGATCCAAGCAATTTACAAGTACCTAATAGGCCAAATAAGACCAATATCTGAAAGTACAATTTCTACTCAAAATCTCTAAAATCTGATCATAGATTATGAAAGTAGATAAAAAAAATGCACTTTCAAAAAAAATGGCACTTGAAAAGGAGGCCGTATGAGCTCAAACGAGGCCTTTGAAGTTGCAGAATTGAGGATTAGATAGGTACAGCTGAGAGAATCCAAAAATTCTGAAAAACCTGTGCACCAAAATTAGAAAATAACCACACCACTGCGAAGATCATGAAATTTTAGCCCATTTCAAAGAAAATTGCACCAAAAAAGGAGCAAAAATGAGCAAGATATGGCCTTTCAAAGTTGGACTGCAAAACTGAAAAGCTCAATGGAGAGGGGTCAAAAAAATTTCAAAAAGCTGCTGATGTGGTGCTGATGTCAGAAATTCACTATCTTAAATTTGACGGCCCTATGACCATCGCGAAAACTTTGCCTCCCTGCTGACTAGGCATCCGTACTGTATGGACTGCTGACTGTACGCGGTGACTGTGCAGGTGACTGTGCTGTCGTACGGATGATGATGTGGCATTGTGCAGGGTGTACGGTAGTTGACCACGGGCCAGTAGCTGCTCATGGAGGATGGCCTCGCTAGAGGCGGGAGAGACCGGCGGGCCCAGTGCCGAGGGGGCCGGCGGCAGGCCGGGAGCCGAGGTGGTCAGCACGAGAGGTGAGCTGCCGGCGGTGGTGGCTACAGGAGACTCCGGCTTGGCGGCAGTGAGTGACTCCGGCTCGGTGGCGGCGGGCGACGTGGACCTGCGACAACGTAGGTACGACCTACAAGTTGCGGAACATGCAGGGTATGGGGGGGGTCTGCAGACCCCCAAACAATGCAAAAAAAAAAAATTGATTTTTTTTTTATCGCTTTTTTTTTATTTTTCGATTTTTTTTTTTCGAAAAATAAATTTTTTGAATTTTTTTTTCAAAATCCATACAATAATAGCCAAAATGGGAAAAAAAAAATTCTCACCAAAATAGGTCGACTTTATAGTCGAAATTTATGGAAACGGCCTCCCAGATTCAACGGCGATGTTCAAATCGCTGTATGACACCCCCAAAAAATGAAGATCCCCAAATCCAAAAATAGAAGCCTCCAAAGTTTCTCCAAAAAACTAATTAATGAAGCCCCAATAGCTCTGATACCATGTAGGATTTTGCCAAGATCAAGGGCACAATGAAAAGCATAAAAAGAGACAATAGAATGACAAGAACAAACTGTATTCTCATCAATATGCAAATGATCAACTGGATTAACCAATACAATGAATATAGGCTTGCTTATATAGGCAAGGCCATATGGATGTATGAGCACACAAATATGACATGTGGCTCAATGAGAAACAAGTGTAGGTAAGAAATACTAGGGGTAGGTAGGAGAAATAATATAATATTCCACAAGAGGTGGATGACCCACCGAATGTGGAGTGTAACAGCAAAATAAGACCACAAAAGGTGGAATTTCTCCTACAAGCTCTATCCCTATGTGCACACTTCCCTAAGTGTCTCAAATCCAAACTACGAAGAGATGCATTATCCTAAGTTAACTTAAGTAAAGTGTAATAATATCCAAAATGAATATTTATTTACACCAACACAATAAGATAAGATGGATTTCAAGTTAGATATTCAGGGCATAAGTGATATTTTTATTGGATAAAGATATGATCCAGATGATGAGGCTATGCTTTTGTGGGCCCTTTATCCTCCGAATAAGAGGCCAAAGATTATAGATGTGGAGAAGGCCTTTGGTCACATGTGTTACGATTCCCATAGATACTGAGAGGGGGGGTGAATTAGTATCTAACTAGTAATAAGATTTTCCTAACTTAAAACATGTAGAACATATTAATGCAGTAAATAGAGATAAAAGCAACCACATGAAAAACACACCATAAAACAATAGTTTAACGAGGAAAAATGATGTGGGAAAAACCTTGATGGGATTTGTGACCCACAGTATTCACTTACTGGCCAATAAGAGAATATTACTACTACAAGAGGGGCCTGCACATGCAGGAAGCCCAAGTGCCTAGAGCTCACTACTCAATTACAAAATAGGAAGTCTCACTGAGTTACAAAATGGATTATGTAAATCCAATGTCTTGTACTGCTTCAAAATGGCATCTACCATGCCATATCCAATACTGGTTTATAGCTCTACTTCTTACATAAATCCTTAACCTATAATTCTCATAATAGGTCTGCCTTATTTTGCCTAATTACATTCCGCCATGCTTACATAATTTTTCTATAATGATCTCTTATATATATGAGTCATTTTACAATTTGCCAAGTTGGTTACAATAATTTTACAATAATAAACAAGACAAATTACAAACAAAATTCTTGTTGGCTTCTATGTCGGTATGCTTTCTTTCACTACCGGTGTCGGTGGTTTGTGTGCCGATATAGAATTTGACTTTGCTAGTGCTGGTGTCATAGGATTGTAAGGTTGCCATCAATGACAAAACCTTCAATCACTTACAATGTCTCATTGGAGTGTGCATTTGCCAACAATCTCCCCTTTTGGCATTAATGGCAACACTCATGAGAAAAATTCAAAAAGTGTATCCAAAAATTGTTACCAAAAATGTGTGCTCCCCCTGAGTAGATGATCCCTAAGTTATTAGATTTTTCTCATACCACTACTCCCCCTTTGGCATCAATGACAAAGGTTGTCAAAGTGTCAATAGATTGTATTTTCATGTTTCAACCTTGTAACCGGTTGGTTACAATCTGAAAAAGATCTGCCAAAACCAAATTCAAGCTCTCAATGAACTTTTTGTTGTCTTTTATTGCGGCCTCTATCCTCTGAACTGTATCGGTGAGGTGTTGCATTTTCTCTGTTGGTGTTTCCTGTCCTTGAATCAAGTCATTAGATATTTCTTTCCTTAAGGTGGCGAGGTAGTCCAGTTTTGGACTTAGTCTCCATTTAAGATCCTTAGCCTTACCTTTTATTCTTTCCTTTTCTCTTTCCATCTTTAATAGTTCTTCCTCAAAACCTGTTATCTTCTACTCAAAAACTGACAATGAATCAGATGAGTTAATGAAATTGTCAGCTAGTTGATTTATTTCCTCCTATATCTTGCTTATCTTCTTGTCTATATCAACTGTCAAAAAGTTAGTCTTACCAGTATCTCTGTACAAAGTTTTGAATTCCTTTAATGTGCTACATAATTCCGATAGAAGTGTGTCAAACTACCTTGTACACTTCTTTATTTCTTCCTCAAAGAATTTGTGTTTTTCCTTCTCTAATCTCTCCTTGAATGCTTCCTCTTTTATTTGTTCAACTCTCACAATGTTTTCAGTAATATACTTAGACAAAGTATCAAGTTGACTCAAAGAATCTTTATTATCTACATTACATTTTGGAGCTATCATCTTCAGAATTGGAATTGTATCATCAATAGCCTTGTATGCTTGTGAGCTACAATCTATTATTTTCTTTAAGGAGTCCAAAAGAACTTCTGTTACATTAGTTGATTTGAATCCTGGAGTTGAAGTACCAACACTTTGTATCTTGTCAGTGGGAGCAATATCCTTGCTTGCGGTGACCTCTGGTAGGTCAGTTTGTGTTTCCATTTCCTTAAGCAAAGGTTTGTCTTGCTCAGCTGATGCCGGTGGTACTGACTCTATGTGAACCTATTACTCTGATTGAGCCTTTTGCTCTGCTTGTTGTTTTGTGTTACCATCTGCCGGTTTACCTTCTATGTTATTTGTTACCAGTGCCTCACTAGCCATATCTGTCTTTCCAGTTGTGTCCTTATCTACCACAATGTTAACTTTCTTAGTATCAATTTCAACTATGTATAACACCTTAGAGTTTGAATTTGTGTCTTCTTCTGGTATCTCCATACTCTCATTAGCTGGTTGATCTTCAATTGTAACTAATGGTGGAGTATTCAAAGGCAGTGGAGATAAGTTGTCTTTTATTTTTATGCTCGGAGGTCCACCAACCTTGCCTTTACCCTTATCCTTAGCTTTCTGATATACTTTGATAGGTTTAGGATTTCTATACTCTTCCCGCTTTTCTTTCTCAACAAGGAATATGTCCCATGCATTAGTAGTTTCCTCTGCATCCTCATTTACTCTACCAACCATAAGTGCTACATGCCGGTGTGAAGTTGAGAATATTGTCCAATTAGCCTCTGAGATCATATCATCTATCTCCTTTGGTTTGTTAACAAGATAAACAATAAGTAGTTTCTCAAATTTTATTTTCTTGTCAAGTTCTACAACAACTTGCCTTCTAGCTTCAAGTCTCTTAAACAGTTCTTTCGGTAATTCATCTACAACTTGCATCAAAAATTTCTTATAGATATCCAAGTGTAGAATTACACTTTTTAAATAATTTTCCTTGTCATCAACTGATAATGTATCATATAATTTATTGATGTTTTTCAGCTGTCCATCCTCTGTTATTTCTGTAGACACCTAAAAATGGTCAACGCTTGCGGAGTCATACTTTAACATTTGCGCATTGCCTCATTTTAGGTTTTTGCGTCGCATTAACATTTCTCCTATGTTTCGAACTTGGTTTTTATCATTTGCGAACATCGAGTCATTCTTCTACATTCTTCATTTGTCTCACTCTCGAATTTGGTCTTGTCGACAATACTATCTAGTCATGATTTTCATCGATCTTATTCTATCGCATCAATGTGCATGCTCATTTGTCATTATTTTGGACATCGTCAATCCTAATTTAGGGTTTTGTCCTCCTATCAATCTTGCGATCGATTTGTCATCGATCGTTGTCCTCTTATCAATCTTGTCGATTTATCATCAATCCTTCAATCTTGTCGTTTCAATGATCGATTTGTCATCGATCATTGTCATGTTCGATCTTCTCATTTTGCGATCGATTTGTCATCAATCGTGGTCATTTTCAATCCTGTCATTTTGCAATCTATTTTGTCATCAATCCTTGTCTTTTTTTGTCAATCTTGTCATTTAATGATCAATTTGTCATCGATCGTCGTCCTTCTCAATCGTGTCAATTTGGATCAATTTGTCATTGTTCCTCGTCAATTGGCGCATTTTCTCAATCAAATAATTTATCACATTGGTCATTTATCAATCCAAAATCAAATCGAATCGATATCAATTATCCTTTGTCAAGACCTAATTGTCATTTTCGCATTGCTAATTCGTCTTCTAGGGTTTTATGATTTAATCATTTAACCTTGTGTGTCATTTCTTCCTTTAGGATTAATAAATTGTTTATTTATCCTAAGTCTTCTCATTACAATTAAATGTTCATTTAATTGGCTAATTATTCCTCTTTATGAATTAATTAATAAATGACAAATTATTAATTAATTTACCTAATTTCTAATTTCATTATTTCCTAATTCCTATTTTCTAAATTCCTAATTTTTAATTTCCACCTAATTAATTTGTCTTTAGTGCTCCCTATTTTTGTGCTTCATGTGTCATACTCTTGGCATAGCAAGATGTCATAAGGTTCTAGTCCTCTAAGCTTTGCATTGGCAATATGTCATAATTCATGACATAGAAGGTGTCATAACCTTCTTCTTTTCACTCATTTTTCCCATTTTGAAATCAATTGCTTCTAATATCCATTTCATGCTAAATTTGATCCTATCTCCAATTTATCTATAAATTGGATGAATTTTTTCAATCAAAGCTAATTGGTAATCACTTTTGCAATCACATAATCACAGAATCAGATAATGAGAAATAATCACTTCTTCTAGTATTCTTGTGCCAATATCAATCTTGCTTTCACATTAGGTTTGTGCACTTGAAGGTGAGATCCACAACAAAAAGGCTATTTGAAGAAGAAAGAAGGAAAATGGAGCCGCATGAAGGAGCATTCAAATCATACCTTTGGTTTGCTTAATTTCTAGTTTTGAATGTTTTTATTTCATGTCTCTATTGAGTGTTGTTTAGGATAGATCATTGCAATGACTTCTTGTGATTGAGCTATTACGTTTATATTGTTTGTGATGATTTCCTATTTCCTAGCATATATTAATTGGTGAACCCGACGTGAACACTAACCATCTAACCTGTTTATGGTGTTTTTGAGTGCTTTCAAGTTGATTTGCAGGCCAAAAACCCAAAAACAGGGTCGTGCAGGGTTTTCTGGAGACTTCTGCGCCTGTGTGAAGCAACCTGTGCCTGTGTCCTACATTCAGCGCCTATGTTGAAGACATTCTGGGCCTATGTCCTGCATTTTGTGCCTGTGTCATGAGTTCTGCGCCTGTGTAAAGTCCAGAACAGAGGTAAAAATGCAGTATTTTACTTGAAATTTGTTAGTTTTTGCATTCTGTTTTCTGTGTTTTGGATTTTGGTACTAATTATCTGTGCAGAATCTCAGCATATGCATGGCAAAGACAACAAATCAAACTACTAACATGTGTTGTGCAGAATCGATAGTCAAAGACAACAAATCAAACTTCTAACTTGGGTTTTGCAGGTTGCCTTGGAGAAACAACTAAATTTGGTGTTTGTTATTAATGTTTTAGGCACCTAGTGATTTCTAATAGGTTGGAATGAACATGTTTTTGCTTTGATTGTTGAGTGTGACATTGGAGTAGGAGAGTATGCTCTCATCCTTTTAGGGTGATCAGAAATCCAGATCTTCAATACCATGCTTTTGTCTTTGATTGTGTGTCTCCTTTAGAGGGCCTGCCTTCCCGACCACTTTGCTTTTGCAAGCAAGTGATAATTGTGAGAAGGGAACGACCCAAAGTGAGTACAGCTAGAATACCTTGGCATTCTAACTCACTATAAAAAAATACCCGATGAGCGAAAGCTTTGAAGGAAGTGTTACGTGGGAATTGCAGTTACTTGGGAAGTGATGACCCTTGAACTCTTTCTCATATCAACATCTAAGTAGGACCTCAAGGTCTAAATCATGCTTGCGCGACTACATTTGTTTGGTATCTTGATGGGCTTAATGTCTCAATCACGCTTGCGTGACATCAAGGAGTAACGCTTAACAGAAATCCTGACTAAACACCTTGTTTTTAGAGGCCAAAAACCCTTATAGTTGCTTGAGAAGGACAAGTTCGGATACTTGGAAGAGATACTAAGTTCACCATGGGGAGATTTCCATGGGGATTGATGCTTGGCTGCCCTGAGAAGTGAGTGCCATGGAGGGGAGCCTGTGGGGTCAAGCATCTATGTATTCACCTTGAATCCCATAATGAGTCTACCTCTCAAGTACCTAATGTCTTTGTCTACCATAAGAAATGTGGAAATGAGCATGATTGTCTTGAGTCTAAGTTGCAATATCTTGTATTCTTTGCTTCTCAAAAGTTGAATTGCATCCCATTTCAAGAACAAAGCAAATTGATCCAACATAAGATTAAACACAAGAGACATTCATCCAACAAAAGTTCAACAAGATTCAAAACTCATCTTCAAACATGGTTAGCAAACATTTTTCAAAATCTTGTCTCAACATTCATGTCACTTACATTTAGGTTCATCCTAGGTTGCATTTTGCAAAGTTCATTGTCAAGTACCAAGGTTAGGTTTCATCTAGGTCATACTCCTTTGCATATCAATAAGAGTCATCCATTTGCATATGTCCTCTTGCATTAAAGTCATATCATTGTCATACATTTACATTGCATACCCTAAGTCTCTTCATTAAGCTTAGGTCCTTATCATATCATATTAGGGTCATTTGCATGGTAATTATCCCTTTGCATATAGTGAAAAAACTAGGTTTTGTCATACTTGAGTAATCCAAATCTTTGATGTAACCCTAAGTCATTGTTAGGAGATCTAGACCTTATTAAATCTTTTGTCCTTTTGTCATCAACATCATTTGGTCAAACCTAGCTTAGTATCCAAGCATATAGGGGAGACTTTGTCATTTTGTCCTTTTGTCACTTAAGTCCTTTTGTCCTTTGAGGTCTAGATATCATTCCAATTTCCTAAGGGTCCCTCTCTTAGATTTGCATTCAAAAACTTTGTCAAAATCTTCAAAAACAACCAAAAACATAGATTGCATTTTCATCTATTCAAGTTTGCATTTAGTTGCATATCATACATTATCTTTGAAAATTCCAAAAACATTGCATTTGCACAAGTGACATGCCTGTTGAGACAAGATCAAAATCTAAAAAGATCAGCGAACCAACATATCAACCCATGGACAACATAGCAAATTCGCAGTTTCAAACTAGTCAAACAGTACAAATTGAAGGTTCATCAAACACATCTCTACCACCATATGGAACGGTTCAACTTGGGCCACCTCCATTATATGAACCAGTGTTTGTACCTATGAAACCAGGACATGGGAGTGTTCCACCAACTCCAAGAGGAAGTGCGCCTTTCAATTTGAATCAACCACACCTGCAACATGACATTCAAACTCAAACATTATATGAAGAACAAACCCTCTCACAAGGATTTGGTTCAGATCAAGGCATTCAATAAGAAATGAATCCAAATGTCCAACCAGATTCTTCATCCGATTCTCATACTTCTGATGATGTTGACATGTTCCTTCAAGATCCGAAGATAACAAAAAAGATGGATAAGTTCTTGAACAAATTCTTTAAGATGTTTCCACAAAAGTATCTTAACATGATGAGTAATGTGACTTCTTCAAGTGACCAAATCAATGTGCAAGAACAACAAAGTGGGGAGTTGTTAAGTTTTTCCCTGCATCCAAATGAAGAAAATGTACAACAAGCAACTCAACCTACATTGATGAGTAAATGTGCTTCAAAGGCATTGACAGTGACTATTCCTCAAAAGTCACCATTTGAGACAATAAATAATCCACTATTCAACACAACGCCTATAACACAAGATCAAATGAAGAACACCCAAATATTGATAGTTGTCCCTCAACAAGAAGTGGTTCCTTACATGCATAAAGTGGGATCAAAATCTAAGATGCAGGAAAGCTTCACAACTGGAATGCCTAATGTCACCAATTTCCAAAATAATTCCACGATGCAACAAAGTTCTTATGTCCCGTTAAGTTCAATATCTTTGCCAAACACTATTGTGACCAATCCTTCGATAATGGCGACACAAAGAGCTACAGATAGTGGTTTGCACCAACAACAATTGTCGCAACAATTGAGTAATATCCAAAAGGTACAATCAAATGTGCAAACAAGTAATGTGCAACAACAACAATTTCGCATTCGACAACAAATTGCAGCGCCTTCGGCACCATTACAAGTTAATGCAAACTTGCAACCATCACAATGGATTGGACAAACAACATAGCAAGTTAATGCAAGTGCTATACCCCATCCTAAGGAGAAGCAACAAAAAGCACCTAAACAAAGTTTTTTACAAATGATGGGATATACACCACGACAACAATTGGCACAAAGTCAACAAATTCTGATCCATCAGCCTCAACACCAACATGTGCCACAATATGTGCCAAGGCAAACAAGCTATCCTACTTTACAACCGCAATTGGTGCCTATGCAATATCAACAACCTACTCAATTGCAATATCAACCTAGGCTCCAAGAAGCACAACAACAAGGTCAATATCAAGGCATAGCACAACCGCAGCAACAAGCGATGTACCAAGAACTTTATATGCCGAAAACACCAAAAACGGCAATTTCAGAGTATCAACAACCGATCGGAAATGCGAAGTATCCACAAAGGATACCAACTGGGATTAATGATGGACCTCTAAACTCTGATACAATTGCGCAACAACTTGAGAAGTTGCAATGAAAAGTTGACACATTAGAAACTAAAGGAACAAAGAAGTTGTATACAGATCAAGATTTATGTCCTAATCCATTTGACAAGAGTGTACACATGCCTCCATTCCCTAAGCATTTTGAGGCACCTAATTTTGAGAAATATAAAGGGAATGGCAATCCAAAAGATCACATTTGAGCATTTTTCGCAGCATGTACTGAGGTAAGCTATGAAGAGACGTATTTAATGCGCTTATTTGCACGAAGTCTCACCGGACAAGCTATGGATTGGTATTCACATCTGCCAGGAAATATAAAGACTTGGTCTGAATTGGCTCAAAAGTTTTTATCTCATTTTGCGTTCAACATCGACAGTGATGTGACCATGTTAGATTTATGCAACACCAAGCAAAAGCGAGGTGAATCATTAGTGACTTTCTTGCAATGATGGCGAAGCTTGTATAGTCGTTCTTCTCTTGATATACCCAAAGAACAACAAGTGAATCTGTTTATCCAGAATTTGGTCCCAGAAATGATGTATGAGCTAAAATTGAAAAGTCCCAGTACTATAGAGAAATTCATTAAGAAGGGAATGAGCATTGAAACGACTCTGGTAGCTAAAGGAATTATCAAGCTCAATAAAGACAATGACAACACCAATTATTCGGGGGATAGAAACAAATTTTGGTATAAGAACAAGAATGTCACTAATGATGGAGTTGTTGATGCAAGAGCGGTGAATGCAAATCAACCCCCATTCATGATCAAGAAATTGAGTGCTCCTAATATGTCAACTATGGAACAAAATCAAGCGCCAATGGGCAATGTTACTCAACAGCCGCAATACCAACAACATGCTCAACAACAGCATACTCAACAATATAATCAACAACAAGGCCAACAACAAAACCAGCAGCGCAAACCCTTCCAATCGCGGGATGGGCCTCCTTGACAATTTATGCCATTGGGAGAGCCTATTGAATCAGTAATGAGACAATTGATACAAGCAAAATTTATTAAGCTACCAGATATCAAAGCAGAACTAGTGGTAAAACCGCATTGGTGGAATGATAATGCATACTGTGAATATCATTGGTCCAAAGGACACAAACTGCATCATGTTTTCAGTTGAAACACATGATTCAAGATTTATTAGAGAAAGGAGTAATTGAGGTAGATCCACCCCATCCCACCTCTAACACTGATCATACTATTTTCAAAACTCCTTTGCTTGATCATGACAAGGGTAAAGCGTCTTCTTCCAATTCTACCCAAACAGCAAATTATGCAAGTTCTGGTTATAATAATGTCATTAATTGTTTTCGCGCATCAACTAAGTATGTTTCTACCTTGAGAATAAAGGGACAAGATCCTTCTTGTGCAGTCACCACTCGTCGATCCAAGATAGTCCTGAAAGGAGCTCCTGCAGCTCCTCCCAAACCAACTCCTGCAAGTCAGTATAATCTTTTGGATCATCTAGGACAGACACCTACCCAAATATCAATCCTTGAGCTATTAAAAATGTCCCCCATGCATCGTGCAGTCCTGGATAAAGCTTTAATTGAGTCCACTGTCCCGACAGATATTGATGTTGACCAGTTTCAAGCCCGGATTGGACATTTAGCTATTTCCCAAAATGTCGCCTTTTCTGACGATGATATCTCACCTGATAAGCTCCCTCACAATGATCCTTTACACCTTGAAGTCTTTGTTCATAACTGCAAAATCTGACGAGTCTTGATAGATGGCGGAGTAGGTCTTAATATTTGTACCTTGAGAGTGGTCATTGGCCTTGGATATACAGAAACTGACATTGATCCTTCAAAAAGAATAACAATTAAAGCATATGATGATGCTGAGTGCCCATCCAAAGGGATAATTACATTGCCTATCAGAGTTGGTCCAGTGATAGAAAACACTTTCCTGCAAGTCCTCGACCTCGATCTCCCTTATAATATGATCCTTGGCCATACATGGATCCATGCAATGAAAGCAGTTCCATCCACCTATCATCAATGTTTAAAATATCCTTACAATGGAACTGAGATAACAATTTCAGGAGATCCTAATCCATTCCAATTTTGTGCTACTCTAAAGGATACCCCTCAGCAGCAAGTCCTAGTCAATAGAGAGGCCAAATCACATAGCTATGTGGATCCTAATCAATTGTTAGA
The DNA here is from genome assembly GCF_030272615.1 of Cryptomeria japonica. Classification (NCBI taxonomy): domain Eukaryota; kingdom Viridiplantae; phylum Streptophyta; class Pinopsida; order Cupressales; family Cupressaceae; genus Cryptomeria; species Cryptomeria japonica. Next base: position 448,278,884 of record NC_081413.1, on the reverse strand, counting down.
TGCTGTCAAAGGAAAATTGAAGATACAAGACCAAGGATGTGGAGAATATTCAATGGATCAGATATTCCTCATCGGGAATTTGCCAATATCTCCAAAATCATATGGCAAACCACATTTATTGCAAAAGGAACCTAAGGTCATTATTCAATATCAGCCTCCTACTACATTTACAAGATGGGGAGAACTTGACAAAGAAACTGTAGATGATGATGTCATAGATTGGATTTATAAAGATCCAACTGAGACCCCACCTACCAGATTGCCAGTGGAACGATATGGCAAAGGATTTACTATGCTGCAAAAGAAAGGATATGATGGTTGCAGTGGCTTAGGCCTGAACAATAATGGAAGGCTAGAACTTGTCATACCCAAGAGGCGACCTCCAACTTTAGGGTTAGGTTTTGTACCATTGCGAATTGGATCTACATCTACCAAAATGCCCATGTGTAGAAAAGGGCATTATTCTGATGATGAAATAACACCTGAGGATACCCGACCCGAAACTGATTCTAATGAATGGGAGTGGAGTTCTTTTTCTTCTAGCTCCTATGCCCTCGACAATATTTTCATTGACCCTGATAATTTGCCTATGGAAGACAAACATGAAATAACTCCTCTTCCTAAAACCTGTCCTCATGCTTGGATAGAGACATTCTGGGACCCAAGCTCTGAATCTAATACAAGTAGTTCAGATAGTGATACCACCAATGTTCATATCTTTACCATATCAGCCCTCTCTCTCCTTACAACCGATGATGACATGCCCCTCATCTATCCCCAGCTTATCCAACATGACCAACAAGAACCGCTCACATTGGACTATATTCAAAATGACGAAGCAATTGCAGAATTCCTTGGACTACGGGAAGGCATACCACAAGGTGATCATAAGGTAGGATTTGCTATTGACCTAGATTCCATGACATATTTTGGGGAGTCAACTCCCTCTTCCAGTCATCAAAATCAAAACAGAAAAGAAATAGTAAAAAAACAAAAGAATAGATCTTTGAGTGAAAACTGTAAGGCACTCTCTGATCATACAAAAGTCAAAATAAAAGACGTACCTATGGGTGAAAACCTCTCTGAGGCGCCCAAAGGTGGAAGAGTGGACATACCCCTATCAAGTTAGGACAAATCAACATTGCTTGTGGAAATGACCGAGGAAATCAATTTGGGTACACCTGACAACCCTAAGGTCATTCATTTTGCCGCTTCTCTCTCACAACAGGAAAAGGTAGATTTTTTCAATTTCTTTCTTGAGAAGAAGATCAACTTTGCATGGTCCTATGCAGATATGCCTAGCCTTGATCTAGAATTGGTTCTTCATCATTTACCACTAAAACTTGATGCTAAGCCTGTCAAACAGAAACATAGAAAGATGCATCCTCAGGTGGCTCTTTTGGTCAAAGTGGAACTAAAAAAATTGCTAGATGTGGGGTTCATCATACCCATTGACTATGCAGATTGGATTTCAAATTTAGTACTAGTTAGCAAAGTAACTAGGGGCATCAGAATCTGCACAGATTTTAGGGATCTCAATAAAACATGCCCTAAAGATGATTTTCCATTGCCAAACATAGACATCATAGTGGACATGACGGCTGGATATGAGATGCTTTCATTAATGGATGGTTTCTTCGGCTATAACCAAATCCGCATTGCTCCTGAAGATCAGCATAAGACAACATTCACCTATGCTTGGGGTACCTACTATTGGAACGTGATGCCCTTCGGTCTTAAAAATGCAGGTGCAACATATCAAAGAGCAATGACGACAATTTTTCATGATTTCATGCACACTTTGATGGAGAACTATGTTGATGACTTGTTATGCAAATCTATCACCAGAGATAGTCATCTGGCCATCCTGGGCCTGATCTTTGACCGAATGGAAACCTACAAACTCAGGCTCAATCCAAAGAAGTGTGTCTTTGGTGTCACAGCTAGCAAGTTACTAGGGTACATTGTTTCTCACCGAGGCATTGAGGTCGACCCTGCCAAAGTTAAAGAAATAATGGATATGCCTCCACCTTCAAATCTCTGGCAATTAAGAAGTCTGCAAGGAAAGCTCCAGTCAATCTGCCGCTTCACAGCTTAGTTGGCCGACAAATGTCATCCATTCCAGCATCTATTGCATAAAGGTGTCGCTTTCAAATGGACTGAGCAATGTCAATCAGCCTTTCAATCTCTTAAAGAATATTTGCTGTCGCCACCTATTCTAATGCCTCCGATAGATGGAAAGCCATTTTTATTGTATATTTCTGCAACTGAAATGGCATTAGGAGTTCTCTTGGGCCAACAAGATGAGAACGGCAAAGAGTGAGCCATTTACTATATCAGCCGGACACTGGTAGGCTATGAGCTAAATTATTCAACTATTGAAAGGGCATGCTTAGCAGTGGTATTTGCAACGCAAAAACTCTGACATTATATGCTGAGCCACCGAACATTGTTGGTTGCAAAAATTGATCCCTTAAAATATTTGCTTAGCTGAGCAGCTTTGACGGGTCGCCTAGCAAAATGGGTCATGATTCTCAGTGAATTTGACATTGAGTATATAGAGTGAAAGGCCATAAAAGGACAAGTCATAGTAGATCAACTTGCAAAGGCTCCTATTTCTGATGATCATCCCATGTTGACCGATTTTCCAGATGAATCAGTCTTTGCTCTCACATCCTCTCATGAATGGAAGTTATACTTTGATGGGTCCCATACTAAGTTTGGATTCGGAGCCGACATCTTGTTTGTCACCCCTCAAGGTGACGCTATTCCAAAATCCTATAGAATAACTTTCCACTGTACCAATAACATTGCAGAGTATGAAGCACTGGTTACAGGACTCCGAGTAGCAGTCCACTAGAATATCACGCATTTGCAAGTCTATGGAGATTCTCAATTAGTCATCCGACAAGTAAATGATGACTACGAAACAAAAGATGAAAAGCTTATTCCCTATAAGCATATGGTAGATTTCTTCAAGACCAAGTTAATGGCTATCCATTTAAGTCAAGTTCCAAGAATGCAAAATAAGTCAGTAGATGCGATGGCTACGATTGCCTCCATGTTAAATATGCCAAACAATATGGACAAATATGAAATTTTAGTTGAACAATTGCTGGTTCCTTCTTTTGACATTCCGACGACGGATGTGATGTGCGTTATTGTTGGTCCCAACTCCCCATGGTACAATGACGTCTATCAATATTTAAAATCCCAAACCTTACCACCCAACCTTTCCGCTAACCAATGCCGAGCCTTTATTCGACAGACAGCCAAATATGTCATCATCGCTGACACCCTTTACCGTCGTTCCTTTGACCATACCCTCCTCAGGTGTTTGGATTCTGAAGAAGCACAAACAACTTTACATGAGGTTCATGATGGTATATGTGGGGGCCATTTCAATGGTCTAAGCTTAGCCAAAAAGTTGATTCGTGCTGGGTATTATTGGCCCACTTTGGAAAAAGATGTTCATGATTTTGTTAAGAAGTGCTACAAATGCCAGATTCATGGAAACTACATTCATGCACCAACCCAAGAGCTTCATTCTGTCATATCTCCGTGGCCTTTTTCTCAATGGGGATTGGATCTTATTGGCAAGATTCACTCGACATCTGCAAATGGACACAAGTTCATCATTACAGCTATGGAGTATTTTACAAAATGGATCGAGGCTATCCCCATGACCTATATCACAGGTGTCCAAATTTCAAAATTCTTGCTGAATTATATCATATGCCAGTAGGGGGTTTCCCTTGCCATAGTCACAAATAATGGTCGTCCTTTCAAGAATAAAGATGTTAAAGAACTCTACAAAAAGTTTCATATCCAACACCGTTTCTCCAGTCCCTACTATCCACAAGGGACTGTTCAAGCTGAAGCATCAAATAAAACCATTATTAAGATCCTGAAGAAGGTCATCAATGATGCTGGTCGAGATTGGCATGTACAGCTGAATCCGGCACTATGGGCCTATCGTACTTCTATCCGCACACCTACTGGCGCCACACCTTATTCCTTGGTGTATGGTGTGGAAGCTATTTTACCTTTGGAGGTGGAGATTCCTTCCTTGCATGTTTCCTTGCAACATTTGATTGATGATGAGACACATAAAGTCTCTCAGCTGCATCAGCTTGAGATGTTAGATGAGAAACGTCAGACAGCTCTAACACATTTGCAAGCATATCAAAACCGTCTCCGTCGCTCTTATAATAAGAAGGTCAAAGGGTGACACTTTGAAGTGGGAGACCTGGTTTTAAAGGAAAACCCTAAGAATGCACAGTCTCTGATATCATCAAAGGTAAGTTTGAACCTAATTGGGTTGGTCCTTTCATAGTAACTATAGCATATGGCTCGGGGGCATATCAGCTTGCTACCTCGGAAGGTTAACCTCTGTCCGATCCTATAAACAACATGCATCTTCGCAAGTACTGGGCATAATTTTCTATCAGTACTTCTTCAAATATGATCCTGAAAAAATACAAAAAGATAAAAAAAAAGAGAAAAATACAAAAAAATCAAAAAAAGAGAAAAATACAAAAAAATCAAAAAAATGAAAAAATACAAAAAAATGAAAAAAAAGAAAAAAAAAGAAAAAGAGCAAAAAGAGCAAAGAAAAATGGTTCGCCCTCTAGTGAAAACCTGGCAAACAAGCGCTTGGGGCAAGTACCTTGGTGAAAACCTAGCAAATAGGTGCCATGTGTAAAATGAGATCGTTGCTCCATCATCTATCATGACCTCTAAGCTATGCTTTTTCTCGGCCGGTTTCTCACATCTATCTTTGTCTTGACCCAATGTCCTATTCTAGGCCTGTTATTGGTCTACATCATTATCTTGCATATTCTGGTTGCTTGTACATATGTTTGGTCCCGGTCTATGCATGTCCTTCAGATGCGCATTGGGTGTGTTTCCCTTGTCATGATCGATCACTGGAACCAAAACATTTAAAAATGTCTTGAAAAAAATCTCCAAAACATTTAAAAATGTCCTGAAAAAAAGAAAATCTCAAAAAAACAATTGAAAATGTCCTGAAAAAATCTCAAAAAACATCTAAAAATGTACTGAAATAATTAAAAAAAAATCAAATAATGTCCTGAAAATCCCTAAAAATCATAAAAAGTCCTGAGAAAATGAACACAAAAACATTTCAAAACATTAAAATCCAAAAAAAAGCATTTTGCAATAAAGGATCTCTTTTTGTGAATAAGACAGATCCCTGAGCATCCATCCAACAACTCGCAATCATACACTGTGCTTTAATGAAATCATGCGTTAACAGATGAACTTTTTCACTCAAACCAGACATTCAAACTGATCAAAATTGTCATATCAATCAACCTCAACATCATTTGTCCTTGGCACACTATCATGGGTCTTATATAGGGTGTGGTATACTCGAAACCAGACTGTGTCCTGTCTTAGACAGGGTAACACATGTCCTGAAACCAGACAGCATGATCGTCCTATCAGCACTTTCAACTTTTGACAATGAAGACCAAGATGTTTGTTTGATTTGTTGGAATTTGTGCATCTTATCTTTTTACTGATTTATCTTTGGCTTCGGTCATGTTCCTATGTTGCTCGATGATGTCACTGAGTGATTTAGAGTGACCGGGATGGTTCATGGTCCTTTTCTTTTTTGTTGTGATTGCTGTTTGTTTATGATGTGTCTGTCTTTCGCAAAAAGGGTTGCATTTCAGCTCTGGCCTTCAATGCCATGATGCTACGCATCCATTTTGCTACATAAAAATAAAGGTTCTCACCTACAAAGTGCATTACTGAAAGCAAGTTTTTCTTCATTTCTAACTGTCTTCTGTCTCATTTCTTCTTACTAACATTTCTTCCGTCAGTTCGGATAGTCAGTTTGGTCTAGTGCTCCAATTTCCCCGCACACATATGCTGCATCCTGCATCCATTTGGTTAGTACATTTGCATTACATTAAGCACCATATCAAGAATTTTATCCATTTCATGTTTTCAATGCATCAAAAACACATAAACAAAAACATATCCATACATATTCCATAATGATACATAAACAGTGCATAAACATAAACAGTGCATAAGTCATCCATACATGGAAAAATAACATAAGTCATAACATGTTGCATCCCATCATATCGATGCATATCATATCATATGTCACAATAATATCAGAGTACAAAATCGGACTGTCTGTCCTAAGTATGGCCCGCAGGCTGACTACAAAATGTCAAACTACATAATGTCTACTGTCTATCTAAGGAGCACGTGCCTCTGTCACTGGGTGCTCCCTAGGTCCTCCTCATCCTTGCAAGGTCTTGCGGATGATGTCCCCCCTGGTCCTGGCTATGGTGGTCTCATAGGTCCACTCACCCCCATGCTACTCAACAACCTCCAAGAGCGTGCCCTGCTCTCTGTCCTCAATCGTGCCCGATATGAAGGTGCTCTCTGCTCTGGTGGAACTGTACTCTCATATAGTGTCCTCCAATGGCGTATCTCCTCTCTAGTCTCTACTAACATTTGTCCTAGCTCCCATACACTGGCATCCCAGATCGACCCAATATACTCAGTGACTCTCTATCCTTCTCGCTGTGCCTGTGCTACTGCTATGTCTCAAGCCACTGTGAGTCTGGCTATCTCTCTCTCTAAAGTCACAATGTGATCCTGCCGAGTCGCTATGGTAGCCCTGAATATCTCCATCTCCTCTGTCCTAGCTGTCTCTAGCTCTATGGGTATGTCCTGTAATGCCTCCTGCTCCCCATCCTCATCTCTGTCCTCATCATCCCCACCATCCTCATCTCTGTCCTCATCCCCATCTCCATCATCCTCATCCCTATCCTCATCCTCCTCATCCTCATCCTCTCCCTCCTCCTCTCCTATGAGTGGGAAGTCCTCCTGTCACCTCGGTACTGGAATATCCGGATCTGTCAATGGCACTAGCTGCCGTCGTGCAAACCATCTATCATACTCATATGTCGTCCCAGCGTCCACCACATCTGATCTCCAATCCCACTGTCTCTTTTGTAGCTGTGAGAAGTCCGCATATGCTATGTGTGGCTGAATCATACTCCCCCACTGACTCATCTCTTTGTGAGATCGGGCAAAGTGTGCAGTCCTCCTAGGTACATCCTGCCTCTCTCCAAACTATCATCTGACTCTCTTTGGCAGGTACAACTCAATCACTCTCTGGCGATTCACTGGTCGCCCAATCAAGTACCTCTCCTATCTACAATACGGTAGCTCCTCACTGTCATCTGAGCATCTCGGACAATCACGATATGGCCTCCATATGAACTCTCTCAGTCGGTCTAGCTCATGTCGCCAGTACAATATGTAACCAAAAGGACCCTGTCTCAGTGCTCCCCCATAGAAATAGACATATGGTCGGTGTGGTACTACCTGTCTATCTGTAATCGGTCGACATATGGCTATGTGCTCAAATGCCCATACCTGTAGTAGGGGAACTCCACAGCTCAATGTCTAAACTCCCTGATATGCTATCTGATGCAACTGAAAATAGAGCATAGCCAGTACACATGGTCCTCATGCATACACCATCCCCTCTATTGCCATCTACTCTAGCACTCCTCCCCATCCAATAGGGAATCCATGTCCTCGTCTGTCTCCTGCTAGTAGGCATGCTATCACCACTACTATCACCACGTATCGTCGATCATACTTTGATGCCATAGTCTCCCAGCCAATCTCTCTCTCAACGATATCCAGATCATCTACGTCGCACTCAAACAATCTGCACAATGCATCTCTCCCTATCACTGGGTCATACTCTATCATCTCTCCATGAATCGAAATGCGGAGGATACGCCATACATCCTCCAGTGTCACCGTCACCTCTCCAGTCGCTAGATGGAATGAGGACGTCTCTGAATGCCATCGCTCTGCCAATGTGGTAAGTAGTCCTATGTTTGCCCTAATCTTGGGCATGAATGTGACATAGTATATCCCAAGTCCTGCTAAGGTATCTCTCTCTGTGCTCCTGAGTCTATGTCGTAGCATGAAGCAATCTGGTCGGTTCTCCCGTGTGATCAACGGATACTGTCGACTTTGCATCACAATTGGGGCAAATTTTGTCAGTTTTAGGGTTTGCTCCTGCGGGTTGCATTTCCTCATTTTCATGTCTAATCAGGGTGTTTTTCATCTAATTTGACCTATCCTACCCTTATTCCCCTTTTCCGGATCATTTGCATGTCATTTTGACCAAAATTAGGGTTTGCATTGCACAATTGCGCCTGTGTAAGGTAACCTGTGCCTGTGTCAGGTAACTTGCACCTGTGTCTCCCTACACAAGCGCAGAAGACCCTACACAAGCGCAGGATTCACCCTACACAAGCGCAGGAGTCCTTTTCTGCATCCCCTGTGGGCCCTGCAATGTCCCGCATGCAATTAAAATTCATGAAATTGAAAACATGGGTATTTGAGATCCATACCGCTACTCCTGCATCATCCAGTCATCTGAATGTGCATACACATTCCCCAAGGTGATCCGCCATTGGAATGTTCGCCATCTCTCTGCAAGTGTTCTTGTCCAGAGCAACAAATCCTCCTCTTGGTCTAGTGCAAATGAGCCAATTTTCACTCTCTTGGCCTTATTTATAGATCTTTGTTAGTGCATAGATGGACATGCACCCTCTCCATCTTATGTTGGTCACGGTCTTTTGCATCTTCAATTGCTTGTCCTTCATGCATCCGGTATCCGATTGTCAATCCGTTTGATCCTATCATTTTTATCGATCAATTGGCCTCTTTTCTGCATGTTTCCGGGCAATTCCTCGAGGGGGCATGCATATGTCATTGTCATTGTCTGGGGCATTTTCATTACTATTCTTTGAAACAACGCTTAAAATCACATTGTCTTAAAGAGGGGCAAAATGTAGACACCTAAAAATGGTCAACGCTTGCGGAGTCATAATTTAACATTTGCGCATTGCCTCATTTTAGGTTTTTGCATCGCATTAACATTTCTCCTATGTTTCGTACTTGGTTTTTATCATTTGTGAACATCGAGTCATTCTTCTACATTCTTCATTTGTCTCACTCTCGAATTTGGTCTTGTCGACAATACTATCCAGTCATGATTTTAATCGATCTTATTCTATCGCATCAATGTGCGTGCTCATTTGTCATTATTTTGGACATCATCAATCCTAATTTAGGGTTTTGTCCTCCTCTCAATCTTGCAATCAATTTGTCATCGATCGTTGTCCTCTTATCAATCTTGTCAATTTATCATCAATCCTTCAATCTTGTCATTTCAACGATCGATTTGTCATTGATCGTTGTCATGTTTGATCTTGTCATTTTGCAATTGATTTGTCATTAATCATGGTCATTTTCAATCCTGTTGTTTTGCAATCTATTTTGTCATCAATCCTTGTCTTTTTTTGTCAATCTTGTCATTTAACGATCAATTTGTCATCGATTGTCGTCCTTCTCAATCGTGTCAATTTGGATCAATTTGTCATTGTTCCTCATCAATTGGCACATTTTCTCAATCAAATCATTTATCACATTGGTCATTTATCAATCCAAAATCAAATCGAATCGATATCAATTATTCTTTGTCAAGACCTAATTGTCATTTTCGCATTGCTAATTCGTCTTCTAGGGTTTTATGATTTAATCATTTAACCTTGTGTGTCATTTCTTCCTTTAGGATTAATAAATTGTTTATTTATCCTAAGTCTTCTCATTACAATTAAATGTTCATTTAATTGGCTAATTATTCCTCTTTATGAATTAATTAATAAATGACAAATTATTAATTAATTTACCTAATTTCTAATTTCATTATTTCCTAATTCCTATTTTCTAAATTCCTAATTTTTAATTTCCACCTAATTAATTTGTCTTTAGTGCTCCCTATTTTTGTGCTTCATGCGTCATACTCTTGGCATAGCAAGATGTCATAAGGTTCTAGTCCTCTAAGCTTTGCATTGGCAATATGTCATAATTCATGACATAGAAGGTGTCATAACCTTTTTCTTTTCACTCATTTTTCCCATTTTGAAATCAATTGCTTCTAATATCCATTTCATGCTAAATTTGATCCTATCTCCAATTTATCTATAAATTGGATGAATTTCTTCAATCAAAGCTAATTGGTAATCACTTTTGCAATCACATAATCACAGAATCAGATAATGAGAAATAATCACTTCTTCTAGTATTCTTGTGCCAATATCAATCTTGCTTTCACATTAGGTTTGTGCACTTGAAGGTGAGATCCACAACAAAAAGGCTATTTGAAGAAAAAAGAAGGACAATGGAGCCGCATGAAGGAGCATTCAAATCATACCTTTGGTTTTCTTAATTTCTAGTTTTGAATGTTTTTATTTCATGTCTCTATTGAGTGTTGTTTAGGATAGATCATTGCAATGACTTCTTGTGATTGAGCTATTATGTTTATATTGTTTGTGATGATTTCCTATTTCCTAACATACAATTTCATCTAGTAGTTTGTCAATTGAAGCAATGTTTCATTGAGTCTTCTTCTTGGGTGTTAGATTTTTCTTTTTTGGAGTTGTCTTCTTAGTCGGGGCCTTACTACCTATTGTTTTTGTTTGGTTCTTCTAGGTGAAGGTGTAGATACTGGTGAAGGTTCTCTTTTACTCACAACTCTTTTAAATACAAATAGCATATCACTCTCTGAAGAAGTTGTTGCCAGTGAAAGGTGACTTTCTGGCTGTAGTGTTTCTAACTCATCTTCACTGATACCGGTTTGTTTAAGTACATCTTCTTTGATAGCCTTTGCTTGCCTAGATCATCTTCTTACTTTTACTTCTACCTTCTTTACCCTTTTCTTTGATTGAATTTGATTCTCAATAGTCTCAACACTGCCAAATACCTCTTCTTTAGGTTCCTTGGGTGCTTCTAGAAGGGCTTTTGCATATGTTTCAATTATGTTGTCATTAGTTTCATAACCCATTTTGGTAACCCAAATGGTTCTTGGGACAACTGCCTCCATCTAGATCTCGTCCTTCTTAATAACAAAGCATATTTCATCATTATACTTATCTACAATTGTTTGTGATAATTTGACTCTAGCCTTCATCTGGGCCTTTAATGCTTGAAAATATTCATTTATATTCTTTTCTCTGTTTTCATGCATGTTGTGCAGTAAATCAGACAGTTGTTTGCCTATCGGTATGCCAAAACTTAGATTTTTGTTGCCAATACTAGGCACCTATTTTGTTATGTGCAGCATTAAACAGACAAGTAGGTTACCAAATCTAAATGTCCCCTTTTTGTCTTTCTTGATCTTTCCAAGATTATCAATCAGTACATCCTTCAACCATTCACACACATCTATTTTTGCATTATCCTTGATTATATCATAAGCACTCTTTATGCATAAACTAGAAACTAAATTTAACCTATTTGCATGTGTTGTTTTGTAGCCTAGAATCATGCTAATGAATCTGACATTGATGTCAGTTACATCATTCACTCTTAAATATCTCTTAATGGATGTTGCACCTATTAGGTTGATCACTAGGTCATTTGAGACCTTCTTTGTCTTATCAGGTCTATTACCGATGGAGGGTAACCCTGTTACAGCTTTTACTACCTCTTTAGTAATTTTATGGATTGAATCCAACTAGAAAAATTCACCATGAACCCTACTTAAAACTATCCTTATAACATCCTTAGGGAATTCTAGAATACTAAGGATTTCAGTGAATCCTAGGGTTTTGACTATTTTGTGTTCAAGTTTCACATTACCAAAATCATCACAAATTACAGTTTTATACATGTTTTTAATTTCCTCATCACCTAATTCTTCTATGTGACAATGAATGTACATTCTAGGGTCTTCTACAAAAACTACTCCTTTGGGAATTTGAGAAAATGCACCAACATTATCATCCTTCATAGCAATTTTAGGAACTAATTGAAATACAGGCCTAGGGCGTTTGATTACTTCGACTACAGTAGGGTTTGCTATGAATTCAAGTATAGAAGAAGATGCCATGATTATAAATACCTTTCTCTGCCTTAGGAATGATTGATTGCTGAATTGATTTGCTTCTTTGCTCAAAATGTCTTTTCTCAGAGTTTTCGCGCTCTTTGAATGTTTGAATGCACAGTGAAGTAGATTGGAGCCAAAAATACTGATTTATAATGTTAATTTTTCCAACCACCACATTTAATGCTTGTCAGTTAAGTAATGACTTAACTTATCTACTGGTGTAGAAGTAATTTCTACTTCTTACAATCAACCGAGGGAATTATAGAATGTTTCACATTTGATTGCCAAACCCTCAAGGAAATTTTCTTTAGTTAGATGAAGACTCTCCTACTGATGGAATGTTACTCTCTTCTGCTGGTGGAGGAGTATTCCTATCAACATTTAGTTTTGATTTCCTGATCCATTGTTTTGAGAATTCCTTCTTTACTTCTTCAACCTTTTCTTTACCTTTCAAACTAGGACCTTTGTTATTTACCGGTGAGGACTTGCTTCTACAAAATTTTGCAATATGCCCAATCTTGTTACAAGCATAACAAGTGACATTATTTTTCTGAATAGCTTTTCCATAACCTATGTTGGTTGGTGTTTTGCATTGATTGGATAAGTGTCCAAATCTTCCACAAACATAACATCTCACATTCATTCTACAATTCTCTGAATTATGACCAACTTTGTTGCATTTTGAACCTTGACCAGTGGGTGTATTGGTATTCTGATAATTTCTAGATCTACATTGATTTTCTCTATGACCATACTTGTTATAGTTAAAGCATTTTCCATTGAATTTATAAGTAGTAGGTTGTCTTATCGTTTCACCATGATCCTATGTGTTTGCAGTACCAAAGCTTTCACCAGCTTCAAAGCCAAGACCATTAGTGTCACCATTAGGTTTCTGATTCTTCAACAAGTCACCAAGTTCTTCTGAGCTTTTCTTGAATTTTTCTTTATGTTGGTTTCTAGTAGCCAGTTCTCCTTCCAAGATACCTTTTTGTCTCATGAGTTCATTTGAGTCATTCTGTGCATGCATCGGATCTATCTTCAACATATCATTTTCATAACTAAGTCTTGTGTTTTCATGTGCAACTTTATCCAGTCTTCTAGTTAAGTCTTCTTCATTCTTCTTTCTATGTTCAATTTCTTTACAAAATCTCATTGTCATATCCCGCATCTCATTCTTTGTTGTCATGTTTTCTTGTTTCAGCGTATTCATCATATCACTAAAAGTTTCTCTTTCATCATTCTCATTTTGCATCTTTTCACAAAGTTCTCTTCTCTTATTTCTTGCAATAGTAAGATTTTCTTGAAGTGCTTGAATAATATTCTGTGCAGCCTTTAGATCATCTTCAAGTTTAATATTTTTCAATTTTTCTGCATCATAGTCTAAGAGAGCTGCTTCTAATTGCTTCATCAAGTTTTCCATCTCTACCGGTGTCAAGATCTTCCTCAAGTTGTTAGGCTTCTAAAAATAGAGGATGAGGTTCTGATACCAATTGTTAGGATTCCCACAGATACTGAGAGGGGGGGTGAATCAGTATCTAACCGGTAATAATATTTTCTTAACTTAAAACATGTAGAACATATTAATGTAGTATACCGAGAAACAAAAAGTAATGCAATAAACAGAGATAAAAGAAACCACATGAAAAACACACCATAACACAACAGTTTAACGAGGAAACCCAGTGTGGGAAAAAACTCGGTGGGATTTGTGACCCACAATATTAACTTACTGGCCAATAAGAGAATATTACTGCTACAAGAGGGGCCTGCACATGCAGGAAGGCCAAGTGCCTAGAGCTCACTGCTCAATTACAAAATAGGAAGTCTCACTAACTTATAAAATCAATTATGTAAATCCAATGTCTTGTACTGCTTCAAAATAGCATCTACTATGCCAGATCTAGTACTAGTTTATAGCTCTACTTCTTACGTAAATCCTTAACCTATAATTCACATAATAGGTCTGCCTTATTTTGCCTAATTACATTCCTCCATGCTTACATAATTGTTCTACAATGATCTTTTATATATATGAGTCATTTTATAATTTTCCAAGTCAGTTTACAATGATTTTACAATAATAAACAAAATAAATTACAAACAAAATTCTTATCGGCTTCTGTGTCGGTATGCTTTCTTTCACTGTTGGTGCTGGTGGTCTGTGTGTTGGTTTAGAATCTGACTTTGCTGGTGCCAATGTCATAGGATTGTAAGGTTGCCATCAATGACAAAACCTTCAATCACTTACAATGTCTCATTGGAGTGTGCATTTGCCAACAACATGATGAAGTTAAAGGTTAATTAAGTGGATCCCATGGTCACTACAGATATGGGAATTGATATTTCCAAATTAAATAAGGCATAGATGAAGATGTTGGGAAAAGAAACAAGGAAATACATGTCACTGTATGAAGAACTCTTGTGAAGTAGAGGTCACCCTGTACCCCAAATAGCAGATGAATCAAAACTGAAGAAGAAGTGCAAGGAATTGCATAAAGAAAACAAGAAGTTGAAAGAGAAAATGTAGAACATAAGGGCAGACACATCATGTGTCTTATTGTCAAAGAGATTTGAAAAGTTAAAAGTTCTTGAAGCCTTCTGGATAGTCTACCAGAAAAATATGGATAACAGTTTGTCACATAAGACAATTTTTGACAAATTACATATGCTCCTACAAGATAAGAAGACTAGTCCGACAGATAGTGAAATTATTGAAAAAATTCAGAGGGTGATGAAAAAGCATGAGAATTTTGATGTAGCCTTGAAGGTTGAATATGATGATTGCCAGGAGATTGTGTAGCATAGTATTCCAAAAGTGATAGATGAAACAGGCAAGATTAAGGACATGAATGTGTGGATTAAAGAATGTCAATCATTACTTAATGCTTCTCGAGGTATTGCACGAGCTGACACCTTGGACATGGTAAAGATAGTGGAGTAGTTGGAAAAAATTGTGACTATAAAGATGGCACTGTGGGATATCATCTTCAACTCCAGCACTTACAAGGATGAGGCCTACCTTTGACATATTCAAAAAAGTGGCTTGGTCCTGGATGGCCAAAGTTAATTTATGTCAATTGTAATATGTTTGGTAATATTGTTAGTTGTTCTAGTACTTAGGGAGTTATTAGTTAGGTTTTTGTCAGTTTTTAGTTTGTATTAATGAAAGGGTGTGTCCTTTCATTTGTGTCTTTTGAGTCGCATATGTATAGGGAGTGATTTTGTATACAAAAAATGAAAGGGAGGACACAAAAAAAAGAAAAACTCCTATCTTTTAGATTGTTTGTTGGGACTAGTAGTGTTATGTAAAGAAATTCTGTAGAAATGAAAAGTCATTTTGTGCAAGCAAGAACATCATAAAGTACCTATGAGTCTGTAGCTTTTTTATACCCTTTTATTCCAAAATGAATATATAAGATTTGTTATCTTTATCTTTAGGTCATTTTATGTTACATGGTGTTGATGAATCAAGTTCTTTGGATAAATCTAATTAAGATTTGTTGCAATGTGCCATCAAATGTTGTTGTGTAGGAAACATAATTGTTTTTGTTATTCTTGCAACACATAATGAAACCATTGCATTGATAGTCTTGCATATTTGTAAGTTTTTCAAACTCTCTCCAAAGTTGATTGCAAATATTTGTCCACTAAGTAACATAAAAAATTGTCAAATAAGGCACTGGTCTATTGTTAGTTTCCTATGAATAAATTTGGTGTGCGTAAGGTCCTCATCAGGGAAACATACTTATTTCTATCAGTGTTGATTTTTCATAATTACTTAAGATTCCAACATAATTCTTTAATAAGCATTCATTCACTATCAATTACATTCATGTTTTCAGATTAAAGCAAGTTAAAAGCACATAATAAAGCATAGTTGGAGGAAACATTTTGCCATTCTTGCAAACAACTAAATTGATAAGTTTAAATTCACTATAAAGAAGTATCTTTGTGCTTTGGAGATTAAGGTGTACCTGCCTAGGTCTAGTGGAGCCTAAAGTGCAGAGGAATTTGGTCTTTGACCATTCTTGTTCATTGGCAAAGGTTGATTGAGAAATTACTAGGATATTTGGCAAAGCTCTAGGATTTCCAATATGTGGTTTTGGGAACCAACAGATAGCATTTCACATTGACATTGAATGATGAATTTGAAAAACTAATGTAGGATACTAGCTGATTTCTCCTACATTCATAACTCTTTTGAACAAAACCATTACATTGATAACAACTAACATTCATTGCTAAGAGTGCAACAAACGAATTTGTACTTTCAAAACTAGTAGGAGGCTTATGCAACAAACTACAATCAACATTTCTATGACCAAACTCATTACACTAGTAACCGTAACCATGAAATTTGGGTACATACCAGTCTTGATGCATTGGATTGGAAAATCTTTGCCTCATAAGATGTTTTCCTCTCATGTTATTGAATTTAGTGAACCTCTCTTCATCAATCTTGAACTGGCCTTTATGGTTTGCATTTTGGTATAGAGAATGATCCTTCTCATTCTGAGTATTCTGGTTCACAGGCAGATTTCTTGTAGCTTCAACATAGGTCTTCTTCTCAATAGCTTTGTTGATAGTAAATGTATTATTTTCTTTACTCTCACTTGAAGAGGTAAACTGTATTTCCTTTCCAGATGTATCTTTTCTATTTGAACTATGTCCTTCAAAACCTAAACCTCTAGTATCTTTTGAGTGCTTCTGATTACTCTACATTTTGTCCAAGGCTTCAACGCTGCCCTCATACTTTCTCCTCATCTTCAAGTCATCCTTGCTCTTTTCAATCTCTTTTGTGAGCCTTATAATTTATTCTTCTGAATTCTGATTCTCCTTCTCTTTCTTTATCAAATTGGAGGATGCAAGTTCACACATCCTCTTGGACTATTTCAACTGGAGTTTTGGTGCAGGAGCACCTAGCTCATTCTCAGCTTCTTTTTCATCTCAAGTTTGATTTGTGTTATTTTAAGCTGGAAATTTGTTTAGCATGCTTTTTGAAGTTGTTCTAGGTTGTTTGGCTAAGTTTTCAACTCATTGTGTGGTTTTGGTTTCCTGTTTTCAACTTTTGCTCAAAATTTGCTAGTTTTGGTGTTGCCTAGCAAAATGTTGTAAGAACTGAGTTTTTAGTGTGTTTTTGTTTTTGAAAGGTTTTAGACATGTTTTATGTTTGGGTTTAAGGTATGAGAAGTGTTTTTAGTTGTTGGTTAGTTTTGGAGGTCAATCTTGCATTTTGTAGGCATGAAAAGTTGTCATTTAGACATCAAAATGTCAAAATTAAGTGCCTTTGGACATGTACCTGTTTGTACAGGAGGTTAACCAACTTGGAGAGGTATTTAAACTCCTGTTTTAACTATTGTAAGGGTTGATCATTCAAAGTTATGAGAAGTTTTGCAAACTTACACTAGTTTTTACTTGGTTTTCTCTAGTTATTGGCTCCATGTGAACAGCAGTCCGTAATCCTACTGTACTTGGCCATACTGTTCTTGTATTTTATAATTCTGTAAAGCGGAAAATCGCGATCAAACCCTAGTTGTTCTCCCCTCTTCCAACTCCGAGGAGAGAGAAGGGAGGTTTGCTAGGATTCGATGGTTTTCACTTAGGGGAGAGACTTTACATTCAAAAGAGGGGTTAAAACCCACTAGATCCAATCCCACGCAATGCAAGACTGGATGCTAAATGTGTTTCAAGGGTTAAGATAGTAAGGCTACCCTCTTTTGTAAAGAATGTTGATAGAAGAATTAAACTAAGCATGCACAGAAAGTGACAAAGATTTGCTTATAAACTGAGTTCGGATTATAGGATGAAGCTGCGGACCTGGAATTAGCAGTAAAATGTCAATACGGTGCTGTCCTGCAAATTTGAGCAAAAGTTGTCAGGACGATGGCGCCCGGTGCCACGGTCCTCCGAAAAATCCGCGAAACGAAGGGGGATCTGTTCGTCTCTGCACAAGGATTCCAGATCTTCAATTTCAGTCGCATACCTACAACCTACACACAGAAAAGCGAAGACGATTAGGGGGTCAGGGATTAGGGGTTTGCCTTTAGGTCAAACCCCGGTTTTGGAATTAACCAAGAAATGAGCAAGAGCTGTAAATGTAAATGACTGTAAAACAAGTACTAATACCTTGTTCTAAGGATGTTTGTATCCTTATGTGCGAAGGTTTAGATGTTGTATGTTGTTGTTGTATGTGCGAAGGAATGTTTGAATGCTTGAATGCTTGAGTATAGTTTCGAAAGCCTTTTTCCACATATCCTCCTCATGCCAAATGAGAGAGAAAAATGTAGTTTATATACTTGTCATTTAGGGCTGATAGACTGATTTTCCCGACCTTAGGCCGACTAGGAAAGTTAATTTCCAAATTGCAAACAAAAAGACCCGAGCCCCTTAGGAGACTGGGCCCAAAATAGGACCCAGGGACCAGGGCGCTGGGCGCCCTGGTCCTGAGGGACCAGGGCACTGGGCGCTCTGGTCCCACCTCCCGGGACAGCAGGGTGCAAGGAGGTTCAGGCCAGGGTGCTTGAAAAATGCAGTTTTCAGTGTCGTGAGCAAGTTTCAGGGTATCCATTCAGGTTGCGTGTTGCGTCACCATCATGAAGACCACAATGCAGTCGAAATTGCAAGTGTCGCAATTTTAGGACGCTACATTTAGCCCCCACTTTAGCGGGAGTATGTATGCTCATACTTCCGGTAAAGTACAAGGAAACAATATTGAAAGACTTTCACCACGTCAAGGAGGCAAGATACACCAAGCCCCTAGTGGACTAAGGATCTTACGACTTCGATTGACAAAGTAAAAGGGAAGATCACGAGGAAGAACCATGACTGTCAGTAGTAAGGTTCCCTCACTATGAGTCATGCAAGAAAGATATCAAAAATTTTGAAGGCAAGGCTAAATTTACCAAGAAATTTTCAAGTATCTTGAAAAGATATGAACGGGATGTATGCCCCCCTACGTTAAAGCGATCGCACATGCCTCACCAGGGGTGATTGTTTTAACGTAGTGATACACATAAGAAATGAGAAAGGAGCACGTTATCGCAAGGATTTAGCCCCCAAGTGTGAGATAAACCCAAGGATAATAGACACAAAACACAAAGCACGAGGTGACTTCACTTTCCTCGGGGTCAGTATGCTATATGATAACTCATGTATATCATATGTATGTATGCATAATTGTTCTTCATTCCCCAATCAAGGAAGGTCACCTAGAAGAAGGGAACACATGTGTCTTTTGAGTCAACATGAGAGAGATCGAGAGATCTCAATGCTTTGCATCGTCCTCAAGTAGACAACACTAAGGACAACAAATAGAAGAATGAGAATAACATATAGAAGAAGTAACACAAGAGAGGAGGAGAGAATCTGCTATGCTAATGTAACTAGTCTAGCACGTCATCTACCCCTCGATCTTGCTGATCAATGTTTCGGGAAGGCAGGGAACACGCTAGAGGAGGAACATTCAACACAGCAGATGGAGCTATCACAAGATCCAAACAAGGGCTATGTTCATGTTCCGAGCCACATTGTTCTTGTCTAGGAGCTAGGATAAGTGCTTTAGAAAATTCATTAGATAAATGGTTATCAATATCAACAAGTTCATATTCACTATCAGAAGCAAGAGGAGTAACATTTTCATCATGAATAACATTTTCATCTATATCATCATCAAGATTTATAAAAATAGGATCTTTAACTCGCACAGGATCAAGACCATCATGCATCTTATGTTTAGGAGATTTAGGCTCAATGTCCGGCTGAGGAGAAAATGGAATAATGCTTGTTGAAGGTGTTTTTGGAGATTGCAAAGTTTGAGCTCTAAGACGACGCTTTCGCCGGCGTTCCCATGCAGAACGATTTCGTCTAGTCTTAGTAGGAAGTGGAGAAGATTGAGGAGGAGGAATGTTCTCATCCTTAGCACTTGGGTGTTTAGGTTGTGGTCTCTTAGGCTGGATAATAGGAGAAGAAGAAGGTCTCTTCTCTCTATAAAAGGAAGGAGGAGGAACTACTCCATATAATGGAGGAATATTTGGTTTAGGGAGAAGACCAAGTCCATCATGACGAGGAGGTATAGGTCTACTCTTAGGAAGTTTATTAGGCATAGACATAGTCACATCCATAGGGATGGGTTGGGAATCTTCTTGAGGAAAGACATTAGTTTTATCTTTCAAAGGAAGAACTTCCTTCTCAAGAATGATAGGAATGTCAAGTTTAGGTGTTCTAGGTTCACTTAGAGATAAGATCATATCTGTTTTCCACTTTTGATAAGATTTGAAAAGATGATCACTTCGCGGAGGAAGAGATTGGAATTGTTTAGGCCAAAAGTAATCAATAGGAATGCTAGAAGTTCTTTCAGCAGGTTTAAAGAGACTATGATTGACAGTAACAACTTCACCATTATGGGGAAATTTCAAACACTTGTGAATAGGAGAAGCAATAGCTTTCATGGAAGATAGCCAAGGATAGCCAAGCTTCACACGAAATTGTTCGGAAGATGGAATAATAGCAAAGTTCACATCAAGAGATTTGTTATGGACCTCAATAGGCAATGTAATAGAACCAATTGCAGGAGAAGAAAATGCATCAAATAATTTCACAATCACATCTGTTTTGTCATATATCACTTGATTCAATTGCAAAGTAAAAAGGAATTCTTCAGTAATAACATTAATCATGCATGAAGGATCAATAAGCACTCCATGGCAAGGTGTATTCTTGACTTTTACAACTATGTATAAAGGACCATCAGGTGCCCTAATGGTTTCATTGGAATCAAATGTGATGGAATGTTCTTTAGGGATTTCTTGCTGTTCTACAAAGTTAATCACATTTGGAGTCATAGACACAAGACCATCAGATGAGAGAGAGGAATCATTAGCCTCAATTGCATTAGAGGTATGAGAAGGCAATGGATCAGTGAAAATCTGAAGATTTTGGTTAGGAGGAGCTACAGATGTGTTGCCTTTATCATTCACTCCAGAAACAAAGATAGTATTGTTATCAATCAAATCTTGAATTTTACCCTTTAAAGAAAAACATTTTTCAGTATCATGCCTAGGCTGACGGTGAAATTGACAAAAAGATTTGTTATCAAAATAAGGTGAAGTAATCTTTGCAGGATCAATTTGTCTTATAGGAGGAAGAGTAAGCACATTTTGTTCCAATAACTTATTCATAATACTATGCAATGATTCATTCAAAGGAGTATACTTTCTTTCTTTCTTGAAAAATTTAGAAATAGGAGGCACACCTGATGCTGCATTCACATTGTTGTTGATGATGTTTTCATTGAATTTGATGGAATCTCTGTTCGGTTTAAACTTCCCGAATGGTTGTTGACTGCTATCACCCTTATCACTCGGAGCCATAGGATGTGATTGTTCCATTTGACTCACAGTCAGTTGATAATTGTGAAGAGTTGCACACAACTGTTGGAAAGAAGTAAACTCAGAAAACAGAAGTTTGTCTCGAATATCTTTTTGTAAATTAGAAATAAAGATTCTTTGAATATCATTGTCAGGCACTGGAAAAGAAATTTGAGCATACAAATGCTTATATCTACCAATGAAATCAGTCACTTTTTCTTTAACACCTTGTTTACAATGCATTAAATCAATCAAAGTAACCTTAGGACTTATATTGTTTTGAAATTGTTGAATGAAAGCATTTGAAAGTTGTTCGAAAGAAGTAATAGAATAGGAAGGCAACGAGCAATACCATTGTAGGGCTTTGTCTCTTAATGTTCTAGTAAACAGTTTTGCAAGCAACCTTTGGTCATAAGCAAAATCAGTACAAATTGTTTGAAAAGTCTTAACATGTGTTAGAGGATCTCCTTTACCATTATAAAGTTCCAAATGCGGGATTTCAACATGTTTAGGAGGGATAGCTCGAACAATGTCAAGAGAAAGTGGGCTCGCAACATCAAATGTGGGCACACTAAACTTAGATTGATTCATAGAGGCAATTTGTTGTTGTAAAGAAGAGATAGTTTGTGCTAGATTGTTAATGGTCGCTTCAGTCAAAGAATTCATATTGGATGTGTTAGATTGAGATGGAGGTGTTATGTTATTGAAAGAGGGTAAAGAGTAAGGTGGTGGGACTCTATGATAATTAGTCATAGGAGATGATTGGGCAGGAGGAACACTACAAGGAGGAATGGATTGGTTAAACGAATTGCCCCCTTGCATCATGTTCATTTGTGGAGATGTAATAGGCACACTCATTGAAGGAATGAATGAAGAAGTCGGATTTAATGAAGGAAGAGGGTTAATTGCAGAAGAAGGGTTGCCCCCATGACTGGTGATCATAGGAGGAATGTCTTGTGTAGAAGTAGCCATTATGTTTGATGTAAAGGTAGGTATGCTAGCAATAGGAGTCATCAAAGGGATAGAATGATTGACTTGAGTAGGAGGTTGTGTATAACCCAAATTTTCAGCACAACTCTTCATAGGCATCACATTCGAATCCACGATGTGTGCAATACCACACAAAATATCAATTCCATTCTTATCACTTTGAAGCATACGTTTTAGACCCTCAATTAAAGGAAGAGCTTGACTATCAGGGTATTCTTGAGACATCCATTGTCGAAAATCGTCAAATTGGTTACCCAATTTCGAAAGTTGTTCTTCAGAAACCTTATGGAGAGCTTCTTCATCATTAGGAGGATTAGAGGAATTACCCATGTCCTCGTTAAAAAGGCTATTCAAATTAGGTTCCATCTCCTCAGTAGTTAAACCTCGAAAAGACTTAATTCTACGGCTTCGTCCTACGGGAATAGTGTAAGTAGGGCTTATTGTTGTAAAACTCATGCACTAGAAAGAGAGAGAAGATTTTGAATTTAGAGGTAGCAATTTTCAGTAAAATCAGCCAATCTTCTGGATTTAAGCTGTTAAATGCAATCACAACAATCTCCCGAAATTTCGGAAAAAATGTCCGGGACCGTGGCGCTCGGAGTGCAACACGGTCCTTGCAACTTTTTTTGAAATTTGCAGGGATGAAAGGTATGATGATTTTAGAGCTAATCTGAAAAAATTGAGTGATTATACGATCTGTAGATAGGCCAAATTAAAGTTGCAATCTTGAAATTGAACCCTACCAAGATTGTCAAAAAATGCAAAATTTGAATTTTGAAAAAGAGAGGGAAATTGAAATTTTGAATTTTATGATTTTTAGAGGGAATGTCAAGAGCAATGCAAATTTTGAAATTTGAAAATTGACTCAATTTCACGTAAAATTCAATTTTGAAAGCGGAAATCAAAGTTGTTGTAATTAAGCACTTAATTTCAAAAGTCACAAAATGCAAGAATTTGAATAAAGCACTGAAATTTCGAATGAATGCAAACACACTTTTCAGATTTAGGACAGTAAGAACACAATTTTGACACAAAATTTCAATTTCAATAATTTTTAAATGTTTAGAAGCCTTAATCCAAGCAATCACAAGACCAACTTTGACTGTAATTTTGAAGGTGTTATAATTGATAAAATCAGCCAAAATTCTGGATTTTAGCAGGAAAATACAGTAAGATCTTGCTCCCAAAATTTCGGAAAAAATGTCGGGGACGATGGCGCTCGGCGCCACGGTCCTCGCAAGTTTTTTCCAAATTTTCAGGGATGAAAGATGTTGTGATTTTATTGCGGAATCCAAAGTTACAGCTGATTTGGAGATGTTTTGATCAGTGAAATTGTCGGACAAAGGTTGGATCAAGAGGGTTTCAAAAATTAGGGTTTTGACACTTAACCACTTAATTTTCAGAATTAAAGCACAAATATGAATTGATAATTTGTAATAGAAGGACAGATCTGAAACAAGCATTAACATTTAGACATTTCGCAAGTTCAATTACTAAAAAGAAATTTTAGGGTTTTAATGCAATCACCTCTAAAATTTTGCAAAAGATCAAACATGGAAATGTAATCAATTTTTTCAGATCTAAGCATGAAAAATCAGAAAGGATGTTCACGTCGGGTTCACCAAAATGTAAAGCGGAAAATCGCGATCGAACCCTAGTTGTTCTCCCCTCTTCCAACTCCGAGGAGAGAGAAGGGAGGTTCGCTAGGATTCGATGGTTTTCACTTAGGGGAGAGACTTTACATTCAAAAGAGGGGTTAAAACCCACTAGATCCAATCCCACACAATGCAAGACTGGATGCTAAATGTGTTTCAAGGGTTAAGACAGCAAGGCTACCCTCTTTTGTAAAGAATGTTGATAGAAGAATTAAACTAAGCATGCATAGAAAGTGACAAAGATTTGCTTATAAACTAAGTTCGGATTATAGGATGAAGCTGCGGACCTGGAATTAGGAGTAAAATGTCGATACGGTGCTGTCCTGCAAATTTGAGCAAAAGTTGTCAGGACGATGGCGCCCAGCGCCACGGTCCTCCGAAAAATCCACGAAACGAAGGGGGATCTGTTCGTCTCTGCACAAGGATTCCAGATCTTCAATTTCAGCCGCGTACCTACAACCTACACACAGAAAAGTGAAGACGATTGGGGGGTTAGGGATTAGGGGTTTGCCTTTAGGTCAAACCCCGGTTTTGGAATTAACCAAGAAATTAGCAAGAGCTGTAAATGTAAATGACTGTAAAACAAGTACTAATACCTTGTTCTAAGGATGTTTGTATCCTTATGTGCGAAGGTTTAGATGTTGTATGTAGCATGTAATATGTGATCTCCTCTTCAATGGTTGAATCCTTGACTTGAATGCAACACTTAGCCTTGAATGGAGACTTGAAATGATCAATTGCTTGAAGGAATGCTTGAATGCTTGAATGCTTGAGTATAGTTTCCACGCCTTTTTCCACATATCCTCCTCATGCCAAATGAGAGAGAAAAATGTAGTTTATATACTTGTCATTTAGGGCTGATAGATTGATTTTCCCGACCTTAGGCCGACTAGGAAAGTTAATTTCCAAATTGCAAACAAAAAGACCCGAGCCCCTTAGGAGACCGGGCCCAAAATAGGACCCAGGGACCAGGGTGCTGGGCGCCCTGGTCCTGAGGGACCACGGCGCTGGGCGCTCTGGTCCCACCTCCCGAGAATGCAGGGTGCAAGGAGGTTCAGGCCAGGGTGCTTGAAAAATGCAGTTTTCAGTGTCGTGAGCAAGTTTCAGGGTCTCCATTCAGGTTGCGTGTTGCGTCGCCATTGTGAAGACCACAATGCAGTCAAAATTGCAAGTGTCGCAATTTTAGGACGCTACAAATTCTAACATGTTTTCCTAAACTTTTCCCTTTGGTGGCATTTGATTTCATCAAGTTTTGAGTTTTGTGCAAAAATATTTGGTTTTGATAGTTTCACTGCTCAGTCTAGGAATTTGGGCAAAATGCCTGACCAACTTGGTTTCTTGGAGTCCTAAAGTGTTCATGGCTTCTCAAGAACCAGTTGGTCAATTTGTAAAGTATGTAAATATGAGTTTTGATGGCCATTAAGCCCTAGGCAAGTGTGCCATTTGGGTAGGGTCTTGAAGAAATTTTAATTCTTTTCTCTTCCATAGCAATTGCATTCTTTTGATGAATGGACCTGTTTGTTGTCCAAGTGATATATGCAAGCAAAGAGACTTCCTAAGCCTGGAAAATGAAGGTTATATGTTTCAGTTTTAAGAATTGTAATCCAAAACAGTGAGTCACTATTTGGTAGTAGTTTTTCCTTCCTTTATTTTGCTCTCCACCATTTATTGGTGTGTGAAGACCTTGTCAATACTTTATTTGTTTGAAAACAATAACAAGGAGAGGTGAAATCCTTGCCCATGGGTATTGTAAATTCCAAGATCAAACAATAATCTCTTCAGGCAAAATGTTAAACACCCAACAGGCTACCACAGTCATCTAGGACTGATTCTTACACTGTTTAAGGATTGTAAATGTAGTCTCCCTTTTCAAATTTGTAGGTATGAAGGACACTAAACATAAAATGGCAGAGTTTTGTTAAGAAAACACCAAAGCAGACCGTGAAAAGGGGTTCTAACATTGCAAAGTGCAGGTCCAAAATGGAAAACATAGTGAAAAGAGGAAAAGTGCAGTCCCATTTACTTGACAGTGAACTATTTACTATTTGTAATTGCCTATTGCCTTTTGTGTAGGGAAAATTGGATTCCTTCTTGTCTTTAATGGTGGTTATGTTCACATGCTTCAGTTGTAATTGGTATTTCACAAAACAAAAGTGCTTGTAGAAGGCAAAAGTGAAAAATTGTCAAATGTTGCATTTTCTTTCTGGTGCATATCATGAATATCTTGTTTTTCACTTTGTGAGGTTTAAACATTTTGTTTATAGCCTTGTTAGCCAATAGAAAGGTAGGAATAGGTGTCTTTGAGTCTTTTTGAGGTTCCCAAGCTTGGAATGTGGTTTTTGCCAACAAATCCTTCCAAAACCCTCCTTTTATGCCCAATTTTGGGATAGTCACGAAGAAGGATGTAGGGACCCCCAAACTTGATGAATCTTCAAGAACTCCCAAAAGGGTATCCAAAAATATGAACCTTTCAATCTAGAAGTCCATCCCTTGAATAGGGTGAGCACAAAACCCCAAAAGGAGGGCTAATTGCTTGTAGCCCTTTTAGGCCTTAAAATTGAATTTTGGTCAAATTGGGTACACAAATGGTGAATGAAAAGCACAAAAGACATCAATGCTAGTTGAAAAAAGTTGTCCTCACATGAATTTGACACCTTTTTGTGGGACAGAACCCAAGAACATAGTTTTAGCAAGCCAAAGTGGTTATGGGGTTGAAGCCTTTCAGCATACAAGAGTTCTTGACTTAGGGAGGTGGAACAAGAGGAAATTTCAGATGGTCTATGAACCTTTGCACTCTTATTACAGCAACAATTCCTTGAAATCAGTAAGGTCCTTTACTTAGCGAACATATAAGACACTTGAGTAATCCACTTGCACTACCTCCCTATCATAGTCGTATCAGAGCTCAGCTACAATTGGGATGAAGTAGCAGTTTGACAACCATGGTGATAAATGCAGAATTAGCGAAGAAAGTGGAAGACCAAGAAGAAGAAAATAGGTTACTCAAAGAGAATTTAGATCTATTAGAGTAGAAGTTCGGTGAAGTAGAAGTGAAGGCAGATGAAGCCAACAATAAAATAGATGGAACAAAAGGTAAGGGTAAGCTATTAGCTATTGAGGATGAGACCCCTATACTAGACCTTGTGATAGAGAATGAGGCCTTTTTGAAAGTCTTGAAGGCTATGAGTGGGAGAACACTAGAAGGAGTCCCACTATTAAGTGGTAAAACAGACCCAGAAGTGGTCATGGAGTGGATTGAGGGGCTTGAGAACCATTTTGAGTGTGATGGTGTAACAGAGGCCCAGAAAGTGAAGGTGGCTAAGTCCAGGTTGAGAGGAGCTGCCTTAACATGGTGGAAGTTCATTCAGGATGAACGTGAAAAGCCTAGTTCTTCCCATGGAGGTGAAAGAAAAGTCAACTATGTTCAGGAGGAAGGGGGTAGTACAAGAACTCCAACAATGCACCTAGCACCTGAAGATGGTGGGAGTTTAATGATAAGGATAGTATTGATGCAAGAACCTCATAAGTGTGAAGTGTGTTAGAGAAGAGCCTTGTTCAGGATAAAGTGCAAAATCTTGGGCAAGGTATGTAAGGTTGTTATTGACTCAGGCTCCATAGATAATATCATCTCAGAGGAGGTAGTTGGCAAATTTAACCTACATAGAATGAAGCACAGTGAACCCTACAAGGTAACCTGGTTAAACAAGGGGCAACATGTCCTAGTGAATGAACAAGCACGGGTAGAATTCAATATAGGTGAGTACAAAGATAGGATTCTATGTGACGTCCTTACCATGGATGCTTGCCATCTACTATTGGGTAGACCTTGGCAATTTGACAGAAAGGAACACCATGATGGTGAAAAAAACACATATTCCTTTCAAAAGAATGGCATTGTCTACAAAATTCAGTCCCTTAGTGAAGAGACAGTGAACAGCAAACCATAGGCACCTAAAGTGCTATTAGTCAATGAAAAAGAGTTCATCCAAACCATGAAAGAGGGAGATGGGATTGGCTATGCACTTGTAGTGAAACCTAAGGAGGATAAGAAAGAAAAATAAGTAGAGATCCCACAAGAGGTGCAGCAAATTCTTGATAGTTTTAAGAACATCATTAGTGATGGACACCGAGCAACATTACCTCCTCCTAGAGCCATTTGTCATCAAATTGACTTTATACCAGGACCTTCTTTGCCAAACAAAGTAGCATACAAGATGACTTCTGAACAAAAAAAAGAGGTAGCTAGGCAGATTCAAGAGTTATTGGATCAAGGATTAATCAGAAAGAGTATAAGTCCTTATGCAATGCCCACTATGTTAGCACCTAAGAAAGGGTGCACATGGAGATTGTGTACAGATTCTAGAGCTATCAACAAGATCACAATAAGATATAGATTTCCCATTCCCAGGATAGAAGATCTAATGGATTGTTTAGGGGGTTTGAGGTATTTCTCCAAAATAGACTTAAAAAGTGGTTACCATCAAATAAGAATAAAAGAGGGTGATGAGTGGAAAACTACTTTTAAAATAAATGAGGGTCTTTATGAATGGTTGGTTATGCCTTTTGGACTCTCTAATGCTTCCAGTACCTTTATGAGGTTAATGAATGAAGTATTGCAGGATTTTCTCAGTAAGTTTATGGTAGTCTACTTAGATGATATTCTCATCTTTAGTAAGACTAAAGAGGAGTATTTGAAACACTTAGCTATTGTTTTACAAAGATTATTTGACAAGCAGTTAACCATAAATCTTGAGAAATGTGATTTTATGTAGCAAGAGCTAGTCTATCTTGGTTTTGTTGTGTCCAATGGAGATCTTAAGATGGATCAATCTAAAGTTGCAGCCATAACAAGTTGGCCAACCCCACAATCAACGAGTGAGGTTAGGAGTTTTCATGGTGTAGCCCAGTTTTATAGAAAGTTTATCAAAGGATTCAGCGAAATTTTTGCACCCATGTTAGATACCATAAAGGGTGGTCATAAGGTCAAGTTTCAATGGATAGAAGTAGCCAATAGGGGGTTTGAGTTACTCAAAACTAGAGTTGCTACATAGCCAGTATTAATCCTTCCTAGCTTTGATAAGCTTTTTACTATAGAATGTGATGCCATTTATCTTGTAGTAGGTGCAGTCTTGAGTCAGGATAATAGACCAGTTGCCTTTTTTAGTGAAAAACTGAATGATGCACAGAAAAAGTATTCATCTTATGATTTAGAGTTATATGCATTGGTGCAGGCACTTAGGAAATGGAGGCATTACTTGCTTCCTAAAGAATTTGTTGTGTATAGAGACAACCAGGCAGTCAGTTTCTTTAATTCTCAGGACAAACTCAACCATAGGCATGTGAAATGGGTAGAGTACCTACAAGCATATACCTTCACTCTTAAGCACAAGAAAGGCTAATGTAACAAAATAGCTGATGCTTTAATTAGGAGATGGTTGACTATCCAAGAGATCCAAGTATAGAGTGTTGGGATAGATTGCTTTCAAGATTTATATCCTAACGATGATGATTTTGCTGCTGCTTATAAAGTGTCTTGCTTTTGAGAATCATTTTCATAGTGAGTATGCTGACTATACATTGTAGAATGGTTTGTTATTCAGGGGACGATAGCTATGTGTTCCTACAAGTTCCATGAGAGAAATTCTCATTCAAGATAAACACAATGGGTGTTTGAGTGGCCATTTTGGTCTCAAAAAGACCTTAGAGTTGGTTCAACCTTTTTATTACTGGCCTAAGATGCAGAGAGATCTCTGGAGGTATGTTGAACAGTGCATGATATGTTAGAAGGCCAAAGGACATAGCACTAATTCTGGTTTACATCATCCACTTCCCATTCCTTCTAGGCCATGGGAATGCATCAGTATGGATTTTGTTGTAGGTTTACCGAGGACAAAAACAGGGCATGACAGTATCTTTGTGGTTGTGGACAAATTTAGTAAAATGGCTCACTTTATTCCTTGCAAAACTACTAATGATGCTAGTCATATTGCTTTTCTTTTCTTTAAAGAGGTTGTTAGAATACATGGTTTGCAATCTAGTATTGTATCAGATAGAGATGTTAAGTTTTTGGTTCATTTTTGGAAAACTTTGTGGAAGAAATTGTGTACTAACTTGTCTTTTGGCTCAGCTTACCATCCATAGATAGATGGTCAAATAGAGGTGGTGAATAGAACATTGGGTAATCTACTCAGATGTCTCACCAAGGAGTATGGACAAAGTTGGGATTAGCTTATCCCACAGGCAGAGTTTGCCCACAATGACAGTGTAAACAGATCCACTGGTAAGAGTCCATTTCAGATTCTTTATGGTATGCATCCAGGGGGTGTTTTCGAGTTACATGATGTGACTAAGTTGAAACATGTTAGTGGGACAATAGAAGACATGGCACAATCTCTCAAAGAGATACATGAACAGGTTAAACAGTCTTTGCAGGATACCACAGCAAGAGTCAAGTTAAGGGTGGATGCTTCAAAGAGGGATGTCCAATTTACAGTTGGGGATTTTGTGATGGTGCATCTCAACAAGTCTAGATTATAGAAGGGAGTTCCTACAAAGTTATAGATGAGAAGAATTGGACCTTGCTAGATTTTGGCTAAGTATGGTCCAAATGCTTATAAACTTGATTTACCTACTGATGTTTCTCTCTCTCCTATCTTTAATGTTGCAGATTTGGTACCTTTCAAGGGGCAACCTCCAGCAAAGAATCAAAGAGTTTTAGACATTTCAAATTCCCTTTCTGATCTACCTCTCCCCGCTTCTTCTTCTCCTATTCCTAAACAGGTACTTGATTCCAGAATCATCAAAAAGACTAGAAGGCATGACTACTTTGAGAATTTGATCAAATGGAAAGATAAACTAGCTTTTGAAGCCACTTGGATACCTAAAAGTAACTTCACCAAGGCTGGTATTCCTCTCTCTATTTTGCTCAAAGGAGTCACATGACTTCTTTGTCACCGGGGGAGTATGGTGCAGGAGCACCTAGCTCATTCTTAGCTTCTTTTTCATCTTAGGTTTGATTTGTGTTATTTTAAGTTGGAAAGTTGTTTAGCATGCTTTTCTAAGTTGTTCTAGGTTGTTTGGATGAGTTTTGACCTCATTGTGTGGTTTTGGTTTCCTGTTTTCAACTTTTGCTTAAAATTTGCCAGTTTTGGTGTTGTTGGGCAAAATGTTGTAAAAAGTGAGTTTTTAGTGTGTTTTTGTTTTTGAAAGGTTTTAGACATGTTTTATGTTTGGGTTTAAGGTATGAGAAGTGTTTTTAGATGTTGGTTAGTTTTGGAGGTCAATCTTGCATTTTCTAGGCATCGAAAGTTGTCACTTAGGCATCAAAATGTAAAAATTAAGTGCCTTTGGACATGTACCTGTCCATACAGGAGGTTAACCAACATGGAGAGGTATTTAAACTCCTATTTTAACTATTGTAAGGGTTGATCATTCGAAGTTATGAGAAGTTTTGTAAACTTGCATTAGTTTTTACTTGGTTTTCTCTAGTTTTTGGCTCCATGTAAACAGCAGTTCGTACACCTACTTTACTTGGCCGTACTGTTCTTGTATTTTTTGATTCTAACATGTTTTCCTAAACTTTTCCCTTTGCTGGCATTTGATTTCATCAAGTTTTGAGTTTTGTGCAAAAATATTTGGTTTCGACAGTTTCACTACCCAATCTAGGAATTTGGGCAAAATGCTTGACCAACTTGGTTTCTTCGAGTCCTAAAGTGTTCATGGCTTCTCAAGAACCAGTTGGTCAATTTGTAAAGTATGTAAATATGAGTTTTAGTTTCAAGAGTGTAGGTACAAGGAGTTTTTATGGCCATTAAGCCCTAGGCAAGTGTGCCATTTGGCTAGGGTCTTGAAGAAATTTTAATGCTTTGCTCTTCCATAGCAATTGCATTCTTTTGATGAATGAACCTGTTTGTTGTCCAAGTGATATATGAAAGCAAAGAGACTTCCTAAGCCTAGAAAAGGAAGGTTATATGTTTCAATTTTAAGAATTGTAATCCAAAACAGTGAGTCACTGTTTGGTAGTAGGTTTTCCTTCCTTTACTTTTCTCTCCACCTTTTATTGGTGTGTGAAGACCTTGTAAATACTTTGTTTGTTTGAAAACAATAACAAGGAGAGTTGAAAGCCCTGCCCATGGGTATTGTAAATGCCAAGATAAAACAATGATTTCTTTAGCCAAAATGTTAAACGCCCAGCAGGCTGCCATAGTCATCTAGGACTGATTCTTACACTGTTTAAGGATTGTAAATGTAATCTCCCTTTTGAAATTTGTAGGTATGAAGGACAGTAAACTTAAAAAGGTAGAGTTTTTTTAAGAAAACACAAAAGCAAACCGTGAAAAGGGGTTCTAACATTGCAAAGTGCAGGTCCAAAATGGAAAAAATAGTGAAAAGAGGAAAAGTGCAGTCCCATTTACTTGACAGTGAACTATTTACTATTTGTAAATGCCTATTGCCTTTTGTGCAGGGCAAATTGGATTCCTTCTTGTCTTTAATGTTGGTTATGTTCATATGCTTCAGTTGTAATTGGTATTTTGCAAAACAAAAGTGCTTGTAGAAGGCAAAAGTGAAAAATTGTCAAATGTTGCATTTCCTTTTTGGTGCATATCATGAAAATATTGTTTTTCACTTTGTGAGGTTTAAACCTTTTATTTATAGCCTCGTTAGCCAACAGCAAGGTAGGAATAGGTGTCTTTGAGTCATTTTGAGGTTCCCAAGCTTGGAATGTGGTTTTTGCCAACAAACCATTCCAAAACCCTCCTTTTATACCCATTTTTGGGATAGTCACAAAGAAGGACTTAGGGACCCCCAAACTTGATGAATCTTCAAGAACTCCCAAACGGGTATGCAAAAATATGAACCTTTTAGTCTGGAAGTCCATCGCTTGAACAAGGTGAGCACAATACCCCAAAAGGAGGGCTAATTGCTTGTAGCCTTTTTAGGCCTTAAAATTGAATTTTGGTCAAATCGGGTACACAAATGGTGAATGAAAAGCACAAAAGACATCAATGCCAGTTGAAACAAGTTGTCCTCACATGAATTTGACACCTTTTTGTGGGACAGACCCCAAGAACATAGTTTTAGCAAGCCAAAGTGGTTATGGGGTTGAAGCCTTTCAGCATACAAGAGGTCTTGACTTAGGGAGGTGAAACAAGAGGAAGTTTCAGATGGTCTATGAACCTTTGCACTCTGCTGACAACAACAATTCCTTGAAATTAGTAAGGTCCTTTACTTAGTGAACATATAAGACACTTGAGTAATCCACTTGCACTACCTCCCTATCATAGTGGTATTAGAGCTTAGCTACACATAGGATGAAGTAGCAATTTGACAACCATGGTGACAAATGCAGAATTAGCAAAGAAAGTGGAAGACCAGGAAGAAGAAAATAGGTTACTCAAAGAGAATTTGGATCTGTTAGAGTAGAAGCTGGGTGAAGTAGAAGTGAAGGCAGATGAAGCCAGCAATAAGATAGAGGGAACAGAAGGTAAGGGTAAGCTATTAGCTATAGAGGATGAGACCCCTATACCAGACCCTGTGATAGAGAATGAGCCCTTTTTGAAAGCCTTGAAGGCTATGAGTGGGAGAACACTAGAAGGAGTCCCACTATTAAGTGGTAAAACAGACCCAAAAGTGGTCATGGAGTGGATTGTGGGGCTTGAGAACCATTTTGAGTGTGATGGTGTGACAGAGGCCCAGAAAGTGAAGGTGGCTAAGTCCAGGTTGAGAGGAGCTGCCTTAACATGGTGGATGTTCATTCAGGATGAACGTGAGAAAGAGGGAAAAAGGCCCATAGCAACTTGGAGGGGAATGTTGCCCAAGATCGGAGGGAAATGTTGCCCAAGATCAGAGAGGCTTACGTTCCAGAGGACTATGAAATATAGCTCCATAGGAGAAGACAAAACCTTAGGCAAAAAGAGTTAGATGTCAGCACCTACACCAAGGAGTTTCAGAAATTATGCCTTAGGTCAAAGATCCAAGAGGATGAGAATGTCAAGGTGGCTAGGTATCTCAATGGTTTGAAATGGAAGATACAAGAAGAGTTAAGTTTGTTGTACCCTACAACAGTCTAGAAGTGCTATCAACTTGCACTCAAGGTAGAGGAAAGGAGTAGGATGAAGCAAGAGCAGCATAAAAGAGGCAGAGGAAGAGGCAGAGATGGTCGAGGCCATCGAGGAAGTTTTGGGGGAAGACACATAGACCAAAGGTCCCAAGGGGAATCTAAGCTTATTGAGCAAAGTAGGGATTCTCAGAGTAAACCTAATTTTAGGGGAAGAGGATCAAGCAACCCAGGAAGGGGTAGGCCTAGTGGCCCAGGTAGAGGGTCTTATTTCTCCACAATAAAATGCTAAAACTATCAGAAATTGGGTCATCCTACTTATAGGTGTCCTGAAAAGCCTAGTTCTTCCCATGGAGGTGAAAGAAGAGTGAAATATGTTTAGGAGGAAGGGGGTAGTACAAGAACTCCAACAATGCACCTAGCACCTGAGGATGGTGAGAGTTTAATGATAAGGAGAGTATTGATGCAAGAACCTCATAAGTGTGAAGTGTCTCAGAGAAGAGCCTTGTTCAAGATAAAGTGCAAAATCTTGGGCAAGGTATGTAAGGTTGTTATTGACCCAGGCTCCATAGATAATATCATCTCAGAGGAGGCAGTTAGCAAATTGAACCTACCTAGAATGAAGCACAGTGAACCCTACAAGGTAACCTAGATAAACAAGGGGCAACATGTCCTAGTGAATGAACAAGCATGGGTAGACTTCAATATAGGTGAGTACAAAGATAGGATTCTATGTGACATCCTTCCCATAGATGCTTGCCATCTACTATTGGGTAGACCTTGGCAATTTGACAAAAAGGCACACCATGATGGTGAAAATAACACATATTCCTTTCAAAAGAATGACATTGTCTACAAAATTCAGTCCCTTAGTGAAGAGATAGAGAACAACAAACCACAGGCACCTAAAGTGCTATTACTCAATGAAAAAGAGTTCATCCAAACCATGAAAGAGGGAGATGGGATTGGCTATGCACTTGTAGTGAAACCTAAGGAGGATAAGAAATAAAAACAAGTAGAGATCCCACAAGAGGTGCAACAAATTCTTGATAGTTTTAAGAACATCATCAGTGATGGACACCTTTTGTTTATAGCCTTGTTAGCCAACAACAAGGTAAGAACAGGTGTCTTTGAGTCATTTTGGGGTTCCCAAGCTTGGAATGTGGTTTTTCCCAACAAACCCTTCCAAAACCCTCCTTTTATGCCCATTTTTGGGACAGTCACGGAGAAGGACTTAGGGACCCCCAAACTTGATGAATCTTCAAGAACTCCCAAAAGAGTATCCAAAAATATGAATCTTTCAGTCTGGAAGTCCATCACTTGAACAGGGTGAGCACAAAACCCCAAAAGGAGGGCTAATTGCTTGTAGCCTTTTTAGGCCTTAAAATTGAATTTTGGTCAAATCGGGTACACAAATGGTGAATGAAAATCACAAAAGACATCAATTCTAGTTGAAATAAGTTGTCCTCACATGAATTTGACCCCTTTTTGTGGGACAGACCCCAAGAACATTGTTTTAGCAAGCCAGAGTGGTTATGGGGTTGAAGCCTTTCAGCATACAAGAGGTCTTGACTTAGGGAGGTGAAAAAAGAGGAAGTTTCAGATGGTCTATGAACCTTTGCACTCTACTTATAACAACAATTCCTTGAAATTAGTAAGTTCCTTTACTTAGTGAACATATAAGACACTTGAGTAATCCACTTGCACTACCTCCCTATCATAGTGGTATTAGAGCTTAGCTACACTTAGGAGGAAGTAGCAGTTTGACAACCATGGTGACAAATGCAGAATTAGCAAAGAAAGTGGAAGACCAGGAAGAAGAAAATAGGTTACTCAAAGAGAATTTGGATCTGTTAGAGCAGAAGTTGGGTGAAGTAGAAGTGAAGACAGATGAAGCCAGCAATAAGATAGAGGGAACAAAAGGTAAGGGTAAGCTATTAGCTATAGAGGATGAGACCCCTATACCAGACCCTGTGATAGAGAATGAGCCCTTTTTGAAAGCCTTGAAGGCTATGAGTGGGAGAACACTAGAAGGAGTCCCACTATTCAATGGTAAAATGGACCTAGAAGTGGTCATGGAGTGGATTGAAGGGCTTGAGAACCATTTTGAGTGTGATGGTGTGACAAAGGCCTAGAAAGTGAAGGTGGCTAAGTCCAGGTTGAGAGGAGCTGCCTTAACATGGTAGAAGTTCATTCAGGATGAATGTGAGAAAGAGGGAAAAAGGCCCATAGCAACTTGGAAGGGAATGTTGTCCAAGATCAGAGAGGCTTACATTCCAAAGGACTATGAAATACAACTCCATAGGAGAAGACAAAACCTTAGGCAAAAAGAGTTAGATGTCAACACCTACACCGAGGAGTTTCAGAAGTTATGCCTTAGGTCAAAGATACAAGAAGATGAGAATGTCAAGGTGGCTAGGTATCTCAATGGTTTGAGATGGAACATACAAGAAGAGTTAAGTTTGTTGTGCCCTACAACAGTCCAGAAGTGCTATCAACTTGCACTCAAGGTAGAGGAAAGGAGTAGGATGAAGGAAGAGCAGCATAATAGAGGCAGAGGAAGAGGCAGGGATGGTCAAGGCCATCGAGGCAATTTTGGGGGAAGACACATAGACCAAAGGTCCCAGGGGGAATCTAAGCTTATTGAGCAAAGCGGGGATTCTAAGAGGAAACCTAATTTTAGGGGAAGGGGATCAAGCAACCTAGGAAGGGGTAGGTCTAGTGGCCTAGGTAGAGGGTCTAATTTCTCCACAATGAAATGCTACAACTATCAGAAATTGGGTCATCCTACTTATAGGTGTCCTAAAAAGCCTAGTTCCTCCCATGGAGGTGAAAGAAAAGTGAACTATGTTCAGGAGGAAGGAAGTAGTACAAGAACTCCAACAATGCACCTAGCACCTGAAGATGGTGAGAGTTTAATGATAAGGAGAGTATTGATGCAAGAACCTCATAAGTTTGAAGTGTCTCAGAGAAGATCCTTGTTCAGGATAAAGTGCAAAATCTTGGGCAGGGTATGTAAGGTTGTTATGTACTCAGGCTCCATAGATAATATCATCTTAGAGGAGGCAGTTGGAAAATTGAACCTACCTAGAATGAAGCATAGTGATCCCTACAAGGTAACCTGGTTAAACAAGGGGCAACATGTCCTAGTGAATAAACAAGCATGGGTAGACTTCAATATAGGTGAGTACAAAGAAGGATTCTATGTGACATCCTTTCCATGGATGCTTGCCATCTACTATTAAGTAGACCGTGGAAATTTGACAGAAAGGAACACCATGATGGTGGAAAAAACACACATTCCTTTCAAAAGAATGGCATTGTCTACAAAATTCAGTCCCTTAGTGAAGAGACAGTGAACAACAAACCACAGGCACCTAAAGTGCTATTACTTAATGAAAAAGAGTTCATCCAAACCATGAAATAGGGAGATGGGATTGGCTATGCACTTGTAGTGAAACCTAAGGAGGATAAGAAAGAAAAATAGGTAGAGATCCCACAAGAGGTGCAACAAATTCTTGATAGTTTTAAGAACATCATTACTGATCAACACCCAACAACATTACCTCCTCCTAGAGCCATTTGTCATCAAATTGACTTTATACTAGGAGCTTCTCTACCAAACAAAGCAGCATACAAGATGACTCCTGAACAAAAGAAAGAGGTAGCTAGACAGATTCAAGAGTTATTGGATCAAGGATTAATCAGAAAGAGTATAAGTCCTTGTGCAATGCCCACTGTGTTAGCACCTAAGAAAGGGGGCACATGGAGATTGTGTACAGATTCCAGAGCTATCAACAAGATCACAATAAGATATAGATTTCCCATTCGAAGGATAGAAGATCTGATGGATTGTTTAGGGGGTTTGAGGTATTTCTCCAAAATAGACTTAAAAAGTGGTTACCATCAAATAAGAATAAAAGAGGGTGATGAGTGGAAAACTGCTTTTAAAACAAATGAGGGTCTTTATGAATGGTTGGTTATGCCTTTTGGACTCTTTAATGCTTCCAGTACGTTTATGAGGTTAATGAATGAAGTATTGCAGGATTTTATCAATAAGTTTATGGTAGTCTACTTAGATGATATTCTCATCTTTAGTAAGACTAAAGAGGAGCATTTGAAACACTAAGCTATTGTTTTACAAAGATTATCTGACAAACAGTTAACCATAAATCTTGAGAAATGTGATTTTATGTAGCAAGAGCTAGTCTATCTTGGTTTTGTTGTGTCCAGTGGAGATCTTAAGATGGATCAATCTAAAGTTGCAGCCATAACAAGTTAGCCAACCCCACAATCAGCCAGTAAGGTTAGGAGTTTTCATGGTGTAGCCCAGTTTTACAGAAATTTTATCAAAGGATTCATCGAAATTTGTGCACCCATGTTAGATACCATAAAGGGTGGTCATAAGGTCAAGTTTGAATGGACAGAAGCAGCCAATAGGGGGTTTGAGTTACTCAAAACTAGAGTTGCTACATAGCCAGTGTTAATCCTTCCTAGCTTTGATAAGCTTTTTACTATAGAATGTGATGCCAGTCATCTTGCAGTAGGTGCAGTCTTGAGTCAGGATAACAGACCAGTTGCCTTTTTTAGTGAAAAACTGAATGATGCATAGAAAAAGTATTCATCTTATGATTTAGAGTTATATGCATTGGTGCAGGCACTTAGGAAATGGAGGCATTACTTGCTTCCTAAAGAATTTGTTGTGTATAGAGACAACCAGGCAGTCAGTTTCTTGAATTCTCAGGACAAACTCAACCATAGGCATGTGAAATGGGTAGAGTACCTACAAGCATACACCTTCACTCTTAAGCACAAGAATGGCCAATGTAACAAAGTAGTTGATGCTTTAAGTAGGAGAATATTGAATATCTAGGAGATCCAAGTAAAGAGTGTTGGGATAGATTGCTTTCGAGATTTATATCCTAATGATGATGATTTTGCTACTGCTTATAAAGTTTGTCTTACTTTTGAGAATAATTTTCATAGTGAGTATGTTGACTATACATTGCAAAATGGTTTGTTATTTAGGGGACGATAGCTATGTGTTCCTAAAGGTTCCATGAGAGAAAATCTCATTCAAGAGAAACACAATGGTTGTTTGAGTGGCCATTTTGGTCTCAACAAGATCTTAGAGTTGGTTCAATGTTTTTATTACTGGCCTAAGATGCAGAGAGATGTCTGGAGGTATGTTGAACAGTGCATGATATGTCAGAAGGCCAAAGGACATAGCACTAATGCTGGTTTATATCAGCCACTTCCCATTCGTTCTAGGCCATGGGAATGCATCAGTATGGATTTTGTTGTAGGTTGACCGAGGACAAATACAGGGCATGATAGTATCTTTGTGGTTGTGGACAGATTTAGTAATATGGCTCACTTTATTCCTTGCAAAACTTCTAATTATGCTAGTCATATTGCTTTTCTTTACTTTAAAGAGGTTGTCAGAATACATGGTTTGCCATCTAGTATTGTATCAGATAGAGATGTTAAGTTTTTGGGTCATTTTTGGAAAAGTTTGTGGAAGAAACTGGGTACCAACTTATCTTTTGGCTCAGCTTACCATCCACAAATAGATGGTCAAATAG
Source organism: Cryptomeria japonica (assembly GCF_030272615.1). Lineage (NCBI taxonomy): Eukaryota > Viridiplantae > Streptophyta > Pinopsida > Cupressales > Cupressaceae > Cryptomeria > Cryptomeria japonica. The sequence continues at coordinate 448,239,261 of NC_081413.1, read as the reverse complement.
AGGTGGTGAATAGAACATTGGGTAATCTACTCAGATGTATCACCAAGGAGTATGGACAAAGTTGGGATCAGCTTATCCCATAGGCAGAGTTTGCCTACAATGACAGTGTAAACAGTTCCATTGGTAAGAGTCCATTTCAAATTGTTTATGGTATGCATCCAAGAGGTGTTTTTGAGTTACATGATGTGACTAACTTGCAACATGTTAGTGGGATAGCAAAAGACATGGCACAATCTCTCAAAGAGATACATGAATAGTTTAAACAGTCTTTGTAGGATACCACAACAAGAGTCAAGGCAAAGGTGGATGCTTCAAAGAGGGATGTCCAATTTATAGTTGGAGATTTTGTGATGGTACATCTCAACAAGTCTAGAATACAAAAGGGAGTTCCTACAAAGTTACAGATGAGAAGAATTGGACCTTGCCAGATTTTGGCTAAGTATGGTCCAAATGCTTATAAACCTGATTTACCTACTGATGTTTCTCTCTCTCCTATCTTTAATGTTGCAGATTTGGTACCTTTCAAGGGACAGCCTCTAGTAGAGAATCAAAGAGTTTCATTCATTTCAAATACCCTTTCTGATCTACCTCTCCCCTCTTCTTCTTCTCTCATTCCTGAACAGGTACTTGATTCAAGAATCATCAAAAAGACTAGAAGGCATGACTACTTTGAGCATTTGATCAAATGGAAAGATAAACCAGCTTTTCAAGCCACTTGGATACCTGAAAGTGACTTCACCAAGGTTGGTATTCCTCTCTCTATTCTGCCCATAGGAGTCACATGACTTCTTTGTCACCGGGGGAGTATGGTGCAGGAGCATCTAGCTCATTCTCAGCTTCTTTTTCATCTCAAGTTTTATTTGTGTTATTTTTTATTGGAAAGCTGTTTAGAATGCTTTTTGAAGTTGTTCTAGATTGTTTGGATGTGTTTTGAACTCATTGTGTGGTTTTGGTTTCCTGTTTTCAACTTTTGCTCAAAATTTGCCGGTTTTGGTGTTGCCTGGCCAAATGTTGTAAAAAGTGAGTTTTTAGTGTATTTTTGTTTTTGAAAGGTTTTAGACATGTTTTATGTTTGGGTTTAAGGTATGAGAAGTGTTTTTAGATGTTGGTTAGTTTTGGAGGTCAATCTTGCATTTTCTAGGCACCAAAAGTTGTCATTTAGGCATCAAAATGTCAAAATTAAGTGCCTTTGGACATGTACCTATCCATACCAGAGGTTAACCAACTTGGAGAGGTATTTAAACTCCTATTTTAGCTATTGTAATGGTTGATCATTCGAAGTTATAAGAAGTTTTGCAAACTTGCACTAGTTTTTACTTGGTTTTCTCTAGTTTTTGGCTCCATGTGAACAGTAGTTCGTACACCTGCTGTACTTGGCCATATTGTTCTTGTATTTTCTGATTCTAAAATTTTTTCCTAAATGTTTCCCTTTGGTGGCATTTGATTTCATCAAGTTTTGAGTTTTGTGCAAAAATATTTGGTTTTGACAGCTTCACTGCCTAGTCTAGGAATTTGGGAAAAATGCTTGACCAACTTGGTTTCTTGGAGTCCTAAAGTGTTCATGGATTCTCAAGAACTAGTTGGTCAATTTGTAAAATATGTAAATATGAGATTTGGTTTCAAGAGTGTAGGTACAAGGAGTTTTTATGGCCATGAAGCCCTAGGCAAGTGTGCCATTTGGCTAGGGTCTTGACGAAATTTTAATGCTTCGGTCTTCCATAGCAATTTCATTCTTTTGATGAATGGACCTGTTTGTTGTCCAAGTGATATATGCAAGCAAAGAGACTTCCTAAGCCTAGAAAAGGAAGGTTATATGTTTCAGTTTTAAGAATTGTAATCCAAAACAGCGAGTCAATGTTTGGTAGTAGGTTTTCCTTCCTTTACTTTTCTCTCCACCTTTTATTGGTGTGTGAAGACCTTGTCAATACTTTGTTTGTTTGAAAACAATAACAAGGAGAGGTGAAAGCCCTACCCATGGGTATTGTAAATGCCAAGATTAAACAATGATCTCTTTAGGCAAAATGTTAAACGCCCAGCAGGCTGCCACAGTCATCTAGGACTGATTCTTACAATGTTTAAGGATTGTAAATGTAATCTCCCTTTTGAAATTTGTAGGTATGAAGGACACTAAACATAAAAAGGTAGAGTTTTTTTAAGAGAAGACAAAATAATACCATGAAAATGGGTTCTAACATTGCAAAGTGCAGGTCCAAAATGGAAAAAACAGTGAAAAGAGGAAAAGTGCAGTCCTATTTACTTGACAGTGAACTATTTACTATTTGTAATTGCCTATTGCCTTTTGTGTAGGGCAAATTAGATTCCTTTTTGTCTCTAATGTTGGTTATGTTCATATGCTTTAGTTGTAATTGGTATTTTGCAAAACAAAAGTGCTTGTAGAAGGCAAAAGTGAAAAATTGTCAAATGTTGCATTTCCTTTTTGGTGCATATCATGAAAATCTTGTTTTTCACTTTGTGAGGTTTAAACCTTTTTTTACAGCCTTGTTAGCTAGAAACAAGGTAGGAATAGGTGTCTTTGAGTTATTTTGAGGTTCCGAAGCTTGGAATGTGGTTTTTGCCAACAAACCCTTCCAAAACCCTCCTTTTATGCCCATTTTTGGGACAGTCACGGAGAAGGACTTAGGGACGCCCAAACTTGATGAATCTTCAAGAACTCCCAAAAGGGTATCCAAAACTATGAACCTTTTAGTCTGGAAGTCCATCGCTTGAACAGGGTGAGCACAAAACCCCAAAAGGAGGGCTAATTGCTTGTAGCCTTTTTAGGCCTTAAAATTGAATTTTGGTCAAATCGGGTACACAAATGGTGAATGAAAATCACAAAAGACATCAATTCTAGTTGAAATAAGTTGTCCTCACATGAATTTGACCCCTTTTTGTGGGACAGACCCCAAGAACATTGTTTTAGCAAGCCAGAGTGGTTATGGGGTTGAAGCCTTTCAGCATACAAGAGGTCTTGACTTAGGGAGGTGAAACAAGAGGAAGTTTCAGATGGTCTATGAACCTTTGCACTCTGATTACAGCAAAAATTCCTTGAAATCAGTAAGGTCCTTTACTTAGTGAACATATAAGACACTTGAGTAATCCACTTGCACTACCTCCCTATCAAGTTTCAAATCAAAAATTGTTTTCTTCGACACATCTAGGGATTGCTTCAAATGGTCTTGTTCTTCAGCAGCAACACACTTAACCTTCTTTAGATCTCTTCTTGTTTTATTTAACTCCTCAAGAGTAGTTATGAGCTCACTTTCCAGGTCCACTTTAGCTTCAATGTCTTCATCTTTATTATCTTCATCTGCTGGTTTATCTAGTGCCATAAAGAGATTGGTTTTTCTTTCATCCTCACAAAAGTCATTTTCTGAGGCACTTTCTTCATCTATGGCATCATCTTCAAAAAGTATATAGGTTGTTCTGCTTCTGGTATCTTTTTCTATCTTGTCGGTAGGCATTCTTCTTTTTATCCTTACCCGAAGGTCTGCTAGTGCTTTGTTTCTCCTCTCCAACATTCTTAATATAGGGACATTTTGAAGCAAATAGTACTATTTTACCATAGTTAAAATAGTTGATAGGTGATTTTCCTTTGTACTTACTGGATCCTCTTTTAATCTTCCTTACAAATTTTGCTACCACTATGTTTGAGTCTTCACTAGATTCTCCATGAGTAATTTCTTCCTTACCCTTTTTGATGGAGTTGTTCTCATCCCATAAGTGATTAGCGACCCAAAAAACTCATCCTTGGATTCTTCTATTGCAGAGACCTTTGTGTCATACTTAGATGTGAGTGATCTAAGTACCTTTTTGACAATCACTTCATCAACTTGTAGCTAGGAAATCAGAAATCATCAAAGCAAGTCAAAATACTAATCTAGCTCAATCACAAAAGCTCAAATGCAATGATCAATCCTAACACACTCAATAAAGACATGAAAGCAAAACATTCAATATTAAAAGCTAAGCAAACCAGACGCAGATCTGAATGTTTCCTTCATGCAGCTCCATTGTCCTTCTTTCTTCTCCAAATAGACTTGGTTTGTGGATCTCACCTTCAAGTGCATAAACCTAATGTGAAAGCAAGATTGACATTGGCACAAGAGTACTCAAAGCGTGATTGATTCGACAAAGTGATTCAAAACAAGTGATTATTATTATTTGATAATGTGATTATTAGAAATTCATCCAATTTATAGACAAATTGGAGAAATGATCAAATTAGCATGATTCAATTCAAATGGAAATTGCAAATCAAGAATGTCAATTATGACAAATTATGCACTTTCTATGCAAAATTTGATTGATTGATAATTATGACAAAATTATGACAAATTTCTATGTCAAAATTGATTGATTGTCAATTATGACAAATTATGACAAATTGAAATGTCATTCCCATGAAATTAGGAGAGAAATAGGAGGAAATTGAAATTAGGAATTAGAAAATTAGAAAATTAAAAAATGAGGAAATTAGGAATTAGAAAATTTAGAAATTGATGAAAAATTAGGTAAATCAATTAATAATTTGTCATTTATTAATTAATTCACAAAAAAAGGAATTAAGAGAAATTAGGTGAATTAATTAATAATTTGTCATTTATTAATTAATTCACAAAAAGAGGAATTAAGAGAAATTAGGTGAATTAATTAATAATTTGTCATTTATTAATTAATTCACAAAAGAGGAATAATTAGCCAATTAAATGAACATTTAATTGTGATGAGAAGACTTAGGATAAATAAATAATTTATTAATCCTAAAGGGAGAAATGACAAACAAGGTTAAATGATTAAATCGCAAAACCCTAGATGATGAATTAGCAATGCAAGGATGACAATTAGGTCTTGATGAAAGATAATTGACTCGATCATGATTCTGATTAACAAAGGACCAATGTGATAAATGATTTGATTGATAAATGTGCCAATTGACGAGGAACAATGACAAATTGATTCAAATTGACATGATTGAAAAGGATGACGATCGATGTCAAATCGATCGTAAAATGACGAGATTGACAAGTTGATAAGAGATTGACAAGATTGACCAAAATCATGATTAAAGATTGTTATCGACAAGACCAAATTCGAGAACGAGACAAATGAAGAATGCAGAAGAAGGACTTGATGCTCGCAAATGATAAAGACCAAGTGCACGACATAGAAGAAATGTTAATGCGACGCAAAAACCCTAAAATAAGGCAATGCGCAAATGTTAAAGTATGACTCTGGAAGCGTTGACCATTTTTAGGTGTCTACATTTTGCCCCTCTTTGAGACAATGCGATTTTAAGTGTTGTTTCAAAGAACAATAATGAACATGCCCTAGACACTAACAATGACATATGAAAATGCCCTAGACAATAACAATGACATATGCATGCCCCCTCGAGGAATTGGCCGGAAACATCCAGAAAAGAGGCCAATTGATTGATAAGAATGATAGAAAATGATAGGAGCAAACAGATTGCCAAGACTAATGGAAGAAATGTTAGTAAGCAGAAATTAGATAGAGGACAGTTAGAGATGAAGGAAAACTTGCTTTCAGTAATGCACTTTGTAGGTGAGAACCTTTATTTTAATGTAGCAAAATGGATGCGTAGCATCATGGCATTGAAGGCCAGAGCTAAAATGCAACCCTTTTTTGCAAAAGACAGACACATCGCAAACAAACAACAATCACAACAAAAAAAGAAAGGGACCATGAACCATCCCTGTCACTCTAAATCACTCAGTGACATCATCGAGCAACATAGGAACATGATCAAAGAGAAATCAGTAAATGATAAGACTCGCTAATTCCAACAAGTCAAACAAACATCTTGATCTTCATTGTCAAAAGTTGAAAGTGCTGATAGGACAATCATGCTGTCTAGTTTCAGGACATGCGGTACCCCGTCTAAGACAGGACACATTCTGGTTTCAAGTATACCACACCCTATATAAGACCCATGATATTAGCCAAGGATGAATGATAGTGATGCTGATGTTTGATTGATAAGACAATTTTGATCAGTTTGAATGTCTGGTTTGAGTGAAAAAGTTCATCTGTTTATGCATGATTTCATTAAAGCACGATGTTGTGATTAATTGTTGTTGGATGCATGCTCAGTGAGCTGTCTATGCACAAAGGGGTTATTTATTGTTCTGCTTTTCGATTTTTTACAATGTTTTTTTGTGTTCATTTTTTCAGGACATTATTTGATTTTTTTGAATTATTTCAGGACATTTTTCAATTTTTTTGAATTTTTTCAGGACATTTTTCAATTTTTATGTGATTTTATTTTCAGGACATTTTAAAATGTTTTTTGAAGATTTTTTCAGGACATTTTTAAATGTTTTTTGAAGATTTTTTTAGGACATTTTTAAATGCAAAAGTTCCAGTGATTGATCATGACAAGGGGAACGCACCCAATGCGCCTCTGAAAGAAATACATAAACCGAGATTGAAACATATGTACAAGAAACCAGAGTATGCAAGATAATGATGTTGACCAATAACAGGCTTGGAATAGAACATTAGGTCAAGACAAAGATAGACATGAGAAACCGGCCGAGAGAAAGCATATCTTAGAGGTCATGACAGATGATGGAGCAACGATCTCATTTTACACATGGCGCCTGTTTGCCAGGTTTTCACCAAGGTACTTTCCCAAAGCGCTTGTTTGCTAGGTTTTCACTAGAGGGCGAATCATTTTTCTTTACTTTTGTTTTTGGCTCTTTTTCTCTTTTGCTTTTTTTTTTTTTTCACTTTTTTGCTTTTTCAATTTTTTTGTATTTTTTCAGGATCATACTTGAAGAAATGTTGATAGAAAATTATGCCCAGTACTTGTGAAGATGCATGCTATTGACCAGATCAGACAAAGGTTCACCTTCTGGAGTGGCAAGCTGATATGCCCCCGAGCCATAGGCTGCAGTTACTATGAAAGCCCCAACCCAATTAGGTTCAAACTTACCTTTGATGATGTCAGTAGACTGTGCATTCTTAGGGTTTGCCTTTAAAACCAGATCTCCCACTTCGAAGTGTCGCCCTTTGACTTTCTTATTATAAGAGCGACAAAGACGGTTTTGATATGCTTGCAAATGTGTCAGGGCTGTCTGATGCTTCTCATCTAACATCTCAAGCTGATACAACCAAGAGACTCTGTGTGTCTCATCATCAAGTAGATGTTGCAAGGAAACATGCAAGGAAGGAATCTCCACCTCCAAAGGTAAAATGGCTTCTGCACCATACACCAAGGAATAAGGTGTTGCGCTAGTAGGTGTGCGGATAGAAGTGTGATAGGCCCATAGTGCTGGATTCAACTGTACATGCCAATCTCGACCAGCGTCATTGACAACCTTCTTCAGGATCTTGATAATGGTTTTATTTGATGCTTCGGCTTAACCATTCCCCTGTGGATAGTATGGATTGGAGAAACGGTGTTGGATATGAAACTTTTCACAGAGTTCCTTAACATCTTTATTCTTGAAGGGACGACCATTATCTGTGACTATGGCAAGGGGAACCCCATACCGGAATATGATATAATATAGCAAGAATTTTGAAATTTGGACACCAGTGATATAGGTCATGGGGATAGCCTCGATCCATTTTGTAAAATACTCTATGGCTGTAATGATGAACTTGTGTCCATTTGCAGATGTCGAGTGAATCTTGCCAATAAGATCCAATCCCCATTGAGAAAAGGGCCACGGAGATATGACAGAATGAAGCTCTTGGGCTAGTGCATGAATATAGTTTCCATGAATTTGGCATTTGTAGCACTTCTTAACAAAATCATGAACATCTTTTTCCAGAGTGGGCCAATAATACCCAGCATGAATCAACTTTTTGGCTAAGCTTAGACCATTGAAATGGCCCCCACATATACCATCGTGAACCTCGTGTAAAGCTGTTTGTGCTTCATCAGAATCCAAACACCTGAGGAGGGTATGGTCAAAGGAATGTCGGTAAAGGGTGTCGGCGATGATGACATATTTGGCTATCTGTCAGATGAAGGCTCGACGTTGGTTAGCAGAAAGGTTAGGTGGTAAGGTTTGGGATTTCAAATATTGATATACATCATTGTACCATGGGGAGTTGGGACCAACAAGAATGCACATCAGATCTGCTGTCGGAATGTCAAAAGAAGGAACCAGCAATTGTTCAACTAAAAATTCACATTTGTCCATATTGTGGGGCATATTCAACATGGAAGCAATCGTAGCCATCGCATCTACTGACTTGTTTTGCATTCTTGGAACTTGAATGAAATGAATAGCCATGAATTTGGTCTTGAAGAAATCTACCATATGCTTATAGGGAATAAGCTTTTCATCTTTTGTTTCATAGTCATCATTCACTTGTCGGATGACTAACTGTGAATCTCCATAAACTTGCAAATGCTTGATGTTCCAGTGGACTGCTACTCGGAGTCCTGTGACCAGTGCTTCATACTTTGCAATGTTATTTGTACAATGAAAAGTTATCTTGTAGGACATGGGAATAGCATCACCTTGAGGGGTGACAAACAATATGCCTGCTCCAGACCCGAACTTGGTATGGGACTCATCAAAGTATAACTTCCATTCATTAGAGGATGTGAGAGCAAAGACTAGTTCATCTAGAAAATTGGTCAACATGGGATGATCATCATAAATAGGAGCCTCTGCAAGTTGATCTGCTATGACTTGTCCTTTTATCGCCTTTCGCTCCATATACTCAATATCAAATTCACTGAGGATCATAACCCACTTTGGTAGGCGACCCGTCAAAGCTGCTCTACTAAGCAAGTATTTTAGGGGATCAATTTTTGCAACCAACAATGTTTGGTGAGTTAACATATAATGTCGAAGCTTTTGTGTTGCAAATACCACTGCTAAGCACACCCTTTCAATAGTTGAATAATTTAGCTCATAGCCTACTAGTGCCTGGCTGATATAATAAATAGCTCGCTCTTTGCCATTCTCATCCTGTTGGGCCAAGAGAACTCCTAATGCCATTTCAGTTGTAGAAATATATAATAAAAATGGCTTTCCCTCTATAGGAGGCATTAGGATAGGCGGCGACAACAAATAGTCTTTGAGAGCTTGAAAGGCTTATTGACATTGCTCAGTCCATTTAAAAGCGACACCTTTATGTAGTAGATGCTGGAATGGATGACACTTGTCGGCCAACTGAGCTATAAACCGGTGGATGGACTGGAGCTTTCCTTGCAGACTGCATAGTTGACAAAGATTAGAAGGAGGAGGCATATCCATTATTGCTTTAACCTTGGTAGGGTCGACTTCAATGCCTCTGTGAGAAACAATGTACCCTATTAATTTGCCGACTGTGACACCAAAGACACACTTCTCTGGATTGAGTCTAAGCTTGTAGGTCTCCATTTGGTCAAAGATTGGGCCCAGGATGGCTAAATGACTATCTCTTGTGATAGATTTGCATAATAAATCATCAACATAGTCATCATTGCTCTTTGATATGTAGCACCTGCATTTTTAAGACCAAAGGGCATCACATTCCAGCAATAGGTACCCCAAGAACAGGTGAATGTTGTCTTATGTTGATCTTCAAGAGCAATGCAAATTTGGTTATAGCTGGAGAAACCATCCATCAATGAAAGCATCTCATATCCAGCAGTCATGTCCACTATGATGTCGATATTTGGCAATGGAAAATCATCCTTAGGGCATGCTTTATTGAGATCCCTAAAATCTATACAGATTCTGATGCCCCCAGTTACTTTGCTAACTGGTACTAAATTTGAAATCCAGTCTGCATAATCAATGGGTCTGATAAAGCCCACATCTAGTAATTTCTTCAGTTCCACCTTGACCAAAAGAGCCACCTGGGGATGCATCTTTCTAAGTTTTTGTTTGACAGGCTTGGCATCTACTTTCAATGGCAAGTGATGAAGGACTAATTCTAGATCGAGGCTAGGCATGTCTGCATAGGACCATGCAAAGTTGATTTTCTTCTCAAGAAAGAAATTGAAAAAATCTATCTTTTCCTATTGTGATAGAGAAGCAGCAAAATGAATGACCTTAGGGTTGTCAGGTGTACCCAAATTAATTTCCTTGGTCATTTCCACAAGCAATGTTGATTTGTCCTGACTTGATAGGGGTATGTCCACTCTTCCACCTTTGGGGTGCCTCAGACAGGTTTTCACCCACAGGTACATCTTTTATTTTTACTTTTTCATGGTTAGAGAGTGCCTTACGGTTTTCACTCAAAAACCTATTCTTTTGATTTTTTATTTTTTCTTTTCTTTTTTCATTTTGATGACTGGAAGAGGGAGTTGACTCCCCAAAATATGCTGTGGAATCCAGATCAATAGCAAATCCTGCCTTATGATCACCTTGTGGTATGCCTTCCCGTAGTCCGAGGAATTCTGTAATTGCTTCATCATTTTGAAAATAGTCCAATGTGAGTGGTTCTTGTTGGTCATGTTGGATAAGCTGGGGATAGATGAGGGGCATGTCATCATCAGTTGTAAGGAGAGAGAGGGCTGATATGGTAAAGATGTAAACATCTATGGTATCACTATCTAAACTGCTTGTATCTGATTTGGAGCTTGGGTCCCAGAATGACTCTATCCAAGCATTAGGACATGTTTTAGGAAGAGGAGTTATTTCATGTTTATCTTCCATAGGCAAATTATCAGGGTCAAGGAAAATATTGTCAAGGGCATAGGAGCTAGAAGAAAAAGAACTCCACTCCCATTCATTGGAATTCATTTCGGGTCGGGTATCCTCAGGTGTTATTTCATCATCAGAGTCACACCCTTTTCTACACGTGGGCACTTTGGTAGATGTGGATCCAATTCACAATGGTACAAAACCTAACCCTAAAGTTGGAGGTTGCATCTTGGGTATAACAGGTTCTAGCCTTCCATTGTTGTTCAGGCCTAAGCCAGTGCAACCATCATATCCTTTCTTTTGTAGCATAGTAAATCCTTTGCCATATTGTTCCACTGGCAACCTGACAGGTGGGGTCTCAGTTGGATCTTTGTAAAGCCAATCTATGACATCATCATCTGACATTTCTTTGTCAAGTTCACCCCATCTTGTAAATGTAGTGGGAGGCTGATATTGAATAACGACCTTAGGCTCCTTTTGCAATAAATGCGGTTTGCCATATGATTTTGGAGATATTGGTAAATTCCCGATGAGGAATGTTTGATCCATTGAATATTCTCCACATCCTTGGTCCTGTATCTTCAATTTTCATTTGATAGCATCTAACAATTCATTAGGATCCACATAACTATGTGATTTGGCCTCTCTATTGACTGGGACTTGCTATTGAGGGGTATCCTTTAGAGTAGCACAAAATTGAAATGGATTAGGATCTCCTGGAATTGTTATCTCAGTTCCATTGTAAGGATATTTTAAACATTGATGATAAGTGGATGGAACTGCTTTCATTGCATGGATCCATGGACGGTCAAGGATCATATTATAAGGGAGATCAAGGTCTAGGACCTGCAGGAAAGTGTTTTCTGTCACTGGACTGACTCTGATAGGCAATGTAATTATCCCTTTGGATGGGCACTCAGCTCATCATATGCTTTGATTGTTATTCTTTTGGAAGCATTAATGTCATTTTCTGTATATCCAAGGTCAATGACCACTCTCAAGGTACAAATATTAAGACCCGCTCTGCCATCTATCAAGACTCGTCGGATTTTGCAATTATGGACAAAGACTTCAAGGTGTAAAGGATCATTATGAGGGAGCTTATCAGGTGAGATATCATTATCAGAAAATGCGACATTTTGGGAAATAGCTAGATGTCCAATCCGGGCTTGAAACTAGTCAACATCAATATCTGTCGGGACAGTGGACTCAATTAAAGCTTTATCTAGGACTGCACGATGCATGGAGGACATTTTCAACAACTCAAGGATTGATATTTGTGCAGGTGTCTTTCCTAGATGATCCAAGAGATTATACTAACTTGCAGGAGTTGGTTTGGGAGGAGCTACAAGAGCTCCTTTCAAGACTATTTTGGATCGACGAGTGGTGACCGCACAAGAAGGATCTTGTTCCTTTATTCTCAGGGTGGAAACATACTCATTTGACGTGCGAAAACAATTGATGACATTTGTATAACTAGTATTTGCATAATTGGCCATTTGAGTAGAGTTTGAAGAAGATGCCTTACCCTTGTCATGATCAAGCAAAGGAGTTTTGAAAATGGTATGATCAGTGTTAGAGGTCGCATGGTGTGGATCTACCTCAATTACTCCTTGCTCTAACAGGTCTTGAATCAGATGTTTCAATTGAAAACATGACGCAGTTTTATGTCCTTTGGACCGATGATATTCACAATAGGCATTATCATTCCACCAATGTGGCTTTACCACAGGTTCTGCCTTGATATCTGGTAGCTTGATAAATTTTGCTTGTATTAATTGTTTCATTACCGATTCAATAGGCTCTCCCAATGGTGTAAATTATCGAGGAGGCCCATCTCGCAATTGGAAAGGTTTGCGTTGTTGGTTTTGTCATTGGCCTTGTTGTTGATTATATTGTTGAGTATGCTGTTGTTGAGTAACATTGCTCATTGGCACTTGATTTTGTTCCATAGTTGACATATTAGGAACACTCAATTTCTTGATCGTGAACAGGGGTTGATTTGCATTCACCACTCTTGCATCAACAACTCCAACATTGGTGACATTCTTGTTCTTATACCAAAATCTATTTCTGTCCCTTGAATTGTTTGTGTTGTCACTGTCTTTGTTGAGCTTAATGATTCCCTTGGCTACAAGAGCAGTTTCAATGTTCATCCCCTTCTTAATGAGTTTCTCAATAGTACTGGGACTTTTCAATTTTAGCTCATACATCATTTCTGGGACCAAATTTTGGATAAATAGATTCACTTGTTGTTCTTCAGGTATATCGAGAGAAGAACGACTATACAAGCTTCGCCATCGTTGCAAAAAAGTCAGTAATGGTTCACCTTGATTTTGCTTGGTGTTACATAGATCCGACATGGTCATGTCACTGTCGATGTTGAATGCAAAGTGAGATATAAACTTTTGAGCCAATTCAGACCAAGTCTTTATATTTCCTGGCAGATGCGAATACCAATCCATGGCTTGTCCCTTGAGACTTCGTGCATATAATCGCATTAAATATGTCTCCTCATAGCTTACTTCAGTACATGCCACGAAAAATGCTCGAATGTGATCTTTTGGATTGCCATTCCCTTTATATTTCTCAAAATTAGGTGCCTCAAAATGTTTAGGGAATGGAGGCATGTATAAGCTCTTATCAAATGGATTAGGACACAAATCCTGATCTGTATACAATTTCTTTGTTCCTTTAGTTTCTAATGCATCAACTTGTCATTGCAACTTCTCAAGTTGTTGCATGATTGTATTAGATTTTGGAGGTCGTCATTAATCCCGGTGGGTACTCTTTGTCGATACATCATGTTTCCGATTGGTTGTTGATGCTCTGAAATGGCCGTTTTTGGTATCTCCGGCATATAAAGTTCTTGGTACATCTCTTGTTATTGTGGTTGTGCCGTGCCTTGATACCAACTTTGTTGTTGTACTTCTTGGAGCCTAGGTTGATATTGCACAGGCACCAATTGCGGTTGTGAAGTATGATAGCTTGTTTGCCTTGGCATACATTGAGGCACATGTTGGTGTTGAGGCTGACGGATCGGGATTTGTTGACTTTGTGCCAATTATTGTCGCGGTGTATATCCCATCATTTGTAAAAAACTTTGTTTAGGTGGTTTTCGTTGCTTCTCCTTAAGATGGGGTATGGCACTTGCATTAACTTGCTGTGTTGTTTGTCCAATCCATTGTGATGGTTGCAAGTTTGCATTAACTTGTAATGGTGCTGAAGGCGCTGCAATTTGTTGTCGACTACGATATTGTTGTTGTTGTACATTGCTTGTTTGCACATTCGATTGTACCTTTTGTGTATTACTCAATTGTTGCAACAATTTTTGTTGGTACAAACCACTATCCGTAGCTCTTTGTGTCGCCATTATTGAAGGATCTATCGCAATAGTGTTTGGCAAAGATATTGAACTTAACGGGACATAAGAACTTTGTTGCATCATGGAATTGCTTTGGACATTAGTGATATCAGGCATTCCAGTCGTGAAACTTTCTTGCATCTTAGATTTTGATCCAATTCTATGCATGTAAGGAACCACTTCTTGTTGAGGGACAGCTGTCAATATTTGTGTGGTCTTCATTTGATCTTGTGTTATAGGTGTTGTGTTGAATAATGGATTATTTATTGTCTCAAATGGTGACTTTTGAGGAATAGTCACTATCAATGTCTTTGAAGCACGTTTGCTCATCAAGGTAGGCTGAGTTTCTGGTTGCACATTTTCTTCATTTGGATGCAGAGAGAAACTTAACAACTCACCACCTTGTTGTTTTTGCACATTGACTTGATCACTTGGGGAGGTCACATTACTCATCATGTTAAGATATTTTTGTAAGAACATTTTAAAGACCTTGTTTAAGAACTTATCCATCTTTTTGTCATCTTAGGATCTTGAAGGAACATATCAACATCATCAGAAGCATCGGAATCTGATGAAGAATCTGGTTGGACATTTGGATTCATTTCTTGTTGAATGCCTTGATCTGAACCAAATCCTTGCGAAAGAGTTTGTTCTTCATATAATGTTTGAGTTTGAATGTCATGTTGTAGGTGTGGTTGATTCCAATTGAAAGGTGCACTTCCTCTTGGAGTTGGTGGAACACTCCCATGTCCTGGTTTCATAGGTACAAACATTGGTTCATATAATGGAGGTGGTCCAAGTTGAACCATTCCATATGGTGGTAAAGATGTATTTGATGAACCTTCAATTTGCACTGTTTGACTAGTTTGAAATTGCGAATTTGCTATGTTGTCCATGGGTTGATACGTTGGTTCACCCATCCTTTTAGATTTTGATCTTGTCTCAACAGGCATGTCACTTATGCAAATGCAATGTTTTTGGAAATTTTCAAAGACAATATATGATATGCAACTAAATGCAAACTTAAATAAATGAAAATGCAATCTATGTTTTTGGTTGTTTTTCAAGATTTTGACAAACTTTTGAAATGCAAAATCTAAAAAGAGACCCTTAGGAAATTGAAATGATGTCTAGACCTCAAAGGACAAAAGGACCAAGTGACAAAAGGACAAAATGACAATGTCTCCTCTATATGCTTGGATACTAAGCTAGGTTTGACCAAATGACAATAATGACAAAAAGAGAGAAGGTTTGATAAGGTCTAGACCTCCTAACAATAACTTAGGGTTTATCAAAGATTTGGATTACTCAAGTATGACAAAACCTAGTTTTGACACTATATGCAAAGGGAAAATTACTATGCAAATGACCCTAATATGATATGATAATGACCTAAGCTTGATGAAGAGACCTAGGGTATGCGAATGCAAATGTATGACAATGGTATTACTCTAATGCAAGAGGACACATGCAAATGGATGACCCTTATTGATATGCAAAGGAGTATGACCTAGGTGAAACCTAACCTTGGTAGTTGACAATGACTTTGCAAAATGGACACCTAGGATGAACCTAGATCTAAGTGACATGAATGTTGAGACAAGACTTTGAAAAATGTTTGGCAACCATGTTTGAAGATGTTTTGAACTTTGTTGGATGAAATACTCTTGTGTTTAACCTTGTTTTGAATCAATTTGTTCTTGAAATGAGATACAATTCAACTTTTGACAAGCAAAGAATACAAGATATTTCAACTTAGACTCAAGACAATCATGCTCATTCCCACATTTCTTATGGTAGGCAAGGACATTAGGTAGTTGAGAGGTAGACTTGTTATGGGATTCAAGGAGAATACATAGATGCTTGACCCCACAGGCTCCCCTCCACGGCACTCACTTCTCAGGGCAGCCAAGCATCAGTCCCCATGGTGAACTTAGTATCTCTTCCAAGTATCCGAACTTGTCCTTCTCAAGCAACTAGAAGGATTTTTGGCCTCTAAATACAAGGTGTTTAGTAAGGATTTATGTTAAGCGTTACTCCTTGATGTCACGCAAGCGTGATTGAGACATTAAGCCCATCAAGATACCAAACAAATGTAGTCGCGCAAGCATGATTTAGACTGTGAGGTCCTACTTAGATGTTGATATGAGAAAGAGTTCAAGGGTCATAACTTCCCAAGTAACTACAATTCCCACGTAACCCTTCCTTCAAAGCTTTCACCCATCGGGTATTTGTTTATAGTGAGTTAGAATGCCAAGGTATTCTAGCCATACTCACTTTGGGTCGTTACCTTCTCATGATTGTCACTTGCTTGTAAAAGCAAATGGTCGGGAAGGCAGGCCCTCTAAAGGTGACACATAATCAAAAACATGAGCATGGTATCGAAGATCTGGATTTTTGATCATCCTAAGAAGGATGAGAGCATACTCTCCTACTCCAATGTCAAAATCAACAATCAAAGAAAACATATATTCATTCCATCCTATTTAGAAATCATACTAGGTGCCTAAATATTAATTTCAAACACAAAGTTTAGTTGTATTCCAAGTTAACCTACAAAACCCAAGTCAGAAGTTTGATATTGTAAAGTGGAAAAATCGAACCCTAGTTGTTCTCTCCTCCCTAATCTCCAAGGAGAGAGAAGGGAGAGTCACTAGGGTTGATGGTTTTCACTTAGGGGAGACTTTACATTCAAAAGAGGGGTTGAAACCCACAAGATCCAATCCCACACAATGCAAGATTGGATTCTATATGAGTTTCAAGGGTTGTGATAGCAAGGATACCCTCTTTTGTAAAGAAATGTAGATAGAAAGATTGAACTAGGAATGCATGTAAAGTAGGAAAGATTCGCTTATAAACAAAGATAGGGATATGATATGGAGCTGCGGACCTGGAATTAGTAGTAAAATGTCGAGACGGTGCTGTTCTGCAAATTTGAGCGAAAGTTGACGGGATGATGGCACCCGGCGTGCACACGGTCCTCCGAAAAATCCGCGAAACAAAGGGGGATCTGTTCGTCTCTGCACAAGGATTCCAGATCTTCAATTACAGCCGCGTACCTGCAACCTACACACAACAAAGAGAGGACGATTGGGGGGTTAGGGATGAGGGGTTTGCCTTCAGGTCAAACCCCGGTTTTGGAATTAACCAAGAAATGAGAAATGCTATAAATGTAATGTAAAACAAGTACTAATACCTTGTTGTAAGGATGTTTGTATCCTTATATGCGAAGGTATAGATGTTGTTGTATGTTGTATGTTGTATGTTGTAGTATGTGATCTCCTCTTCAATGGTTGAATCCTTGTCTTGAATGCAACACTTGGCCTTGAATGGAGACTTAGAATGATCAATTGCTTGAAGGAATGCTTGAATGCTTGAATGCTTGAATGCTTGAATATCGTTTTCGCCTTTTTCCTCTTACCAAAATGGGAGAGGAAATGTAGTTTATATACTTGTCAATTAGGGTTAAAAGACTGATTTTCTCGACCTTAGGCCGACCAGGAAATGTTATTTTCCAATTTGCAAACAAAAAGACCCGAAGCCCCATAGGAGACCGGGCCCAAAATAGGGCCAGGGACCAGGGCACTGGGCACCCTAGTCTTGAAGGACCAGGGTGCTGGGCGCCATGGTCCCACCTCCAGGGACAGCGGGGTGCAAGGAGGATCAGGCCAGGGTGCTTGAAAAATGCAGTTTTTGGTGTCATGAACAAGTTTTGGGGTCTCCATTCAGGTTCCATCTTGCATCACCATCGTGAAGACCCAAATGCAGTCAAAATTGCAAGTGTCGCAATTTTAGGACACTACATTTAGCCCCCACTTTAGCGGGAGTATAAGCGTACACCAATACTTCCGGTAAAGTACAAGGAAACAACATTGAAAAACTTTCACCACGTCAAGGAGGCAAGATACACCAAGCCCCCAGTGGACTAAGGATCTTATGACTTTGATTGACAAAGTAAAAGGGAAGGATCATGAGGGAGAACCATGACTATCAGTAGTAAGGTTCCCTCACTATGAGTCATGCAAGAAAGATATAAAAAAATTTCAAGGCAAAGCTAAATTTGTCAAGAAATTTTCAAATATCTTGAAAAGATATGAACGGGATGTATGCCCCCCTACGTTAAAGCGATCGCACACACCTCATCGGGGGTGATTTCTTTAAGGTAGTGATACATATAAGAAATGTGAAAGGAAAGGAGTACGTTATCACAAGGATTTAGCCCCCAAGTGTGTGATAAGCCCAAGGATAATAGACACAAAACACAAAGCACAAGGTGACTTCGCTTTCCTCGGGTTCAGTATGCTATATGATATCAATTCCATTCTTATCACTTTGAACCATACGTTTTAGACCCTCAATTAATGAAAGAGCTTCGCTATCGGGGTATTCTTGAGACATCCATTGTCGAAAATCATCAAATTGGTTATCCAATTTTGAAAGTTGTTCTACAGAAACCTCATGGAGAGCCTCTTCATCATTAAGAGGATTAGAGGAATTACCCATGTCCTCGTTAAAAAGGCCATTCAAATTAGGTTCCATCTCCTCAGTAATTACACCTTGGAAAGACTTAATTCTAAGGCTTCGTCTAACGGGAATAGTGTAAGTAGGGCTTATTGTTGTAAAACTCATGCACTAAAGAAAGAGAAGATTTTGAATTTTAGAGGTAGCAAATTTCAATAAAATCAGCCAATCTCCTAGATTTAAGTTGTAAAATGCAATCAGGACAATCTCCCAAAATTTCGGAAAAAATGTCCAGGACCGTGGCGCTCGGAGTGCACATGGTCCTCGCAACTTTTTTTGAAATTTTCAGGGATGAAAGTTATGATGATTTTAAAGCCAATCTGAAAAAATTGAGTGATTTTACGATCTATAGATAGGCCAAATTAAAGTTGCAATATCAAAATTGAACCCTACCGAGATTGTTGAAAAATGCAAAATTTGAATTTTGAAAAAGAGAGGGAAACTGAAATTTTGAATTTTATGATTTTAGAGGGAATACTGAAAGCAATGCAAGTTTTGAAATTTAAAAGTTTGACTCGATTTCATGCAAAATTCAATTTTGAAAGCGGAAATCGAAGTTGGTGTAATTAAACACTTAATTTCAAAAGTCACAAATTGCAAGAATTTGAATAAAGCACTGAAATTTTGAATGAACATCAACACACTTTTCAGATTTAGGACTGTAAGAAACACAATTTTGACATGAATTTTAATTTCCACAATTTTTAAATGATTAGAAGCCTCAATCCAAGAAATCGCTAGACCAACTTTGACCTTAATTTTGAAAGTGTTAGAATTGATAAAATCAGCCAAAATTCTGGATTTTAGCAGAAAAATACAGTAAGATCTAGCTCTCGAAATTTCGAAAAAAATGTCGGGGACGATGGCGCTCAGAGTGCACACGGTCCTCGCAACTTTTTTCCAAATTTTCGGGGATGAAAGATATTGTGATTTTGTTGCGGAATCCAAAATTATAGCCGATTTGGAGATGTTTTGATCAGTGAAATTATCAGTCAAAGGTTGAATCAAGAAGGTCTTAAAAATTAGGGTTTTGACATTTAACCACTTAATTTTCAAAATTAAAGCACAAATATGAATTGAAAATTTGCAATAGAAGGGTAGATCTGAAACAAGCATTAACAATTAAACATTTCACAAGTTTAATTACTTAAAAAGAAAATTTTAGGGTTTTTTATGCAATCAACCTCTAAAATTTGGAAAAGATCAAACATGGAAATGTAATTAAGGAAGCAAATTTTCAGATCTAACCATGAATAATCAGAATGAGGATGTTTCACGTCGGGTTCACCAAAATGTAAAGCGGAAAAATCGAACCCTAGTTGTTCTCTCCTCCCCAATCTCCAAGGAGAGAGAAGGGAGAGTCACTAGGGTTGATGGTTTTCACTTAGGGGAGACTTTACGTTCAAAAGAGGGGTTGAAACCCACAAGATCCAATCCCATGCAATGCAAGATTGGATTCTATATGAGTTTCAAGGGTTGTGATAGCAAGGATACCCTCTTTTGTAAAGAAATGTAGATAGAAAGATTGAACTAGGAATGCATGTAAAGTAGGAAAGATTCGCTTATAAATAGAGATAGGGATATGATATGAAGCTGCGGACCTGGAATTAGTAGTAAAATGTCGAGACGGTGCTTTTCTGCAAATTTGAGCGAAAGTTGACGTGACGATGGCGCCCGGCGTGCACACGGTCCTCCGAAAAATCCGCGAAACGAAGGGGGATCTGTTCGTCTCTGCACAAGGATTCCAGATCTTCAATTACAGCCGCGTACCTGCAACCTACACACAGCAAAGAGAGGATGATTGGGGGGTTAGGGATGAGGGGTTTGCCTTCAGGTGAAACCCTAGTTTTGGAATTAACCAAGAAATGAGAAATGTTGTAAATGTAATGTAAAACAAGTACTAATACCTTGTTGTAAGGATGTTTGTATCCTTATATGCGAAGGTATAGATGTTGTTATATGTTGTATGTTGTATGTTGTAGTATGTGATCTCCTCTTCAATGGTTGAATCCTTGTCTTGAATGCAACACTTGGCCTTGAATGGAGATTTAGAATGATCAATTGCTTGAATGCATGCTTGAATGCTTGAATGCTTGAATATCATTTTCGCCTTTTTCCTCTTACCAAAATGGGAGAGGAAATGTAGTTTATATACTTGTCAATTAGGGTTAAAAGACTGATTTTCCCGACCTTAGGCCAACCAGGAAATGTTATTTTCCAATTTGCAAACAAAAAGACCCGAAGCCCCATAGGAGACCGGGCCCAAAATAGGGCCAGGGACCAGGGTGCTGGGCGCCATGGTCCTAGGGGACCAGTGCACTAGGCGCCCTAGTCCTAAAGGACCAGGGCATTGGGCGCCATGGTCCCACCTCCGGGGACAGTGGGGTGCAAGGAGGATCAGGCCAGGGTGCTTGAAAAATGCAGTTTTTGGTGTCATGAACAAGTTTTGGGGTCTCCATTCAGGTTCCGTGTTGCATCGCCATCGTGAAGACCCAAATGCAGTCAAAATTGCAAGTGTCGCAATTTTAGGACGCTACAGATATGTTTAGTCTTTGACTATCGAACCTGCACAAAAAATCTGTTAGTAGTTTCATTTGTTGTCTTTTTCATGTGTATTCCAAGGTGCTACACAGAGAATCAGTACCAAAAAACCAAAAAGAAGAAACAACATGCAAAACAAAACAGTTTGCAAGTAAAAACACACTGCCTTTTACCTTTGTTTTTGTCCCTACACAGGCGCAGAATGCTTGACATAGGCGCAGAATGCTTGACACAGGCACAGAATGCTTGACACAGGCATAGATTGTCCTTGACATAGGCACAAAATGCTTGATATAGGCGCAAAATGCTTGACACAGGCGCAGAAGTTCCCAGAAAACCCTGCATTACCCTGTTTCTTGGGTTTTTAACCTGCAAATCAACTCAAAAGCACTCAAAAGCATGATTAGGGGGTTAGTTCATGTTGGGTTCACCAATTAATGTAGCTAGGAATTAGGAAATCATCAAAGAAAATCGATATTAGTAATCTAGCTCAATCACAAAAGCTCAAATGCAATGATCAATCCTAACACACTCAATAAAGACATGAAAGCAAAACATTCAATATTAAAAGCTAAGCAAACCAGATGCAGATCTGAATGTCTCCTTCATGCGGCTCCATTGTCCTTCTTTCTTCTCCAAATAGCCTTGGTTTGTGGATCTCACCTTCAAGTGCATAAACCTAATGTGAAAGCAAGATTGACATTGGCACAAGAGTACTCAAAGAGTGATTGATTCGACAAAGTGATTCAAAACAAGTGATTATTATTATTCGATAATGTGATTATTAGAAATTCATCCAATTTATAGACAAATTGGAGAAATGATCAAATTAGCATGACTCAATTCAAATGGAAATTGCAAATCAAGAATGTCAATTATGACAAATTATGACAAATTATGCACTTTCTATGCAAAATTTGATTGATTGATAATTATGACAAAATTATGACAAATTTCTATGTCAAAATTGATTGATTGTCAATTATGACAAATTATGACAAATTGAAATGTCATTCCCATGAAATTAGGAGAGAAATAGGAAGAAATTGAAATTAGGAATTAGAAAATTAGAAAATTAGAAAATGAGGAAATTAGGAATTAGAAAATTTAGAAATTGATGAAAAATTAGGTAAATCAATTAATAATTTGTCATTTATTAATTAATTCACAAAAAGAGGAATTAAGAGAAATTGGGCGAATTAATTAATAATTTGTCATTTATTAATTAATTCACAAAAAGAGGAATTAAGAGAAATTAGGTGAATTAATTAATAATTTGTCATTTATTAATTAATTCACAAAAAGAGGAATAATTAGCCAATTAAATGAACATTTAATTGCAATGAGAAGACTTAGGATAAATAAATAATTTATTAATCCTAAAGGGAGAAATGACAAACAAGGTTAAATGATTAAATCACAAAACCCTAGATGATGAGTTAGCAATGCAAGGATGACAATTAGGTCTTGATGAAAGATAATTGACTCGATCATGATTCTGATTAACAAAGGACCAATGTGATAAATGATTTGATTGATAAATGCACCAATTGATGAGGAACAATGACAACTTGATTCAAACTGACATGATTGAAAAGGATGACGATTGATGTCAAATCGATCGTAAAACGACGAGATTAACAAGTTGATAAGAGATTGACAAGATCGACCAAAATCATGATTAAAGATTGTTATCGACAAGACCAAATTCGAAAATGAGACAAATGAAGAATGTAGAAGAAGGACTCGATGCTCGCAAATGATAAAGACCAAGTGCACGACATAGAAGAAATGTTAATGCGACGCAAAAACCCTAAAATAAGGCAATGCGCAAATGTTAAAGTATGACTCTGCAAGTGTTGACCATTTTTAGGTGTCTACATAGCTATATCTACTCTAAGTCCTCTAATAATGTTCACCATTTATCATTTTGTGAAGATAATGAACAATCTTCTCTTCATCTTTTATCTTCAAGCCTTCAAGATGACCTCATAGTTTTTGCAGTTTAGCCTCCTTGACCTTGACATCTCCTTCAAACAATCTTTTCAACTTATGCCAAGTTTCCTTGGTGGATGAGAAATGAATGACATTAACAAACTCATTATTAGATAGTCAACTGAGAATAACATGCTTGGCCTTGGCATTGTTTTCATACTCTTTGTTAGCATTTGGATATGTGGGAGGATTATTAGGAATAATATACCCATTGTTCACAAACATTCAAACATCAAAACCTAGGGAGGATAGATAGGTTTCCATTCTTCCACTCTAGAAGGCATAGTTGTTACCATCAAACATGGGAGCTTTGGAGAAGGAGCACTCATTCTTTGCCATTGTGTTCTTAAACCAGAATATACCCAAGCTGGAGAAAGCTTTGACAAACAAGGAACCTAAGCTCTAATACCAATTGTAGAACACAAGATAACACTAAGAGAGGGTGTGAATTAGTGATTATAAACAATTTCAAACAATGTGCACAACTGGTAGGATAATGAAAGCACTAACATGCAATCGCATAACACTAGATATACGAGGAAAACCCAATGTGGGAAAAACCTTGGTGAGAAATGCTGCTAGAGATCTACTGCCCCAATCCATCCTCATAGTAAAATAATAGTTTTATAATGTTTAGGGCACCAACCCAAGGAGCACCAGCCCCTAGCAATTTATGGGTAGCTACCCAAAGGAGCACCAACCCCTATTCTATTTTGAGCACTAGCTCAAGGAGCACCCACTTAGTGAAATACAATGAGATATAAAATCAATACAATGATAAACACTTTGTTACAAATGAGTTTTGTAACATCTGGAAACTATTCACTCTATCGGTTAAACTCATTTTCTATTTCACTTCTTCTCTATTCTACCAGTATTCTATTCTTACTTTTTGAACCCTCTACAAATCAATTTCAACCTTACCGGATCTTTTCTAAAAATCACTCTACTCTCCTTTACTCTTTGTTGCCGGATTTAATAGACTGCTATACTTTGTAATAGTTTATCAATTACCTTAACCCGTGTCGGTTAAACCTTCCTTACCGGTTCTTCTCCAACACTCAGTCACTTCAATATTTTCTATCACACTTAGACTGATCAACTCTTTCCACGTAGAGATTCACTATATCATAAATCTCTCATCAATCATTGTCTATCAACATTCTTAAGTTTTTGATCTGCATATTTATATATGTAGACATCTAAAAATGGTCAACGCTTGTGGAGTCATACTTTAACATTACCACATTGCCTTATTTTAGGGTTCTTGTGTCGCATTAACATTTCTTCTATGTTGCGCACTTGGTCTTTATCATTTGTGAGCATCGAGTCCTTCTTCTTCATTCCTCATTTTTCTCGCTTTCGAATTAGGTCTTGTCGATAGCACTCTTCAGTGATGACTTTGGTCGGTCTTATCCTGTCACATCATGGTGCGTGCTCATTTATCATTATTTTGGACATCGTCAATCCTAATCGATGACATAATTAAGGTTTTGTCCTCTTGTCAATCTTTCAATCATCTTTAGCTTGTTAGTAATCATTTGCGATTATCAACTTGTCAATCTTGTCATTTTGCGATCGATTTGTCATCGATCCTTGTCCTTGTCAATCTCATCATTTTGTGATCGATTCATCATCAATCTTTGTCCTTGTCAATCTTGTCATTTTGCGATCGATTCGTCATCGATCCTTTTCCTTTTCAATCATGTCAATTTGGATCGATTAGTCATTTTTCCTTGTCAATTGGCGCCTATCAATTTGATCTCTTTGTCAATCTTGGTCAATTTGTCATTAATTTTTGTCAACCAATCTCAATCATTTATCAACATTGGTCCTTTTTCAATCAGAATCATGATCAAACCTAAATTAATTTCTTGTTGTCTTGACCTAATTCCTTGTCCTCTTATTTCTAGGGTTTTATGAATTGTTCATTTAATCCTTTTCTTCTTCTTTGTGGGTTAAATAAATCTATTTATTTAGTCCTAGGTCTCTTTCATAAATTAATTAATGGATGAAAACCTATTAATTAATTCACCTAATTTCTATTTCATCTTTTTCCTCAATTTTCTAATTTGCTAATTTCTCCTAATTCCTAATTTCTATTTCTCCTATTTTCTTTAATTTTTCTAATATTTCCCCTAATTTCATTCCCTCATTTTCTCCTATGTTTATGCTTCCATTTGTTGCAATCATGGAGGCTATTTTATCTCTTCCCTTTTGTCATGGGAATGGCATTTCAATCTTGTCATAATTTGTCATACAACTTGCATAGAATTTGTCATACATTTGTCATAATTTTGCCATTCTTGAATTGAATTCCCTTTCAAATCTCTTCATGCTAATCTTGTCCTCTCTCTAGTTTGTCTATAAATTGGATGAGTTTCTTCAATGGGGATCAGTCACATTTTTGAGTACCCTTATGCTGCGAATTTCATCTCTCAGCAACTTGCTTTCCACTTGGATTTTGCACTTGTAGGTGAGATCTACATCAAATTTGAAGGTGAAAGAAGAACAACGGAGCCACATGAAGGAGATATCTGCGTCAGTTTGCTTTGATTTCATTTGCTTTGAATATCTTGTCTTTATGTCTTCATTGATTGGATTGGGATTTCTTTCATAGCAGCTTTAGGTTTGTGGTTGTCCTAATTGCTATTGTTTTGATGATTTTCAATTTCATGATCTACATTTCTAGTGAACCCGATGTGAACTAACCCCTTAACCATGTTTTGAGTGCTTTTGAGCTATTTGCAAGTGAAAAATTCAAGAAATAGGGTGACTCGAAGCTTTTTGGACACTTTTGTGCCTGTGTTGACATTTTCTATGCCTATGTTTGATTTTTTTGTGCCTATGTTTGAGTTTTTTGTGCTTGTGTTGATTGGTTCAAAGCTTGTGTTGAGGCATTTTGCACCTGTGCAAGGCCAAAAATAGAGGTGAAATCAGTTGTTTTTACTTGCAAATTTGCTTGTTTTCATTCTGTTTCTTGCATTCTGGTTTTTCTTTGGTGCTAATTCTCTGTGCAACATCTTGGCGTTACATGTGACAAAGACTAAAATTGAAACTACTAACGAATCTTATGCAAGATGCGGTCAAAGACTCTCATTAAAACATCTTGCTTGCGATTTTTAAAGTAATTGCACGTTTCATTTCTTAAAGGTTAATGAACACCATGCATGCTTTGTCTATTTTTAATTTGATTGCATGTTTTAACCCTTAGAACTGGGCATGCCTCCCGATTTGCCTGGCACTTTGCACAGGCATTGGTGAGAGGGAATGACCCAAAGTGGTGATGGGCTAAAGCCAAGCTCTTTCGAACCACTCTAAATAACTATGGATGCAATGAAAGCTGTAGATAATGGGTGCTGGAATGGTATTGCGATGATTTATTCACCAGATCAATACCCACTCGAACAGATGCCCTTACTAGAATCTCTTGTTTTTAGAGGCCAAAATCCTTCTATTTGTTGGCTCAGGCATTGTGATATGTGCATGCTGAAGACACCTCTCATGTACTCCTCAGTTAGAGATAGCAAGTTCTTGGGAAGTGATGCCCCTTGAACTCAAAGCTTGGTATGCCTGAGAAGTGAGTGCACTGTAAGGGGGAGCTAGTGCTACAAAGTGTCTAGCTATCTGACTGAGTGTTGTATTTTATGGTTAGAGGATTCAACAGATATTGCCCTTGCCAACCATAGGATTTGTTGTGAATTTGCTTGATTGTCTTGAGTCAAAGTCAAACAAACATTTTTTCTTCCGTGATTGTCAAAAGTTAAATCAAAAACAAACTTTCAAAAGTGCTCATAATCAACTTGGGTTTTCAAAATCAACAACCTTCAATTCAAAATAAAATCCAAACAAAAGTCCAAATTTGTCCAAGTATTCATCCAACATTTGAACATGGCTTGTCAAAACATTGAATATCTTTGTTTGAAAATTCATGTCACTTTAGGCTAGGTTTTGCATAGTCCAACTTAGGTCCTAGGGCATATTGTCATCTCCCTTCATTTTAGTCCTTTTCATTGCAAGCGTCCTCATTTTGCACTTAGGTTCAAAATCATTTCCCTAAGTTTGCATTTCATTGTCATATCCAAGCTAGATTTCTATTTAGGTGACATTCGTGCATCATCCTTGTCATGCTAAAATTAGGTCTGTGCTAGGTTGTGTTTTGCATATTCCAAGTCATTGGTCTTCACATATCCTTATCATTGTATTGTCATCTTGTCTTGGCTTCATCTTGTCATATCATATCCTTAGATCATTTTCATGTCATATCCTAAGTCATTGTCATAATCATTGCCTTCCTGCATTTAGTCTCAAAAATTTGGTTTGTCAAACTTAAAAAATCAAAACTTTGGATGATACCATAAGTTGCTGTTAGGGAGTCTTGACCTTGTCTAAAATTTGTCCTTTCACTAATATCATTTTTGTCTAGCCTAGCTTAGTATCCAAGCATATAGGTGAGACATTGTCAATTTGTCCTATTGTCATTTGGTCCTTTGTCCTGTAAGGTCTTGGCCTCATTTCAACTTCCCAAGGTTGAGTCTTTAGGTTTGCATTCCAACAAGTTTGTCCAAACCTCGAAAAACAAAAAAAACAAAAAAGGTTGCATTACCATTGCTTAAGATTGCATATCATTTCCAAAAATTCTTGAAATAATAACAAAAAAATAGGTTGCACTTAGTTGCATAACATTATCAAACCATAGAAACTCAAAGGTCCAAAGCAAGGTCACATTTTCATTGCATTTAGTTGCATCTAGTTATCGTTCCAAAAATTCAAAAAGTCCAAAAACATTTAGTTGCATTGTCATCCTTTTAGGTTGCATTTGTCAATCCCATTAGTTGCATTTCATAGTGACATGTTTGTTTAAATGAGGTATCAACCTTCTTATGAAGCCATGTCATCACAATTGAGCAATCAATCATGTCAATCCAATCTCTACATGTCTCATAACTTGGATCAAACTTATCATGATGATTTAAATGTCAAAATACAAAAACTAGAGGAGAAACTAGCTCAAGGAAAGGAGATATTGGAATGAAAAGTGAAAAATAGTGAGAAGATTAGATCCCAAATGTCCAAAACATTTCAAAAATTTCAAGGTCCAAACCCAAACTTTGAGCCAATTGATGTAAGATCTCTTATCGAACAATCAAACATACCATCTCTCCTCTCACAAATAGAGATGATGAAACAATTTCAATAAAAGAGACAACAACATTATGTGCCTCCACAACAAGAACAAGAAGGTGTTTACTATCAATCACATTTTAAACTATCACAACCAATTGTTCAATAGTTCGAACATTTCCAACAGACACAACCAATGGTCCAATTTCAACAATATGTCCAACCAACTATACAATGTCAACAAATGGTTCAACCAATGGTGGAATATCAATGTCAACAACTACAACCAAACATTCAAAAACAAAGGTTGCATCACACACCAACCCAAGTTTCAAACATGTCAAAACAATTGAACCAAGTCCAATATCAAAACATGACATCAAACCAAGACCAAATTCTTGCTAAGAAAGTTAAAAATATAAATCCAATCATGTCAAAACCTTGCAAGGATTCAAATGCATCTCCAAAGTAAGGTGGCCTTATTAGACAAATCTTAAAGAGAGTCCTAAGTGATTTTCCTAAGGATGATCAAAATCATACACCAATGTCTAGCAATGGCTCATCCATCCATCAAGAATTTGACCCTCAATTTGCCTCCACCTCCCCTCCCATTACATCATATTTTGAAGTTTCACAACAGCAATTTACACCATCGCCTCCAAATGATGTATCAAATAATGCATCCTCCCAAGGATTGTTTGCCATAGAAATATATGCTAATCAATTCATTTATACAAATCCCTTGTACTATTTGGAAATGCAAGATTTAATGCCATCAAATGCTTCTCTTTTAGAGAGTCCCATTCAAATTCCATCCCCTTCGTGCCAAAGCATTAATCCCTTGCCAAAATCCCCCATGCATATCTAAAGTCCAACCCCATGTCAAGAGGATAATTTAGAGCATGAAGAAACGTGTCTTGAAATAGATGAAGATCAAGATCTTGAAACCTTATCATCCCATCCAATTGTTGACCAAGATCCCATTTCCCCAGACACTCACAATGATTCACTTATTCCTGTCAATTCTATCCAAGAACACAATGTCCTTTCAAATCCCATTGACATTCCACTTCCTAAGAAAGATCAAGATATCCCTTCCATCCTTTCCAATGATCCCATTAAAAGTCAAGAGCAAAGCACCTTTAAAGAGGATTCCAATGATCTTCCTCAAATTATTCTTTTAAATCCTCCAAAAGATCATTTTGTTCCTCCATCACCTTGTCTTAATGCTCCATATTCACTCCAAGATCTCATTTCTTTTGATGATCCCATTATTTCTCCCATTCCATCTCTTGAAGAGCCTGTCATTGAACCATGTCCACTATATGATCCTAGTCCCCCTCACAATCCTATTCCCCCTCATGATCCTAATCCCCCTCATGATTCTAACATGGTGCAAGATGTTCATGAACCCCTGAAATTAACAATGGGTTCTTCCTCTTTGGTCCAATCTGATCCACTTCATGATCTCATTATTTCTCTCATATCATATCCACCTAATAATGGACTTGCCTCTTCCTCTAAAAGAAAAGAGTATCCTACAAGTCAAGATATTCATAAAGGCCAAGGGGTAGACCTTCACAAGAAAGAACTCCTCAATATGAAAGAAAATGTTAAGGGTCATGTCTACACAACTCACTCTCAAGACATTGGTATCCCTCCATCAAAATCAAAACATACACCTTTCCCATCATACTTTCCATCCATCTTAGGTCCTTATATTCCTTTGTCCTCTATGCAAGGTCAGCAAAGGCACAAATCCTTGAGTAAATTTCATCCATCCAAAAGAACTCCATTTCATTCATATCCATCCATGCATTCCTTTCCCCCTCCAAGCAATTTGGATACAAAGTATAAAAGTCTTAAGTCTAGAAATCCACATGTATTCAAGGATCAACATGTCCAATATAATCAACATGTCAAAATAAAGAAAAATTTGATCTATAAAGAAAAGGAAAAATCCAAAAGGTCATAAAGGTCCATTGCTCAAAAACAAAAGTTAAAATCTATATGGGTTCCTAAATCCCTTGTGTTGGCAATGCACTCCAAGGAACCACAAAAGCATGAAAAATAAAAAACCATGTGGATCCCTAAGTGGCTCCTTGAAGCACAAAAGCCTAAAGAAACATCTAACTTGGCATCCAAATTTTCTATTCCTCCATCCAACCCTCTCAAATTTGTTCCTCCATCACCTTCTTCATCCATTTTGGGCCCTTATGTCCCAAAATCCCAAGCTATTCCTCCATCCAAATCTCACAATCTAAGATCCATTTTTCCTCCATCAATCCACCACCCATCAAGGTGCGTTCTAATGTTGATCTTCCTTCATTTCCATCCAGTGAAGCCCAATTCTTCCAATACCCTATCCATTATCCAATGCATATTTTCCATCCTTCAATCCCTTAGATCCCATCCTTTGCATAAATCCTTGCCTTAAAGTCATCTCTTTTTCCATGTCCTTATCCTACCAACATCTTTGAGAATACTTTTAAAGGTCATGGTCCATTCTTTTCAAGGCTACTATCCAAACAAAAATATGTTTGAGTCCTTCTTCCATCCCCTATCATGTGTCCATTTTTTACTAAAATGTCAAAATCCAAAAAAAAAAAGTGAGAAAAAAAAGACAAAAGAAAAAAGTAAAGCAAAAATAATCCGTCCACTGCTGAAAACCTGGCAAACAGGTGCCTTGGGAAAGTACCATGATGAAAACTTGGCAAATAGGCATCATGCGTAATCTATGAACTTCTTTCATACTATACTTGGGGATAGGTTTTATCCTATCATATCCTTTTGTCCTTCATTGTTCCATTATCCTATCAAACCCCTGTCATTACCCTTCATATCCTATTGTCCCTCATGTCTAGTTTCCCTTTCCACCTTTGATCTTGACAAGGATGAGGATCATCATGAGCATCATACATCTTGTTTGCAGCTTTTAGTCTATCATAGCTTTTGGTATTTATCCATTTGATTATTATAACCTTTCATCCATATTCCCTATCTTATTGCAACTTTCTGCCACTATCCCTTAGCCAATCCTGACCTTCAGTCCATGTCCCTTATCCATTCTTGGTCTTGCGTATCCAATCCATATCTTATCACTATCCATACACTCTTTTTCATTCCTTGATCTTGATCTGACATAAGGACGCAAAATTTAAACATGGTTTCAAAAACCTCTTGACATGTCCCTCATGCCATGTCACTGCTTTACATTGTCATATCCAGTCTCTTGTCCCATCACGCAATAGCCCTTGAAAATTGCATCGGTATTGTCTCCATGATAAAAGGCCTTTGTCTTCCCTCTATCCACCAACATTTTAGAAAGCCTATTTATTCACCTATCATATTCCTTGCCTTGCTAGACATTAGGGGAAAAATCCCTAAAAATCATATAATGTCCTGAAAAAAATCCCTAAAAATCAAATAATGTCCTTAAAAAAATCCCTAAAAAGTCAAATAAAGTCTTGAAGAATGAACAAAAAAATTGTAAAAAACTTGAAATTCCTACAAAGTGAAAAACATCAAAATCCAAAAACAATTTCTTTGGAATTTTGCATTTTATCAATAAATGGTCCCCTTTGTGCATAGACAGATCACTGAGCGTACATCCAATGACACTCAATCAAACATTGTGCTTTAATGAAATCACGCATTAACAGATGAACTATTCGACCAAGCAAGCATTCAACCTGATCACAGTTGTCACATCAATCAAAATAGCATCAACATTACCATTGGTCCTTGTCAACATTATCATGGGTCTTATATAGGGTGTGGTATACTCGAAACCAGACTGTTTCCTATCTTCGACGGGGTACCGCATTCCCTGAAACCAGACACCATGATCATTCTTGTTTTCCACTTTTGACAATGATGATCAGACTGTTTGTTTGACCTGGTTGAATTTGTGCATCTTATCTTTTTACTAATTTATCTTTGGCTTTGATCATGTTCCTATGTTGCTCGGTGATGTCACTGAGTGATTTAGAGTGACTGAGATGGTTCATAGTCCCTTTCTTTTTTTTTTTGTTGTGTTTTCTATTTGTGGAATATTTGTCACAAATTGGGGCAACTATATCATTGGGTGTCTGTGATAAGTACGGTCACTTTGTGAACGCCGCACAAACCTTGACCCTTTATGTATGCACCCTAGGATGCTTCACTCATTCCTTGTGTGTGATGTGTCTATCTTTTGCAAAAGGGGTTGCATTCTAGCTCTTGCCTTCAATGCCATGATGCTCTGCATCCGCTTTGCTACAATAAATAAATGTTCTCACCTACTTATCTGCATTTGTAAAAGCAAGTTTTCCTTCATCTCTAATTGTCCTCTGTCTAATTTCTTCTTACTAACATTTCTTCCATCAGTCTTGGCAGTCTATTCGGTCTAGTTCTCTGATCTCTAAAAAATAAAAAATAAAAAAAAGTTGCATCCTGCATTCATTGGTTAGTACATTTGCATTATATCAAGCCCATACAAAGCATTTTATCCATTTCATCTTATAAATGCATCAAAAACATAAACAACATTCATACATGTTCCCAAGATAGTACATAGATAGTGCATAAGACATCCATACATGGAAAGTAAACATAAGCCATAACACATTGCATCCCAACATATAGCTGCATATCATATCATATATCAAAAAAAAAAAAAAAGAGAAAAATATCGGAGTACAAAATTGGACTGTCTGTCCTACGTATGGCCCACAGGCTAAGTACATAATGTCAAACTATATATGTCTCTGTCATAAGGAGCACATGCCTTTATCACTGGGTGCTCCCTCTATCCTCCTCATCCCTACCATGTCTCGAGGATGAAGCCCCTCCTATCCCTGGTCCTGGCTGTGGTGGTCTCATAGGTTCACTCACCCCCATGCTACCCACTAACCTCTGAGAGCATGGCCTGCTCTCTGTCCTCAATCATGACTGATATGATGCTACTCTCTACTCTGGTGGAACTGCACTCTCATATAGAGTCCTCAAATGGTGCATCTCATCTCCTGCCTCTAATAACACCTATGCCATCTCATGCACACTAGCATCCCTAATTGACCCAACATACTTGGTCACTCTCTGCTCTTCTTGCTATTCCTGGGCTATCACTATATCTTGAGCCATTGTCAGCCTATTTATCTCCACTCTGAACATATCCCTCTCAGTTGACCACTGCTCCTTCTCTACTCTCCACTAATCGTGCTCTGTCCTCAAGATAGCATTTTGTCTCTCCAATGTAGCAATGTAATCATGTTGACTCGCTATGGTGGCCCTACATACATGCATCTCCTCTATGCTATCTATCTCTTGCCCTATGGGTATATCCTACAATGACTCATGATCTACTGGATCTGGCTCATCTCTCTGAAAGGGTCCTTTTTCCTGAGCAACAACTCCTCCACTTTGGCTAGTGCAAATGAACTCTTTTCCTTCTCCTTATCTCCTATATAGATCTTTTTCAGTACCTAGATGGACGTGCATGATCTCCATCTTATGATGGTTGTGGTCTTTTGTGCATTCCACTACTTGTCCTTTGTGCATCCGACCTCCGATTTTTTATCCATTCGAACCTATCATCTTTTGTCATTCTTATCGATCACTTGGCCTCTTTTCTGGATTTTTCCAGCCAATTCCTTGAGGGGGCATGCATATGTCATTGTTATTGTCTGGGGCATTTTCATTATTGTTCTTTGAAACAACGCTTAGAATCACATTGTCTCAAAGAGGGGCAAAATGTAGACATATAAAAATGGTCAACGCTTGTGGAGTCCTACTTTAAGATTGGCACATTGCCTTATTTTAGGGTTCTTGTGTTGCATTAACATTTCTTCTATGTTACGCACTTGGTCTTTATCATTTGCGAGCATTGAGTCCTTCTTCTGCATTCCTCATTTTTCTCGCTTTAGAATTAGGTCTTGTCGATAGAAATCTTCAGTCATGATTTTGGTCGGTCTTATCCTGTCGCATCATGGTGCGTGCTCATTTATCATCATTTTGGACATCGTCAATCCTAATCGATGATAGAATTAGGGTTTTCTCCTCTTGTCAATCTTTCAATCATCTTTAGCTTGTTAGTAATCATTTGCGGTTATCAACTTGTCAATCTTGTCATTTTGCGATTGATTCATCATCGATCCTTGTCCTTGTCAATCTCATCATTTTGCGATCGATTCGTCATCGATCCTTGTCCTTGTCAATCTTGTCATTTTGCGATCGATTCATCATCAATCCTTGTCCTTTTCAATCATGTCAATTTGGATCGATTAGTCATTGTTCCTCATCAATTGGCGCCTATCAATTTGATCTCCTTGTGAATCTTGGTCAATTTGTCATTGATTTTTGTCAACCAATCTCAATCATTTATCAACATTGGTCCTTTGTCAATTAGAATCATGATCGAACCTACATTAATTTCTTGTTGTCTTGACCTAATTCCTTGTCCTCTTATTTCTAGGGTTTTATGATTTGTTCATTTAATCCTTTTCTTCTTCTTTGTGGGTTAAATAAATCAATTTATTTAGTCCTAGGTCTCTTTCATGAATTAATTAATGGATGAAAACCTATTAATTAATTCACCTAATTTCTATTTCATCTTTTTCCTCAATTTTCTAATTTGCTAATTTATCCTAATTCCTAATTTCTATTTCTCCTATTTTCTTTAATTTTTCTAATATTTCCCCTAATTTCATTCCCTCATTTTCTCCTATGTTTATGCTTCCATTTGTTGCAATCATGGAGGCTATTTTCTCTCTTCCCTTTTGTCATGGGAATGGCATTTCAATCTTGTCATAATCTATCATACACCTTGCATAGAAATTGTCATACATTTGTCATAATTTTGCCATTCTTGATTTGAATTTCCTTTCAAATCTCTTCATGCTAATCTTGTCCTCTCTCCAATTTGTCTATAAATTGGATGAGTTTCTTCAAAGGAGATCAACCACATTTTTTAGTAACCTTATACTGCGAATTTCATCTCTCAACAACTTGCTTTCCACTTGCATTTTGCACTTGTAGGTGAGATCCACATCAAATTTGAAGGTGAAAGAAGAACAATGGAGCCACATGAAGGAGATATTTGCATCGGTTTGTTTCAATTTCATTTGATTTGAATATCTTGTCTTTATGTCTTCATTGATTAGATTTAGGATTGCTTTCATAGCATCTTTAGGTTTGTGGTTGTCCTAATTGCTATTGTTTTGATGATTATCAATTTCCTGATCTACAATATATATGCTTTCTCGCCAAAACAAAACCTCAAACTTCATGCATTTAGGGTTTTCTTCACTGACCTCGATCCATATCAAATCAAATCTAATATTTCTTGAATCAACAACCTGCAATAGTAAAACAAAAAGATCTATCCTATTTTATTCTTCCTATAAATGTTTACTATATTTAGCAAACTCTACTCTATTCATTAGTCTTAATTTTGCTGATCACAATAAATGATCTAGTATTTTCTTTCTCCAAATCAATAAAATGAATATATATCCTATTTTGATTATAATGCCAAAGAATAAAATCTCTACCCTTCAATCTACTTTTAGCCACAATCCTCTGCAATTGATCTATGATTTTCACAGTCGACATTTAATATGGACTTAATCGACAACTACCTCACCGACAAACCATTCACCTATCACTTTATGTTTGCCACCTAGTGTCCATGTGATATCTTTGTGAGCATCCAACTCACTTGATTATGTTGGTTCAAACTTAGTTACTGACCGAACATGCTATCGATATACACTAACCAGTTAACCTTCATATCGTGCACTTCATAATTTTGTCGGTTAGGTCATGTTCTTTCAGACTACACTTACTAGGTTTGCTTTCTTATTAGTTGATAGACTTATTGGTTAACATCCCATACCGGTTGACAGACTTATTGGTTGGCATCCCATATCGGTTGACATCAACATGCCAACAATCTCCAATGTTGGTAACAATATCTTACATAATGGTTGACATACTAGCAATGTTTAAAAAATTATTAAAAAAAAAATTCAAATCAACCTCTATTTGAACTTAAAACACCTACTAGAAATGTTTAAAAAATTATTAAAAAAAAATTAGAATTAATCAAAATATTAAAATAATCATATGTCCAGATTTGTGACATTAAGCTCAACAAAAGGGTAATTTTTAAATTTTATAAAAAAATATTTTGCCTCAAGAAAAATACAGAAGAAAAGATTTTTTTAATAAATGTACACATAAGATAGTTTGGCCAAACTCAATTCAATCGAACTAAGTTCAACGGAACTGGGTTTATATAAAAAATAGTTCAGTCAAATTCAATTTGTCCAAACTGTTGGTGCCATCTAGGTACCAAAACGCTGCCAATAGGCATTGTTGGCATTATTGGCATTAAGCTGTTATTGATGTCAACAGGTTTGGCAAGGTCACCAGTTAGTAAGAATTCGTGACCGGTATAAGAAGAGCAAGACATATGATGGCAAATTTACATATGAGTAAGCAGACAAAAGGAATGCTACCAGTACACATGAGTTGTGTCATCTACAGGTAATCAAGCTTACCGATAAGGCACAAACTGGGATGAAGGTTGGTTGTTTGTTTGTTATGAAGAGGCAAAATGTTAAATGAGTCATCAAGAGGATGTGCTTCCAGTACAAAGGAGGTGCTTCCAGTATAGAGGATGTTTTTTGGTCATACTGGTAAGGTGAACTGTGCCGGTAAACAACCCTGGTCAACAAAAAATTTCAAATCAACTTAGAAATCCAAGCAGAGGTGAATGTCGACAAACATAACAATTGGATGCCAGGTGGTGATATTGCACAGTTTGATGGAGTGTGCATCTATTAGGATAACTCATGAACAACAGAGAGGGGGGGTGAATCAGTTGTTAATAGATTATAGCTTTTAATCCACAATACAACCTTAAACAAATCAAGTACCCATAAAGCACATACAAATGCCAGTAGGAACAAATACTAGTAAACAATACAAATTAACAATTAATGAGATAATCAATGCAAAGCAACCATACCACATAACACCATGATTTGTACGTGGAAAAATCGAAAAGGGAAAAACCAAGGTGGGAATCCTACCCATAGTTAGATGATACTTCTATAGAAAATATGTGTTACAATGAGGGAACTGCACTTGTGGGAAGGCACGCTTCCTAGAGAATACTCCTCATTACAAAAGAGTCTCACTAAATACAGAGAGGCTACAACCATCTCAAGATAATTGGACAACAATCCAATACAGTGAATTGCCAGAGATAGCATCTACCATGCCTGATTATAGTCCCGGTTAAGCTTAATGTTGGAGGACTAAATCCTCTTCTAAATCCAATTCGATCACCAATGATCGACCAACTCCTCTACCTGAATGATATTACAATATTCGCACATTACATTCCTTGACCATGACCCTTTTAATAACCATGATACACTACAAAGAGTTTCTACCTCTTATTTATACAAACCCTAAGGCCTAAACTAATTAGGTCAGCCACCTAAAAGAGATCATTACATAATTCCTTATTACAATGATATGCCATGTCAGGTTAAGACAAAAACAACAATAAATAATCCATAAATCCTCTCGAAACATCTCGGTAACATGTAGAGTACATGTTAGCATGATATCGGTCCATGAAATTGATAGGTGGCAAACCTATTTTGGGTCCACCACACCAAAGCAATGTCTTCAACTAGTTGAAGCATGATCAAAGAACATCTTCAGCATCCTAAAATCCATGAAGAAGCTGCACCAACACCAATTATGCATCCTGCCATGATTCCTCAATGAAAGCTCTATCGGTAAAGCCTTAAACTAGTGTGGGTAAGGGTTTACCATAGTGTATTATAGAATTCAATTGCCAAGCCAATACCAACTGACCAAAACATGCTCATGGAGCATATAACACATGAAATCAAACATACTTCACTGATCCAAACATGCTGGAAGTGTCCAACAGATAGTCTCTTCTACCGGTAACCAGAACCTATGTGTCAGTAACCAATCATAATAGGTAGTGTTGACATCAATGAAAAAACATCAATGAAACACATAATCAATTCATCCTTAATTCCAACAATATCCCCCTTTGGCATTGGTGGCAACACTAGATGTGAAAAACATCTAAGTACCAAGAAGTGTCAAACAAGTCTTCCTCTGTGGAAGACAACCAACAATCTCCTGAATATCAATAGCTCTCCCCATGTGAATGATATCTCTATAAGGTTTTGAATGATTTTTCACATTACTATCACTCCCCCTTTGACATTAATGCGAGAAATATGACAAAAATATCAAAGCAATGATATAAACCTCTGAATCTCAAAGTCGACTATTCCCCCTGAGTAGTAGCACCACTCATCAATGCCACAATGAATAATGTCTCTAATAATGCATGTTGAACTGAAGACAAACTTCATCAATTAAGTCTCTACCGGAGGGGCAGAAACCCCTAGTTTGTCTCTCAAATACTCAAATGATTCCTTAGACTATGGTTTGGTGAATATATTTGCAATATGTTGTTTAGTGTTCACATAAACCAATTTGACTTCCTTTGCTTCTACCTTGTCCTTCATAAAGTTATACTTTATTAAAATATGCTTAGTCTTAGAGTGAAATATCATATTCTTAGACATGTCAATAGTTGTAGAGTTATCACAGTAGATAACTATCGGTTCACTACAATTTACCCTGGTATCCTTCAACATTTGCTTCATCCACAAGACTTGAGTATAATTAGTTGTTGTTGCAACATACTCAGCTTCTGCAGTAGATAAAGAAATGCATGACTATTTTTTGCTGATCCATGAAATTAGTTTCTTTTAAAGAAAGAAAGCTCCACAAGAAGTGCTCTTCCTCTCATCAGTATCTCCTACCCAATCTGAGTCAGTATATGCACATAAAGTGAAATAATCATTTCTTAGAATACCATAAACCATATTTTGTTGTTCCTTGCAAATACCAAAATATCCTCTTTACTACACATTCATGATTTTATTTAGGATTACTTTGATATCTTGGAACAATAATTACTATATTCATAATATAAGGTCTAGTCTGAGTCAAATATAATAGACCACCAATCATAGACTTATAACCTGTCAGATTTATCGGTGCAAAAGTATCCTTGATAGATAATTTCTCACTTGTCGCAAGATAAAAATGCCTTTGTTAGTTTGAGTAATCTGCAAACCTAATAAAAATTTCATCTCACCAATCATGGACATTTTAAATTCATTCTTCATGTTGTTAGCAAATTCCATGCACAATTTATCTTCTCCTCCAAAAATGATATCATCAACAAATACTTCAATAATCAGAATATCATTATCAGTGGTCTTATAATATAGATTACTATTAGCATTGCCTTTAGTAAAACCAAGCTTCAAAAGATATTTATCCAACCTTGCATACCAAGCTCTAGGAGCCTATTTCAAACCATATAAAGCTTTCTCCAATCTGCAAACCATATCTTTATCATCTGTGAGTGAAAATCCATCAGGTTTCTCAATGCATACTTCTTCCTCAAGCTTAGCATTCAAAAATGCACATTTAACATCCATTTGATAAACCTTATAGTTCTTGTAAGCTGCATAGGCAAGAAATAGTCTAAAAACTTCAATTCTAGTTATAGGTGATAATGTCTCACCATAACCGATTCCTTCCATTTGAGAATAACTTTTACAAACCAATCTAGCCTTGTTCCTTACAACTTGACCATCCTTATTTAGTTTATTCCTAAAAACCCATTTAGTTCCAATAACATTCTTATTTTTAGGCCACAGAACTAAAGACCAAGTCTCATTTTTCTCTATTTGATCTAATTCATCTTCCATAGCCTTTAACCAATGTTTATCCTTACAAGCTTCAATAATAGTTGCTAGTTCAACTTGAGAAATAAGACATACCTCTTCATTTGCTAGTTTTCTTCTTGTCATAACTCCCTTGTTCCTATCTCCAATAATTTGATCTTTAGAATGATTTAATCTTACATACCTTTGTGTGTTTTGAACTTCAGGTTCATTGCTCTAATCATTAGTCATAGTTGAATTTTCTAACTGCGCTGGTGTAACTATCTTAGCTTCCTATACTGGTTGAGGCTTTTCCGATTCAGTTATGATCATTTCCATTGTCGGTTCCCTATCATATGATATAGAATGATTTATGTATTGTTCATCCACTTTCACATTAGCACTCTCCACAATTTTCTGCAATCTTTTGTTATAACATTTATATGCTTTGCTTTGAATTGAATAACCAAGAAATATCCCTTCATCACATCTAGGATCAAACTTTCCAATTGAATCATCTCTTTTGATATAGCATTTACTTCCAAAAATTTTGAAATATTTAACGGTAGGTGTATGTCCAAACCATAGTTCATAAGGGGTCTTATCTGTTTCACCTTTGATGTGAACTCTGTTGAATGTGTAGACTATTGTACTCACTACTTCTCTCCAATAGATATGAGGCAATTTGGCTTCCATCATCATAGATATTGGGGCATCCAAAATGGTTATGTTCTTTCTTTCCACTACTCCATTTTGTTGAGGATTCCTAGGTGTAGCCATTTGTCTCACAATAACTGTTAAATTCATGAGAAGTGAACTCACCACCATGATCTGACCTTAGACATTTAATTTTCAAACCAGCTTTAGTTTCAACCTTCGCTTTAAATATTTTGAATTTCTCAAAAGAT
Organism: Cryptomeria japonica; assembly: GCF_030272615.1. NCBI lineage: Eukaryota > Viridiplantae > Streptophyta > Pinopsida > Cupressales > Cupressaceae > Cryptomeria > Cryptomeria japonica. The sequence goes on along the minus strand of NC_081413.1, from coordinate 448,198,397 downwards.
TCATGCTTCTCCCTTAGAAAAGTCACCCATGTCATTCTAGAATAGTCATCAATAATCAACATGAAATACCTATCACCTTGAAAGCTTCTAGTCCTTGTTGGACCACATAAGTTAGTGTGAATCAAATCAAGTACATCATTAGATTAATCATGTATTCTCTTAAAATAACTTTCGACTTTCTTACCCAATTGACATTCCTTACATACCAGATTATGAGGCTTCATAATCTTAGGTATATCTCTGACTGCCTTAGTTGAACTGATATTAACAATACAATCAAAATTAACATGACACAACCTCTTATGCCATAGCCAACTATCATCAATATGAGAAATTAAACATGTCTTATTACCAGTGTTCAAGTGAAAGATATTACTTCCAGTCTGAATACTAGTTGCAATATCCAAACCAATCTTGTTAATGATTTTGCATTTTCTATCTTTAAACTGAAGTTGAAAACCCTTATCTGATGGACTTGAAAAGCACTGAGAGGGGGGCGAGGGGGTGAATCAATGACACCAAAAATAAAACTACTTGAAACACTAACCAGTAGATGAACTTAACAATTCTTTTAAACACAATGCATGCAATCCAAAATGATATGACAACATCCACAAAAAGTAAAGCATCCACCATAACACATGTGTTTGTATGTGGAAAACCCAAATAGGTAAAAACTATGGTGAGATGGAACTCACAAGTTAACTATCTGCAGTAATAGATAACTGGCCAGTTCAAGTCTACAAAGTGCTCTGCTAGGAGCAAATCTTGTTAGAGATCTCAAAGCTTGATTAGAAGCTTATACCCTGTTAAAGGCAGTACCCTGTTAGGAGTAACCTCGATGGAGGATTTCTGAATCCAAACTAATGGAACACCCAATTAGAGGATTTATACATTGAATCTTGTTAGAGATTACCTGGTTAGGGGATTTGATTTTGCTGTAATTGTTAGAAAAAAACAAGAATGGTTTGATCTGTTTTGAGTAGCATAATACTTTCTTGATCAGATCCTTCTAAACATATTCAACACTACTCTTCTGCATACTCTGCAACTTAACTCTTTTTATCTTCGCACATAACATAACACTTTCACTATTTCAAATAATTCATTGTGATGTTAATATATAGACCATATGATTTCATGTCAGCCTTAAGAAATCATAACACAATTTCCTAGGTGCAGTGTATCTGGACAAGTGATCATAACTCATCACAAAAATTACCAAAAAGCAGCGAGTGCTAGTAACTCATCATGAAATGTCGTAAAATGTCACAAAATTACCAAATGCTAGTTTGAGTAAAACATATGAACCATTGTCCTTGAATCTCTGCTTGATCTCCATCTTGATATTCATCTTGATACTGACTTAGTATAACCACAGATTGTCTCTTATGCACATACCGGTTAACACAATGTACCGGTTAGAGATTAACCACTAAGTATACTAGTTGATAGTGTACATAATTGAAGTTACACCGGTAGTCAATATAATCATGTGTGTGTGTGTGTGAGTGTTTCATCAATGACAATATATGATGAATACATTACAATCTTCATCATGCCAACAGTCTCCCCCTTTGGTATTGATGACAACACTTAGAAAATCTTACAATAATACTACTAAGTGTGCATACATAACAAATTTACACATATAACCATACTCCCCATTAATGCATACATTATACAAAATTTTCAAACACACATACATATTTCTACTCTCCCTTTGACAACAATGCCAAATTGAAAAAGAAAAATATATATATAGAAAAATTTTATCAAGGTGTTTAGCATATACACAAATAACTGAAAAACTTGAATCAAAGTTTAGACATAAACAATTCTCATGAAAATAACATTGTATCTTTGCTTCAATTGTGATAAAGCATTGGTCCATGACTCCAACACATTCTCAGTATACTCAAATGTAGACATCAGCTGTGAATGGAATTCTTCAATTGAGTCCAATGTGCTAGTTTCAAGAGTTGCTAAGATAGCTTCTACATTTGAGTAGGCTCTCTATAATATGTCTACTTCTTATATGATCAGACTCTTGAGTTCCTTGAGAGACCGGAGTCTCTTTGCCTTCTCATTATCATAGATATTCATCTTGATATAAAAATCATTTACAGATTTGCTAAAGACAAATATAGAGTCTTGAAGTGGGGCATATGCCTTGCATATCCTTTCCATCTCTTTCTTAGGTTTTGTTTGTCTTTTAGAAATGTCAGAATAAAAGAAGCAAACGTTAGAGGTGGAAGAAAGATACTTTCCTCCCATTTTAATAGCATTGCTCAAAAAATCTTTGATGTGCAACAAAGCCATTTTTCCACTATCAATATCCTTTGCTAGTTTTTCTCCATACTTCTTCTTGTGACTCTTTTTAGCATAGAGTTGAGGAGTATCTTATAGTGACTTGATTTGATCAGATGTATCTACAACTAATTGACCAAGTTTACTAATAGATGTAGGTAGATGTGTTGTAGATGTTTCTGGTAGCAGACTAGATAAAATATCTACTGCAGTCTGAATTGTTTCAACTTCAACCCTTTTCACTTTCAGTCTCTTCTTATGCACTCTAGATTGCATGACAATTGTAATCTTTATCATTTCCGATGTGCTTAGGTTGTTCATATCAAAAGGTCCTAAAATACTTAAAGAATCATCATCATCTTCATCAAGTTGTTTTTGCTTTGTTGGTTCAAAGGATACAACCTTAATGATTGCTTTCTCTTGATTCTTCTCTATTTCCTTTTTCAGAGGACTGTGTGACAGCCTTTTCAGTAGACTCCTTCTTATTGTCTTCAGTGACTAGTGGAGATTGGGGTTTCTCCAGTTGTTCTATTTCCAATGGATTATCCACTTTTAGTTGAGTTGTCAGTTGCTCAACTAAGGTAACCTGTACATCAGTAGTTGTAGGAGGCTCCATATTTGGTGCAGTGTTGTCTCCAGATATATCAATTGTGTCCTGAACATCATCAACAACATGAATAATGGAGTCATCCTTTTCCTTGAGAAGATAGACCTGATCAGCTTGATCAATCTCTTCTTCATCCATTTCCGGTTGATTAACATCATCAATAATATTATCCTCATTCATAGAGGATTGGATGAGTTCTTCCATTCTTTTGATTTCACGGGCTATTCGATGGGTCTCAGTTTTAATAATTCCCCTCCTTCCACTGAGTAACTTCAGTCTTCTTTCTTTGAACATAAACTAAGATTTGGATTGAGCAACTAAAGCACTAATATCATCTTTAGAAAGTTTAGTAAAATATTGTACAAATACCTCATCAATGATTTCTTTTTTTAATTTTATAGCTTTATCCCATTTATCAAAAAGAATAGTGTACAAAGAATTTAAGATATCCTTTTCTAGTTCATGTGGATATCTACTATAATGACACAAATGAGTCATTACCTATTGAATGACATGCTCTTTCTCATTTACAGTGAAGGAATCAAAATGCTCTTTGACATTGTCAAACTTATTCCTCCCTAGTGTCTTCATTGTTCTTTCAAAATGGGTTTTAGGCTTGAAAGATGCTATATCAATAGACACAGTTGCCTTTGGCACTTCCTTAACTATTTGTGCTACTCTATCGGTAACCTTCATCTTCTTAGGTTCTTCTTTAGTATCTGAACCTTCAGATTCTAGTTGGAGAATAAGTTTTTGATTTCTCTTCTTTGGTGCATTCTCCTTCTTTGTATATACTTTAGGTGTCTATTCCTTTTTGGTTAGGACACTCCGAGTCACCCTTGTAGGCTTTATCACTAGAGGTGAGTTAGTTTTCTTTTTCTTTCCTTTCACATTAGTGATAGGAGAAGTACTAGTTTTTGTTGGTGCAACTTGGAGTGCCAAAATGTCCAATTTTGCCTTCTTTTTTGTTGGCATTCTACACTTAGATAAGAATAGTTGATGTTGTCATTGATGGAAACCAACTAGTAACATGGTTTATAGCTTACACTAGCACCGACAAGCACATCCAAATTATTCTCACTGGTACCCAGTCTACACCAACAAAATATCTTACCGACACCCCAACCGACGTGAAAATTATATATTTTTGTATTGTAATTATATTGTATAGCCGCCATGATCTATTGTAAAGACTCATATATGTATGAGATCTTATAGTTCATTTTGTAAGCAATAGGTATGCAAAATATGTAATTAGGTAATGATTATGAGAGTGACTATCTGTATATCCATTTTTATGTAATCATTTTGATGAGTGAATAAGAGCTAAGAGGAGCGAAGAAAGGTTTATGGCAGAGGTATTTGACAGAGCTTAAACCAGTACTGAATCAAGCATTGTAGATGCTATTTTGAGCAGTACATTGTCATTGGATTTAATTATCCAATTTTGTAGTCAGTGTGACTCCTTTTTGTGATTGAGCAGTGAGCTCTAGACTGTTGGCCTTCCTGCATGTGTAGGCCCCTATTGTATCAGTAATATTTACTCATATTGGTTAGTGAGTAGATATTGTGGGTCACAAATCCCACTGAGGTTTTTCCCCTACTGAGTTTCCTCACCAAAATATCTTGTGTTATGGTGTGCATTGATGATGTCTCTCTTATTTATCTTTATTGATTTATTGCTTGTTTACCAGTACATTAATTTGGGTTGTTGTCATGCCCAAAATTTAGGGCAAAAACGGAACAATTTTTTTTAAAAAAAAAGATACTAATTTAATTAAAAAGCACATTCTTGCGACAAGCGCTAGAGGAAAATTCCATTAATAAATTCGAGCTCATTCTGAAACGAACGAAGCATCGACAATCAGTTATATTCTAATCGCGGAATAACCTACTGGTTTAAATTTTATCTCCAAAAGATATTTAATTAATAGTTTTATTAAATTAATCATACTAAGAATATTAGGAGAGATATTTTAATTTATCCTCCATTATAACTATATAGTCTTTTCAATTCTTTTATATTTCTCTTTATAATTTAACCAAAATTAAAATCAGGATTAAATAATTGTATACATATATACATAATTGATTATGCATATATTTATATATTTAAAATTTAATTACTTATACAAAAATGCTCAAATTCATACATTTATATACATATATATAATTTCCATATGTATTTATGGAAACATATATATATGTATATTTAACTAAACTGGTAAATATTTTAATTATTATTTTAATTAATATTAACCTGCCCTAACCTCCACTCGGTTAGGGTTTTAAACCCTATATATTATTATATTTTTTTTTTACTGTTAAACTTCATGGCCGGGCCGAAGCCCTTGACGACCATGATTTCCATCTATATTTTAATGTAGGTCACGGAGGAGCAAAACAGGTCCGGCCGCGTGCGCGCCACTGTGTGAGCGCACAGTGGGCGCCGCGGCTCCACTGTGTGCCCACACAGTGGGCGCCGCTGGCGGCACCACTGTGTGGCCACACAGTGGCGGCCGCGGCCGTCCACTGTGTGCCCACACAGTGGGAGCCGCAAGCGGCTCCACTGTGCGTGCACACAGTGGGCACCGCGCGGTCGTCCACTGTGCGTATGCACAGAGGAGCCCGCGGGGACCCCTAAACTTCGTTTTAAATTTTTTTTTTTAAATTTTTTTTTTTTTTAAAATAAAACATATAAATATATAAATATATATATATATATATATATATATAAATATTTATATATATATATATATATATTGGCAATTACAAATTAAATAACAAAGATAAGAAGATAAACCTAAATTCAATATAACATTTATATATATATATATTTTTTTAAAAAGAATTTTACTTGCTACAATTAAACTAATATAGTAAAGGGAAGAATATGAAGATAATTCAGATCTAAAAATATATATATATATTTATTTATATAAAATCATTGAGCTTTTAAAACAATGCTAACCCAAAATACAATTTTAAATACTTTTAAAGATTACAAAATACTTTTTTTTAAAATAAAAGGAAATCTTTCATCGCTTTTTCTCCTCTACTCTAATATTTCATAAATCTATTTTTTTTTTTTTTTAAAATACATAGAAATCTTTCAACAACAATAATCTTTTATTTGCCACAAGAGAAATATAATTATAATCTTAAATGGAAAACAAATCTTTTATTTCTTTCCATAATACAAGAAGCTTTTTACATGCAACACAATTTAACCTTCTTTTTTTTAAAAAACCAGAAGTAGAAATAACAAGCTTTTCTTTCTTTAAAACATCTCTAAGATCTACTACCAAATTTACAGAATGTTTTCTCTGAACAATCACAACAATAAGTCTTCAAGTCTATTATTACAAAATTACAACTTGCTTCTCCTTTCTCTTGAATAAGGCATTTATTTACAACAACTTTAAATCAACATTTGCAACTGAATTTCAAATATCTTCAAAAACAATCTTTTGAATATCTTTCATGAATCCTATCCTCTTTCCTCTAAATTTCCTGCATAATAGAAAAACACAAAACTGACCACGGAGTGCTCACCTCCCAGCCTAGGCTAACTGGTAGCCACCCCCGAGCTCGGAGAACCAATTCCTAGATGGGTAACAATCAGGCAAACACATAGAAAGCAATGCATACAGATATTCCAGACACATTCCCAACCTGGCTTTCACAGCACCACACTCTGGTGGTGAATATTTTGAAAGGGTGGTAGTGGACCAAATACCCTGAGGAGAATTCTGCAAGTATGTAATAACAAGAAGCCACCTCATGGCACAAATAAAATATCAAGAATCTCAACCCCATAATCCTTATGCCCCCCCAAAGGCATTCTAGCCTTATAACCCTCCTTATGACCCCCATTGCACAAACAGGCCATGCAGCAAGGGTCACACAAAGATCCCTTGTGATCGCTCTCAAAAGAGAGTCTCTCACTCGAGGGCTGTCACTGCTACCACCCTCAAGATCCTCTTCTCTCCCAAGAGAAAGAGATCTTGAGAAAACTCCCAAAAGACAATCATTCATAAAACAAAACACCAAAAGATTTTCAAACATCCATTTTCTAGAATACAGATTTTCTTATTCAACAACTTTCAGAAATATACAAGAAAAAGACATTAAAAGTAAAAATTAAAACCAACCTTAAACTGCCCAAAGGTTATAATGATATCTGAAGAAGAGCTGCCCAATCCACAATTCTTTATTTTCCTTATTCAATTTCTCTATCCCATAACATTATTTTTTTCTTCCAAATTTTCTTCTGTCTCCAAAAATGGAGAGTGGGTGATTAACCAGCTATTCCCCAAAAATCTTCCTTAAGAAGCTCACTCTCTGAGTTCTCACAGGATTCTAAAAAAAATCAACAAAAAGAAGGAAGAAAGCAAAAATGCAAAAAGACTTTCCTTCCAAGAGGGAAAATCTTGATTTGATTTTCACTTCAATTTTCAATTTTCGCTCAACTCAAAAAAAGCCAATCTTTAAAGCATTAAAAAGATCATTATAAAGTAGAAACTTGCCTAAAATTACCCCTAACCCCTAGGTATACCTTATGGGCTTTAGGAAACCCTAATAAACTACCCCTAGGTGTTCATTTAACCCATTTTAAACCCCTCTGAAGTTTATTTTCGGGTCAAACATAAGTTGACCACTCCAAATATTATATTCTCAATATATCTTTTTGACAACACATTATTTTATTTAAAATTAATAATAATTAACACTTTCCCATCAAGAGACAAGATAAAATATTTAAATTTAAATCCACACATGTGTCAAGTGACACTAATAAAATACTTTTACAAAAATAAACATGAAATTGTCTCTTGAGGTTTTTACACAATAAATTTAAATAACACATAACACACATGCAGCATATACTGATACGAATAAAATACAACACAAACGGGGTGTTGTCTCTCCAAATAGACAAACCCTGGCTTTACGAACATACATAAGTCTAGGTTTGATTCTCCATAATTTTCCATGGTCACATGGTAAATTTCCTGTGCATCTCAATTTACACATTAGTACTCCCAAATATTCATATAAAATATAATTCAATAATACAACATTGCACATCATTACTTGCATACAATTTTCATCTGCACAGATTGAATACATCTTTTGTCAAGCAAATTCACATAAACAATTTTTCATCCCAATTCACATTAACTAAACATACATCATAGTTCTATATTCAAAGTAAAGTCCTGCAAATTCATTAACGACATCTATCATTGCAATATCATTCTATCTAATAATCATGTAGTGTTCTATCTCATAAAGCATGTAAGTAAAACATCAATTCATAGCAATGTTACCCAATATCCTGAAATCATATAAGTTCTAAGTCTCAAAATGCATCAAAACAAAGTATCCATAGTAGTCTAAAATATAAAATCCACTGAATGTCAAACTAAGTCGAGGTGAGGCCTCACAGTTGTGAAGTTGCAAACAAGTTTAAATATTTCATTTACTGGTTAGACACTGATTGACCCCCCCCCCCCCCCTCTCAGTGTCTTTGGGACTCATCAAGTATCTAACAATTGGTATTAGAGCCTAGTCCTCTATTTGCAGAAGCCTAACAAATTGAGGAAGATTATGAAACCGGTATCAATGAAAAGCTTGAGACAATAGTTGGAAGGAGCTCTTGAAGATTTTGATGCAGAAAAATTGAAGAATATCAAACTGGAAGATGAACTTAGAACTACTCAAGAATTTATCAAAGCACTTCAAGATAACTTGGTTATAGAAAAGAATAAGAGAAAATAATTACATGTGCAATTAAAAAATCAAGATGATGAAGAAAAAGAAACTCTTAGAGATATTGCAGAGAAATTGAGACAAGAAAATAGTAACATGAAGAATGAGATGCAAGATTTAACCATGAGACTATGCAAAGATATTGAAGATAGAAAGAGAAAAGAGGAAGATTTGGCCAGAAGACTAAACGAAAGATCAGATGAATCTCAAAGGCTTAGTTATGAAAATGATATTCTCAAAAATAATTTGATTCACATGAAACATGACAAAGAGGAACTTTTGAGACAAGTTAGCACTTTGGAAAGTGAGTTGGTCACTGCAAATGAATACAAAGACAAATTCAAGAAAAGTTTAGATAATCTTGATTATATGCTGAAAAGTCAGAAACCTGATGGAGAAATAGTTGGACTTGGATTTGAACATGGAGAAATCTTAGAGATTGTAAACAATCATGATTACAACAAATTGGTAAGGCAATCTAATACATATAAATTTAATGGGAAATTTTTTAATTGCAACAAATTTGGTCAGAGAGAAAATTTGTGTAGATTTAGGAATAATCAGAATACAAACTTACCCACCGATCAATGTTCCAAATACAATAAAAATGGTCATAACTTAGACAATTGCAGAATGAATGTGAAATTCTATGTTTGTGGTAGATTTGGACATTTATCTAATCAATGTAGAACTCAAACCAGTCAAGGTTATGGAAAGGCTATTCAGAGAAACAATGTAACTTGTTATGCATGTAACAAGATTGGGCATATTGAAAATTTTTGTAGAAGCAAGACTACACTGGTAAACAATAAAGGATCTAATAACAAAGGCAAAGAGAAGGTGAATGAAATCAAGCAAGAATTTTCAAAATGATGGATTAGGAAGAGAGATCAGAGAACAGGGTAATCCTGCACCAGTAGGAGATTCTTCATCCAACTAAGGAATAATCCTTAGGGGTATGGAAACAAATTGAAAACCATGCATTTACCCTTAGTTGATGGTAAGAAGTTATATTTCTTCTTCACTAGTAGATATCTGAAGTTTTTTACTTCACCGACAAGCATTTATTGTGGTTTGTAAGTCAACATTTTGGTTATAAAGGCATTGTAACCTCTCATTTCAATTCACCAAGCATCCAAGCTTTGAAAGAGAGTGAAATTGAGAAAAGTTATTCTAAAGGTGAAGTAGCAAATATCTTTTTAGAGCATTCAAGGATTTCACAGTTAAGAGGTATTTATCTTTCGCAATGGCATCTTCATCTTCTATTCCCGAATTCATAGCAAATCCTACCATTGTGGAAAACATTAAGTGACCTAGACCCATTTTTAAGATCATTCCCAAGATAGCAAAACAAAATGATTCTATTGGTACATTTTCCAAAATCTTGAAGGGAGTCACATTCACTGAAGACCCTAGGGCATACATACATTACAACATAGAAAGTTTAGGATCTAAAGATTTGATGAACATGTACATGAATTTAATTACTGACAAGGATGGGATAGTGAAACTAGAACATAAGGTAGTTGAGGATTTAGGTTTCATAGACATCCTCCATATGCCAGAATTCTCAGATGAAGTCATCTGCTATGTCCTTAGCAGGGTTCACGGATAATTTATGTGGTTGGATTCGGTATTCAAGATTACCAAGGAAGCTATTAAAGATGTTACGGGTTTACCCTCCATTAGTTCTAGACCTCACAAGAAGAAGAAAATCCCTAACAAGGAAGTTATGAGCTTAACCGGAGCTACATATGACAATAGGTCACTTAGGGTTAATGACATAAAAGATAAAAATGCTAAATTTGCTAGCATGATAATTGGATATAAAGTTGGTCATAGAAATAGGTTGAATTATGTGTCAAGTTCATGCATTCATAGTGCACATGAGATGATTGTAAACTAAACAAAGATTGATATTTGTGAATGGTTGAAGGATGAAATGCTAGAAAATTTGGATAAGATAAAAGGTGACAAGAAAGGAACATTCAAATTTGGAAATCTGTTAGTATGTTTAATGCTTTACTTTTCAAAGGAGATCCTCGGCATAGGCATAAATGATATTTCTGTTTGAAAACAAATAAAGGAGGCAATCACCAATATGGGATCTAACAGCGATGAGTTAGTTAAAGACTACTTCAAAATTTTCCAAACTAGAATGAAACAGAGAGAAAGGATTTCCCAAAGTATCGTAGACAAATGTGATAAACAAATATGCTTTGTAGTAAAGAGAGATGAAATATGGATGGAAGCAATTAGACCCAGAATAGTATGGATTACTGAAATGGGATATGAGGTGGACTCTCACATCTTGGAATCATATGCAAAAATACTCCTAGATGGTCCACTGGAACCATCAGAGAAAATATTTGGTAGTGCTGAAAGTGATGTAGCCATGATGAAGCAGAGAAATAAAAGAGACAAATTCATGAAAGATGCTTCTAAAATGGTAAAAGAAGTTACAGAAGGGTTGATGAGTCTTGGCGGTATTGCTGCTAGTATGAAAGAAGGTCAATCAGAGAAAACAGTGGTAGCTTATGTTCCCCTAGTTGTTACTTCTTCTAAGACAAAAAGTGATAAAGCAGCTGGATTTCAAAGAGTTGAAAGGAAGAAAAGGAATCCTTCACCGACACCTGCACCATCTCCAAAGAAGTCAGACACACAAAGAAAGAAGCAACATGCTATAAGAGAGCCTAGGGGTCCAAACAAGAAGGTAACTCCTAAGAAGAAACAAGAGCCTAAGGCACCAAATACTCTTACACCGGAAGAGTTGATAAATAAAATACAACAAGAAGGTAAACTTAGCAATTTAAATAAACTTTACCATTCTTTCAAGGATTCAGATAAAAACACTATAGAGGATAGCATTATATTACACCTTGATATCTACAGAAAGTTCTCATTGAGGTTGTAGATGATCTGCCTAATGATTTATATTTGAGGTTAGAATCTAAAAGGATGTTGGTAATGGAATTAGATAAGAAATTGAAAGTACAGCCTCTACTTGCTATACACCTTGTTAACTCCAAACAGGAAATTGATGACTTAATTTTAGAGGCAAAAAGAACAATTTTTGTAAGTGGTCACCGATAGATTAGTCTTATCATAGGCTGTGCTAAGGAAATTGCAGATGAGATAGGAGACAAATGGGACATATTCTTTGTGGAAAGAGAGAAGAAAGAAGAAAAGGATAGGCAGAAAATGGATGTCTTTTGCAAAGGTATATCAGAAGGATAAAGGTAAAGGTAAAATTTGTAGTGTACCTAATATAACGGTCAAGGATAACCTTCCTCCACCAGCATAGGACACCCCACAAATAACTGCAAAGGCACCGGTACAAACTGATAGTCAATTGAAAGAGAAGGCAGAGGAAATAACAAGAGATGACACTAATCTGGAATTTCAAGTTCTTTTAACCATGAATGTGGACACATAGGACTTCAACATTGTCATGGACAAGGAAACCACAGAGGTAAAGCAAACTGAAGCTACAAATATTGAGATCTCTGAGTCATTGGTCAACATTGTTGACTCTCAAAACATTGAGATACCAGCAAAAGTTGAGAAATCTAATACCATCTGAGATGCTACTCAGCCCAACATTGAGAAACAGGAAAAAGAACAAGCAAAAGAAGAGGTAAAAGCACAAACTGAACCTATAAATGTTGACACTTAGCAAAATGTAGAGAAACCAATAGAGAAAGAACCTGAACAAAGTATAGTTGAACCGACAATTAGCAAGACAATGAGTAAGGATAATAGTAAGGTTGAAAACAAAATTGAAATGCAGAATGAGCAAAAGGCAGAAATAATGAATAAAGAAGAGGTCAATGATGGAAACAAGGAACAAGTGGTTAAGCCAATTGGACAAGTATCTAAAGAAAAAAAAGTTATTGCTAAGCCTAGCACTTCCACCATGAATTACAGACCTACTAATGTGACTGATGTACTTTTGGATTCAATAAATAGGATCAAAGATTGCAATTCCTTAGCATTTAAGGCCATTGATGATACATTACCTATATTGAAAATGATTGCACCGACTTGTAAGATAGATCATATTGATGGATTTTAGGTAAATTGGATACATTGTCCAAATTCATTGCTTCAAATATGCTAACTGTACATAAAATTAATGAAGAGACTGTTAAGGAAAGGGTGAACAAGGAGAAAATTGAATTCTTTGATAAGACTATCAAGAATCGTACTGAGCATATTGACTCTTTATTACCGATACTTAATTCGACAATTTTGGAATATAAAGAATTGTATAAGGAAGCATGAAAGCCTCACAACCTAATAGAAGACATTGAGGAAGAGATAAAGAAAACACAAAAAGAGATTGATGATATAGCATACAATATAATAGGTTCTTCGGAACTTACCTCAGTTTTTTATCAAGAAATGGTAGTTTTTGAGGAAAAGATTGAGAAACTAGAACAAGAAAAAGAAAGGATAAGAATGAAGGCACGTGACCTGAAAAACAAACTTGGTCCTAGATTGGACAACCTTATAACTTAGTGGATTGAGCTGTCTAAAGCAACAATTCAACGAGAAAGATCATCAGAGCAACAGATGCATTATTTGATCAATATGATCCAACAGACTGAAACCATTATCTTTGACATCAACAAATTCATGCAGAGTCTTAATCTAATTTTGGCAGATATCTTTCAAATTGTACATAACTGGATATAGTCTATGAGGTAGAATTTTGAATTATTTGATTTTTTTGACATCCTTTGTCATTGATGTCAAAGGGGGACTAGTAGTATGGAGAAAAATGTATAGAAGAGATCATTTACTCAAGGGGAGCACTCCTATATTTGGATCAGTTTTGGACTTCTTTTTTGGATATCAATTTTTGGATTTTTCTCATGAGTGTTGCCATCAATGCCAAAGGGGGAGATTACTGGTATTCTACACTTGAATGAGAATAGTTGATGTTGTCATTGATGGACACCAACTGGTAACATGGTTCACAACTTACATCGGTAAGAAACATCATCTATCGGCACCGGCAGGCACAACCAGATTATTCTCATGGACACCTAGTCTACACCAACATAAGATCTTATCGGCACCCCAACTGACATGGAAATTATATTGTTTTGTATTGTAATTATATTGTATAGCTGACATGATGTATTGTAAAGACTCATATATGTATGAGATCTTATAGGTCATTTTGTAAGCGATAGGTATGCAAAATATGTAATTAGTTAATGATTATGAGAGTGAATATTTGTATATGCATTTTGATGTAACAACTTTGATGAGCGAATAAGAGTAGAGCAGAGTGAAGAAAGGTTTATGGTAGAGGTATTTGACAAAGCTTAAACCAGTACTGAATCAATCATTGTAGATTCTATTTTGAGTTGTACATTGTCATTGGATTTAATTATCCAATTTTTTAGTCAGTGTGACTTGTTTTTGTGATTGTGTAGTGAGATCTAGGTTGTTGGCCTTCCTGCATGTGCAGGCCCCTATTGTATCAGTAATATTTATTCATATTGTCTAGTGAGTAAATATTGTGGGTCACAAATCCCACCGAGGCTTTTCCCCTATCAGGTTTCCTCGCCAAAATATCTTGTGTTATGGTGTGCATTGATGCTATCTCTCTTATTTCTCTTTATTTATTTATTGCTTGTTTACCGGTAGATTAATTTGGGTTGCAAAGTTGCAAACAAGTTTAAATATTTCATTTACTAGTTAGACATTGATTCACCCGCCCCCTCTCAGTGTCTTTGGGACTGATCAAGTATCTAACATTTTTGTCTTTGGGAGATGCTAATAGGGTATTAGCATAAACAACTAGTAGACCATAGTTCACCTCATAACTCATGTCTTCCATCACTTCTTCTCTTGGCTCAATTGCTTGCATCAAGCAAAAGTCAGTGGTAATAGTAAAGACTATGTCTTTTGCAAAGTCCCTTTCCACATCTTCTGGTAGTCTCATTCTCATGTTCATCTTTTTCTAAAATTCATTTAAATACTTATTCATGACTGCAGAGAAAGTATTCTTTACAACCTTAATGTTGTTCTTGATTTGTTCAATGACTAGTAGGTCTTTTGACCACTCAATGTCTCCAATTTGTAGTAGAAAGTTTTGTAAATAGAAGAATAACCCAACCAATAGCTAACCATACTTGAATTTTTTACTATTGTCCTTTTTAATAGATTGCAAATTTTGAAATAATTGTCATTTGATGGCTTCACAGAGATCATAATTTTCATTATCAACAATCATTCTATGAGCTGTATGAATTGTTGTAGATGGAACACTATTAAGTCTACTAGAGTAAAATACTTGGTAGCCTATCACCATTGCTGCTAGTTTCACTACAGGGTCTCTAATATTGTTGATAGAAAAGACACGCTTATTAGAAGTAGAACCGGTTAAAGAGAATATCGTGTCTTTTGAAATTTGTTTGAGAACAGGTACTTCACCAATTGAAAAATAACTGGTTACAACCTGAATAGCTTCCTTAGTTATTGTGTGAGTTCTCTCTAAATACATGTTCTCTCCATGAACTCAAATCAAAATGATTTTGATATGCTCTTCCTCGAAATATTCAAGAAAGTAAGCAGCATTATGAAAACCCTTTTCAAAAACCCTAGCATACTTTGTTTCAATCTTTCCATTCTCATCACAAAGTAATTTCAACTGAGTATAAATGTATAGAGATCCTAGATCTTCTATCTTGTAGTCAATATAACTAGATAAATTACCTTTGACCAAAAATCCACTTGGAACTTGTGACAATGCATTATACGACACAATTTTTTCTGCCTCTACAGCTTCCATAGGCTCAGAAGTAATCATTAACCTCTCTATAGTCTTTGGAGTTGATGCCATTCCAGATGAACAAGATTCGAAGTAGGATGTTGAAATAAATACCTTGTTTCACCCACATTGCCCTATTTACGAGTTGAAATGCCCAAGTGCACACCAGTTCGACCTTCTGCAACCTTCAATTTAGCTTAATTACACAAATCATAAAGCAATTCAGCAATTGACAACAAAACAATCTTTCTCGGCTCAGCAAGTGCTCCAATTTATTTCTCGAATGCGTTAGGGTAAAAATGACAAAGTAAAAACTTGCTTTTATCCTTTTTACGTACTGCATAAAATGGTCGCTCGTTAGGGTAACAAACCCTAATTTCACTACTCAAGGAGAAAACCA
This sequence comes from Cryptomeria japonica, assembly GCF_030272615.1. NCBI lineage: Eukaryota > Viridiplantae > Streptophyta > Pinopsida > Cupressales > Cupressaceae > Cryptomeria > Cryptomeria japonica. The sequence goes on along the minus strand of NC_081413.1, from coordinate 448,182,518 downwards.
GTTGATAACATAAAGACAAAAAGCTACCAAAATTTCATGCTTCAAAATTCTTTTACCACTCATTTTTCTCAAGGGGTCCAGAGGTAATTTGACTGTTAAGCTCCCCTTAGCCATATTAAAAAGGCTTAAGTCACCGATCTAGGGTTCTCTTCACTGGGTGAAGGAATAGTTTCTTCTCCAAGTGAGTCATCACTTTTCTTCTTCCAAATCTGATTCAGTTCTTCTCTGGTTTCTTCAGCATTAACTTTCTTCTTTCCTTTCTGATCCTTAGAAGAATTGACTAGTTTGTTATTTCTAGATCTACAAAAAATTTCTAAGTGCCCTAATTTGTTACAGTGATAACAGGCCATACCAGATGATCTCCATGGTCCTGCATTGCCTCTTCCTATTCTTCTTCGGCAGTTCATAACCACATGACCAAAGTTATTATAGATGGTGCAAATAACATTTGTTACCTTTTCCATCTGAAATGGACTAAACCAGTTGTCATAGGGTCTTTGCTAGTTCAAGTTTACCTGGTTGTCAAAATTCCTTATCCAGTCACCATTTGGTCTTGAATGCATGTGCTGTACAAGATTGTTTGCTCCATATCTACACTCAACAAATCTATGTCCATACATTCCACATGTGGTGCAATGACCTTAAAATTTCTTGGACAGATACCTAGCCTTAGTATTGTAACTTGCATTTCCATTAGGTTTGTCTCTACAAACATTTGCAGTGTGACCAGGTTTATGGCAAACAAAACAAACAGGTTTAAAGACCTTCTTACCGATAGGATTATTGATCTTAGGAGAATATTTATTCTTAGGAATGTTTCTCTTTATACCAGAGGATTCACCTTTTTCAGATGTGTGAAAACCAAGTCCAGAGTTATCACCCTTCATTCTTTGTGATTTAATTTGTTCTTCCAGCATGGTAGAACTTCTATTGAACTTGTACAATTTCTCATTAGCTTCAATAAGTTGTTTTGTGAGATCTTCATTATGCTTTGACAGGTTCTCTCTTAGAGATGATGGAAGTTCAAGATCTAGATGTAGGTTCTCCTTTTCTTCTCTTTCAGCAACCAAATGCTCATGCATAGTAACATTTTCTCGCTTGATCTTGGCAATCTCTTGATATCTTTCCTTGATAAGATCTTCAACAACTCTTTTGGCTTTTAGTTCTTGACTCATGCAAATAGTGAGACCTTCTAGCTCTCTCCTTACATTCGGTTTCTCACAGTTTAACTTTTCAACTTCCTTTGCTAAAGCATCAATATCAGCTTCATCTAAAGAACTATTATAAGATATCTATAATAGTTGTTCCGTTAGCTCTCTCCTTTTGACTTGTGAAGCTTTCAATTTGACCCTAAGGGTTTCAAACTCATTTCTGCTAGTTTCTAGCTCTCTAGCCATCTCGAAGTAGTTCATGTCCCCCATGGTCATTTCAAGGCTCCCTTCTAAGTGATTAGGCTTCAAAGAAGTTAGGCTCTGATACCAATTGATGGACTTGAACAACACTGAGAGGGTGGGTGAGTCAGTGACACCAAAAATAAAACTACTTCAAACACTAACTAGAAGATGAACTTAACAAAGATTGTAAACACAATGCATGCAATCCAAAATGATATTACAACATCCACAAAAACTAAAGCATCCACCATAACACAAGTGTTTGTATGTGGAAAACCCAAATAGGTAAAAACCATGGTTAGATGGAACTCACAAGTTAATTATCTACAATAATAGATAACTGATCTGTTAAGGTCTACAAAGTGCTCTGCTAGGAGCGAATCTTGTTAGACATCCCAAAGCTTGATTAGAATCCTATACCCTGTTAAAAGTAGTACCCTATTAGGAGTAACCTCGTTGGAGGATTTTTGAATCCAAACTAATGGATCACCCTATTAGAGGATTTATACATTGAAGCTTGTTAGAGCTTACCCGATTAGGGGATCTATTTCTGCTGTAATTGTTATAAAACAAGAAGAATGGTTTGATCTATTCTGAGTAGCACAATACTTTCTTTATCAGATTCTTCTAAACATATTTAACACTACTCTTCTACATACTCTGCAACTTAACTCTTTTTACCTTCGCACATAACATAATACTTTCACTATTTCAAATAATTCATTGCCATGTCAATATATAGACCTTATGATTTCATGTCGGCCTTAAGAAATCATAACACAATTTCCTAGGTGCAATGTATGTGGACAAGTGATCATAACCCATCACAAAAATTACTGCCAAGCAATTAGTGTTAGTAACTCATCATGAAATATGGTAAATCATCACAAAATTACCAAATACTGGTTTGAGTAAAACATATGAATAGTTGTACTTGAATCTCTGCTTGATCTCCATCTTGATCTTCATCTTGATGCCAACTTAGTATAACTACATATTGTCTCTTATGCACATACTGGTTAACACAAGGTACCGGTTAGAGATTAACCACTAAGTATACTGGTTGACAGTGTAAATAATTGAAGTTACACCGGTAGTCAATATAATCATATGTGTGTGTGTGAGTCTTTCATCAATGACAATATATGATGAATACATTACAATCTTCATCATGCCAGCATTATCGACCAATTGACCAACACTCAAAATATTATGCTTTAAACCTTCTACATAATAGACATTATTAGTATTATGCTTTCCATCCAAAGAAATAATACCTCTACCTTTGATCATACATGCCTTATCATCTCCAAATCTAACTTGACTACCATTGTATTCTTGCAAGGACAAAAATTTCCCTTTATCTCCAGTCATATGATGTGAGCATCCACTATCAATTACCCATTCATCCTTATCTTCAACTTTTGCTGCCAAGGCCTTTTCTTCATTTTTGATAGCCAGTTCCAGTTCATCTTCCTTCAAAGCATAGTACACCCATTCTTTTCCATTTCCAAATCCACTAGCAGAGTCTTCTATTGGTTCATCTCTAGAGTCATCAGTTACTCCTTCCTCATTTTCTATGTAGCATTGTTTACTTTTCTTGAATCTATACTTGTTCTGGTTAGGCTTAAAAGATTTCTTAACTCTTTCCTCAAACCTTGCATTCCTTTTAGGACATCTAGATGCAAAATGACCAATCTTATTACATGCAAAACATTTAAAAGGTGATTTTCCTTCATAGTTACTTCTAGTTGGTCCTTTAGGTACTCTTGTAGCAAATAAGGCTTCAAGTTGCTCAAATTCTTCATATTATTTCCTCATGTCTTCTAATTCTATTGCATATAGGGATTTCCAATCACTTTTTCCAGTAGATGTTGATGATGATGCATGAAAAGAAGGTTTAGACTTTACAACTCCAGAAGATCCAAATTCTTAAAGCTCAAAAGAAGATAATTTCCCAATCAGAATGTCTTTGTTGGCTGAAGTGTTTGCCATTGTTCTTAGCTCATTAATTGAGGTTGCCTTCATCTTGTAACCTAGTGGAAGGGCTCTCAAGACTTTGGAAACTATTTCATCTTCACTTGGAAATCCACCACAACATTGAATTCCCATAACAATCTCATTTACTCTTTCCATAAACATAAAAATTCTTTCATTTTCTTCCATTTTCAAGTTTTCATATCTTACCCAGTAACCATCAAGTTTAGCAATTTTGACAGTAGCATCACCTTCATTAAAAGTTTGAAATTTGTCCCACATTACCTTACCCAATGATTTATTAGTTAATCCTATGATATGCTAATCACTAAGTGCACACAAGAGGGCTTCTCTAGCTCTACAATCATTTTCAATATTCTTATCCTAGTCTGCAGGAGCAGGATTGCTAGATGCCAGATCATAAGGTGTCTATCCTTTCTCTATTGGCAAATGCACACTCCAATCAGACATTGTAGATGATTGAAGGTTTTGTCATTGATGGCAACCTTACAATCCTATGACACCAACAAGGCAATCCACTGGCACTAGGAAAGTCAAGTTCTACATTGGCACACAGACCACCGACACTGGTAGTGAAAGGAAGCATATCGGCACAAAAGCCGAGAAGAATTTTGATTGTAATTTATTTTGTTTATTATTGTAAAATTGTTGTAAGCCAACTTGGAAAATTGTAAAATGACCTATATATATAAGAGATCATTGTAGAACAATTAGGTATGCATGGAGGAAAGTAATTAGGCGAAATAAGGAAGACCTATTATGACAATTATAGGTTAAGGGTTTATGTAAGAAGAAGAGCTATAAACCGGTACTAGATCTGGCATAGTAGATGCTATTTTGAAGCAATACAAGACATTAGATTTATATAATCTATTTTGTAAGTCAGTGAGACTTCCCATTTTGTAATTCAGCAGTGAGCTCTGGGCACTTGGCCTTCCTACATGTGTAGGCCCCTCTTGTAGCAGTAATATTCTCTTATTGGATAGTAAGTGAATATTGTGGGTCATAAATCCCATCAAGGTTTTTCCCATACCGGTTTTCCTTGTTAAGCTACTGTGTTATGGTGTATTTTTCATGTGGTTGTTGTTATCTTTGTTCATTGCATTATTTCTTGTTTACCGGTTTATAGTATTAATATGCTTTACATGCTTTAAGTCAAGAAAATCAATACATCGGTTAGATATTGATTCACCCCCCCTCTCAGTATCTGTGAGAATCCTAACAATTGGTATCAGAGCCTGGACCTCTATTTTCAGAAGCCTAACAACTTGAGGAAGATTTTGACACCAGTAGAGATGGAAAACTTGATGAAGCAACTAGAAGCAGCTCTCTTAGACTATGATGCAGAAAAATTGAAAACCAGCAAACTTGAAGATGATCTAAAAGCTGCACACGATATTATTCAAGTACTTTAAGAAAATATACCATTTCAAGAAACAAGAGAAGAGAACTTTATGAAAAGATGCAAAATGAGAATGATGAAAAGGAAACTCTTAGTGATCAGATGAATAAGCCGAAACAAGAAAACATGACAACAAAGAATGAGATGTAGGATATGACTATGAGATTTTGTAAAGAAATTGAAGATAGAAAGAAGAATGAAGAAGACTTGACTAGAAGATTGAATGATGCTACAAATGAAACCACAAGACTTAGTTATGAAAATGATATGTTGAAGACAGATCTAATGCATGCACAAAATGACTCAAATGAACTCATGAGACAAAAAGGTATCTTGGAAGGAGAATTGGCTACTGCAAATCAACATAAAGAAAAATTCAAGAAAAGCTCAGAAAAACTTGGTGACTTGTTGAAGAAACAAAAACCTAATGGTGACACTAATGGTCTTGGCTTTGAAACTGGTGAAAGCTCTGGTACTGCAAACACATGGGATCATGGCAAATTGGTAAGAGAACCTACTGCTTATAAATTTAATGGCAAATGTTTTAACTGTAACAAGTATGGTCATAGAGCAAATCAATGTAGATCTAGAAATTATCAAAATACTAATACACCCACTGGTCAATGTTCAAAATGCAACAAAGTTGGTCATAATTCTGAAAAATTGCAGAATGAATGTGAGATGTTATGTTTGTGGCAGATTTGGACACTTATCTAATCAATGCAGAACACAAACTGACATAGGTTATGGGAAAGCTATTCAGAAAAATAATGTGACTTGTTATGCCTATAACAAGATTGGACATATTACAAAATTTTGTAGAAGCAAGTCCTCACCGGTAAACAACAATGGTGCTAGTTTGAAAGGTAAAGAAAAGGTTGAAGAGGTAAAACAAAAATTCTTAAAATAATGGGTCTAGAAATCAGAACTAAATGTTGATAGGAATACTCCTCCACCAACAGAATAGAGTAACACTCCACCAGCAGAACATAATAACATTCCACCAGCAGGAGAGTCTTCATCTAACTGAAGAAAATTTCTTTGAGGGTTTGGCAATCAAATGTGAAACATGCTATAATTCCCTCGGTTGATGGTGAGAAGTTGAAATTACTTTTATACCGACAGATAAGTTAAGTGATTACTTAACCGGCAAGCATTAAATGTGGTCCAGTTGGCAAAATTAACATTATAAATCAATGTTTTTGGCTCCAATTTCATTTCATCATGCATTCAAACATTCGAAGAAGCGTGAAATTTCCAAAGCTAAGGCTTTTCGAGCAAAGGAGCAAAGAAATTCAGCAATCAATCATTCCTGAGGCAGAGAAAGGTATTTATAATCATGGCATCTTCTTCTGTACCTGAACTCATAGCAAACCCTACTGTAGTCAAAGTAATCAAACGCCCTAGGCCCATATTTCAGTTAGTTCCTAAAATAGCTAAGAAGGATGATAATGCTGGTGCATTTTCTCAAATCCCCAAAGGAGTAGTTTTTGCAGAAGACTCTAGAATGTACATTTATTGCCACATAGAAGAATTAGGTGATGAGAAAATTAAGAACATGTATAAGACTATAATTTGTGATCATTCCGGTAATGTGAAACTTGAACACAAAATAGTCGAAACCCTAGGATTCACTGAAATCCTTAGTATACCGGATTTCCCTAAGGAAGTGATAAGGATAGTATTGAGTAGGGTTCATGGTGAAATTTTCTAGTTAGACTTAGTTCACAAAATAACTAAGGAGGCAGTAAAAGCTATAACAGGGTTACCTTCCACCGGTAACAGACCTAATAAGACCAAGAAGGTCTCAAATGACCTAGTGACTAACCTGACAGGTGCAACATTTGACAAGAGATCTTTAAGAGTGAATGATGTGACTGACATCAGTGTCAGATTTTAGCATGATTGTAGGGTATAAAACAACACATGCAAATAGGTTAAACTCAGTTTCTAGTTTATGCATAAAGAGTGCTTATGACATGATCAATGATAATGCAAAAATTGATGTGTGTGAATGGCTAAAGGATGAACTAATTGACAATCTTGGAAAGATCAAGAAGGACAAAAAGGGGACATTTAGATTTGGTAACCTACTTGTCTGTTTAATGCTACATATAAAAAAATAGGTGCCTGGTATAGGTAACAAGAATCTTAGTTTTGACATACCGATAGGCAAACAATATCTGATTTACTAAACAACATGTGTGAAAACATAGAAAAGAATATAAACGAGTACTTTCTGGCATTAAAGGCCCGGATGAACATGTTATCATTGTTTAAAAAATGGGTTTTCCTTTCCCATAAACTGGCTAAGTTGTGAAATTTTGAATTAGACATGCTATCAGTTGCTTCGGCTTTGTGTTAGGTCCTAGGGGTTTAGGGTTTTAATCTTAAATCGTTCAATGTTTTATCAAAAAACCCTCTGGTTTCTATTCCTTCATTACTTTATTCCACTTAAGTAATGGGTCTTGGGGTCGTGGGAAGTGTCCCCCCTTGTCATTTGCCTAGGCGATTGTCGAATTAATTGAAAAATTTATGCCTTATGTATTTTCTTCCTAATGTTGTCGGGCCCAGTAAGTTGTGCGCAGTTCTCAGGAAGATCTATGGTTTTCACTATTTTGTTACGCGAAGTTGCGCGTGATTTAAGACTCGCAAAATGGCAAAAGGGAAAAGCATTCTAAATGGTGCTTTTGGTCCAGTTTAAAGAGGCTTCTTCTCATCCAAGATCCAACGACTAGTGTTATTTCACAGCCTGAACTTGCAAGTGAAATATCTTTCACGAAATGGTGAAAGCATCTAGTGGGACCCTGCATGCGAAGATTTTCTAAACAATTAAAGGGTGATCAAGTTCGATCTGATATGATGGTTCACACTATTTCATAGGATGAAGATGCTCAACAGTTAGATTTCGCGAAGTAGTGAAGTGACATGGCACTCCAAGAAGATGGTCTAGTTGGTCAAGAGGTGAGTTAGATGATGGCACATGGCAGAGGCCACAATAGTCAGCAAGGCAGGTCCAAGGGTTAAAAGGTGGGTCCCAGAGGTGAGTCATGCCGCGGGATAAGAAGTGACCTAGCAGATACAGGTGGCAAGGATGTGGTGGAACCCAGTGTTTTCTCTCAGCAAATGAAAGACTAACATGTTAGCTTTGAAAGTGACTAGATGCCAGGTATTTGAAGTTGAGTCAGAGGGCCCACATCTGCCAAATTTAGTTTAGGTTGTTAAGCATCGAGCAAGTAAAAAATAATCTAATGGCCCACGTGAATTCATAAAGATAAAGTGCTCATGTTTTATGCCCTGCGAAATGGTGAAAAGGTTTTTCATCCCCAAAGATAGATAAAGCATGAGGTTAAAGGAGGATCAACTTCGTTTTAATCCAACGACTGGCATTATTTCGCAGTTGCAAAGTGCTTGAAGGATATGCTTCACGAAATAGCGAAAGAAGAAAAGGTATCCAGGTGTCAAGCTAGATGGTGACATGTCCATGGACATGTGGTTTCAGAAGAAGTTGAGGGTTCACCAAGGTGTAACCATCGATAAAAGGGAGAGACACGTGGCTGACATTGAACTAGGCTTGAATGGTTTTCTAAAACCAATGGTTGATTGCCACGTAGTAGAAAGTAACCAATGAAAAGGTGGTGTAAGTCAAGCATGCATAAATGTTTCCCTTAAAGGATGGTCATCTTCGATCTGATCCAACACTTCGCGTTGTTTCGTGGCCCAAAGTTGAAAGCTGTTTAAGCTTCGCGAAATAGCGAAAGACCTCTAGCAGTCAAGGTAAAGGCTATTAGGGTTCCCACAGATACTGAGAGGGGGGGGTGAATCAGTATCTGATCGGTAATGAAATTTTCTTAAAACTGAATATGCAGAATATAAAGTAACAGTATACCAGTATGCAATAATTAATGCAAATAACAGAATCAAAAGCATCCACATGAAAAGAACACCATAACACAAGATTTTTAACAAGGAAACCCGGTGTGGGAAAAACCTCGGTGGGATTTGTGACCCACAATATTCACTTACTAGCCAATAAGAGAATATTACTTACAATAGGGGCCTGCACATGCAGGAAGGCCAATTGCCTAGAGCTCACTGCTCAATAAGAAGTCACACTGACTTACAATGAGGATTTACACAAATCCAATATTCTGTATTGCTTTACAATAGCATCTTCAATGCTAGATTCAGTACCGATTCTTGCTCTGTTCTTTACATATACCCTTGACCTACAATTTGCACATTAGATCTACCTTATAATTCTAATTTTTTTTTTGCTTTTTATCCTCTCCTACAAATGCCTACAATGATCTCTTTTATATACAAGAGTCATTTAACAATTTGCCAAGTTGGCTTACAATGATAAACAAAATATTACATATGAAAAATCCCATCGGCCTCTATGTTGGTATACATATTTCCTTTTGTGCCAGTTTAGATTGATTTTGTTGATGTCAGTGCACTGTTTTGTTTGAGTAATGCTTTGCCGGTATAATGTCTTGCTAGTGCCATAGGATTGCAAGGTTGCCTGTGTAATGCTTTGCCAGTATAATGTCTTGCCAGTGCCATAGGATTGAAAGGTTGCCTGTGTAATGTTTTGTCGGTATAATGTCTTGCCGGTGCCATAGGATTGCAAGGTTGCCTATGTAATGCTTTGCCGGTATAATGTCTTGCCGGTGCCATAGGATTGCAAGGTTGCCTATGTAATGCTTTGCCAGTATAATGTCTTGCCGGTGCCATAGGATTGCAAGGTTGCCATCAATGACAAAACCTTCAATCACACACAATGTCTCATTGGAGTGTCCATATGCCAACAATCTCCCCCTTTGGCATTGATGGCAACACTCATGAGAAATTTTAAAATGATATCCAAAAATGTGTATACCAAAAAAATGTTACAAAAAATGTGAGAGCTCCCCCTGGGCATGTGATCCCTGTAGCTCCCCTTGAGCATGTGATCCCTGTAGCTCCCCCTAAGCATGTGATCCCTCTGTTTTGAATTTTCTCATCTACTACTCCCCCTTTGGCATCAATGACAAAGGTTAGTAGATTTGTAGTTGTACCAATTCATAACCTCAACCTTGTAGCTGGGTAGTTATTATCGGAAAGATATCTCCCAAAATTAAGTTTATACCATCCATAAACTTCTTGCTCTCCTTTATTGCTATCTCAGTTTTGTAAACTGTACCGGTGAGATGCTGCAAGTGCTCTACTAGTGTTTTGCTACCCTGTGTTAGTGCCTCTGAGATTTCCTTACGCAGAGATGCTAAATAGTCCAATCTTGGACTTAGTTTAGATCTCAAAAAAATTTCCTTGTTTATTATTTTCTCTTTTTCTCTTTCTAATTTGAGCAATTCTTCCTCAAAATTTGTTATCTTTTCCTAAAAAATTGATAATGTATCGGGTGAGTTAACAAAATTATCAGCAAGTTTATTGATCTCTTCCTGTACCTTGCTCATCTTTTTGTCTACATCCGTGATCAAAAAGTTTATCTTACAAGTGTCTTTGTACAGAGTTTTGTACTCTTTCAATAAATTGCACAGTTTCGATAGAAGTGTGTCAAATTCCCTGTTACACTTCTTTATTCCTTCCTCAAAGAATTTATGTTTCTCTTTTTCTACACTTTCCTTTATAGTTTCTACCTTTGTTTGCTCAAAATTTCCAGAAATATATTTACAAAGTGTATCCAACTGGCCTAAAGAATCTTTGTTGGCTATATTACAATTTGGAGCTATTGATTTCAAAACTGAAATTGAATCATCTATCACTTTATAGGCTTGTGAGCTATAATCAGTTATTTTCTTGATAGATTCAAGCAATACCTCTATTACATTTGATGGTGACCCAATAAACTGAGTGCCGGTGGAAGTGACCATGCTAGTATTGACCTCTGGTAGGTCTGTTTGTGTCTCCATCTCTTTAAGCACAATTTTTCTTGCATCATTTCTTACCGGTGGCATCTATTTTGGAGCCTTTAGCTCTGTTTGTTGCTCTGTTTGTGTTCTAGAATCCATCTTTTTCTCTGAATCTGCTACCGGTTGCTCTTTGTTTCCTGTTGCCAGTTGCTCTTTGTTATCAGATTTATCTGTGGTATCCTTATCTACCACTATATTGATTTTTTGAGTATCAACATTCACAGTATATAGGACTTCAGGATTAGGATTATTATCCTCTGTGTCCATGCTCTCAGCTGTCGGTTGATCTTCTGCAATTGTTGTTTTTACCAGTGGAGTATTTACAGGAGGTGGGGGTAAGTTGTCTCTAATCTTGATACTTGGTGGTCCACCAACTTTACCTTTCCCTTTGTCCTTTTGATATACCAGAATGGGCTTGGGATTCCTATATTCTTCTTGTTTTTCTTTTTCAACCAAGAATTTATCCCAACCATCTTCTATTTCATTTGAAACTTCATTAACTCTACCTACCATTAGTGATATTTGCCGGTGTGCAGTGGAAAAAACTGTTTGGTTGCCCTGAGCTATCAAATCATCAATTTCCTTAGGTGAGTTGACCGGGTATACTGCAAGTAATTTTTCCATTTTAATTTTCTTATCCAACTCAATTATTCCTTGCCTTCTGGCCTCAAGTCTTTTATATAATTCATCAGGAATTTCATTTAGGACTTGCATCAAAAACTTTTTATACATGTCCATGTGTAATATAACACTTTCCTCAACTTGTCCTTTCTCATCATCTGATAGGGTGTCATAGATTTTCCCTATGTTTTTCAATTTACCTTCCTCTGTGATCTCATTCAGTAATATGTCAAAAGGGTCCAAGTCAGTGTTTGTCTTCTTCTTCTTTTTGGGGGTTAGCTTTTTCTTAGGTGTGGCTTTCTTGACTGGAGACCTTACAGCTTGTTTCTTTTGTCTTGTCCTTCTAGGTGAAGGAGTGGATACCGGTGAGGGGTCTCTTTTACTAACAACTCTTTTGAAATTTGCTAGCATATCTCCTTCTGAGGAGGTATCTACCGGTGATAGATGAGTTTTAGGCTATTGGGCTGCCAACTCTTCTTTTGTTATGTCAGTTTTCTTTAATACATCATCTTTTAAGGCTTTTGCTTTCCTACTTCCTTTCCTCATAGATGCCTCAACTTTCTTTACTCTCTTTTTAGATTGAATTTGACTTTCGATGGTCTCAGCACTACCAAATACTTCTTCCTTTGGTTCATTGGGGGCCTCCCAAAGTGCTTTGGCATAAGTTTCCACTATGTGGTCATCTGTTTCATACCCCATTTCTATAACCCAGATTGTTCTTGGGATGATTGCTTCCATCCAGATCTCTTCCCTTTTTATTACAAAGCATATATCATCCTTGTATTTGTTGACAATTTCCTATGATAGTCTGATCCTCTTATTCATTTTGACCTTTAGTGCTTGAAAATACTCATGGATATTCTTTTCTTTGTTTTCACCCATGTTGTTGAATAAGTCAGACAATTGTTTTCCTACCGGTATGTCAAATCCAAAATCCTTGTTGCCTATATTGGGAGCCTATTTGGTTATATGTAGCATTAAGCATACAAGTAAATTTCCAAATCTAAAGGTTCCTTTCTTATCCTTCTTGATTTTTGCCAAATTGTCAATTAACTCATCTTTTAACTATTCACAGATATCAATTTTCACATTGTCCTTAACCATGTCATAAGCACTCTTTATGCGTAAACTAAAAATAGAGTTAAGCCTATTTGCATGAGTTGCTTTGTAACCTAGAATCATGCTAATGATCTCACATTTGTATTGGTCACATCATTAACCCTTAATGATCTTTTGTCGAATGTTGCACCAGTTAGTTTCATTACTAGGTCATTGGAGACCTTCTTGGTTTTGTCGGGTCTGGTACCGGTGGAAGGTAACCCTGTTACTGCTTTCACAGCTACCTTTGTAATTTTATGCACTGAGTCAAGCCAAAAGAATGAGCCATGTACCCTGCTAAGAACTATCCTAACCACTTCCTTGGGAAATTCAGGAATGCAGAGGATTTTGGTGAATCCTAGGGTTTCAACAATTTTATGTTTAGGTTTCACATTTCTGGCATTGTCACATATAACAGATTTATACATGTTTTTGATTTCTTCATCACCTAATTCTTCTATGTTGCAATGAATATACATTCTAGGGTCTTCTGCATAAACAACACCCTTTGGAATTTGGGAAAAAGCACCTGTGTTGTCATCTTTCTTAGCTACCTCGGGAACTAGTTGAAACACAGGCCTAGGTCATTTTATAACCTCCACTACTATAGGGTTTGCTATGAATTCAGGTGCAGAGGAGGATGCCATGATGATAAATACCTTTTTCTGCCTTTGGATGGATTGATTGCTAAAGTGCTTTGCCTCTTTGCTTGGAATGCCTTAGCTCAAAAATCTTCACGCTCTCTGAAGGTTTGAATTCACGGTGAAATGAAATGGAGCCAAAAACATTATTTTATAAAGCCTTTTCTGCCACCTACCACATTAATTATTTGCCGGCAATGAATTAACTCAACTTTATTTACCGGTAATGAAGGATTTTCAACTTCTTTTCTCTAACCGAGCGAATAATAGCACATGTGTCATTAAATTGCCAAACCCTCAAGATAATTTTCTTAAGTTTGATGAAGAACATCTTGCCGGTGGAGCTGTAGTGTCCTAAAATTGCGACACTTGCAATTTCAACTGCATTTGGGTCTTCACGATGGCGATGCAACATGGAACCTGAATGGAGACCCCAAAACTTGTTCATGACATCAAAAACTGCATTTTTCAGCACCCTGGCCTGATCCTCCTTGCACCCTACTGTCCCTGGAGGTGGGACCATGGCGCCCAGTGCCCTGGTCCTTTAGGACTAGGGCGCCCAGTGCCCTAGTCCCCTAGGACCATGGCGCCCAGCGCCCTGGTCCCTGGCCCTATTTTGGGCCCGGTCTCTTATGGGGCTTCGGGTCTTTAAGTTTGCAAATTGGAAAATAATGTTTCCTAGTCGGCCTAAGGTCGGGAAAATCAGTCTATGAGCCGTAATTGACAAGTATATAAACTACATTTCCCCTCCCATTTGAGGAGGTCGAAAAGAGGAAAACATATATGTGCAAAGACTCGGAAGCGATATTCAAACATTCAAGCATTCAAGCATTCCTTCAAGCAATTGAGCATTCTAAGTCTCCATTCAAGGCTAAGTGTTGCATTCAAGACAAGGATTCAACCATTGAAGAGGAGATCACATACAACATACAACATACTACATACATTACACCTTCGTATGTAAGAATACAAACATTCTTACAACAAGGTTGCAGGTACGCGGCTATAATTGAAGATCTGGGATCCTTGTGCAGAGACGAACATATCCCCCTTCGTTTCGTGGATTTTTTGGAGGACCGTGTGCATGCTGGGTGCCATCATCCCGTCAACTTTCGCTCAAATTTGTAGAATAGCACCGTCTCGACATTTTACTGCTAATTCCAGGTCCACAGCTTCATCCCATATCCCTATCTCTGTTTATAAGTGAATCTTTCCTACTTTACATCCATTCCTAGTTCAATCTTTCTATCTACATTCTTTACAAAAGAGGGTATCCTTGATGTCTTAACCCTTGAAACTCATTTAGAATCCAATCTTGCATTGCGTGGGATTGGATCTTGTGGGTTTCAACCCCTCTTTTGAATGTAAAGTCTCCCCTAAGTGAAAACCATCAACCCTAGTGACTCTCCCTTCTCTCTCCTTGGAGTTGGGGAGGGGAGAACAACTAGGGTTCGATTTTTCCGCTTTACATTTTGGTGAACCCGACGTGAACATCCTCATTCTGATTATTCATGGTTAGATCTGAAAATTTTGTTTCCTTAAAGTATATTTCCATGTTTGATCTTTTGCAAATTTTAGAGGTTGATTGCATAAAAACCCTAAAATTTTCTTTTAAGTAATTAAACTTGTGAAATGTTTAATTGTTAATGCTTGTTTCAGATCTACCCTTCTATTGCAAATTGTCAATTCATATTTGTGCTTTAATTCTGAAAATTAAGTGGTTAAATATCAAAACCCCTCCAAATCCATATATCTTTGTAATTCCACTGATCAAAACACCTCCAAATCGGCTGTAACTTTGGATTCCGCAATAAAATCACAATATCTTTCATCCCTGAAAATTTGGAAAAAAGTTGCGAGGACCGTGTGCACCCCGAGCGCCATCATCCCCGACATTTTTTCTGAAATTTCGGGAGCTAGATCTTACTGCATTTTTCTGCTAAAATCCAGAATTTTGGCTGATTTTATCAATTTTAACACCTTCAAAATTAAAGTCAAAGTTGGTCTAGTGATTGCTTGGATTGAGGCTTCTAATCATTCAAAAATTGTTGAAATTAAAATTCATGTCAAAATTGTGTTTCTTACAGTCCTAAATCTGAAAAGTGTGTTAGCATTCATTCGAAATTTCAGTGCTTTATTCAAATTTTTACAATTTGTGACTTTTGAAATTAAGTGTTTAATTGCAACAACTTTGATTTCCACTTTAAAAATTGAATTTTGCGTGAAATTGAGTCAACTTTTAAATTTCGAAACTTGCATTGCTTTCAGCATTCCCTCTAAAATCATAAAATTCAAAATATAGATTCCCTCTCTTTTTCAAAATTCAAATTTTGCATTTTTCAACAATCTTGATAGGGTTCAATTTTGAGATTGCAACTTTAATTTGGCCTATCTACAGATCGTAAAATCACTCAATTTTTTCAGATTAGCTTTAGAATCATCATAACTCTCATCCTTGAAAATTTTGAAAAAAGTTGCGAGTACCGTGTGCACTCCGTTCGCCACGGTCCCTGACATTTTTTCTGAAATTTTGGGAGATTGTCCTGATTGCATTTAACAGCTTAAATCTAGGAGATTGGCTGATTTTATTGAAATTTGCTACCTCTAAAATTCAAAATCTTCTCTCTCTCTTTAGTGCATGAGTTTTACAACAATAAGCGCTACTTACACTATTCCCATTAGATGAAGCCTTAGAATTAAGTCTTTCCAAGGTGTAATTACCGAGGAGATGGAACCTAATTTGAATGGCCTTTTTAACGAGGACATGGGTAATTCCTCTAATCCTCTTAATGATGAAGAAGCTCTCCATGAGGTTTCTGTAGAACAACTTTCGAAATTGGATAACCAATTTGATGATTTTCGACAATAGATGTCTCAAGAATACCCTGATAGTCAAGCTCTTTCATTAATTGAGGGTCTAAAACGTATGGTTCAAAGTGATAAGAATGGAATTGATATTTTGCGTGGTATTGCACACATTGTGGATTCGAATGTGATGCTTATGAAAAGTTGTGCCGAAACCTTAGGTTATACACAACCTCCTACTCAAGTTAATCATTCTATTCCTTTGACAACTCCCATTGCTAGTATACCTACTTTTGCATCAAACATAATGACTACTTCAATACAAGACATTCCTCCTATGATCACTAGTCATGGGGGCAATCCCTCTTCTTCAATCAACCCTCTTCCTTCATTCAATCCGACTTCTTCATTCATTCCTTCAATGAGTGTTCCTATTATATCTCCACAAATGAACATGACGCAAGGGGGCAATTCATTTAACCCTTCCATTCCTCCTGGTAGTGTTCCTCCTTTCCAATCATCTCCTACGACTAACTATCATAGTGTCCCACCACCTTACTCTCTACCTTCTTTCAATAACATAATACCTCCATCACAATCTAACACATCTAATATGAACTCTTCGACTGAAGCGACCATTAACAATCTTGCACAAACTGTCTCTTCTTTGCAGCAACAAATTGCCTCTATGAATCAATCTAAGTTTAGTGTGCCCACATTTGATGTTGCGAGCCCACTTTCTCTTGACGTTGTTCGAGCTATCGCCCCTAAACATGTTGAAATTCCGCATTTGGAGCTTTATAATGGTAAGGGTGATCCTCTAACACATGTTAAGACCTTTCAAACAATATGTACTGATTTTTCTTATGACCAAAGGTTGCTTGCAAAACTGTTTACTAGAACATTAAGAGATAAAGCCCTACAATGGTATTGCTCGTTGCCTTCTTATTCTATTACTTCTTTTGAACAACTTGCAAATGCTTTCATTCAACAATTTCAAAACAATATAAGTCCTAAAGTTACTTTGATTGATTTAATGCATTGTAAACAAGGTGTTAAAGAAAAAGTGACTGATTTCATTAGTAGATATAAGCATTTGTATGCTCAGATTTCTTTTCCAGTACTTGATAATGATATTCAAAGAATCTTTATTTCTAATTTACAAAAAGATATTAGAGAAAAACTTCTGTTTTCTGAGTTTACTTCTTTCCAACAGTTGTGCGCAACTCTTCACAATTATCAACTGACTGTGAGTCAAATGGAACAAGTAAATCCTATGGCTCCGAGTGATAAGGGTGATAGTAGTCAACAACCATTTGGTAAGTTTAAACCTAACAAAGAGTCCATTAAATTCAATGAAAACATCATCAACAACAATGTGAATGCGGCATCAGGTGTGCCTCCTATTTCTAAGTTTTTCAAGAAAGAAAGAAAGTTTACTCCTTTGAATGAATCATTGCATAGTATTATGAATAAGTAATTGGAACAAAATGTGCTTACTCTTCCTCCTATAAGGCAAATAGATCCTGCAAAGATTAATTCACCCTATTTTGATAACAAATCTTTTTGTCAATTTCATCGTCATCCTGGGCATGATACTGAAAAATGTTTTGCTTTAAAGGGTAAAATTCAAGATTTGATTGATAATAATACTATCTATGTTTCTGGTGTGAATAATAAAGGCAACACATCTGTAACTCCTCCTAACCAAAATCTTAAGATTTTTACTGATCCATTGCCTTCTCACACCTCTAATGTGATTGATACTACTAATTCCTCTGTCTCACCGGATGATCTTGTGTCCATGACTCCGAATGTGATTAACTTTGTAGAGCAGCAGAAAATCCCTAAAGAACCTTCCATCACCTTTGATTCCAGTGAAACTATCAGGGCACCTGATGGTCCTTTATATATAGTTGCAAAAGTCAAGAATACACCTTGCCGTGGAGTGCTTATTGATCCTTCTTGTATGGTTAATATCATTACTGAAGAATTTCTTTTTACTTTGCAATTAAATCAAGTGATCTATGACGAAACAAATGTGGTTGTGAAACTATTTGATGCATTTTCTTCTCCTGCAATTGGTTCTATTACATTACCTATTGAGGTCCATAACAAATCCCTTGATGTGGACTTTGCTATTATTCCATCATCCGAACAATTTCGTGTGAAGCTAGGCTATCCTTGGCTATCTTCCATGAAAGCTATTACTTCTCCTAGTCACAAGTGTTTGAAATTTCCCCATAATGGTGAAGTTGTTACTGTCAATCATAATCTCTTTAAACCAGCTGAAAGAACTCCTAGCGTTCCTATTGATTACTTTTGGCCTAAACAATTCCAATCTCTTCCTCCGCGAAGTGATCATCTTTTCAAATCTTATCAAAAGTGGAAAAAATATATGATCCTATCTCTAAGTGAACCTAGAACACCCAAACTTGACATTCCTATCGTTCTTGAGAAGGAAGTTCTTCCTTTGAAAGATAAAACTAATGTCTTTCCTCAAGAAGATTCCCAACCCATCCATATGGATATGACTATGCCTATGACTAATAAACTCTCTAAAAGTAGACCTATCCCTCCTCGTCATGATAGACTTGGTCTCCTTCCTAAACCAAATATTCCTCCCTTATATGGAGTAGTTCCTCCTCCTTCCTCTTATGGAGAGAATAGACCTTCCTCTTCTCCTATTGTTCAATGTAAGAGACCACAACCTAAACACCCAAGTGATAAGGATGAGAACATTCCTCCTCCTCAATCTCCTCAACTTCCTACTAAGACTAGACGGAATCGTTCTGCACGTGAACGCTGACGAAAGTGTCATCTTAGAGCTCAGGCAGTTGCTTCTCAATCTTTGCAATCCCCAAAAACACCTTCAGCCAGTATTATTCCATTTTCTCCTCAGCCGATGATTGAGCTGAAATCTCCTAAACATAAGATGCATGATGGCCTTGATCCTGTGCGAGTTAAAGATCCTATTTTTATAAATCTTGATGATGATATAGATGAAAATGTTATTCATGATGAAAATGTTACTCCTATTCATTCTGATAGTGAATATGAATATGTTGATGTTGATAACCATTTATCTAACGCATTTTCTAAAGCACTTATCCTAGCTCCTAGACAAGAACACCGCGGCTTGGAATATGAACATAGCCCTTGTTTGGATCTTGTGATAGCTCCATCTACTGTGTTGGATGTTCCTCCTCTAGCGTGTTTCCTACCTTCCCGAAATATTGATCAGCAAGATCGGGGGGTAGATGACGTGCTAGACTAGTTCATTAGCATAGCAGACTCTCTCCTCCTCTCTTTTGTTACTTCTATGTGTTATTCTCATTTTTCTATTTGTTGTCCTTAGTGTTGTTTACTTGAGGACGATGCAAAACATTGAGATCTCTTTTGGTCTCTCTCATGTTGACTCAAAAGACACATGTGTTCCCTTCTTCTAGGTGACCTTTCTTGATTGGGGAATGAAGAACAATTATGCATACATACATATGATATACATGAATTATCATGCAGCATACTGACCCCGAGGAAAGTGAAGTCACCTTGTGCTTTGTGTTTTGTTTCTATTATCCTTGGGCTTATCTCACACTTGGGGGCTAAATCCTTGTGATAATGTGCTCCTTTCCTTTCTCATTTCTTATATGTATCACTACCTTAAAGCAATCACCCCTAGTGAGGCATGTGCGATCGCTTTAACGTAGGGGGGCATACATCCTGTCCATATCTTTTCAAGATACTTGAACATTTCTTGACAAATTTAGCTTTGCCTTGAAAATTTTTGATATCTTTCTTGCATGACTCATAGTGAGGGAACCTTACTACTAACAGTCATGGTTCTCCCTCGTGATCTTCCCTTTTACTTTGTCAATCGAAGTCGTAAGGTCCTTAGTCCACTGGGGGCTTGGAGTATCTTGCCTCCTTGACGTGGTGAAAGCTTTTCAAAGTTGTTTCCTTGTACTTTACTGGAAGTATGAGCGTACGCTTATAGTCCCGCTAAAGTGGGGGCTAAATGTAGTGACCTAAAATTGTGACATGGAACCTGAATGGAGACCCCGAAACTTGTTCATGACATCAAAAACTGCATTTTTCAGCACCCTGCTATCCCTGGAGGTGGGACCATGGCGCCCAGCGCCCTGGTCCTTCAAGACTAGGGCGCCCAGCACCCTGGTCCCCCAGGACCATGGTGCCCAGCGCCCTGGTTCTTGGCCCTATTTTGGGCCCGGTCTCTTATGGGGCTTCGGGTCTTTAAGTTTGCAAATTGGAAAATAATGTTTCCTGGTCGGCCTAAGGTCGGGAAAATAAGTCTATCAGCCCTAATTGACAAGTATATAAACTACATTTCCCCTCCCATTTGAGGAGGTCGAAAAGAGGAAAACATATATGTGCAAAGATGTGGAAGTGATATTCAAACATTCAAGCATTCAAGCATTCAAGCATTCCTTCAAGCAATTGAGCATTCTAAGTCTCCATTCAAGGCTAAGTGTTGCATTCAAGACAAGGATTCAACCATTGAAGAGGAGATCACATACAGCATACAACATACTACATACATTACATCTTTGCATGTAAGAATACAAACATTCTTACAATAAGGTTGCAGGTACGCAGTTGTAATTGAAGATCTGGGATCCTTGTGCAGAGATGAACAGATCCCCCTTCGTTTCGCGGATTTTTCAGAGGACCGTGTGCACGCCGAGCGCCATCGTCCTGTCAACTTTCACTCAAATTTGCAGAACAGCATCGTCTCAACATTTTACTGCTAATTCCAGGTCCGCAGCTTCATCCCATATCCCTATCTCTATTTATAAGAGAATCTTTCCTACTTTACATGCATTCCTAGTTCAATCTTTCTATCTACATTCTTTACAAAAGAGGGTATCCTTGATGTCTTAACCCTTGAAACTCATTTAGAATCCAATCTTGCATTACGTGGGATTGGATCTTGTGGGTTTCAACCCCTCTTTTGAATGTAAAGTCTCCCCTAAGTGAAAACCATCAACCCTAGTGACTCTCCCTTCTCTCTCCTTGGAGTTGGGGAGGGGAGAACAACTAGGGTTCGATTTTTCCGCTTTACAGGAGCATTGCTCTGTCCTACCAATGGAGCATCATATTGTCCTGCTGGTGAAGCATTTGTTGGTTCTATCGGTGGCGAAGTAACCCCAATATTTAGATCACCTTTTCTAATCCATTGCTTTGAAAATTCTTGCTTAACCTCTTCAACCTTTTCTTTACCTTTCAAGCTAGTACTTTTGTTATCTACCGGTGTACCTTTACTTCTATAGAATTTTGCAATATGACCAATCTTGTTACATGCATAAAAAGTTATATTATTTTTCTAAATAGCTTTCCCATAACCTATGTTGGTTTGTGTTCTGCATTTATTTGATAAATGACCAAATCTTCCACAAACATAACATCTTACATTCATTTTGCAATTTTCAGAGTTATGACCAATTTTGTTGCATTTGGTGGATTGACTGGTGGGAGGATTGATGTTTTGATAATACCTAGATCTACACTCATTTTCCCTATGACCATATTTATTACAGTTAAAGCATTTTCCATTGAATTTGTAAGTATTAGAGGGTCTTACCGGTTTGCTTTGATCCTAGGTATTTGCAGTACCAGAGCTTTCTCCAACTTCAAATCCAACTCCAGAAGTGTCACCTTTGGGTTTTTTATTCTTCAATAAGGTATCAAGTTCTTCTAAGCTTTTCTTGAATTTTTCTTTGCGTTGATTTGCAGTTTCCAATTCCCTTTCCAAGATCTCTTTTTGTCTCATTAGTTCATTCGAGTCATTTTGAGTATGCATCAGATCTGTCTTCAACATATCATTTTCATAGCTAAGTCTTGTGTTCTCATTTGCTACATCACTTAGTCTTCTGGTCAATTCTTCTTCATTCTTCTTTCTATCCTCAATCTCTTTGCAGAATCTCATAGTCATATCCTGCATTTCATTTTTTGTTGTCATGATTTCTTGTTTCAATTTACTTATCATATCATTTACTGATTCCTTTTCATCATTTTCATTTTGCAATTTTTCACAAAGTTCTCTTCTCTTGTTTCTTCTAACAGTAAGATTTTCTTGAAGTGCCTGAATAATGTCCTAAGATACTTTTAAATCATCTTCTAATTTGATATTTTTCAACTTCTCTACATCATAGTCAGTAAGAGCTCCTTCAAGTTGCTTCATCAGATTTTCCATCTTTACCGGTGTCAAGATCTTCCTCAAGCTGCTAGGCTTCTGAAAATAGAGGACCAGGCTCTAATACCAATTGTTAGGGTTCCCATAGATACTAAGAGGGGGGGGTGAATCAGTATCTGACCGGTAATGAAATTTTCTTAAAACTGAATATGCAGAATATAAAGCAACAGTATATTGGTATGCAAGAATTAATGCAAATAATAGAATCAAAAGCATCCACATGAAAAGAACACCATAACACAAGATGTTTAATGAGGAAACCCAATGTGGGAAAAACCTCAGTGGGATTTGTGACCCACAATATTCACTTACTAGCCAATAAGAGAATATTACTTACAATAGGGGCCTGGACATGCAGGAAGGCCAATTGCCTAGAGCTCACTACTCAATAAGAAGTCACATTGACTTACAATGAGGATTTATAGAAATCCAATATTCTGTACTGCTTTACAATAGCATCTTCAATGCTAGATTCAGTACCAGTTCTTGCTCTGTTCTTTACATATACCCTTGACCTACAATTTGCACATTAGATCTACCTTATAATTTTAATTTTTTTTTTGCTTTTTATCGTCTCCTACAAATGCCTACAATGATCTCTTTTATATATAAGAGTCATTTTACAATTTGCCAAGTCAGCTTACAATGATAAACAAAATATTACATATCAAAAATCCTGTCGGCCTCTATGCTGTTATACATATTTCCTTTTGTGTCGGTGTAGATTGATTTTGTTGATGTCGGAGCACTGTTTTGTTTGAGTAATGCTTTGCCGGTGCCATAGGATTGCAAGGTTGCCTGTGTAATGCTTTGCCGGTATAATGTCTTATTGGTGCCATAGGATTGCAAGGTTGCCATCAATGACAAAACCTTCAATTGCACACAATGTTTCATTGGAGTGTCCATATGCCAAGAAAGGCATCGGTAATGAAGATGTCGGCGGTCCCGGTGAGACTTAAATGCAGAGTATTTAGAGTTCCATCTAACGCCTAGAGTGGCTTTGTGAAGGAGAAGTGCTCAAAATATAAAGTTTGTGAAATGGTGAAAAGGAGGCGGTGCCCAGTGCGAAGGCAAGACTGTTAAGTCAGTGTAACAGCCGATCAAATTTCTTTTGATCAGACAGTTGGTGTGATTTCATTTAACGAAATTGCCTGAAGGTTATGCTTCATGAAACAACAAAAAAGTGAAAGGAAAGAATGTGCAGGAATGATGTGACTCGTTGGAGTGAAAATTTGAATTCTTTCAAGAATTCAATTCTAAAGGGATGGTCGAAGCATGTGGTATCAATGTCGCAGTTAAGACCCTGGGTACCATATATGATATCCTATCGATTGAGTAAAGGTATCATTCAAAATAATTGTTGCAGAAGAGTAGATAAAAAGCTATTTTCTTCAAATACAGAGCAAGTCAATTCAGTTGTAGAGTGGGTTCCATTAAGTAAAAATAGGTTTTCTTGTACTCTTGTGTGGCAATTTCTTTGTGGTGTTTTAATTAAGGTCTTGATTTGTCACAGAATTAGTTGGGGGTAGTATTTTAATTGCTTGCATTTTCAAAATGGCACCTAAGAGAGAATTTTCTGAGAAAGTTAATTATAAGGAGAGGGCCATTTGTGATGATTTTCTTGAGAAGTTGATGTTGTCAACTAATCAGGCATCAAAAGTAAAAGAATTAGTGCCTAGAGCTCCTCGCTTGAAAATAGGAGAAGGTTTGTATGATGAGGGTAATTGGTTGAGAGATCCATAGGTTGGGTTGTGTGGGTTGGGGTTATTCAAAGTTGGATTTGGAATGAGAAATTCTCTAGGCCCACAGAATAGCTTATGGGAGTTAGATGTAGGGAAGTTGGTAGTTCTAGGGGTATTCATGGACATGAATCTATTGACTCAAATTGCACATAATTATGATCCAATCAAAAGAAGCATTAGGGACATAAATGGGAAAGCCCTTATTGAAATCAATAATGAAGAGTTTAGAAGTACTTTTGGGCTCAAGTAGTTTACAAATTTTCTGGAACCCATTAACTTCAAATCATTAGCTCAAGTATATGGTGCACAAAGGAACCACCTTAGGAGTGGGCCTCTTAAGGAATTTTTTGTGAAGATAGGTGGGTTGACAGTTGTAGGACCCAACACTAAAGAGCCCTTCTCATTGAATCTATTCACCCTTAGGGCTAAGAGAATGTATTGGTCACTTTGCCAGATTTTAGGAGAGGATGCTGAGGCAAATATGCCTAATCACTACGTGCTAATGATTGCTTAGATTTTGAATTCTTCTCTTGCAGTAACATTTGATTATGCTTCTTTCATTACTGATGCTATCCATGGAGGGTTGATTGGAATAAAAAATGGGAAGGTGGATAGGCCTTTCAGATGGTGTTCACTCCTCATGCATCTATTTTTGTTCAAAAGTGGTGATTACTTTGCAAGTGGACTGGACCTCATAAAAGAGAAGGAGGGAGAAAAGATGCTAGTGCAATTATGGAGCACTATGTTGTCATGGGACAAAGATGATTCCAATTTCTTAAAATTTGATAAATATTTTGCATCAAAGATTAGGACTCTCCTCTACTCAGAAAACCCAAGAATCCCCAAGGTTCTTTTGGAATTTGGTAGACCAAAAGAATTTGTAGAGAGTATAAAGATTGTTCTTAATTGGGGTGATATTTACCTATACCCAGTCTCAATAGTTTTTAGAGTTTTTGGTTTCAGAGGCACTCCATTCTTGTTGCCTTATCAGGTCCCTCTCAAAGTGGGAATTGCAAAAGTCCTCAAACAGATTGGTAGTGTACAAGAGGCAGAGCTAACAGGCAGGGGTAAAGGGACTATTTTCCCTACGGTTACCATAGCCCATCAATTTTTAATAACCAAGGGAGGTTGGAATTGTTTTGAAGACTTTCTCAAACCTTATCATTTGTCAACTACAATATCTAGGTGTGCCAATCCAGAAGACTTCTTCAATGGCATGTTCAGAAAGAGAGCAGTGTGCAGAGGTAGACCCCATCAATTTCAGTTTCCTGAAGACCTCATTAGAAATGAGTTTGATCTAGATGAGCAGGAGCCGAAAAAGGAAAAATGGGTGGCTTATAAGAAATCCTTAGACTTTGTACATTAGTTTGATGCCAGCTATGACCCATTATCTAGCTTTTTCCCTTTTGAGGAGAAAATAAAGTTTTTAATTGTTTGCTTTGAGGATGTAATGCAGAATCTAAAAGAAAAGAGGGAGGCTGTGATTAAAAGAAACCTTGAAAAGGAAAGAATGATTCTAAGTAGATCTGCCTCCACCAGAGCAATCCCTCCTAGTGACTATAAATTGCACAAGAAATCTAGTTATAGTGTGCTGATGCCTACAATAGGGGAGCCCTCTACCTCCAAAGGAAAGAGGAAGATACAAGATATCATTGACATCCAAGAGAGCCCAAAGAAGTGGAGAGTAGGAAAATAAGTGCAATCTGATACACCCTTGTACTCTCCATCCCAATCCGCTATTCACATAGGAGATGAACAAGAAGCAGTTGAGCAGTTGATACTGTTAGGTAGTTTAGGGGAAATAGCCTACACTTATGATGAGGTAGAAGAGGGAATGCCAGAAGATCCCCTTGCTACTAAAATGAACATCACTACCAATGAACTTAAGGGCCAGGAGTGGGATCCTGAGATCAAGTAGCCCAGTGATGACTTCCTGGCTAATAACAATTTAGTTACATCAAGATCATTTATGGAGTTTGTATAGAAGCAGAATATAGACAAATACAATGCAAGATGTGAGAAGAGAAAAGGTGAACAGCCTCACAAAGATCCAAGAATTTAAGACCATCACTCCTGAGCAAGGAAGAGATATGGTGGCACAAGCTGAGGTGCTTATTCTCCCTGAGTGGGACATAGCAATTGCCTTGGTACCAGAAGTAGTGAGAAAGGAAACTAGGCCCATGGAGGGAATTACTTTCAGCAAAGATACCCCAGGGTCAAGCTACCTTGGTGGGATGACAATGAAGAGAATGCAGATGATAGGGGTGGTAGAAGCTACTAGCACTGTGCTAGAGACTGCAAAATTTAGTGTTACAGTAGCAGAAAAGGAGGCTAAGGAAAAAGAAGACCTCCAAGTCAAGTTAGAAACAATTTTGAAGGCCTATAATAGTGCTAAGGAGGAGGTAAGAGGTAAGGATAGCATCATTGCTAAGTTGCAGAGGAAGTTGATAGGACAGTACCATCAAGTTGAGTCTTCAACATTGATGATCTCCTCTTCTCCTACAAGACCTCCACCTAGCAGCCCCATCATTGAGTTCCCACCATCTCCAGCACCTTCTAGCTCCCAAATGATTGAGATTACTCCTCAAGAGTTAGAGAATTTAAAATAGGCTCAGACCTTATATGTGAAGAAGTATGAGGAAAGAGTAAGGGATACCATTTCAAGTTTTGCAGATACAATGAGTGCCTCACTACTATATAATAATATAGGCAAGATTTTGGATATGTGGAATGAGCTTAATGGAGATAAGGCCATTTTGATACCTATTTTTGATAAGTGGAAGCCTAGAGAGTAGGACTTGGAGCTTATCTGTGTATCTTACGATGAAGCAGGGGCCAATCCTATCATCAAATCCACCTATGACACCACCAAGGACTTAGTAAAATTAGCAGAAGGGGTGGACAATGCTGACAGGAAAATTAACTTGTACAAAAAGGAGTATGTTGATCAGGTTTTTGAATTGCTTCCAAGAGTTTTTGTCCGCCTAGATCAACTGAAGGACAAACAATTGTGGCTTAAGGAATTAGAGGCCAAACTATTAGCCAGAAAAAAAGGAATTGTTGATTTAGATGATGCTTCCTTTTTTGTTGTGACAATTTAGGAGATAGAGAAAATCAAATCTCATTATGGTTTTCTCAATTCAGAAGTCAACAAGATGAGAAATTCCTGGAAAAGGTTGACCAAGGCTAAGGAAAAAGTGATTAATTTCATGTGGCCAAGTGATGATGTGTACAATGAATGTACAAGAAAATATGCCATCCAAGATGTAGAGCAGTTAGAGGGCGCTCCTGAATAGTTATAAGAGGTTGCAACTGTACAGCAAGTTGAAGAAGCTACAGAGGTCGCAAAGGACTTGTAACTATTTTTTGTAAAAAGATTTGTAACTTCTTCTAAAAAAGAAATGATTGTAACAAATTCTCATAGGAAATTCCAAAGCTATGTGCATCCATATTGTTATAAATGGATACCATTACTAATAGAAAAAAGATCACAAAGAATTGTAAGAAAACACTGCAGAAACTTATATCTGAGCTTTTCTAAGTTTAATGGAGAATATTCAAAAGTTTTTGTAATACTTTCTTGAAGAATATATCAATATACAAACCATTGGTTTTGAGTAAAAATTTTGTGTCCTCTTGAAATGTGTTTGCAATTGTTTACTATTTCATTCTGAATAATCCAGGGTTATTTTGTTTGAATAAGGTTGTAAGGCAACTTTCAGTAGATGTGTTTGCTAGATTTTCTCTTTAGAAGGGAAATTAAATATGCGGGGATCACTTCTACCAGTAAATTCTTTGTAGGATACTTTGAATCTTGATGAACATAGTTTAATTTGGAATGCATAAATTCTTATGTGTGTCAGGTATATATAAGGATTAACAGAAGCTGAGCGAATGGGATGTGTACAGATATTTTGTTTGGGGAGTATTGTTTGAATTTAGATGACTCTGTGACCTTGGATAAGGCATTGGTATAGATCAAAGTTGTCTATTACATGTTTTGTAGGTCAAACTACTGAATATGAGTATAATTTTCATTCCTTTGTTTCAGTTAGTTTCAAGGTGATTAGATCCACTGATTTTCTGGACTGGTTTGCTATGGATTTATCTTTTGAAAGTGTGAATTTAGTTCACAAAGGTATACCCACCTGGGCTCTGAGTAAGTCCAAAGTGTAGAAGGTTAAATCAAACCTTGTCATTTGTTGTCCTAAGAGTTTCCTTCCCTTTAATATCTCTTCTACACATAGTTTAATCATTTTATTATAAGGATGTTAAAGTGAATCAGATTTTGAAAACAACAAAAGTGGCAACTCTTCTGGGGAGAGTCACATTAAGGATCTAGATGCAGATTTGTGCTTAAGTTGTTAAGAAAATCATTGCGTGTCTTGAATTCCTGCATATTATTCTAAAACTTGTTTTCATAATTCCCATATTCTTGTGGGTGGTGACTCTGTTATATTGGAACCAGTCCTTGTGAATTATAAATCATTCTAAAAGGAAAACAAGTGTAATGCAAGGAGGAAAAAACACTAGATCATTCATGAAGAAGCATCCTCATAAAACTTTGCAAGAGGGTTTGCCAGAGTAGTCACAAAGAGGCCAGAAGATATTAGTGTTACACGAGCCATCAAATGCTGCTTGGGTACAAAAGAATAATAATACTAGTAAGATACCTAATCGACCTATTTTTGCAAATTCTAATTCTTCTTCCAGAGACTCTGAACAAGATATATTAGGCTTCCATTCTGGATTGTTTGGAAATATTGATAATGCACATGTTTTAAATCAAGATTCATCCCATGTTAGTGTCTCTACAAGAGATAGGACCAGTTCAAATGCAATTAGACATTCTGTACCTAGAACAATTGATGGAAACATTAGTTTGATTGACATAGATCAAATCAATATATCAAATTCTGAGGAAAATTTCCCTGATGAAGATAAAGTATCCCAAGAAATTGAAGATTTGAATAAAAGAGTTCACAATCTAATCTCCCTAAGAGCCCTAAAGGAAGCAAATAAAGAGAAGGAAGTCAAAGCTAAATTAATGGAGAGAGATAGGCTTCTTAGACAAATAGCTGATCTTGAAGTGCTAGCTAAAGAAAAAGAAAAGAGTGATGAGGAAGGCCCTCTAATTAGAGTAATTCTAATCCCCAAAGCCAAGCAAGCATATAGGTCAGTAGTCCAACCAAACAGGGAAGTATTTACTGATTCTCAGCTTCCTAGGACTAATGTGGATAAAGGAAAATAGAAATGGGTGGATGATGGAATTGAATCTAAAACTATAGAGGATATTTCTCATAGGTTGTCAGCACATGAGAGAGAAATGGAAAGAATGAGGAAAGAAAAATAGGATCTCCAAATGGAACTAGAGAAAGCTGAATTGGAAGCAGAAAATCAGGAAGTAAAAAGAAAAATTAGTTACTTAAAGGCTCCCCCTATCACATTTCCATCAAAAGACCTTAGTAAGCCTGATCCTCAACAAGTTTCCCTTCCCTCGGTTATGATTCAAATCCTCAGTGAGTCAAATCCCTGTAAATCGTCAGTACACCCAAGTATCTTAGTCTCCAATTCTAAAAGTTAGAATGACCATGGGAAACAATAATGCTATTACCCCTTTTCAAAGGAGTCCAATCAATTTAGAACAATATAGACAATTGTTCTTTGATGGGATCCCAGGATATCCCAATCATGTTCCTACTGAGTTAAGAGACAGACTCCATAAATTTGCTAGGAACAATGCAATTAGTGCTAAGGAACATCTAAAATCTTTTGAGGACCTAATAAATGATTATGAGATAGTGGATGAAGATGTTATCATGAAACTGTTTGTCCAATCCCTGGTTGATGATGCAAGAGATTGGTACGGAGGTCTTCCAGTTAATAGCATAGGGTCATGGGAGGATTTTAAAAATTGTTTTCAAGAGCAGTATGGTGATAAGACTAATGTGAGCTTCATTCTCAATGAATTCAATAACATTAGAAAGTCTGATAATGAAATGGTCACTGACTTCAATGCCAGATTCCAAAAGGCCATGCACAGATTGTATCAAGTGATGAGAGATTAGATGATAACATGTGTTTAAATACCTACTACAATGCATTTGATTCTAAGATGGCCTATATCCCAACAAATAAGAATCCACATAACTGGAGAGATGCTTTCAAAATTTCCATTAATGTAGAAAGTAATAGAAAAGCATCTGGGAAGTTAGGAAGAAGAACATATGGTAGATTATGGTAAGAAACAAAATAGCAACCTAATAAAGTTGCTGAGGAAGATAAGATAGAGAAGTTGGTTATTGCAATGAAGGATTTGACTGCCAAGGTAAACAAGAATGACAAACCTCATTATAACTGGCAAGATAGACCCCCTAGATTGCATGACATGCCATATAATACCAATTGGAAAAATGGCAAACCCCAAAATGAGAAGCCCAAAATTGCTCAGAATCAGGACACTCCAGATCCCTTAAAAGGGAAAACTGTCCATAATATAGAAAATACTCCCTAGTGTATTGCTTGTGATGGACCATATTCTCCTCATCAGTGTGCGGTGGCTCAGGCTCTTGAAGAATCTATGAGACAAGAAGTTGAGCCTGACATCAATATGTTTGAAACCATCATAGAAAGTGATGAGGAGTTTATACAAAGTGAATACAGTGATGTGATAGATAATGAAAGGTTTTTTCAAGGACAAGTAACCTTAGATTGGCATCCTACATTGAATGTGGTAACAATTGAGGACGAAGAAGTTCATCTTAGGAGGCCTAGTGAGGAAGAAGTAAAAAATCTCACTAATGTTGCCATTGCTAGAGCAAAACACAACTATAACTTGAGGAGCACTAAGAGGGACACTGATTAGGTTGAACCTGGTTCCATGTTCATAAAAGAGGTCACTCAAAAGGGGGCAGCAAGTAGTGCTACTATTGTTCCTAAGATTGGTCAAGAAAAAAGGGAACAAGTGAAAGATCTACCCAAGAGTGCAAATGATAAAAACACTAGTGATATACAAGGAGCTACCATAGTGAAAAAGGCAAGTCAACTCAAGATAGATATAAGAAATAGTTTTACAATTGACATGGCTCAAGCTCTTACTCAGATGAAGGTCACTATCCCATTAGTAGAATTACTGAAGATTAAAGAACATAGGGATGCAGCTTTGTCTTTATTTTCTAGTATATCTGATAATGACACAATCTTACCCACCGATTCGGCTGGAATTGGAAAGGATAAAGAGTTCCAGATCCCAGAGGTTTATGTTGGAACTACTATCACTCAAGAGCCTTCACAGGTATATTCTTTCTATGTTACTTTGTTAGTAAACAACCGGTTGATAAAAAACTGCATGATAGATTCAGGAGCTACTGCTAATGTAATGCCCTATGGTGTTATGAAAGAATTAGGACTATCAATAACCACTATATATGGAAAGTACTATGCTATGGATAACAAGGAAGTACCTGTGATAGGTACAATGAGAGATGTTGAGGTAAAAATAGCAGCATTCCCTGAGGCAACTTATAAAATGGATGTTATTGTTACTGATACCAAGCCCCATTATGGTATGTTACTATCCAGGCAATGGGTAGCAGCAGTAGGAGGAAATGTTCAACTGGACTTATCTTATGCCACCATTCCAATCAATGGAAATCAGGTCAAATTGTACAAAGAGCCACATGCTCCTAGGGTAATTGAAAATGTAGACCCTAATATGCTCAATTGTATGATTGATGTAGATCTTGATAATTTTAGACTTCAACCAAATTTACCCCAATTGAAGAATACTGACCCCATTGTGGTCGAATTAGAAGCACAACAATATGGATTATGGCAGATGTATTTTGATGGAGCTTGCTCCAAAGAAGGATTTGGAGTAGGGGTTCTTTTTGTATCCCCATCAGGTATAACCTTTAAGTATTCATTCTTATTGGCCTTCCAGTGCACAAATAATACTACAGAGTATAAAGCTCTATTGTTGGGGCTTGAGGTCACAAAGAAGCATGGAATCTAGCTATTGACAGTGTTAGGGAATTCAGAATTGGTTGTATCTCAGGTAAGATCCAAATATGCATCCAAGAATGATAGATTGAAGAGATATAAACATGGATTTTGGGATGTTATTGAACATTTTAGTGCATTTTCTATTAATTGGATAGAGCGATCAAAGAACATTATGGCAGATTTCCTAGCTAATGTTGCCTTGAAAAATGATGATACAACACTAACCGGTATTTCCACTATGGAAATAAAATCTAGGCCTTCTATTCCTGATAATGTGTACAATTGGCAAGTTTTTGCTGATGATGAAGACATTCTTAGGTTCATCCATTGTGTTGATGATTATGATGGACAGGAGATTGATTGCATTGCACTGGTGGAGGTGGTTCATAATAGAGAAATAGTATTTGGAAATGATTTGGTCCAGTTGGAAACCAATGAAATACCTAAAGAGCTGGTAAAGCTCTAAAGCATGTTCAATTACAATGACAGTCACTTACATCAGCAGTCTACCACCAAGTTGGAAGAATTAGAGGAGGTAAACCAGGGGACTAAATCATCCCCTAAGTTAGTATACATTGGGAAGAAACTACCCCCTCATGTCAAGACTAACCTTATTAATTTATTGAAGAAATATAAACATGTTTTTGCTTCGTCTTATGAAGACCTAAAGGCATATAGACAAGACCTTTTTCAGCATGAAGTTCCTTTACTTCTAGATGCTAAGCCTTTTAGACAGAAACAAAGACCCATCAATCCCCTATTAGAAACTAAGATGCAACAAGAGTTGACAAAATTAAGAGAAGGGGGGATTATTAAACCTATAAGACATTCTTCATGGGTCTCTAATCTGGTCCCAGTAAGAAAGAAAAATGGAGACATTAGATTATGTGTAGATTTTAGAAATTTGAATGTGGCTTCTTTGAAAGATAACTACTCCTCCCCAAATATGGAAGCCATCCTGTAGAGAGTGATAGGTTGTGACCTTTTATCCATGATGGATGGTTTTTTAGGATACAATCAAGTGTTAGTGAAGGAATCTGAACAATTTAAAACTGCCTTCACTACTCCATGGGGAACATATGTCTATGTGAGAATGCCATTCGGATTGAAAAATGCTAGAGCTACATTTCAGAGAGCCATGGATGTAGCCTTCAAAGAATTCATTAATATCATCATGGTGGTTTATTAGGATGATCTAACCTATTTCTCTAAGAAGGTTGATGATCATTGTGGACATTTGGAGAAGGTGTTCAATAAAACCTTGGAATTTGGTGTGTCACTAAATCCCAAGAAATGTCATTTTGGAGTCACTGAAGGAAAACTATTGGGACACATTGTTTCCAAAGAAGGGGTAAGGATAGACCCTAAAAGAATTGAAGCAATAAACAAGGTGTCTAAACCTAAGAATGTAAAAGGTATTCAATCCTTTCTAAGCAAAGTAAATTTTGTTAGGAGATTCATTGCAAACTTTGTAGAGATAGTGAAGCCTATTGTCAAGTTTCTCAAGAAGGATACCAAATTTTGTTGGGATCAAGAAGCCTCAAAGACTTTTGTTGAAATTAAAAGGGCCATTCAAGAAGCACTAGTGTTAAAATCTCCTGATTACAGTAAGCCCTTTTCTCTATTTTCTTTTGCTTCATATCATACAGTAGCTACAGTATTGTTACAAAAGGACAATGAGGGATATGAACATCCCATAGCTTTTTACAGCAAGTCTTTACAAGTAGCAGAATTGAAATATGAGACCATGGAGAAACAAGCTTATGCTTTGGTCAAAGTTGTCAAGGCTTTTAGGCCATATTTGGTAAATGCAAATATCATTGCCTATGTCCCTCATGCTACAGTTAAGGATATTTTGTCCCTGTCTGAGGTTATAGGGAAAAGATGCAGATGGATTAATAGAATTCAAGAATTTGACTTGGAGATAAAGATCACCAAATTGGTGAGAGGTTTAGGTTTGGCTAAGCTCATGACTGAGTCTAATCTTATGAATGTAGAAATACATAATGTTGAAGTCAGAGATGCTTTAGTCACTAGCATCGAAAGGCAACCTTGGTACTCAGAGATAGTCTAATTCCTAAGAAATGTTGCATTCTTAGAAGGAATGACACATAATTAGAAAAGAAATCTGAAACTCAAGTCCCAAAGATATGTCCTCATTCAAGGTGATCTGTTCTGGAGGAAAAGAGATGGAGAATTACTAATGTGTTTGGATGAATTCCATGCTAAACGAGTATTGAGTGAAATGCATGACGGAGTATGTGGAGGTCATTACTTTGCTAAGACAACTACTGGTAAGATAATCCAGGCTGGATACTTTTGGCCTACCTTATTCAAAGATGCTCATGCATATGTTCAGAAATGTGACCCATGTCAGAAGTTTTCATCCAAGATGAAGTATGAAGGAGCCTTACCCCTAAATCCAGTCATAGTGGAAGCCCCTTTTGTCCAGTGGGGCATTGATTTTATTGTAGAGATTGTTGAGAGGTTAGGAAGAGGTTACAGATGGATCATAGTAGCCACTGACTATTTCACCAAATGGATAGAAGTTATTCCTACAAGAAGAGCTACAAGTAAGGTTGTCATTGATTTCCTAATGGATAATGTAATAACTAGGTTTGGAACACCTGCTAAATTGGTAATGGACAATGCCATGAGTTTTAGGTCAGAAGAGTTTGTAGGATTTTGTACTAGTCATGGAATACTCATGTTTTACTCTTCACCTTATCAGCCTCAGGGGAATGGACAAGAAGAATCCAACAATAAAAGCCTTTTTACTATCATCAAGAAAATCCTAGAAGAAAATAAGAGATCTTGGGATAAAAAATTGAAGTTAGCTCTTTGGGAAGATAGAATAATAGTCAATAAGGCCATTGGAATGTCACCTTTTGAACTAGTTTATGGTACTCAGGTCAGATTGCCAGTGAATAATCTTCTTCCAGTTTACAAATTCTTGCAAGATGAGGATATGAAGTTATCCAAACTTATGGAAAATAGAATGATCCAAATTGTGGAGGTGGAAGAGCTTAGAGCTTTAGCTCATAAAAAAAATCAGAAGATCCAATTGCAGTCCAAATACCTTTTTGATAAAAGGACATCATTAAGGAAGTTTCAAATTGATGACAATGTTCTTCAATGGAATGCAAAAGGACAGGACAAGGGAAAGCATAAAAAAATTGAATCATTATGGATTGGCCCTTTTGTGGTCTGTGACTTAAATGATAAGATTCATATTCTGTGAAGAATATGGATGATGAAATATAGGAATTTCCAGTGCATGGACAATTCTTGAAATATTATTTCTCTTGATGTCCATGCACAGTAGGTCCTTTGTTTGTATATATTTTGTTTCTTTCCTGTTGTTTTGTTTGGGTCTGTGTTTTGGTCTGTTTCTCTAGAGTTTTTGAATTTTCTTGTGTTGACCTTGCAATCAACCATCCCCAGTCAGAGCCACTCTTAACACTATTTAAAAAATGGGTTTTCCTTTCCCATTAATCAGCTAAGTTTTGAAATTTTCAATTAGACATGCTATCAATTGCTTCAGCTCTGTGTTAGGTCCTAGGGGTTTAGGGTTTTAATCTTAAATCGTTCAATGTTTTATCAAAAAACCCTTTGGTTTCTATTCCTTCGTTACTTTATTGCACTTAAGTAATGGGTCTTGGGGTCGTGGGAAGTGTCCCCCCTTGTCATTTGCCTAGGCGGTTGTCGAATTAATTGAAAAAATTATGCCTTATGTATTTTCTTCCTAATGTTGTCGGGCCCAGTAGGTTGTGTGTAGTTCTCAGGAAGATCTATGGTTTTCTCTATTTCGTTAGGTGAAGTTGCACGTGATTTAAGACTCGTGAAATGGAAAAAGGGAAAAGCATTCTAAATGGCACTTTTGGTCCGGTTTAAAGAGGCTTCATCTCGTCCAAGATCCAACGACTGGTGTTATTTCACAGCCCAAACTTGCAAGTGAAATACCTTTTGTGAAATGGTGAAAGCATCTAGTGGGAACCTGCATGCGAAGATTTTCTAAACAATTAAAGGGTGATCAAGTCCGATCTGATCCGATGGTTCACGTTGTTTCGCAGGATGAAGATGCTCGACGGTTAGCTTTCGTGAAGTAGTGAAGTGACATGGCACTCCAAGTATATGGTCCAGCTGGTCAAGAGGGCGAGTAAGATGATGGCATGTGGCAGAGGCCACAATAGTCAGCAAGGTGGGTCCAAGGGTTAAAAGGTGGGTCCTAGAGGTGAGTCATGCCATGGGATAAGAAGTGACCTGGTAGATAGAGGTGGCAAGGATGTGGTGGAACCCAGTGTTTTTTGTTAGCAAATGAAAGACTAACATGTTAGCTTTGAAAGTGACTAGATGCCAAGTATTTGAAGTTGAGTTAGAGGGCCCACGTCTGCTAGATTCAGTTTAGGTTGTTAAGCATCGAGCAAGTCAAAAATAATCTAATGACCCACATGAATTTGCAAAGGTAAAGTGCTCATGTTTTATGCCCTATGAAATGGTGAAAAGGTTTTTCGTCCCCAAAGACAAATAAAGCAAGACGTTAAAGGAGGATCAACTTCATTTTGATCCAACGGCTGGCGTTATTTTGCAGTTGCAAAGTACTCGAAGGATATACTTCGCAAAATGGCGAAAAGAAGAAAAGGTATCTAGGTGTCAAGCTAGATGGTGATGTGTCCATGGACACATGGTTTTAGAAGAAGTTGAGGGCCCACCAAGGTGTAACCGGCAGTAAAAGGGAGAGACACGTGGCTGATGTTGAACTAGGCTTGAACGGTTTTCTAAAACCAATGGTTGATTGCCATGTAGTAGCCACTAACCAATGAAAAGGTGGTGTAAGTAAATCACACATAAAGGTTTCCCTTAAAAGATGGTCATCTCTGATTTGATCCAATTCTTCACGTTGTTTCATCGCCTGAAGTTGAAAGTTGTTTAAGCTTCGTGAAATAGCAAAAGACTGCTAGCAGTCAAGGTAAAGGTGTGGTTAATGAAGATGTCGGTGGTCCCGGTGAGAGTTAAACACCGAGTAGTTAGAGTTCCATCTAACTCCTAGTGCGGCTTCGCGAAGGAGAAGTGCTTGAAAGATAAAGTCTACGAAATGGCAAAAAGGAGGTGGGGCCCAGTGCAAACGCAAGACTGTTAAGTCAGTGTAACGGTCAATCAAGTTTCTTTTGATCAAATGGTTGGCATGATTTCATTTAACGAAATCACCTGAAGGTTATGCTTCACAAAATAGTGAAAAAGCGAAAGGAAAGAATGTGTAGGAATGTTGTGATCCGTTGGAGCAAAAATTCGAATTCTCTCAGGAATTCAATTCTGAAGGGATGACCAAAGCATGCGGTATCAATGTCACAGTTAAGACCCTGGGTACCATAGATGATCTCTTATCGATTGAGTAAAGGTATCATTCAAAAGAATTGTTGCAGAAGAGAAGACACAGAGCTATTTCCTTCAAATACAGAGTGAGTCAATTCAATTGTAGAGCGGGTTCCATTGAGCTAAAACCGGTTTTCTTGTACTCTTGTGTGGCAATTTCTTTGGGGTGTTTTAATTAAGGTCTTGATTTGTCACAGAATCGGTTGGGGGTAGTATTTTAATTGCTTGCATTTTCAAAATGGCACCTAAGAGAGAATTTTTTGGGAAAGTTAATTATCAGGAGAGGGCTATTTGTGATGATTTTCTTGAGCAATTGACGTTGTCAACTAATCAGGCATCAAAAGTAAAAGAATTAGTGCCTAGAGCTCCTCGCTTGAAAATAGGAGAAGGGTTGTATGATAAGGGTAATTGGTTGAGAGATCCACATGTTGGGTTGTGTGGGTTGGGGTTATTCAAAGTTGGATTTGGAATGAGAAATTCTCCAGCCCCACAGAATAGCATCTAGGAGTTAGATGTAGGGAAGTTGGTAGTTCCAGGGGTATTCATGGACATGGATCTTTTGACACAAATTGGACATAATTATGATCCAGTCACAAGAAACATTAGGGACATAAATGGGAAAGCTCTTATTGAAATCAATAATGATATTACTGACAATAAAGATTCTTTGAGTCAACTTGACACTTTGTCTAAGTATATTACTGACAACACTATGATAGTTGAACAGATAAAAGAGGAAGCATTCAAGGAGAGGTTAGAAAAAGAAAAACACAAATTCTCTAAGGAGCAAATAAAGAAGTGTACAGGGTAGTTTGACACACTTCTACCAAAATTATGTAGCACATTAAAGGAATTCAAAACTTTGTACAGAGATACTTGTAAGACTAAATTTTTGACATTTGATATAAACACAAAGATCAGCAAGATACAGGAGGAAATAAATCAACTAGCTGACAATTTCATTAACTCATCTGATTCATTATCAGTTTTTGAGCAAAAGATAACAGGTTTTGAGGAAGAACTATTAAAGCTAGAAAGAGAGAAGGAAAGAATAAAAGATAAGGATAAGGATCTTAAATGGAGAATATGTCCAAAGCTGGACTACCTTGCCACTCTAAGGAAAGAGATATCTGATGCTTTGGTTCAAGAACAGAAAACACCAGCAGAGAAAATGCAACACCTCACTAGTATAGTTCAGAGGACAGAGGCAACAATAAAAGATAGCAAAAAGTTTCTTGGAAGCCTAAATTTAGTTTTGGCGGATCTTTTTCAGATTGTAACCAACTGATTACAAGGTTCAAACAAGAAACTACACTCTATTGACACTTTGACAACCTTTGTCATTGATGCCAAAGGGGGAGTAGTGGTATGAGAAAAATCCAATAACTTAGGGATCATATGCTTAGGGGGAGCACACATTTTTGGTAACAATTTTTGGACTTCAATTTTTGGATACACTTCTGAATTTTTCTTATGAGTGTTGCCATCAATGCCAAAGGGGGAGATTGTTGGCAAATGCACACTCCAATAAGACATTGTAGGTGATTGAAGGCTTTGTCATTGATGGAAACCTTACAATCCTATGACACTGACAAGGCAATCCACCACCACCAGTAAAGTCAGATTCTACACTGGCACATAGACCACCGACATCGACAGTGAAAGGAAGGATATCGGTAAAGAAGCCGACATGAATTTTGATTGTAATTTATTTTGTTTATTATTATAAAATCATTGTAAGCCGACTTGGCAAATTGTAAAATTACTCATATATATAAGAGATCATTGTAGAAAAATTAGGTATGCATGGAGGAAAGTAATTAGGTGAAATAAGGAAGACCTATTATGCAAATTATAGGTTAAGTGTTTATGTAAGAAGAAGAGCTATAAACCGGTATTGGATCTGGCATAGTAGATGCTAGTTTGAAGTAGTACAAGACATTGGATTTATATAATCCATTTTGTAAGTCAGTGAGACTTCCCATTTTGTAATTGAGTAGTGAGCTCTAGGCACTTAGCCTTCCTGCATGTGCAGGCCCCTCTTGTAGCAGTAATATTCTCTTATTGGCCAGTAAGTGAATATTGTGGGTCACAAATCCCACCAAGGTTTTTCCCACATTGGGTTTCCTTGTTAAACTACTGTGTTATGGTGTGTTTTTCATGTGTCTGTTGTTATCTTTGTTCATTGCATTATTTCTTGTTTACCAGTATTTGCCCCCCCCTCTCCATATCTATGGGAATCCTAACATTCTCAGTGATCTCCCAAATATCCTTCCTAAGACATCTAAGATGAGTCTTCATTCAAATTTTCCATATCCCATAGTTTGTTCCATCAAGCTTAAGGATTTCTCTTTTGAAAAATAGTTTTTGGTGGATTAGAGGTGTTAGTTGCCATAGGATCTACCTCAAGTGGTTAAGATTATGCAAAGGAGGACCAAAGCTCTGATACCAATTGTTAGGATAACCAGTGAACAACTGAGAGCGGGGGTGAATCAGTTGTTAACAGATTATAACTTTTAATCCACAATACAACCTTAAACAAATCAAGTACCAGTAAAGAAAATATAGATGGCGATAGGAATAGATACGGGTAAATAATACAAATTAACAATTAACTAGATAATCAGTGAAAAGAATCCATACCACATAACACCATTATTTGTACATGGAAAACCCAAAAAGGGAAAAACAATGGTGGGAAGCCTACCCACAGGCAGATGATACTTCTATAGAAAGTATGTGTTACAATGAGGGGCCTACACTTGCAGGAAGGCACACTACCAAGAGCGTACTTCTCATTACAAAAGAGTCTCACTGACTACAAAGAGGATACAACCATCTCAAGATAAATGGACAACAATCTAATAGAGTGAACTTCTAGAGATCACATCTACCATGCCTGATTATAGTCCCGATTAAGCTCAGTGTTGGAGGACTAAATCCTCTTCTGAATCCAATTAGATCACCAATGATCGACCAAATCCTTTGCCTGAATGATATTACAATATTCACACATTACATTGCTTGACCCATGACCCTTTTAATAACCATGATACACTACAAAGAGTTTCTACCTCTTATTTATACAAACCCTAAGGCCTAAACCAATTAGGTCGGCCACCTAAAAGAGATCATTACATAATTCCTTATTACAATGATATGCCATTTCAGCTTAAGACCAAGACAACAATAAAAAATTCATAAATCCTCTCGAAACATCCCGATAACATGTAGAGTACACGTTAGCATGATACAGTCCATAACCTAGATAGGTACCAGACCTATTCTAGGTCTACCATGCCAAAGAAGTGTCTTCAAGTAGTTGAAGCATGATCAAAGAACATCTTCAACATCTTAAAATCCATGAAGAAGCTACATCAACACCAATTATGCATCCTGTCATAATTCCTCAATGGAAGCTCTGTCGATAAAGCCTTAAACTAGTGCCAGTAAGGGTTTACCAGAGTGTATGATTGCATTCGATTGCCAAGACAACACCAACTAACTAAAATATGCTCATGGAGCATATGAAACATGAAATCAAACATACTTCACTAATCCAAACATGTCAGAAGTGTCCAACAGATAGTCTCTTCTGTCGGTAACACTAGATCTTCTACTAGTAACCAAAACTTGTCTGTCGGTAACCAATCATAACAGCTAGTGTTTATATCAATGACAAAACATCAATGCAACACATAATCAATTCATCCATAATGCCAACAACATCGACATGTAACAAATCAGCAAGCATGTCAACTTTTATGAAGAACCCACAATTCATGGAGGATGTCAGAGGTTTGCAGCTCAAGGAAGGCAAGTTGACAAAGCGACTAAACTAATCTTGCAAGAAGATTTGATCTTTGTACCCATTTTCTGAAGGAAAAAACAAATCCATTAATGGCGTATGACAGAGAAAAGAGGAAAAGCATGGTGCAGACCTCCAGATTTAGAGAACACACAATGGAATGCAAAGCTTTGCTGAAGTTGATCCATATCATGAAGATCATATCCCTAGAAAAGAAAATCGAATCAAATTGGATTTGGTTTGAGTTGGAGAAGCGAAAACCTAACACGACATTGTTGAATGCAGTTTTAGGTGGAAATCCAAGATTATAAATAGAAATGAATCTACTTCCTCAAAATCTCCCATGTTTGATGATCTAACTATGCCTTATGGAGTAGAAGAATGGAGACCTATATTTCTTCCCTTGGTTTTGATGTGTGGATGTTTGTCAAGAATGGGTATGTTGTCCCTAGTGTTCCTCCCATTGATCATGATGCCAAGATGGAATATGAGAATAATGCAAAGGCTAAACATGCTATTTTGAGTGGGTTGTCTAATAATGAGTTTGTCAAGGTCATGCACTATGCATCTGCCAAGGAGACCTGGGATAAAATGTAGAGGTTATTTGAAGGAGAAGCAAGAGTCAAAGAATCCAAGCTGCAAACACTAAGTGGCCATCTTGAAGGTATCGGTATGAAGGATGAATAAAATATTGAAGACTACCTTCATAGATTTGATGAAACTATGAACACCATCAGAGGACTTAGAGAAGAAATTGTAGATGAGATTCTTGTCAAGAAGGCACTTATATCTCTCACACCTATGCATGATACTAAGGTGTCTGCCATAGAAAAATCCAAGGATTTGAAGATCTTCACAATGGATGAGCTATTTGGCTCACTAACAGTCTATGAAATGAGAATAACTAGTGATACATCCTCAAGGAAAGAGGCAGTGTTTGATTCTAGTGAGAAGAACAAGGAAGTGGTTGCTCATAAAGGATCTAGTGAAGACTCTGATGTAGAGGTAGCAAAATTTGTCAGAAAGCTCAAAAGATGATCTAACAAGTATAAAGGAAAGCTACTGCTCAAATGTTTCAACTATGGTAAATTTGGACACTTTGCTACAAAATGTCCTTATAATGAAACTGATGGAGATGACTCAAGAGGCTTTAGAAGATCTACTGGTAAAGATAAAGAAAGAAATGTCTACTAGCAAGGTAGAAGAGGCCACCGAAAGTAGAAAAACCTATATACTAATTAGGATGATGCCACAGATAAAGAAAGTGCATCAAAAGATGACTACCAAGAGAATGAAAGAGAAGTTAATCTCTTTATGAACTTGAAGAACCGGTTGGTGAAGATGAGGAAGAAGAAGATATTGAGGCTGAAGTTGATCTAGAATGTGAGCTTATAAGTTCTTTTGAGGAGCTAAATAAAATAGGAAGACAACTCAAGAAGTTCAAGCTTGTTGTAGTAGATGAACAAGGTTTCTTGAAGCAATCCCTGGATGAGTCCAATCAAGTTATATCTGACTTGAAAC
Source organism: Cryptomeria japonica (assembly GCF_030272615.1). Taxonomy (NCBI): domain Eukaryota; kingdom Viridiplantae; phylum Streptophyta; class Pinopsida; order Cupressales; family Cupressaceae; genus Cryptomeria; species Cryptomeria japonica. The sequence goes on along the minus strand of NC_081413.1, from coordinate 448,139,982 downwards.
TATAGTTGGAAGAAGCCAAGAGGATATGTGAAGTTACATCCTCTAATCTGGTGAAGAAGGAAATGGAGCATCAAGATCTGGAAGAAAATATAGTGAAGCTCAGAAAGGAGCTTGAAGAAAGTAAGGAAGAAATAAAAGTGAGAAGCAAATAAGAAGGAAGCACAGAAGCCTTAGATAAGATGTTGAGAAAACAAAAGCTATCCAAACATATCGGTTGCTTAGAATTTGAAGAAGGTCAAAGTTCAAACACCAAAGACACATCTAGTAAGGAGATACAGTTCACTTCTTCCAAGGAAGGTAAAGAGAAGTAGACACTCATAGTTTGCAAGGATAATGGGAAGAAGACATATGTAGATGCTATTAGAAATCACCACACAAACTGGTATAAACAATCAATGAACTGAAGGCCACACTCAATGTACCGATATGCAGATCTAAGAAGAAATGCAAGAGTTGATCATGTAGGATTCACCAGAGTCATTGGCATGAAGAGAAGACCCCCAATGAGGCAATCATTTGCAGGACCAAGGCAACCTATCTAGTATGTTTCAAACTTTCATGGTTATTATTATTGGCATAACAAATTTGGGCATAGAATAGCTGACTGTAGATTAACCAATAAGCGCTTTGTGACTTATGAAAGTAGAAATCCCTTCAATGCACTCTGGGATATGGATGTTGTCTGTTATCAGTGCAATGGATATGGTCATAGGAGTTTTGAATGTAGGAAGAATAAACTAGTGTCCTACAATAATTTTAAAGATTCATCTTTAAATGAATATGTGAAATGCTATAACTCTCAAGAGTTTGGACATATAGCAAAGTCTTGTAATAACAAAAAGATCAAGCAGAAGAAGAAAAATCCTGACTAAGAACTAGTAGTTGAACCAGAGCATAAAATAACAGCTAACAAGAAGAAGGAAACCAAACCGGTATGGGTTGAGAAAGAAAAAGAAAAGGCAGAATCAAGTCTGAAAGTGCAGATTGCTTTACATCCTGAAAGGAAAAATCTATGGGTTGTAGATAGTGGTTGCTCCAACCACATGACAGGAGATAAAAAGAAATTCATCAAGCTTGAAGACTAGAATGGTGGATCAGTAAGATTCAGAGATAACTCATCCATCAAAATAAAGGGAAAAGTGTTAGACACAATGCACCATTGAGAGGGTGGTGAATTAGTGGTTCTCAAACTTTTCCCTTTAACTAACCTATGGGAGTATACCGCTTAACAAATCTAACTGAATGAAGACTTACCTATTTGTGGGGAGACAAACACAAATACAATCACACACAAAGAGACATCTCATAAAGTTAGCATATATGAGGAAAGCCCAAGATGGGAACAACCTCGGTGAGAAATGCTGCTGGAAACTACTGCTCCAATCTAGCCTCACAATAAATATCTAATTACACTATTTAGGGCAACAACCCAAGGAGCACCAACCCAAGGAGCTATGACCCTTGATTTTAGGGAACCAAACCAAGGAAATACAACCCTTTCACCAAGCTACAACTCAGTGAATACAAAAACATATTTTGATACTAAAATTATCTTCTTGTTATAAATGGATTTTGTAACTCTTCTTCAAATCTCCCTACTTGATCTTCTATCTAGTTCACTATTAGTTTTCTCTTATGGTTTCCTCTTCTCTTTGCTTCTCTACTACTCTCCACCAGTACTACACTCTGTTAGTTCTATGCCTACCTTCTGTGCAGTTTTCTTCACTTCTTCTCTACCGGTATGGTCACTGCCAGTTCTGCACTTCTATTGCAAGTTGAACACTTCAACCCTATTCTTCCTCACACTTAGTCTCTTTTTCTTCTTCTTGATGAGCATTTGACTGATTTCTCCTTACATGCAGCAACACTCCGTCATCCAGCAACAACCTTCAATGATTTTGGCTTGCATATTTATAGCCTGGTTTTCCTGCCAAAAGCCAATTCAAATTTCAGCCGGTTAGTTATTTTCTCATCAACCTCGAGACAAACTAGATCCAATCAAATCTTATCTGATCCAATTGGCCAGATAGCTATCTGCACATCTCCACCATTAATGTGTCTTCCAATACATGTTTTCTAAACTTAGCAAACACGGCCTTGTATATCGACTTGCATCAGTCAAACTCCATAAATATTTCAGCTATTTCCTTCTTGAGGTCCTGTTGCAATTTGATTTCATTTATTCAATTCAGGTTCCAACAACTCTATGATCTTTCTCTATCATTCACTCTTCCTTGAGCCATACTCCTTTGATCGGATCCACAAATCATGGGCTCCATAATAAATGCACACTTATAGAAACACCTATACCTACACGACACTTCACCAACCTCTACGAGCTTGCCACTTCAACTTGATGTGGCATCTATGTCGATATCCACTTCAGCAAAGATCTTTGTGTTAGCTAGACTAGGTCATTGACAATCAACACACAATAGGTCCTTCGTTTCTGTTGGTTCACTAACCCTGTCAGTATCTCACACTTTACTAGTTACCCTTCTTGTCTACACTTTGCTCATCTGCCGGTGGAACACCTTATCCAATCGCTAGACATGTCTATCCATAGCATGCTCCTTCTCATTAGGTAGGAGCACATCACTTAGCCTCTTTGCTTCCTTACTGGTTCTCATACTCACCAGTAGCCATCTTGATGACACCATGTCATAAAACTTCAACTAATTCCATCTAAGGCATCTACATACGGTTGCATACTCTCTCTGCAACTGCTCCACTTTTCCTTCTTCTTCATCAACCGAGACCATATATCAATTGGTTTGTCAAAGCGACAAACTCATCACTCTTCATATGTACTGGCAATTCAACATGCCTTCTCTATCGGTCCATTGCATATCCTTGATTTCATGCACTTGAGTTATTCCTTTGATTCATTGGTAGATCTCGTGTCAGCCTTCAAACATCTTCCTTTACCTCTTCTTCCTTGTCTCACATAACTATGATGCACATTATGCATAATAGGAGATAAAATTCCACTTATTGGTGGTAGTGAATCCTTGTCATCTACATCCTACAATGAACTCATTTGTCTTCACTATTTGTGTAGCATGTCTTCAAACATGCACATGTGATCCAATTGGGGCATAGTCATTGTCAGTCATCTCCTAACATGGTGACTGCATCTTTATTCGATGGGAGTCTTGTTGTTCTACATCCACATAGCATACCGATGACCTGTACATAGTTCTTCTCCTGTGTTGATGTGATTCAGGTAACATTCTGCCTCTTTGTCACAAACAACAACTAGAGCACCTTGCTCATCCTGCTTGTACATTAGTCATAAGATTTTTGGTTGGCAACTACTCACCATCAAAACATCACTTACCAATTGACATACCCTCCATATTGGTGATAGATTGTATTGGTAACCTATCCATTTCATCCACACAAGTCAAACACTAACTTGTGTACCAGTGAATCCAATGATCATTCATCTCAATGGCATCCTTTCCCTTACCCGTGACCTGTAACACTAGTTGAACTGAGAGTGTTGATGTCATTTTTGTAACATTATGTCTCTTCATCACAATCAACATGTCACTTTAGTGGTGGGTACTTCATGCATACCAGTTGACATCAATGACTGCATATCAATTGTTCTCCCATACAATTTGTCCTACTATACTAGTATTGAGCTATAGTGGCTGACACCAATGACAACACAATACCAACAATCTCCCCCTTTGGCATTGATGTCAACTCATGTAGTATCCGACATACTACATAATCTTTCTCCCCCTTTGTGTGATCTAAATCTCCCATTTGAATAATCCATGGCTTCTCACACATGTAGTATGATGTATACTACGAAATCCTTCTCCCCCTTTGATAATAATGGAAAAAGACATTGTCAGGGTTACACTCCTCCTTGTATCTACCAAGCACTGACAAAAATATTTCTCCCCTTTTGCTCTTTACCGGATGCATCTCCTCTTTTGATACCAATTGTTACACTTTCTCAAGTCACAACACTTGAGATGGGGAACTCAACCATCAACTGACACCAATTGAGCATGTAAAACTGATACTATTTGTTAAAGCACTCAATTTGTAGAAGGATGTGTCAGTGAATACTACTTACCTACCAGTCAAACTGCATCACCTCCCATTTGATCCCAAATTTCTTTAGAATTAGCTGTGATTGTACTATGAATACAACCAACCAAATGACAAGTAGATACCCTTAACCATGAAATTCTCCTAGGTATTCCTACTACAATTTCCATTATTTGTAGTTTGGATAGTCAGTAACCTCACAAGTTCAAGCATGTCAACTCTGCATAATAAGTACTTGAACCCCCCTTGATTCATACATCTTAGGTCCTCATCTCCAGTTAGGTCCAATACAGGGGCTCCAAGCATCTCCATATACCGGTTGAGTTGTGCAAATATGATCAACTGATGAACTTTCAGCTCCACCATATCCACCACAGCCTATGACATGATGCTAGATGTACACAATGCCATACAATGTCATTATCATGCCAAGAGTTAAACCAATTAGCCCAAAAGCATGCATGCCTGCATGATCAACAACCAGTCCATCATATGTCTTTCAGGTCTTCATCAACACCACCTGAGATATAACTTCCCCATTCCATGTTACCAAGGCTAATGCAATGATCTCCAACCTCATTGGCTTACATAACCTATAAGTACCTATTAGAATTCATACTAGTAACATCCTGCTCATACCGGTTTCTTGTACCAGTCCATCATCACGAGAGCACCTTCCTATAATTCCTGACATTTTGTGTCACTTTGCATTTAAGTCTAATTGTTAATCATTTCATACATTAACACATGCAGTAGTGATCCAACTCTAATCTGTAGGTGTGTAGCCAAGGCAACCACTACACACACTTATCTTCTCATTTCCTCCTTTATGTTGGAAACAACTTGCTCTTCCATGTGTACTTCACTAAGGGGGTGAATGATCTAGTCAATATGTTACTCCCTTGAGGTCTTACATCTCCTTTAGCCCTTAATAGATATCACCTGTGCATTGAATGCACAGTGCCAGTTCATGGTTGCATCGTCTTTCTTGTTCCTCCATACCCGCTTGGTTTCATTCTTCTTCCCATTTTCAATCATGGGAGTAGGTGTTTCCTTCTTCTACAGATGGGTCCTTTCATTCCCAAACTTTGCATCACAACTGGAAGTAGTGTTATAGTAGCACACAACATTCATCCCAACTTCATGATTGGGGAATCTCTTAACATACCAATTTGACCAGTTTCTTCTGGTCATGTTGCTATGACTGGCAACCAAAACCGCTGGACCTCTTGCTCATGCAAGGACATTTCTCCTTTGGTTCCATGTAGGTCTCTAACTTCCATATGCTCTGTATCCACCTTTTTGCAGAGAATAGTTGCTATACCACCCTCCATGTGACTACAAGTTCCTCTTCCTGCATTCAAACTCTCTATGGCCAATCCCATTGCAGTTATAATAAACCTTATTTGCATAACCGGGAGAGGGGACATGCATGTATCTAGTGCTTCATACATTTTTCTCATATGCATGACATCTATGAGATCCTAGATTATTCCTTCTAGATCTGTTTCTACATTCTTCTGCTCTATGGCCATGACCATTACATGCAAAGTAATAACAGGAGAAGGATGGCATATGACTTACAAATTTATTCTGCCATGCATGAGGAGATCTTACCAGTCTGGCATCTCCATTTCTCCTTCTTTTAGGATGGATCCTGGGTTTTCCATTCATTGCATTTCTTCCATCTGATCTTTTCTTCTCCCACACTTGTCTTGGCATGTGGGTGGTAGAATTTCTTTGTTCTCTACCAGGAGGAGGTCTTATATGATATCTTCTCATGTTCTTTCTTTTGGTGAAGTTGCCTTCTCTCAACTTCCCTTTCCTTTTGGATCTGCATTGTTCATCCTTATAGCACTGGTCTTCTTCTTCATGTCCTCACCGGTTGTAGTTAGATAAATCTTCTTTCTTGGAGCATTCCTAATCACAAAGGTTTGACCCTTTCCATTTCCATTTGAGGAGATAAACTGAGTATCTTTGTGGGAGGTCTCCTCACTTATAATGAATTCACTGGCAAAATATCCTAATCCTCTGGTATCCTTGGAATTTGTTTTCTAATTCAACATTTTGTCCAAGGCTTTTGTGCTGCCATCATACCAGTTTCTTATCTTGAGTTTACTTTTTCTCTTCTCAAGGTCTTTCCTTAGATTCTCGATTTCCTCTTTCAGCTTCTGACACTCTTTGTCCTTTGTTTCCACTTCTAGCTAGAGATCCTCACATCTTCTCTCCTTAGCATCAAAGACTAATTTCAACTCACCAGTCAATCCATTTTCCTCTTCGAGTTGAGATATCAATATGCAGATATTGTTATTTGATTCTTCAAGGCATATTCTTAATTGACTGCATTCTTCATGAACTAAATCTTTGTACCTTTTAATTTCCTTTCTAACATTTTGCAACTCTTCTAGTGCACTTACTAGTTCAAATTCAAGATCAACTTATGCTTCCTCTTCTTCTTCACCTTCACTATCACTACCAAACACATCTTGCTGGTAGAAGTGACTTGCATGATCATTCTAAGATGTGTGCCTCTCATATTTTGATTCTTGAGCCATGAAGAGATGGGTTCCTTCATTTCTCCAACTACTATCAGCTCTACCTTCATCCTCTACAAACATATAAGATGCATTTCTCGTCTTATCATCACAAGCCGGTTCTGCAGTAGTGGGCTCATTTCCATAGACCTTCTTCAATCTCTCGCATAAGATTTTTGTTGATTTGCATCTATCCAACTATGAGGAAACATCATTTGCTAACCCACAGAGTATAGCCTTCATTGTTGCTTCATTGCATTGGTTTCTTCTTTCTACATCTAAATCAGTGGGAGGACATACGTTACTAGGGCATCCATTTACAACATACATCCACACTTCAAATCCTAGGGAGGACAAGTACACTTACATTTTGCATCTCCAAATGGAATAGTTTGAACCATCAAAAAATGGAGTAGGGATTGACACTAAACAAACCATTGTGTCCTTAAGCAAGAATCTACCCAAGATGGAGAAAGCTCATCTAACTAGGAACCTATGCTCTGATACCAATTTTAGACACAATACACCATTGAGAGGGGGGTGAATTAGTGGTTCTCAAACTTTCCCTTTTAACAGACCTATGGGAGTATATTGGTTATCAGATCTAACTGAATTCAGACTGACCTATTAGTGGGGAGACTAACAAAAATGCAATCACACACAAAGGGACATCTCATAACACCAGCATATACGAGGAAAACCCAAGATGGGAAAAACCTCAATGAGAAATGCTACTGGAGACTATTGCTCCAATCCAGCCTCACAATGAATCTCTGATTATACTATTTAGGGCACCAACCTAAGGAGCTACAACCCCTGCACCAAGCTACAACTCAATGAATACAAAAACATATTTTGATACTAAAATTATCTTCTTGTTACAAATGGATTTTGTAACTCTTCTTCAAATCTCCCTACTAGATCTTCAATCTAGTTCACTATCGGTTCTCTCTCTGCTAATTCTCTCTACTACTCTACACCAGTACTACACTCTATCGGTTCTATGCATGCCTTCTCTGGAGTTTCCTTCACTTCTTCTTTGTCGGTATGGTCACTGTCATTTCTGCACTTTTGTTGCTAGTTGAACACTTCAACCCCATTCTTCCTCACACTCAGTCTCTTCTTCTTCTTCTTGATGATAACTTGACTGATTTATCCTTACATGCAGCAACACTCCCTCATCCAGCGATAACCTTTTAATGATTTTGGCTTGCATATTTCTAGCCTGGTTTTCCTGCCAAAAGACAATTCAAATTTCACATGGTTAGTGTTTTTCTCAACAACGTCGAGACAAACCAAATCTAATCAAATCTTATCCAATCTGATTGCCTAGACAACTATCTACACATATCCACCATTAACACGTCTTCCAATACATGTTTTGGAAACTTAGCAAACATGACCCTATATATCAACCCACATCTATTAAAATGCCATAAATATCTCATTTGTTTCCTTCTTGAGGTCCTCCTACAATCTGATTTCCTTGCTTCAATTCAGGTTCCAACAACTCCCTGATCTTTCTCTGTCGTTCACTCTTCCTCGAGCCACACTCTTGTGATCTGATCCATAAATCATGAGCTCCATAATAAATTCACACCTGTACAAACACCTATCCCTACATGACACTTCACCAACCTCTGCAAGCTTGCCACTTCAACTCCACGTAGCATCCATGTCGATGTCCACTTCAAAAAAGATCTTTGTGTCAGCTAGAATAGATCACCAACACTCAACACACAACTAGTCCTTCCTTTCTATTGATTCACTAACCCTTCTGGTATCTCACACTTTACCAATTACCCTTCATGTCTGCACTTTGTTGATCTGCTAGTGGAACACCTTAACTGGTCACCAGACATGTCTATCCATAGCATGCTCCTTCTCATCAGGTAGGAGCACATCACTTAGCCTCTTTGCTTCCTTACCAATTCTCATACTCACCGGTAGCCATCCTGATGAAACCATGTCATCAACCTTCAATTGATTCCAACTAAGGCATCTGCATATGATTACATACTCTCTTTGTAGTTGCTCCACTTTGCCTTCTTCTTCATCGACCCAGACCATATCTCAACTAGTTTGTCAAAGTGACAAACCCATCACTCTTCATCTATACCTACAACTCAACATGCCTTCTCTATCAGTCCATTGCATAACCCCGATTTCATGCAATTGAGACATTCCTTTGATTCACTAATAGATCCAGTGTCAACCATCAAATATCTACCTTTACCTCTTCTTTCTTGTCTCACATAACTATGATGCACATTATGCATAATAGGAGATAAAACTCTACTTACCAGTGGTAGTGAATCCTTGTCACCTACATTTGAAAATGCACTCATGTGGCTTCCCTATTTGTGGAGGATGTCTTCAAATAGGCACATGTGATCCAATTGGGGCATACTCACTATCAAGCATCTCTTCACATGGTGACCGCATCTCTATCTAGTTGGAGTCATGTTGTTCTTTATCCAAATAACATACCAGTGACCTGTACATATTTCTCCTCCCATGTTGATATGATTCAGGTAACATTTTGCCTCTTCATCACAAACAATAGGTCAAGCACCTTGCTCATCCTGCTTGTATGGTGGTCATAAGATTGTCGGTTGGAAGATACTCATTGTCAACACATCACTTACTAATTGACATACCCACCTTACCAGTGATAGACTGTACCAGTAACCTATCCATTTCATCCACACAAGTCAAACACTAACTTGTGTGCTGGTGACTCCAGTGGTCATTCATCTGAATGACATCCTTTCCCTTATCGGTGACCTACAACACTAGTTGACATAAATGATTTCACATCAACTATACTCCCATACAGGTTGTCCTTCTATATCAGTTGACATCAATGACAACATAATGCAAGCAATAAGGTACTCTAAACATTGGTGGAAAATTAAAGGCACATGATGTATATTATGTGGAAGGCCTAAAGCATAATCTACTGAGTGTGTCACCTTTGACTCAACCGGTTGCCAGATAAAGAAAGAGAGTACCGGTCAGGTTGTGGTAGAAGAAAAGAGAACTGATGGTAATGTTTACAATTTGAAGGAATGCTATGAGTCCTAGTGCATGATGGGATAGGTTAATGAAAGTTGGTTGTGGCACTGAAGATTAGGCCACATAAACTTTGATAACTTAGTTGCAGTAACCAAAAAGGGGTGTGTATGAAATATTCCACCCATCATCAAACCGATAAGAAAATTTTGTGATGAATGTGTGAAAGGGAAGTAGACTAAGGTGAGCTTCAGGACAAAAGAGCACAACAAGTCTTAAGACCTCTTGAAATTGTACATACAAATTTGTGTGGTCTAGCTAGGACAACAACTCTTGTCGGTAAAAGATATTTTATGCTCTTTATTGATAATTATTCAAGAATGACATGGGTCACTTTTCTCGAAGGTAAGTCACAAGCATTTGATAGATTCAAGATCTTTAGGAAGATGGTAGAGAAGGAAAGTGGGTGCAAGCTAAAATATATAAGATCAAACTGGGGTGGAGAGTTCACATCAAATAAATTTGAAGATTATTGTGAAACAAATGGAATTAGAAGGTAGTACTCAACCCCAAGGACACCACAACAAAATGGTGTGGTAGAAAGGAAGAACAAGACAATCAAGGAGATGGCTAGAACCATGCTAAATGAGGCCAATTTGCCAGAAATATATTGAAAGGAAGCTTTTCATACTGTTGCATAAACTTTGAACCAGGTTCAATTAAGAATAAACAACAGAATGACACCTTATGAGTTGTGGTATGTGTTGTCTTCAAAATTTGATTCACTTCAATATTCCTATAATAATATGATAACTCTGTGCAGAAGAGATATTAAAGGGAAGAAAACTCTTAGCACAACATATGACAAGGTTTGATTTAATCTTCTACACTTCGGACCTACTTAGAGTCTAGGCAGGTATACCTTTGTGAACTAAATTCACACTTTAAAATATAAATCCACAACAAACTAGTCCAGAAAAGTAGTGGATCTAATCACCTTAAAACTTACTGAAACAAAGGAATGAATATTGTACTCATATTCAGTATTTGACCTACGAAACATGTAATAGATGACCTTGATCTATACCAGTGCCTTATCCAAGGTCACAGAGTCACCTAAGTTCAAACAATACTCTCACAGTCAAATATCTATACATATCTCATTAGTTTGGCTTTTGTAGATTCCTATATATGCCTGACACATATAAGAATTTATGCACACCAAATTAAACTATGCTCATCAAGATTCAAATTATCTCACAAGGAATTTACTGGTAGAAATGATCCCCGCATATTTAATTTCCCTCCTGAAGAGAAAAGCTAACAAGCACATCTACTAAAAGTTGCCTTACAACCCCTATTCAAACAAAATAACCCTAGATTATTTAGAATGAAATAGTAAACAATCGCAAACACATTTGAAGATGACACAAAGTTTTAACTCAAAACCGATGGTCCGTATATTGATATCATCTTCAAGAAATTATTACAAAAACTTTCGAATATTCTCCATTAAACTTAGAAAAGCTCAGATAAATTTTTGCAGCGTTTTCTTACAATTTTTTGCAATCCTCTTTCTATTAGTCCTGGTATCCATTTATAACAATATGGATGCACATAGCTTCGGACTTTCCTAGGAGAATTTGTTACAATCATTTCTTCTCAAGAAGAAGTTACAAAGATCTTTTACAAAAATAGTTACAAGTCCTTTTTGACCTCTGCAGCTTCTTCTACTTGCTGTCTGGTTGCAACCTCTTCTAACTGTTCAGGAGTACCCTCTAATTGCTCTACATCTTGGATGGCATATTTTCTTGTCCACTCATTGCACACATCATCAGTTTGCCAGCCGAAGTTAATCACTTTTGTCTTTGCCTTGGTTAACCTCTTCTAGGAATTTCTCATCTTGTTGACCTCTGAATTGAGAAAACCATAATGAGATTTGATTTTCTGTATCTCCTGAATTGTTACAACAAAAAAGGAAGCATCATCTAAATCAACAATTCCTTTTATTTTGGCTGATAGTTTGGCCTCTAATTCCTTAAGCCACACTTATTTGTCCTTCAGTTGATCTGGGCTAACAAAAACTCTTGGAATTAATTCAAAAACCTGATCAGTGTACTCCTTTTTGTACAAGTTGATTTTCCTGTCAGCATTATCCACCCCTTCTGCCAATTTTACTAGATCTTTGGTGGTATCACAAGTGGACTTGATGATAGGATCGGCCCCTACTTCATCATAAGATACACAAAAAGGCTCCAAGTCCTTCTCTCTAGGCTTCCAATTGTCAAAAATAGGCATCAAAATAGCCTTATCTCCATTAAGCTCATTCCACATATCCAAAATCTTGCTTATATTGTTATATAAGAGTGAGGAACTCATTGTATCTGCAAAACTTGAGATGGTAGCCCTTACTCTTTCTTCATACTTCTTGGCATACAAGGCCTAAGCCTATTTTAAATTCTCCAATTCTTGGGGAGTAATCTCAACCATTTGGGAGCTAGAAGGTGCTGGAGATGGTGGGAAGTCAATGATGGGGCTGGTAGGTAGAGGTCTTGAAGGAGAAGAGGAGATCATCAGTGTTGAAGACTCACCTTGATGGTACGGTCCTGTCAACTAGCTTTGCAACTTAGCAACGATGCTATCTTTACCTCTTACGTCTTCCTTAGAACTATTGTAAGCCTTCAAAATTGTCTCCAACTTGACTTGGAGGTCTGCTCTTTCCTTAGCGTCCCTTTCTACTACTGAAACACTAAATTTTGCAGTCTCTAGCATAGTGCTAATAGCTTCCACCACCCCTGTGTTTTGCACTCTTTTTACTGTCATTCCACCAAGGTAACTTGACCCTAGGGTGTCCTTATTTCTCCTATTTTCATCTCTTTTAAGGGACTACATGACCAATGCAGCATTGTCTTTGCTAAAAGTGATTCCCTCCATGGGTTTAGTTTCTTTCCTCACTGCCTCGAATACCAAGGCATCTGCTATGTCCCACTTAGGGAGAATGAGTACTCCAGCTTGTGCCACCATATCTCTAACTTGCTCAGGAGTGATGGTCTTAAACTCATCCATCAATTCTTGCTTTATTTCCTCCTCAACCATAGCTGGATCTTTGTGAGGCTACTCACCTTTTATCTTCTCACATGTTGCATTGTATTTATCAATATTTTGCTTCCATACAAATTGCATGAATGCTTCTGATGTAACAAAGTTATTGTCAGCTAAGAAGTCCTCACTGGCCTATTTCATCTCAGGATCCCACTCCTGGCCCTTAAACTCATTGGTAGTGATGTTCATCTTAGCAGCAAGGGGCTCTTCTACCATTCCTTCTTCCACTTCATCATATGTGTAGGATATTTCTCCCAGGCTACCTAACTATATCAGCTGCTCAGCTGCTGCCTGTTCATCTCCTATATGTATAGGAGATTGGGATGAAGAGTATGAGGGGTTATCAGATTGTATCTTTTTTCCTACTCTCTGCTTCTCTGGGCTCTCTTGGATGTCAATGACATCTTGTGTTTTCCTCTTTCATTTAGAGGTAGAGGGCTCCCCTATTTTAGGCATCAACACACTATAATTAGACTTCTTGTGCAATGTATAGTCCCTGAGAGGGATTTCTCCAGTAGTGGTAGACCTACTTAGAACCATTCTTGCCTTTTCAGGGTTGTTTTTAACCATAGCCTCCCTCTTTTGTTTCAGAGTCTGCATTACATCCTCAAAGAAAAGAATTAGAAATTTTATTTTCTCCTCAATAGGGAAAAAGCTAGACAATGGGTCATAGCTGGTATCAAACTGATGTACAAAATCTAAGGCTTTTTTATAAGCCACCCATTTTTTCTTCCTTAGCTCTTGCTCACCTAGATCAAACTCATTTCTAATGAGGTCTTCGGGAAACTGAAATTGATGGGGCCTACCTCTGCATATTGCTCTTTTTCTAAACATGCCATTGAATAAAGCTTCTGGATCGGCACACCTGGATATTGCAGTTGACAAATGATAAGGTTTGAGAAAATCCTCAAAACAATTCCAACCTCCCTTGGTTATTACAAATTGATGGGCTATAGTAACTATAGGGAAAATAGTCCCTTTACCCCTGCCTATCAGCTCTGCCTCTTGTACACTACCAATTTGTCTGAGGACTTCTGCAATTCCCACTTTGAGAGGGACCTGATAGGGCAATAAAAAGGGAGTGCCTCTGAAACCAAATACTTTGAAAACTATGGAGATAGGGCATAAGTAAATATCACCCCAATTATGAACAATTTTTATATTTTCTACAAATTCTTTTGGTCTAACAAATTCTAAAAGAACCTTGGGGATTCTTGGGTTTTCTGAGTAGAGTAGAGTCCTAATATTTGATGCAAAACATTTATCAAATTTTAAGAAACTGGCATCATCTCTGTCCCATGACAACACTATACTCCATAGTTGCACTGGCATTTTTTCTCCATCTTTCTCTTTTGTGAGATCCATTCTACTTGCAAAGTAATCACCACCTTTGAATAAAAATAGATGCATGAGCAGTGAATACCATCCGAAAGGCCTATCAACCTTTCCATTCTTTATTCTTATCAACCCTCCATGGATAGCATCAGTAATAAAAGAAGCATAATCAAAAGTTAATGCAAGAGAAGGATTCAAAATTTGAGCAATCATTAGCGTGTAATGATTGGGCATATTTGCCTCAACATCCTCTCCTAAAATCTGGCAAAGTGACCAATACAATCCCTTAGCCCAAAGGGTGAATAGATTCAATGAGAAGGGCTCTTCAGTGCTAGGTCCTACAACTGTCAACCCACCTATCTTCACAAAAAATTCCTTAGGAGGCCCATTTCTAAGGTGGTTTCTTTGTGCACTGTATATTTGAGCTAATGATTTGAAGTTAATTGGTTCCAGAAAATTAGTAAACTCATTAAGCCCAAAAGCACTTCTGAATTCCTCATTATTGATTTCAATGAAGGCTTTCCCATTTATATCCCGAATTCTCCTTGTGACTGGATCATAATTATGTGCAATTTGAGTCAATAGATCCATATCCATGAATACTCCTAGAACTACCAATTTCCCTACATCTAACTCCCAGATGCTATTTTGCGGGGCTAGAGAATTTCTCATGCCAAATCCAACTTTGAATAACCCTAACCTAGACAACCCAACCTGTAGATCTCTCAGCTAGTTTTTCTTATCATATAACCCCTCTCCTATTTTCAAATGAGTAGCTCTTGGCACTAATTCTTTCACCTTTGATGCCTGATTAGTTGACAATGTCAACTGTTCGAGAAAATCATCACAAATGGCCTTTTCCTAATAATTAACTTTCCCTAAAAATTCTCTCTTAGGTGCCATCTTACAAATGCAAGCAATTTAAACTATTACCCCAACTGGTTCTGTTACAAAAATCAAGACCTCAATTAACATGCACTGCTAAGGAATTACCACACAAAAGTACAAGAAAACCTATTTCAACTTGAAGGAATCTACTCTACAACTGAATGACTTTGCTTTGTATTTGAAGAAAATAGCTCTGCAACCGCTCCTCTACAACAATTCTTTGGAATGATACCTTTACTCAATTGATAGGAGATCATATATGGTACTCAGGCTCTTAACTGCGACATTGATACCGCATGCTTCGGTCGTCCCTTCAGAACTGAATTCATGAGAGAGTTCTAATTTTTACTCCAACGGGTCACAACATATCTGCACATATTTTCTCTTCCACTGTTTCGCTATTTTGCAAAGCATAACCTTTGAGCAATTTCGTTAAATGAAATCATGCCAACCGTCTAATCAAAAGAAATTTGATCAGCCTTTACACTGACTTAGCAGCTTTGCCTTTGCGCTGGGCCCCACCTTTTTTTCGATATTTCATGGGTTTTATCCTTCAGGCAATTTTCCTTCATGAAGCCATGCCAGGTGTTAGATGGAATTTTAACTACTTGGCATTTAACTCTTACCAGGACCATCAATTTCTTCCTTCACTGTGCCTTTATCCTGACTGCTAACAATCTTTCATAATTTCAGATAGCTTAAACAACTTTCAACTTTGGGCCATGAAACAACGTGAAGTGTTGGATCAAATCGGAGATGACCATCCTTTAAGGGGGACCTTTATGCTTTCTTTACTTATGCCACTCTGTCATTGGTTACTGAATACCACGTGGCAGTCAACCATTAGCCTTGGAAAACTCTTCAAATTTAGTTCAACGTCAACCACGTGTCTTTCCCTTATAACCACCGGTTACATCTTGGCAGACCCTCAACTTCTTCTAAAACCATGTGTCCATGGTCACATCACCATCTAGCATCACACATGGATGAGCCCCTTTTCCTTTCACTATTTTGCATAGCATATCCTTCAGTTGGTTTGCAACCACGAAACAATGCGAGCCCTTGGATCAAAATGTAGTTAATCCCCTTTTAACTTCATGCTTTATCTATCTTTGGGGCCCAAAAACCTTTTCATTATTTCACAAGGCATAAAACATGAGCACTTTACCATTGCAAATTCATGCAGGCCATTGGATTATATTTGACTTTCTCGATGCTTAACAACTTAACTGAATCCAGTAGACGTGGGCCCTCTGACTCAACTTCAACTACCTGGCATCTAGTCACTTTCAAACTAACATGTCAACCTTTCATTTGCTGAGAGAAAACACTAGATTCCACCTCATCCTTGCCACCTGTATCTGCCAGGTCACTTCTTATCCCATGACATGACTCACCTCTGGGACCTACCTTTTAATCCTTAATTCTGACTTTCCTAACTATGTTGACCCTCTGCCACGTGCCATCATCTTACTTGCCATCTCGACCAACTGGACTGCCTGCTTGGAGCGCCATGTCATTTCACTACTTCACAAAAGCTAACTGTCGAGCATCTCCCTCCTGCAAAGCTGTACTAACCGTCAGATCAAATGAAACTTGCACATCTGTTATGCCCTTATAGAAAACTCCCTTTTCGCTATTTCCCAAGGCATAACTTTAGAGCATCTGTCAACCACAAAATAGCACGAACCGTTGGATCAGATTGGACTTGATCATGTTTTAGTCACTTAGAAAGTCTTCATTGTAGGGTCCCACCAAATGCTTTCGCCATTTCGTGAAAGGTATTTCACTTGCAAGTTTTGGCTGTGAAATAACGCTAGCTATTAGATCTTGAACGAGATGAAACCATTTTAAACCGAACCAAATGCACCATTTAGAATGCATTTCCCTTTCACCATTTTGTGAGTCTTAAACCACGCACAAGTTCGCCTAACAAAACAATGAAAACCATAGATCCATCTGAGAGTTGCAAGCAACTTACTGGGCCTGACAACATTAGGAAGAAAAGACATAAGGCCTAAATTTTTACAATTAATTCAAATAACTGCCTAGGCAAAAGACATGGGGGGACACCTCTTATGACCCTAAGATCCATTACTTAAGTGGATAAAGTAACGAAGGAATAGAAACCAGAGGGTTTTTTGGTAAAACATTGAACGATTTAAAATTAAAACCCTAAACCCTTAAGAACCAACATAGACTTGAAGCAATTGATAGTGTGTCTGACTCAAAATTTTGAAAAACTTAGCCAATTATGGGAAAAGAAAAACCCACTTTTTAAACAGTGATAACAGTGGCTCTCACTGGGGATGGTTGATTGCAAGGTCAACACAAGAAAAACTTAGAAACTCTGGAGAAACAGACCAAGACATAGACCCAAACAAAACAATAGGAAGGAAACAAAATATATACAAACAAAGGACCTATTGTGCATGGACATCAAGAGAAATAATGTTTTAGGAATTGTCCATGCACTAGAAATTCCTGTACTTCATCATTCATATTCTTCACAAAATATGAATCCTTACCATTTAAGTCACGGACCACAAAAGGGCCAATCCATAATGATTCAAATTTTTTATGCTTTCCCTTGTCTTGTCCTTTTGCATTCCACTAAAGAACAATGTCATCAATTTGAAACTTCTTTAATGATGTCCTTTTATCAAAAAGGTATTTGGACTACAATTGAATCTTCTGATTTCTCCTATGAGCCAAAGTTCTAAGCTCTTCTACCTCCACAATTTGGATCATTCTATTTTCCATAGGTTCAGATAGCTCCATGTCCTCATCTTGCAAGACTTTATAAATTGGAAGAAGATTATTCACTGGAAATTTGACATGAGTACCATAAACCAGTTCAAAAGGCAACATTCCAATGGCCTTCTTGACTGTTATTCTATCTGCCCATAAAGCTAATTTCAATTTTTGATCCCAAGATCTTTGATTTTCTTCCAAGATTTTCTTGATGATGTTCAAAAGGCTTTTATTGCTAGATTATGCTTGTCCATTCCCCTGAGGGTGATAGGGTGAAGAGTAAGACATGATTATTCCATGACTGGTACAAAATCCTACAAACTCTTCAGATCTGAAACTCATGGCATTATCCATCACCAATTTTGTAGGTATTCCAAATCTAGTTATTACATTATCCATTAGGAAATCAATGACAACCTTACTTGTAGTTCTTCTTGTAGGAATAGCTTCTATCCATTTAGTGAAATTGTCAATGGTTACTATGATCCATCTATGACCTCTTCCTAATCTCTCAACAATTTCCCCAATAAAATCAATGCCCCACTGGACAAAAGGGGCTTCCATTGTGACTGGATTTACGGGTAGGGCTCCTTCATACTTCGGCTTGGATGAAAAATTCTGACATGGGTCACATTTCTAGACATGTGCATGGGCATCTTTGAATAAGGTGGGCCAATAATATCCAGCCCTAATTATCTTACTAGTAGTTGTCTTAGTAGAGTAATGACCCCCGCATACTCTATCATGCATCTCAGTCAATACCCATTTAGCCTGGAATTCATCCAAACACATTAGCAATTCTCCATCTCTTTTTCTCCAAAACAGATCACCTTGAATAAGCACATATTTTTGTGACTTGAGCTTCAGAGTTCTTTTTTGATTATGTGTCATTCCTTCTGAGAATTCAACATCTCTTAAAAATTAGACTATCTCTGAGTACCAAAGTTGTCTCTCAATGCTAGTGACTGAAGTACTTTTGACTTCAACATTATGTATTTCAACATTCAGAAGATTAGACTCAGTCATGAGCTTAGCCACACCTAAACCTCTCACCAACCTGGTGATCTTTATTTCCATGTCAAATTCTTGGATTCTATTAATCCATCTGCATCTTTTCCCTATATCCTCAGACTGGGACAAAATATCCTTAACTGTAGCATGTGGGACATAAGCAATAATATTTGCATTTACCAGATACAGCCTAAAAGCCTTGACAACTCTAACTAAAGCATAAGCTTGTTTCTCCATGGTTTTTTATATTTTAATTCTGCTACTTGCAAAGACTTGCTGTAGAAAGCTATGGGATGTTCATATCCCTCATTATCCTTTTGTAATAATACTACAACTACTGTATGATATGAAGCAAAAGAAAATAGAGAAAAGGGCTTACTGTAGTCAAGAGATTTTAACATTTGTGCTTCCTGAATGACCTTTTTAATTTCAGCAAAAGCCTCTGAGGCTTCTTGATCCCAACAAAATTTGGTATCCTTCTTGAGCAACTTGACAATGGGCTTCACTATCTCTGCAAAGTTTGCGATGAATCTCCTAACAAAATTCACTTTGCCTAGAAAGGATTGAATACCTTTTACATTCTTTGGTTTAGACACCTTGTTTATTGCTTCAATTCTTTCAGGGTCTATCCTTACCCCTTCCTTGGAAACAATGTGTCCCAATAGTTTTCCTTCAATGACCCCAAAATGACATTTCTTGGGATTCAATGACACACCAAATTCCAAGGCTTTATTGAACACCTTTTCCAAATGTCCACAATGATCATTAGCCCTTTTAGAGAAGCAAGTTAGATTGTCTTGATAGAATACCATGATTATATTAATCAATTCTTTGAAGGCTACATCCATCGCTCTCTGGAATGTAGCTCTAGCTTTTTTCAATCCGAATGGCATTCTTACATAAACATACGTCCCCCATGGAGTAGTGAAAGTAGTTTTGAACTATTCAGATTCCTTTACTAACACTTGATTGTATCCTGAAAAACCATCCATCATGGATAAAAGATCACAACCTGTTACTCTCTACAGCATCGCTTCCATATTGGGAGAAGAGTAATTATCTTTCAAAGAAGCCACATTTAAATTTCTAAAATCTACACACAATCTAATGTCCCCATTTTTCTTTCTTACTGGGACTAGATTGGAGACCCATGAAGAATTCCTTATAGGCTTGATAATCCCACCTTCTCTTAACTTAGTCAACTCTTGCTGCATCTTTGTTTCTAATAGGGGATTAATAGGTCTCTGTTTCTATCTGAAAGGCTTAGCATCTGGAAGTAAAGGAACTTCATGCTAAAAAAGATCTTGTCTATACGCCTTTAGGTCTTCATAAGACTAAGCAGAAACATGTTTATATTTCTTCAATAAACTAATAAGGTTAGTCCTGACATGAGGGGGTAATTTCTTTGCAATGTATACTAGCTTAGGGGATGATTCAGTCCCTAGGTTTATCTCCTCTAATTCTTCCAACTTGGTGGTAGACTACTAATGTAAGTGACTATCATTATAACTGAACATGCTCTTCAACTCTACTAGTCCTTTAGGTATTTCATTGGTTTCCAACTAGACCAAATCATTTCCAAACATTGTTTCCCTATTGTCAACCACCTCCACCAATGCATTGTAGTCAACCTTCTGTCCATCATAAGCATCAACACATTGGATGAACCTAAGAATATCTTCATCATCAGCAAAAACTTGCCAATTATACACATTATCAGGGATGGAAGGCCTAGATTTTATTTCCATAGTGGAAATGCCAGTTAGGGATGCATCATCATTTTTTAATGCAACATTAGCTAGGAAATCTGCCATAATATTCTTTGATCGCTCTATCCAATTAATAGAAAATGCACTAAAATGCTCAATAACATCCCAAACTGCATGTTTATATCTCTTTAATCTATCATTCTTGGATGCATATTTGGATCTTACCTGAGAAACAACCAATTCTGAATCCCCTAACACTGTCAACAGCTAGATTCCATGCTTCTTTGCAACCTCAAGCCCTAACAATAAGGCTTCATACTCTACAGTAATATTTGTGCACTAGAAAACCAATAAGAAAGAATACTTAAAATTTATACCTGATGAGGATACAAAAAGAACTCCTACTCTAGATCCTTCTTTGGAGCAAGCTCCATCAAAATACATCTACCATAAACCATACTATTGTGCTTCTAAGCTGACTACAATGGGGTTAGTATTCTTCACCTGGGGTAAAATTGGTCAAAGTCTAAAATTATCAAGATCTACATTGATCATACAATTGAGCATATTAGGGTCTACATTTTCAATTACCCTAGGAGCACGTGGCTCTCTATACAACTTAACCTAATTTCCATTAATTGGAAGGGTGGCATAAGATAAATCTAGTTGAACATTTCTTCCTACTACCGCTACCCATTGCGTGGACAGTAACATACCATAATGGGGCTTGGTATCAGTAACAATAACATCCATTTTCTAAGTTGCCTCTAGGAATGCTGTTATTTTTACTTCAACATCTTTCATTATACCTATCACAGGTACTTCCCTGTTATCCATAGCATAGCATTTTCCATACACAATGGTTACTGATAGTCCTAATTCTTTCATAACACCGTAGGGCATAACATTAACAGTAGCTCCTAAATCTATCATGCAGTTTTTTATCAACTGATTGTTTACTAACAAAGTGACATAGAAAGGATCTACCTATGAAGGCTCTTGAGTGATAGTGGTCCCAACATAAACCTCTAGGGTTTGGAATTCTTGATCCTTTCTAATTCTAGCTGAACCGGTGGGTAGGATTGTGTCACGATTAGGTATACTAGAAAATAAAGACAAAGTTGCATCCCTATGTTCTTTAATCTTCAGTAATTCTATTAATGGGACAGTGACCTTCATTTGAGTAAGAGCTTGAGCCATGTCAATTGTAAAACTTTTGCTTATTTTAGTATTAGCTCTAACTCTTTCTATCTTGAGCTGACTTGCCTTTTTTACTGTGGTAGCTCCTTGTATATCACCAGTATCTGCACTCTTGGGTACATCTTTGATCCGTTCCTTCTTTTCTTGATCAATCTTAGGGAAAGTAGTAACACTACTTGCTGCCCCCTTTTGAGTGACCTCTTTTATGAACATGGAACTAGGTTCACCCTGATCAGTGTCCTTCTTGGTGCTTCTCAAGTTATAGTTATGTTTTGCTCTGGCAATGGCAGCTTTAGTGAGACTTTTAACTTCTTCCTTACTAGGCCTTCTAAGATGAACTTCTTCATCCTCAAGTGTTACCACATTCAATGTAGGATGCCAATCCAAGGTTAGTTGTCCTTGAACAAACTTTTCATTATCTAACACATCACTATATTCACTTTGTATAGACTCCTCATCACTTTCTATAATGGTTTCAAACATATTGATGTCAGGCTCAACTTCTTGTCTCATGGATTCTTCAAGGGCTTGAGCTACTGCACATTGATGAGGAGAATGTGGCCCATCACAAGCAATACACCAAGGAGTATTTTCTATATTGTGGATAGTTTTCCCTTTCAAGGGATCTGGAGTGTTCTGATTTTGAGCAATTTTGGGCTTCTCATTCTAGGCTTTACCATCTTTCCAATTGGTATTATATGGCATGTCATGCAATCTAGGGGGCCTATCCTGCCAGTTATAATGAATTTTATCATTTTTGTTTACCTTTTCAATCAGATCCTTCATAGCAATGACCAACTTCTCTATCTTGTCTTCCTCCTTAGCTGCTTTGCTAGGTTGTTGTTTTGTTTATTGCCATAACCTACCATCTGTTCTTCTTCCTAACTTCCCAAATGCTTTTCTATTACTTTCTATATTAATGGCAATTCTAAAAGCATCTCTCAAGTTATGTGGATTTTTGTCCCTCAAGATATAAGTCATCTTTGAGTCAAATGCATTGTAATAGGTATTCAGACACATGTTATCATCTAACCTCATCACCTGATACAATCTATGCATAGCCTTTTGGAATCTAGCATTAAAATCAGTGACCATTTCATTGTCAGACTTTCTGATGTTATTAAATTCATTAAGCATAAAGCTCACATTTGTTTTATCACCATATTGCTCTTGAAAACAATTTTTAGAATCTTCCCATGACCCAATGCTATTAACTGGAAGACCTCTGTACGAATCTCTTACATCATCAACCAGGGACTGAACAAACAGTTTCATGATGACATCTTCATCCACTATCTCATAATCATTTATTAGGTTCCCAAAAGATTTTAGATGTTCCTCAGCACTAATTACATTGTTTCTAGGAAATTTATGGAGTCTATCCCTTAACTTAGTAGGAACATGATTGGGATATCCTGGGATCCCATCAAAGAACAATTGTCTATATTGCTCTAAATTGATAGGTCTCCTTTGAAAAGGGGGAACAACATTATTGTTTCCCAAAGCCATTCTAACTTTTGGAATTGGAGACTGAGATATTTGGGTATGTTGACTATTCATAGGGATTTGACTCACTGATGCTACATTAGCAGGCTCCATAGGTTGAATTTTAACTAGGGGAACAAAAATTTGCTAAGGATCAGGCTTATTAAGGTCTTCTAATGGAAACATGATAGGGGGAGCTTTTAGATAATTAATTTTTCTTTTGACTTCCTGATTGGTTGCTTCCAACTCAGCCTTCTCTAACTCCATTTGTAAATCCTCCTTTTCTTTCCTCATTCTTTCCATTTCTCTCTCATGTGCTAACAACCTATGAGAAATCTCCTCCGTGCTTTTAGATCCGATTCCATCATCTACCCATTTTTGTTTTCCTATATCCACATTAGTTCTAGGAAGCTGAGAATCACTAAGAACTTCCATGTTTGGTTGGACTACTAACCTATATGCTTTCTTGGCTTTGGGGATCAGAATTTCTCTGATCATAGGGCCCTCTTCATCACTCTTTTCTTTTTCTTTAGCTAGCACTTCAAGGTCAGCTATTTGTCTAAGAAGCCTATCTCTCTCCATTAATTTAGCTTTGACTTCCTTTTCCTTATTTGCTTCATTTTGGGCTCTTAGGGAGATTAAATGGTGAACTCTCCTATTCAAATCTTCAATCTCTTGGGACACTTTATCTTCATTAGGGAAATTTTCCTCAAAATCAAACATATTGACTTGATCTATGTCAATCAAACTAATGTTTCCATCGATTGTTCTAGGCACAAAGTTTCTAATTGCATTTGAACTAGTCCTATCTCTTGCAGAGACACTAACATGGGATAAATCTTGATTTAAAGCATGTGCATTATCAATATTTCCAAACAATCTTGAATGGAAACCTAATATATCATGTTCAGAATCTCTGCAAGAAGAATTAGACTTTGTATAAATAGGTCGATTAGGCATCTTACTGGTATTATTATTCTTTTGTACCCAAGCAACATTTGATGGCTCGTGTAACACTGATCTCTTCTGGCCTCTTTGTGATTGCTTTGGCAAACCTTTCTGCAAAGTTTCATGAGGATGCTTCTTCATGAATGATCTAGTGTTTTTTCCTCCTTGCATTATGCTTGTTCTCCTTTTAGAATGATTTATAATTCACAAGGACTGGTTCCAAGATAACAAAGTAGCCACCCACAAGAATATGGGAATTATGAAAACAAGCTTAGAATGAAAGACTGCAATTCCACAACACAATGATTTTCTTTATAAATTTAAGCACAAAATCTGCTTCTGGATTCTTAATGTGACCTATCCCATCCAGGTAACACAAATATGAATTAAAATCTTTCTTAACCAGAAACTTTAACAATTCATTTACTCCTCAGCAGAGTCGCCACTTTTGTTGTCTTCAAAATCTGATTCACTTCAATATTCTTATAATAATATGATAAATCTATGTAGAAAAGATATTAAAGGGAAGGAAACTCTTAGGACAACATATGACAAGGTTTGATTTAACCTTCTACACTTTGAACCTACTCAGAGTCGAGGCGGCTATACCTTTGTGAACTAAATTCACACTTTAAAATATAAATCCATAGCAAACCAGTCCATAAAACCAGTGGATCTAATCACCTTAAAACTTACTAAAACAAAGGAATGAAAACTGTACTCATATTCAGTATTTGACCTACAAAACATGTAATAGATGACCTTGATCTATACCAGTTCCTTATCCAAGGTCACATAGTCACCTAAGTTTAAACAATACTCTCACAGTTAAATATCTATACATATCCCATTAGTTTGGCTTCTGTAGATCCCTATATATGCCTGACACATATAAGAATTTATGCACACCAAATTAAACTATGCTCATCAAGATTCAAATATCTCACAAGGAATTTACTAGTAGAAATGATCCCTGCATATTTAATTTCCCTCCTTAAGAGAAAAGCTAACAAGAACATCTCCTGAAAGTTGCCTTACAACCCCTATTCAAACAAAATAACCCTGGATTATTCAGAATGAAACAGTAAACAATTGCAAACACATTTGAAGATGACACAAAGTTTTAACTCAAAACTGATGGTTTGTATATTGATATTATCTTGAAGAAAGTATTACAAATACTTTCAAATATTCTCCATTAAACTTAGAAAAGCTTAGATAAATTTCTACAACGTTTTCTTACAATTCTTTGTGATCCTCTTTCTATTAGTCCTAGTATCCATTTATAACAATATGGATGCACACAGCTTCGGACTTTCCTAGGAGAATTTGTTACAATCATTTCTTCTCAAGAAGAAGTTACAAAGATCTTTTACAAAAATAGTTACAAGTCCTTTTCGACCTCTGCAGCTTCTTCTACTTGCTATCCGGTTGCAACCTCTTCTAACTATTCAAGAGCACCCTCTAACTGCTCTACATCCTGGATGGCATATTTTCTTGTCCACTCATTGTACACATCATTAGTTTGCCACGCAAACTTAATCACTTTTTCCTTTGCCTTGGTTAACCTCTTCTAGGAATTTCTCATCTTGTTGACCTCTAAATTGAGAAAACCATAATGAGATTTGATTTTCTCTATCTCCTGAATTGTTACAACAAAAAAAGAAGCATCATCTAAATCAACAATTCCTTTTATTATGGCTGACAGTTTGGCCTCTAATTCCTTAAGCCACACTTGCTTGTCCTTCAGTTGATCTGGGCTAACAAAAACTCCTGGAATTGATTGAAA
Source organism: Cryptomeria japonica (assembly GCF_030272615.1). Classification (NCBI taxonomy): domain Eukaryota; kingdom Viridiplantae; phylum Streptophyta; class Pinopsida; order Cupressales; family Cupressaceae; genus Cryptomeria; species Cryptomeria japonica. Next base: position 448,114,141 of record NC_081413.1, on the reverse strand, counting down.
AACCTAATCAGTGTCCTCCTTTTTGTACAAGTTGATTTTCCTGTCAGCATTATCCACCCCTTCTGCTAATTTTACTAGATCTTTGGTGGTATCACAAGTGGACTTGATGATAGGATCGACCCCTCCTTCATCATAAGATACACAAATAAGCTCCAAGTCCTGCTCTCTAGGCTTCCACTTGTCAAAAATAGCCATCAAAATGGTCTTATCTCCATTAAGCTCATTCCACATATCCAAAATCTTTCTTATGTTGTTATATAACAGTGAGGTACTCATTGTATCTACAAAACTTGAGATGGTAGCCCTTACTCTTTCTTCATACTTCTTGGCATACAAGGCCTGAGCCTATTTTAAATTCTCCAATTCTTGGGGAGTAATCTCAACCATTTGGGAGCTAGAAGGTGCTGGAGATGGTGGGAAGTCAATGATGGGGCTGGTAGGTGGAGGTCTTGAAGGAGAAGAGGACATCATAAGTGTTGAAGACTCACCTTGATGGTACTGTCCTGTCAACTGGCTTTGCAACTTAGCAATGATGCTATCTTTACCTCTTACCTCTTCCTTAGCACTATTGTAAGCCTTCAAAATTGTCACAAACTTGACTTGGAGGTCTTCTCTTTCCCTAGCTTCCCTTTCTGCTACTGCAACACTAAATTTTGTAGTCTCTAGCACAGTGCTAGTAGCTTCCACCACCCTTGTGTTTTGCACTCTTTTTACTATCATTCCACCAAGGTAACTTGACCCTCGGGTGTCCTTATTTCTCCTATTTTCATCTCTTTTGAGGGACCACATGACCAATGCAGCATTGTCTATGCTAAAAGTGATTCCCTCCATGGGCTTAGTTTCTTTCCTCACTACCTCCAATACCAAGGCATTTGCTATGTCCCACTCAGGGAGAATGAGTACTCTAGCTTGTGCCACCATATCTCTTGCTTGCTCAGGAGTGATGGTCTTAAACTCATCCATCATTTCTTGCTTTATTTCCTCCTCAACCACAGCTGGATCTTTGTGAGGCTGCTCACCTTTTCTCTTCTCATATCTTGCATTGTATTTGTCAATATTTTGCTTCCATACAAATTGCATGAATGCTCCTGATGTAACAAAGTTATTGTCAACCAAGAAGTCCTCACTGGCCTGTTTGATCTCAGGATCCCACTCCCAGCCCTTAAACTCATTGGTAGTGATGTTGATCTCAGTAGCAAGGGGCTCTTCTAGCATTCCTTCTTCCACTTCATCATATGTGTAGGCTATTTCTCCTAGGCTACCTAACTGTATCAACTACTCAGCTATTGCCTGTTCATCTCCTATATGAATAGGGGATTGGGATGGAGAGTACAAGGGTGTATCAGATTGTATCTCTTTTCCCACTCTCTACTTCTCTGGGCTTTCTTAGATGTCAATGACATCTTGTATCTTCCTCTTTCCTTTAGAGGTAGAGGGCTCCCCTATTGTAGGCATCAACACACTATAATTAGACTTCTTGTGCAATGTATAGTCCCTAGGAGGGATTTCTCTAGTATGGGTAGACCTACTTAGAACCATTCTTGCCTTTTTAGGGTTGTTTTTAACCACAACCTCCCTCTTTTCTTTTAGAGTCTGCATTACATCCTCAAAGAAAAGAATTAGAAATTTTATTTTCTCCTCAAAAGGGAAAAAGCTAGACAATGGGTCATAGCTGGTATCAAACTGATGTATAAAATCTAAGGCTTTTTTATAATCAACCTATTATTCCTTCCTTAGCTCCTGCTCATCTAGATCAAACTCATTTCTAATGAGGTCTTCAGGAAACTAAAATTGATGGGGTCTACCTTTGCATATTGCTCTTTTTCTAAACATGCCATTGAAGAAATCTTTTGGATCGGCACACTTGGATATTGTAGTTGACAAATTATAAGGTTTGAGAAAATCCTCAAAACAATTCCAACCTCCCTTGGTTATTGCAAATTGATGGGCTATAGTAACCGTACGGAAAATACTCTCTTTACGCCTGCCTGTCAGCTTTGCCTCTTGTACACTACCAATTTGTCTGAGGACTTCTGCAATTCCCACTTTGAGAGGGACCTGTAAGGGCAATAAAATGGGAGTGCCTCTTAAACCAAATACTCTAAAAACTATGGGGATAGGGTATAAGTAAATATCACACCAATTATGAACAATTTTTATATTTTCTACAAATTCTTTTGGTCTAACAAATTCCAAAAGAACCTTGGGGATTCTTAGGTATTCTGACCAAAGGAGAGTCCTAATCTTTGATGCAAAACATTTATCAAATTTTAAGAAACTGGCATCATCTCTATCCCATGACAACATTGTACTCCATAGTTGCACTGGCATTTTTTCTCCATCTTTCTCTTTTATGAGATCCATTCCACTTGCAAAGTAATCACCACCTTTGAAGAAAAATAGATGCATGAGGAGTGAATACCATCTGAAAGGCCTATCAACCTTTCCATTCTTTATTCTTATCAACCCTCCATGGATAGCATCAGTAATAAAAGAAGCATAATCAAAGGTTACTGCAAGAGAAGGATTCAAAATCTAAGCAATCATTAGCATGTAATGATTGGGCATATTTGCCTCAGCATGCTCTCCTAAAATCTGGCAAAGTGACCAATACAATCCCTTAGCCCTAAGGGTGAACAGATTCAATGAGAAGGGCTCTTAAGTGTTGGGTCCTACAACTGTCAACCCACCTATCTTCACAAAAAATTCCTTAAGAGGCCATTTCTAATTTGGTTCCTCTATGCACTGTATATTTGAGCTAATGATTTGAAGCTAATGGGTTCCAGAAAATTGGTAAACTCATTAAGCCAAAAAGCACTTCTAAATTCCTGATTATTGATTTTAATGAAGGCTTTCCCATTTATATCCCGAATGCTCCTTGTGATTGGATCATAATTATGTGCAATTTGAGTCAATAGATCCATATCCATGAATACTCCTGGAACTACCAATTTGCCTACATCTAACTCCTTGATACTATTTTGCGGGGCTGGAGAATTTCTCATGCCAAATCCAACTTTGAATAAACCCAACCCAGACAACCCAACCTGTGGATCTCTCAGCCAGTTACCCTTATCATATAACCCCTCTCCTATTTTCAAATGAGGAGCTCTTGGCACTAATTCTTTCACCTTTGATGCCTGATTAGTTGACAATGTCAACTATTCAAGAAAATCATCACAAATGGCCCTTGATAATTATCTTTCCCTAAAAAATTCTCTCTTAGGTGCCATCTTAAAATATGCAAGCAATTTAAACTATTACCCCAACTGGTTCTGTTACAAAAATCAAGACCTCAATTAACATGCACTACTAAGGAATTACCACACAAAAGTACAAGAAAACCTATTTCAGCTTGAAGGAATCCGCTCTGCAATTGAATGACTTTTCTATGTATTTGAAGAAAATAGCTTTGCAACTACTCCTCTGCAACAATTCTTTGGAATGATACCTTTACTCAATCGATAGGAGATCATATATGGTACTCAGGCTCTTAACTGCGACATTGATATCGCATGCTTCGGCCGGCCCTTCTGAATTGAATTCATGATAGAATTCAAATTTTCTATCCAACGGGTCACAACATACCTGCACATATTTTCTCTTTCACTCTTTCACTGTTTCGCAGAGCATAACCTTCAAGCAATTTCGTTAAATGAAATCATGCCGACCGTTTGATCAAAAGAAACTTGATCGGCCTTTACACTGACTTAACAACTTTGCCTTTGCACCAGGCCCCACCTCTTTTTTGCCATTTCATGAGCTTTATCCTTCGAGCACTTTTCCTTCATGAAGTCGTGCTAGGCGTTAGAAGGAACTTTAATTGCTCGGTGTTTAACTCTTACCGGGACTGTCAACTTCTTCGTTACCCATACCTTTATCCTGACTACTAAAGGTTTTTCACTATTTCACATAGCTTAAACAACTTTCAACTTTGGGCCATGAAACAATGCGAAGTGTTGGATCAAATCAGAGATGACCATCCTTTAAGGGGGACCTTTATGCTTGCTTTACTTATGCCACACTATCATTGGTTATTGAATACCACATGGCAGTCAACCATTAGCCTTGGAAAACTCTTCAAATTTAGTTCAACGTCAGCCACGTGTCTTTTCCTTATAACCACCGGTTACACGTTGGCGGGCCCTCAACTTCTTCTAAAACCACATGTCCATGGACACATCACCATCTAGCATCACACCTGGACAAGCCCCTTTTCCTTTTTCTATTTCGCATAGCATATCCTTCGATTGGTTCACAACCATGAAACAATGCAAGCCCTTGGATCAAAACAGAGTTAATCCCCTTTTAACTTCATACTTTATCTCTCTTCAGGGCCCAAAACCCTTTTCGCTATTTTGCAGGGCATAAAACATGAGCACTTTACCATTGCAAATTCACGTAGGCCATTGGATTATATTTGACTTGCTCGATGCTTAACAACTTAACTAAATCCGGCAGAGGTGGGCCCTCTGACTCAACTTCAACCACCTAGCATATAGTCACTTTCAAACTGACATGTCAACCTTTCATTTGCTGAGAGAAAACACTAGATTCCACCTCATCCTTGCCACCTGTATCTGGCAGGTCACTTCTTATCCTGTGACATGACTCACCTCTGGGACCTACCTTTTAATCCTTAATTCTGACTTTGCTGACTATGTTGACCCTCTGCCACCTGCCATCATCTTAATCGCCATCTCAACCAACTGGACTGCTTGCTTGGAGCGCTACATCATTTCGCTACTTCATGAAAGCTAACTGTTGAGCATCTCCCTCCTCCAAAGCTATGCTAACCGTCAGATCAAATGAAACTTGCGCATCTGTTATGCCCTTATAAAAAACTCCCTTTTTGCAGACCAAAAAACCTTTTTGCTGTTTCACAAGGAATAACCTTCGAGCATCTATCAGCCACGAAACAGCGTGAACCATCATATCAGATTGGACTTGATCACCTTTTAGTCACTTAGAAATTCTTCACTGTAGGGTCCCACCAAACACTTTTGCCAGTTCGCGAAAGGTATTTCACTTGCAAGTTTCAGTTGCAAAATAACGCTAGCTGTTAGATCTTGAATGAGATGAAACCATTTTAAACCAAACCAAATGCGCCATTTAGAATGCATTTCCCTTTAACCATTTCGCGAGTCTTAAACCACGTGCAACTTTGCCTAACGAAACAACGAAAACCATAGATCCATCTAAGAGCTGCAAGCAACTTATTGGGCCCGACAACATTAGGAAGAAAAGACATAAGGCTTGAATTTTTACAATTAATTCAAATAACCGCCTAGGCAAAAGACATGGGGGGACACCTCTTACGACCCCAAGACCCATTACTTAAGTGGATAAAGTAACGAAGGAATAGAAACTAGAGGGTTTTTTGATAAAACATTGAACAATTTAAAATTAAAACCCTAAACCCTTAAGAACCAACACAGACCTGAAGCAATTGATAGTGTATCTGACTCAAAATTTCAAAAAACTTAGCCAATTATGGGAAAAGAAAAGCCCATTTTTTAAACAGTGATACCAGCATGATCGAAAGCCATCAATCAAACACTTCAAGGTGTTTGGAAGTAAGTGTTTTATCAAGAGAGATATGGATGGTCTAGACAGTTTTGACTCTAGGAGTGATGAAGGAATCTTCCTTGGTTTCTCATATAACAACAAGGCCTACAAATGCTACAACAAAAGACTAAGAAGAGTCATTGAGAGTGTGTATGTAAGAGTTGATGAGGATATGCACAAAGGAAGTCAATCACAAGTGAACTGGTATGATGATTTCGGTGATGAAGGTGAGGAAGCTTAGTCAGAAAATGAACCTAAAGAAGTGTCCAAAAATATTTCCAACCGGTATGTGCAGTTGAATCACCTAAAAGAGAAAATTCTAGGAAATGAGAGTGATGGTGTGTAGACTAGAAGAACACTTGCCTAAAATGATGAACAAGTCAACTTCTGCCTCATGACTAAAGTAGAACCTAAGACATTTAATGAGGCCATTAAAAGACAAGAATGGATCGATGCCATGGAAGAAGAATTGCAATAGATTGAGAAGAACAAGACTTGGGAATTAGTCCCTAGACTAGAAGACAAGAACATCATTGGCACTAAATGGGTCTACCAGAATAAGATGAATGAAGAAGGTAAAACTGTTAGGCATAAAGCTAGACTTGTGTGCAAAGGATACTCTCAGGTAGAAGGTATTGACTTTGAAGAAACATTTGCATCGGTAGCTAGATTAGAAGCAATTAGAATGTTTCTATCCTTTTCTACCTACAAAGGTTATAAAGTATATCAGATGGATGCAAAATCTACCTTCCTAAATGGAAATTTGGAAGAAGTGTACATGGAGAAACCAAAAGGATTTTTGCTACATGATAATGAAACCTTTGTGTCCCAATTGAAGAAGGCCCTATATGGTTTAAAGAAAGCACCTAGAACATGGTATTCAAGATTATATAAGTACCTGAAGGAGCAAGGATTCAAAAAGGGGAGTACTGACAACAATTTATACATAAAGAAATATGGAAACCATGTGATCATTGTTGTTGTGTATGTAGATGACATTATTTTTGGAGGCAATAAGGACACCCTTTGCAAAGAATTTGTTGATCAAATGCAGTCAGAATTTGAGATGTCAATGCTTGGTGAATTGGCATACTTCCTTGGTTCGCAAATATTACAACAAGATAAGGGAATCTTAATTTCACAAATGAAGTATGCAAAGGATATGTTGAAGAAATTTTAAATGGAGGACTGCAAAATGGTAAGTACCCCCATGGTGACCAAAACCAAATTAAAAAAGAATGATGAATCAATGGTGGTGGATTAGACATTGCATAGATCCATGATAGGCAGCCTACTATATCTAATTGCTTCTAGACCAGATATAGTGCAGGCAATGTGCATGGTGGCCAGATTTCAAGCTACACCTAAGAAGCTACATATGAATGTAGTTAGCAGAATTTTTAGGTACCTACAAGGGACACCCAATTATGGTTTGTGCTACCCTAAACAAGGAGACTTCATCTTGGAAGCATACTGTAGCGTCCTAAAATTGCGACACTTGCAATTTCGACCGCATTTGGGTCTTCACGATGGCGATGCAACACGAAACCTGAATGGAGATCCTGAAACTTGTTCATGACATCAAAAACTGCATTTCTCAACACCCAGGCCTGATCCTCCTTGCACCCTGCTGTCCCGAGAGGTGGGACCATGGCGCCCAGCGCCCTGGTCCTTCAGGACTAGGGTGCCTAGTTCCCTAGGACCATGGCGCCCAGCGCCCTGGTCCCTGGCCCTATTTTGGGCCCGGTCTCTTATGGGGCTTCGGGTCTTTATGATTGCAAATTGGAAAATAACATTTCCTGGTCGACCTAAGGTCGGGAAAATCAGTCTTTCAACCCTAATTGACAAGTATATAAACTACATTTCCTCTCCCATTTTGGTGGATGAAAAAAAGGCGAAAACGATATTCAAGCATTCAAGCATTCAAGCATTCAAGCATTCAAACATTCAAGCATTCCTTCAAGCAATTAAGCATTCTAAGTCTCCATTCAAGGCTAAGTGTTGCATTCAAGACAAGGATTCAACCATTGAAGAGGAGATCACATACAACATACAACATACTACATACATTACACCTTCGTATGTTGCAGGTACGCGGCTGTAATTGAAGATCTGGAATCCTTGTGCAGAGACGAACAGATCCACCTTCGTTTCGCTGATTTTTCGGAGGACCATGTGCACGCCGGGCGCCATCATCCCGTCAACTTTTGCTCAAATTTGCAGAATAGCACCATCTCGACATTTTACTGCTAATTCCAGGTCCACAGCTTCATCCCATATCCCTATCTCTGTTTATAAGTGAATCTTTCCTACTTTACATGCATTCCTAGTTCAATCTTGCTATCTACATTTCTTTACAAAAGAGGGTATCCTTGATATCTTAACCCTTGAAACTCATTTAGAATCCAATCTTGCATTGTGTGGGATTGGATCTTGTGGGTTTCAACCCCTCTTTTGAATGTAAAGTCTCTCCTAAGTGAAAACCATCAACCCTAGTGACTCTCCCTTCTCTCTCCTCGGAGTTGGGGAGGGGAGAATGACTAGGGTTCGATTTTTCCACTTTACATTTTGGTGAACCCGATGTGAACATCCTCATTCTGATTATTCATGGTTAGATCTGAAAATTTTGCCTTCCTAAATTTTCATGTTTGATCTTTTGCAAATTTTAGAGGTTGATTGCATAAAAAACCCTAAAATTTTCTTTTAGTAATTAAACTTGTGAAATGTTTAATTGTTAATGCTTGTTTCAGATCTACCCTTCTATTGCAAATTGTCAATTCATATTTGTGCTTTAATTCTGAAAATTAAGTGGTTAAATGTCAAAACCCTAATTTTTAAGACCTTCTTGATTCAACCTTTGACTGATAAATTCACTAATCAAAACACCTCCAAATCGGCTGTAATTTTGGATTCCGCAATAAAATAACAATATCTTTCATCCCTGAAAATTTGGAAAAAAGTTGCGAGGACCGTGTGCACCCCGAGCGCCATCGTCCTCGACATTTTTTCCGAAATTTCGGGAGCTAGATCTTACTGTATTTTTCTGCTAAAATCCAGAATTTTGGCTGATTTTATCAATTTTAACACTTTCAAAATTAAAGTCAAAGTTGGTCTAGTGATTGCTTGGATTAAGGCTTCTAATCATTCAAAATTTCTGAAATTTCGGGAGATTGTCTTGATTGCATTTAACAGCTTAAATCTAGGAGATTGGCTGATTTTATTGAAATTTGCTACCTCTAAAATTCAAAATCTTCTCTCTTTCTTTAGTGCATGAGTTTTACAACAATAAGCCCTACTTACACTATTCCCGTTAGACGAAGCCTTAGAATTAGGTCTTTCCAAGGTGTAATTACCGAGGAGATGGAACCTAATTTGAATGGCCTTTTTAATGAGGACATGGGTAATTCCTCTAGTCCTCTTAATGATGAAGAAGCTCTCCATGAGGTTTCTGTAGAACAACTTTCAAAATTGGATAACCAATTTGATGATTTTCAACAATGGATGTCTCAAGAATACCCTGATAGTGAAGCTCTTTCATTAATTGAGGGTCTAAAACGTATGGTTCAAAGTGATAAGAATGGAATTGATATTTTGTGTGGTATTGCACACATTGTGGATTCGAATGTGATGCCTATGAGAAGTTGTGCCGAAACCTTAGGTTATGCACAACCTCCTACTCAAGTCAATCATTCTATTCCTTTGACGACTCCTATTGCTAGTATACCTACTTTTACATCAAACATAATGACTACTTCAACACAAGATATTCCTCCTATGATCACCAGTCATGGGGGCAATCCCTCTTCTTCAATCAACCCTCTTCCTTCATTCAATCCAACTTCTTCATTCATTCCTTCAATGAGTGTTCCTATTATATCACCACAAATGAACATGATGCAAGGGGGCAATTCGTTTAATCATTCCATTCCTCCTTGTAGTGTTCCTCCTTTCCAATCATCTCCTATGACTAACTATCATAGTGTCCCACCACCTTACTCTCTACCTTCTTTCAATAACATAACACCTCCATCACAATCTAACACGTCTAATATGAACTCTTCGACTGAAGCGACCATTAACAATCTTGCACAAACTGTCTCTTCTTTACAGCAACAAATTGCCTCTATGAATCAATCTAAGTTTAGTGTGCCCACATTTGATGTTGCAAGCCCACTTTCTCTTGACATTGTTCGAGCTATCCCCCCTAAACATGTTGAAATTCCATATTTGGAGCTTTATAATGGTAAGGGTGATCCTCTAACACATGTTAAGACATTTCAAACAATATGTATTGATTTTGCTTATGACCAAAGGTTGCTTGCAAAACTGTTTACTAGAACATTAAGAGATAAAGCCCTACAATGGTATTGCTCGTTGCCTTCTTATTCTATTTCTTCTTTCGAACAACTTGCAAATGCTTTTATTCAACAATTTCAAAACAATATAAGTCCTAAAGTTACTTTGATTGATTTAATGCATTGCAAACAAGGTGTTAAAGAAAAAGTGACTGATTTCATTGGTAGATATAAGCATTTGTATGCTCAAATTTCTTTTCCAGTGCCTGACAATGATATTCAAAGAATCTTTATTTCTAATTTACAAAAAGATATTAGAGAAAAACTCCTGTTTTCTGAGTTTACTTCTTTCCAACAGTTGTGCGCAACTCTTCACCATTATCAACTGACTGTGAGTCAAATGGAACAAGCAAATCCTATGGCTCCGAGTGATAAGGGTGATAGTAGTCAACAACCACTTGGGAAGTTTAAACCGAACAGAGAGTCTATTAAATTCAATGAAAACATCATCAACAACAATGTGAATGCGGCATCAGGTGTGCCTCCTATTTCTAAGTTTTTCAAGAAAGAAAGAAAGTTTACTCCTTTGAATGAATCATTACATAGTATTATGAATAAGTTATTGGAACAAAATGTGCTTACTCTCCCTCCTATAAGGCAAATAGATCCTACAAAGATTAATTTGCCCTATTTTGATAACAAATCTTTTTGTCAATTTCATCGTCATCCTGGGCATGATACTGAAAAATGTTTTGCTTTAAAGGGTAAAATTCAAGATTTGATTGATAATAATACTATCTCTGTTTCTGGTGTGAATGATAAAGGCAACACATCTGTAGCTCCTCCTAACCAAAATCTTTAGATTTTTACTGATCCATTGCCTTCTCATACCTCTAATGCGATTGATACTACTGATTCCTCTATCTCACCTGATGATCTTGTGTCTATGACTCCTAATGTGATTAACTTTGTGGAGCAGCAGAAAATCCCTAAAGAACCTTCCATCACATTTGATTCCAGTGAAACTATCAGGGCACCTGATGGTCCTTTATATATAGTTGCAAAAGTCAAGAATACACCTTGTCGTGGAGTGCTTATTGATCCTTCTTGTATGGTTAATGTCATTACTGAAGAATTTCTTTTTACTTTGCAATTGAATCAAGTAATCTATGATGAAACAAATGTGGTTGTGAAACTATTTGATGCATTTTCTTCTCCTGCAGTTGGTTCTATTACATTACCTATTGAGGTGCATAACAAATCCCTTGAGGTGGAATTTACTATTATTCCATCATCCGAACAATTTCGTGTGAAGCTAGGCTATCCTTGGCTATCTTCCATGAAAGCTATTGCTTCTCCTATTCAGAAGTGTTTGAAATTTCCCCATAATGGTGAAGTTGTTACTGTCAATCATAGTCTCTTTAAACCAGCTGAAAGAACTTCTAGCGTTCCTATTGATTACTTTTGGCCTAAACAATTTCAGTCTCTTCCTCCGCGAAGTGATCATCTTTTCAAATCTTATCAAAAGTGGAAAAAAGATATGATCCTATCTCTAAGTGAACATAGAACACCCAAACTTGACATTCCTATCATTCTTGAGAAGGAAGTTCTTCCTTTGAAAGATAAAACTAATGTCTTTCCTCAAGAAGATTTCCAACCCATCCCTATGGATGTGACTATGCCTATATCTAATAAACTTCCTAAAAGTAGACCTATACCTCCTCGACATGATGGGCTTGGTCTCCTTCCTAAACCAAATATTCCTCCTTTATATGGAGCAGTTCCTCCTCCTTCCTCTTATGGAGAGAAGAGACCTTCCTCTTCTCCTATTGTTCAACCTAAGAGACCACAACCTAAACACTCAAGTGATAAGGATGAGAACATTCCTCCTCCTCAATCTTCGCAACTTCCTACTAAGACTAGACGAAATCGTTCTGCACGTGAATGCCGACGAAAGCGTCATCTTAGAGCTCAGGTAGCTGCTTCTCAAACTTTGCAATCCCCAAAAACACCTTCAACTAATATTATTCCATCTTCTCCTCAGCCGACGATTGAGCCGAAATCTCCTAAACATAAGATGCATGATGGTCTTGATCCTATGCGAGTTAAAGATCCTATTTTTATAAATCTTGATGATGATATAGATGAAAATGTTATTCATGATGAAAATGTTACTCTTGTTCATTCTGATAGTGAATATGAATATGTTGATGTTGATAACCATTTATCTAATGCATTTTCTAAAGCACTTATCCTAGCTCCTAGACAAGAACACCGCAGCTTGGGATATGAACATAGCCCTTGTTTGCATCTTGTGATAGCTCCATTTGTTGTGTTGCATGTTCCTCCTCTAGCGTGTTTCCTACCTTCCCAAAATATTGATCAGCAAGATTGGGGGGTAGATGACGTGCTAGACTAGTTTCATTAGCATAGCAGATTCTCTCCTCCTCTCTTTCATTACTTCTTCTATGTGTTATTCTCATTCTTCTATTTGTTGTCCTTAGTGTTGCCTACTTGAGGACGATGCAAAGCATTGAGATCTCTTTTGGTCTCTCTCATGTTGACTCAAAAGACACATGTGTTCCCTTCTTCTAGGTGACCTTCCTTGATTGGGGAATGAAGAACAATTATGCATACATACATATGATATACATGAATTATCATACAACATACTGACCCCGAGGAAAGCGAAGTCACCTTGTGCTTTGTGTTTTGTGTCTATTATCCTTGGGCTTATCTCACACTTGGGGGCTAAATCCTTGCGATAACGTGCTCCTTTCTCATTTCTTATATGTATCACTACCTTAAAGCAATCACCCTCGGTGAGGCATGTGTGATCGCTTTAACGTAGGGGGGCATACATCCCGTTCATATCTTTTCAAGATACTTGAAAATTTCTTGACAAATTTAGCTTTGCCTTGAAAATTTTTGATATCTTTCTTGCATGACTCATAGTGAGGGAACCTTACTGCTGACAATCATGGTTCTGTCTCGTGATCTTCCCTTTTACTTTGTCAATCGAAGTCTTAAGATCCTTAGTCCACTGGGGGCTTTGTGTATCTTGCCTCCTTGATGTGGTGAAAGTTTTTCAATGTTGTTTCCTTGTACTTTACCGGAAGTATGAGCGTACGCTTATACTCCCGCTAAAGTGGGGGCTAAATGTAGTGTCCTAAAATTGTGACACTTGCAATTTCGACCACATTTGGGTCTTCACGATGGCGATGCAACATAGAACCTGAATGGAGATCCCGAAACTTGTTCATGACATCAAAAACTGCATTTCTCAGCACCCTGGCCTGATCCTCCTTGCACCCTGCTGTCCTGGGAGGTGGGACCATGGCGCCCAGTGCCCTGGTCCTTCAGGACTAGGGCGCCCAGTGCCCTGGTCCCCCAGAACCATGGCGCCCAGTGCCCTGGTCCCTGGCCCTATTTTGGGCCCGGTCTCTTATGGGGCTTCAGGTCTTTATGATTGCAAATTGGAAAATAAAATTTCTTGGTCGGCCTAAGGTCGGGAAAATCAGTCTTTCAACCCTAATTGACAAGTATATAAACTACATTTCCTCTCCCATTTTGGTGGATGAAAAAAAGGCGAAAATGATATTCAAGCATTCAAGCATTCAAGCATTCAAGCATTCAAACATTCAAGCATTCCTTCAAGCAATTGAGCATTCTAAGTCTCCATTCAAGGCTAAGTGTTGCATTCAAGACAAGGATTCAACCATTGAAGAGGAGATCACATACAACATGCAACATACTACATACATTACACCTTCGCATGTTGCAGGTATGTGACTGTAATTGAGGATCTAGAATCCTTGTGCAGAGATGAACAGATCCACCTTCGTTTCACGAATTTTTCGGAGGACCGTGTGCATGCCGGGCGCCATCGTCCTGTCAAATTTCACTCAAATTTACAGAATAGCACCGTTTCAACATTTTACTGCTAATTCCAGGTCCGCAACTTCATCCCATATCCCTATCTCTATTTATAAGTGAATCTTTCCTATTTTACATGCATTCCTAGTTCAATCTTGCTATCTACATTTCTTTACAAAAGAGGGTATCCTTGATATCTTAACCCTTGAAACTCATTTAGAATCCAATCTTGCATTGCGTGGGATTGGATCTTGTGGGTTTCAACCCCTCTTTTGAATGTAAAGTCTCTCCTAAGTGAAAACCATCAACCCTAGTGACTCTCCCTTCTCTCTCCTCGGAGTTGGGGAGGGGAGAACGACTAGGGTTTGATTTTTCCGCTTTACACATACATTGATGCTAATTGGGTAGGTTGCATTGATGACCATAAGAGCAGAAGTGGTGGTGCATTCTTCCTAAGTGACCAATTGGTCTCATGGTATAGCAAGAAGAAAGATTTAGTCTCCCTATCAACTACTAAAGCATAATACATTGTTGTTGCTACATGCTGCTCTCAAGTGCTTTGGATGAAGCAAACCCTCAAGGAAATATAGGTAGACATTAGTGATCCTATCTCATCTAGTGTGATAATTTGAGTGCCATCAACATATCAAATAATTCGGTGATGCATTCCATGATAAAGCATATAGCCATCAAGTATAATTTCCTCAGAGAGAAGGTTGAAGGACAAGAAGTAAAGATGGATTATGTCCCTACCGGAGAACAAGTAGCAGAAATTTTCAACAAACCATTGTCGGTAAGCACTTTTGAGTACTTAAGACACAAGTTGGGAGTTGTGTCACCTGCCTTATGCACTTGAGATAGGAAGGATTTATATGGATCAAAGGGGGAGTGTACAATACCCGGTATGAAGTGTATTTCACTAAGTTGATATTAATGCCAAAGGGGGAGATTGTTGGCATTATTGGCATTAATTTGTCATTGATGTCAACTAGTTTGGCAAGGTCATTGGTTAGTAAGAAGTGGTGACCGGTATAAGAAGAACAAGACATATGATGAAAAATTCACATATGAGTAAGCAAACAAAAGGAAGGCTATCGGTCCACATGAGTTGTGTCATCTACTAGTTATCAAGCTTATCAGTAAGGCACAAACCAGGATGAAGGTTGGTTGTTTCTTTGTTATGAAGAGGTGCAATGCTAATTGAATCATCAAGAGGATGTGTTGTCAGTACAAAGGATGTTTGTTGGTCATACTGGTAAGGTGAACTATGCCTGTAGTCAATTTTGGTCAACAAATAATGTCAAACCGACTTAGAAATCCAAGCAAAGGTGGATGTCGACAAACATAACAGTTGGATGCCAGGTGGTGATATTGCATAGGTTGATGTAGTGTGCATTGACATAACAAATCAGCAAGTACGTCAACTTTAATGAAGAACCCACAAGTCATGGATGATGCCAGAGGTTTGCGGCAAGTGATTGAATTGATCCTACAATAAGATTTTATCTTCATACCCTTTTTCTGAAGGAAATAGCAAAGCCATTAATGGCGTATGATAGAGAAAAGAAGAAAAGCATGGTGCAGACCTCTAGATTTATAAAATGCACATTGGAATGTGAAGCTTTGCTGGTGTTAATTGATGTCATAAAGATCATATCCCTAGAAAAGCAGATCGAATCAAATTGGATTTGGTTCGAGATGGAGAAGGCAAAACCTAACATGACATTATTGATTGCAGTTTTAGGTGGGAATCCAAGATTATAAATAGATGAGCTTGAGACAGAAATGATTGATGCTTGATGTGAAGATGAAGAGTGAAGAGAGCTTGAACACAGAGAAGAATCATCTTCCTTAGAAATAATTCTAAGAAACTTGTAGAGTGAGTTAGTAGGAAAACTAGTGAGAGGGTCTAACCATCAAAGACAGAGTATTGGTAAATTGTTGCATGAATAATAGTTAAGCTAACCGGCGATGTTTGATTGATTAAGAAGGCACCCATGTGTGACATAGTGGGTTGTGAGGCTAAGAGAGAAAGAAGTGAGGTCAATAATCAAAGAGAGTAATCTGATAACTGACAGTGTGAGATCTAGTGAAGAAGAGAAGATTGTTAACTAGCAGAAATCTGTTTGATCAAGTGTTGCAGAACTCATTTACAGCCAAAAGTTATAACTGTATCAAAATTGTATTTCAATATACATCACCAAGTTGGAGCTTGGTGCAAGGGTTGGTACCCTAAATATTTATAATTCATTGTTTCACTTGTGAGGCTAGATTGGAGCAGTAGTCTCCATCATAATTTCTTACCGAGGTTTTTCCCATATTGGGTTTTCCTCATACATCTAGTGTTGTGGGTTGCATTTGTGTGTTTGTCTCTTTTGGTATCCTCATTTGTCTTACTGCTTTGACTGTTTAGTGCTTAGGATAATAACCGGTATTCTAAGGTTATTTAAAAAAAATAAAATTTGGAACCACTGATTCACCCCCCTCTCAGTGGTACATTGTGTTCAACAGGCACCACACGGAAGTAAAATAGTCCAGTTGAACTTAGTTCAATCGAACTCAGTCAGGCTGAACTTAGCTTGGCTGAATTCAGTCTGATCAAACTAAGTTCGGCTAGACTACAATAGTTATCCCAAAGGGTGACATAAAATTATGCTTTTTCCTAGAAGTATTGCATTGTTTTGAAGATATACAGGATTGGAAAGGAAAGATCTAACTGTTGTTGATATGTGACAGTGTGATGGTATTGAGGCATTGAAAGCAGTTTGATTTTGCAGAAAGTGTTTTTAGTGGTGGATTCTTTATTTCTTTCCTTCTTTCTTTCTTTTTTTCTTTCTTTCTTTGGCCATGAGCCTTTTTTCTAGGCAGTGATCCCACCTACACTGAGCATTTTGGCAGTGAGCCACCCTTTGTAAAAATTACCTTAACCAGTGTCACCTTAATTGGTATTTTATATTGTGAACTAGCTTTCTCCATGTTTTTTCCCTTCTTAGGTTTTCCATGTCATATCTAGTGTTTATTATGTGATTTGTTTTATATTCATGTTTTGATGTTGTTTCTATGTTAATTAATTCTATTAGTTTGGATCTGGTTGTGAAAAGAATAAAATATTTTTTTTTAGTTATTAATTGATTCACCCCCCTCCCCCCCTCACTTGCCCGAATATTCAACATAAACATGAGGTGTAAATTGGCCTAGTGGTAATTTACGATGCTACATGTAGCCCCCAATTTAATAGGAGTATGACCCTATATAAATAATCTTGGTAAAGTTTATGAGGGAGATGAAAGAGAGGAGCAATCAGGAGCACAATCATAAATAGTATAAGACATCGCTAATTTTGAGCAACCAATCCTCAAATATTAGGATCTTAACTCACTTAGTCACATGCAAGGGCACACAAAACAAGACAAAAACAAGAGGAAAAAGAAATACAAAATGAAAAAGACACACAACACAAAAGCTGAAAACCAAAAACAAGACCTCAAGTCAAGTAGCCAAAGAGAACTCAATATCAAAATGTGTCAACCACCAATATCACTCTTGAAAATACCATATCAAGAACACAAGTGATCACATATAAAGACGAATAACATTTATCATCCATGAACTACAAATAGAAAAGCTAGGTCCTCATGAGAAGAAAGAGAGAAAGCATGGATACACATTCTAAATGTGTTTTACTAGGTGATCCATGAGAAGAAGAGTGAGAGAGGACATGGATACACATTCTATTTGTGTTTTTCTAGGTGATCCATGTTGGAGAGGAGAGTAGGAATAGTATAGCTATGTTTTGCTAGTTCTACTCATCCTTGGTCATGCAAGCAAGTGATGTCTGGTTTCAGGTGTTAAGCATCCCAAATAAGATTTTATGTTCTTTGGTTTTGAGCATGGAATAACCTATGTAAAACATGAAATGAGAATGAAAATCTATGTCTGGTATAAGGAACATCTCATGTAAGAGTTTGTTTTCTCTAGTTTCAAGAATGTGTAACCCCATATAAGACAATTATATGCTTTATTTCAAGGAAATCTCCTGTAAGAGTTTGTTTTCTCTAGTTTCAAGAATGTGCACCCTACGTAAGATATATATCAATGTTGTGTTTAGTTTTTGTCATGAAGCATCTCATGTTAGAGTTTTTTTTCTTTGGGTTGGAGAATGAACAACCTATTTAAGATATACAAAAAAATTGTACAATATAGTACAAAGAGGGCAATATTTATGCCCCCCTTAAGATGTTGACATATCCCTATGTTTATGTCTTAAGGAATCTAGAAACAAGGATATGCACCCTCAACACTAAGGAGATATCATTTTGTCAACAATGTTCCTAAATCCAAGCTTAAAGAACCAATACTCTTACAAGAAAGGATAAAATAGTTGAAAAAGAGATATCTTGCAACAAGTGTATAGGAATCATTAGAGAAGAGATATTTTCTCAAAATACATCTACCTTCAAGAGGAATTTTGAACAAACACAACATCTTGTACCAAAATAAGGAAAGGAGAACAAGAATGTGTACCTTCCTCCTATTGCTAGGTGAAAGGGATTCTTGGTGAAGGATGACACACTTTTGAATGAAAGTGAAGGGTTTGTTTATAATAGATATACAATGCCAAGTGTAAAAGAGGTTGTAGTCAAGGATACACACCTCTTGCATAAGAGAGAATCCTTGAGAAAACAAACAACTTCACACAAGGAATAACATCAAATCATAAGAAAACACCATTCAACAAAGAAAAAGAATATCCTTAGAAAGGATAGGAAATATCAATTCCCCCTATGTGTAGGGACAATGAGAAAGATTATATGATTTCTAAGGAGAGATTAGAGATAATAAAATACACAATGCTCTCACATGAAGGAATATTCTATGCAAGAAAAGACATCAAGATATATAAAATTCAACTCTAAAGAAGAGGTAATCTTCAAAGAGAAAGAGAGAATTGGATGAAGGATCACAAAATTCCCTAAGGAGAGATTAATCATAAGAGACATACCATTTCAAGAAAGAAAGGACATCGAAGAATGAAAAATATAACCCCTTGAGAATAGAGGAAAAAGTGAATTATGTTGCTGCTACAAGATGATTGTTATTGAAAAAGAATCACCTCTTATAAAAAGAGACCCCAATTAGGTTAACTACCAATGTCATAGGGTGAGGAGCAGCATGTAGGGTGAATGGATTGTTGGATATTGTTGTTTTTATTATGGAAAAAATAGGTTTTGAAGGGATCTTGAAACCCTTTACAAAAGATCCTTAAAAGATAATAGCATTAAGAAACATGAAAAAACATTCTGCCAAAAAATCAGCACAGTTTTGGGCAAAAAAACATAAAAGCCCAACAAAACTAGCAACATCCAACCATGATAGAAAAAAGACAAAAGAAAAATTACTTAATGTCTTTAAGGGTATTAGCCAAATTTTTGCTAATCCCTTGCAAATCTTTAATAGTATCCCTGAGCATAAGGATATCGTTGGAAGAGGCCAAAGCAACTTTTTTCATACTCGCCCTTGTTCTTTTTGCCGCACCACCAGGAGCACTTTCCAATGTCCCTGCCTCAATAGCATCCTCATCATTATCTAGATCCACAATAGGTTTGGAAGTGTTGTAGCTGTCAAGGAACTTAGTAATTTCCTCTAAATTCTTAGTCACAAAGGTAAGGATATCCGAAATCATTACCAATAAGTTTTTCATGGCTATTTTTCCTTCCAACAGTTTACTAATCTGAGCTTCGAGCTTCTCCACTTTTTCCTCCATACCCTCTTTCCACTACTCCTAGTTACTTTCAGCTTTCTTTCCCTTATCTTTCTTTTTCTTAACAATTTTTTTCAGATTCTAGATTCCTTCATAAACCCACCTGTCAAAACCCATTGAAGCCTCAGACTAGTATTTGAGTTTATCTAGAATAATCCCATCTCCAACTTTATCTTGATCCCTGCTTGATTTATCCTTGTCCTTCTCCTGCTCCATTTCCATTTCCCTTTTCTCATGAATCTGATTGTCCTGCTCCTCAATTGGCTAGCTATTAACATCACCTATACTCACACTATGGGTAGGGCTATTCTGATCAGAAACATCCTCAACTCCTCCTTCCTCTTGCCCCATTTCCTCCTCTTTCTAGCTCTTCTCTCCTTTAGACTCATCAGTCTCCATCTCGCTTCCATGTTTTCCCATATTGTTAGGTCCCAGAGACAACTGAGAGGGAGGGGTGAATCATTTGTCTAATAAATTCAAACCAAAAACAACTTAACTAAACTTAATGCTTAATACCGGTAAACCAAACTTTATGCTAGTAGACAGTTTATCAGTTAATTGTAGTACCAATAAAGATTAATGCATGAAATAGAAAGACAATAACATCCACAACACATAACATCCATATTTGCACGTGGAAACCCTATAAGGGGAAAAACCACGGTGGGAAACCTTACCCACAATCAAATGATACTACTGTAGATAGTATGTGTAAACAAATGGGGTCTGCACATGTAGAAAGGCCAAGCGCCTAGATCTCATTGCTCAAAAACAAATAGGAGTCACACTGACTACAATTGGATGGTTAAATCCAATAAAAATGTACTACTCAAAATAGCATCTTCATATGCTGGATTCAGTACTAGTGTAGTTCTGATATGTCTTCACAAAAACCTTGCTTCACCCTCAAATGATGTCTATGTATATATCTCTACTTATTTTCGCATATACCTTACTTGTAATTCCTTTTCCCAATTGCATACCGATCTTAGAAATAAGATCGTACATATATACCATAACCTAAGACCAATTTTAGTAGGTCGGCTTTAAAAGATATTACAATAAAATCAATAACCGATGCAATATCCGATTCAATCTGTCAGCTTAATGCATTTACAACATTGATAAATCATCTTCAAAGCATGTCGTGCTGATCTGGAATAGATAAGCCTGTCGATGCTTATTCTGGACCTATTTTTTGATAACAAAAAATATGCAAATACGAATATACCAATGAACAAATCTCCAAGAAAAAGTGTCCAAATGATGTCTTCAACATAACCAAGTGTTTTCCATGTTATTCCAAGTGTCGGTGAACATTATTTCCTATTGGTGTACCAGATACCGGTGACTGTGCATAAAGTCACTTGCTTGCCGGTGAACATTGCCAATTCTCCAAAGTGTTAGAATTGATAAGTGTTAATAGGTGTTGACATCAATGACAAAACCATATCAACATATCCAAAATACCAACAATCTCCCCCTTTTACATCGATGGCAACATAAGATGAAAAAATCATCAAAGTGCCAAAACAAAAATTCCAAATACCAAAAACCAACAATCTCCCAAAAGAGATCATAACCAGAAATCAAAATTCAGATACAGAGAGTAATCAATCTCTCCCCCTGAGAGTAATGTGTTTTCCTTGTGTTTTTCCATATCAATCTCTCTCCCTTTGACATCAAATGACAAAGCCAATACAAAAGCTAGGTTCAAATACAAAATACCAAACATTTCAGTATACCAACTACTCCCCCTGAGAAGTAGCTCTCCTCATCAAAGCTGGAGTAAAATATTTCTTTGTTAATTCTGTCGGTTGATGACAAACATTAACTATCTAAGTCTCTATCAGTGGGGGTATGACCCCAAGCTGATCTCTGAGATATTCAAAAGTCTCCTTAGGTAAAGGCTTGGTGAAAATATCTACAATCTACTCTTTAGTATTCACATAAACCAGTTTTATTTCTTTTGCTTCAACATTCTCTTTCAGAAAATTCAATTTGATAGAAACATGTTTAGTTTTGGAATGTAGTACTGGATTCTTAGATATATCAATTGCTATAGTGTTATCACAATAGATAGTTATAGGTTCCTTGCATTTGATGTTTATGTCCTTCAACATTTGTTTAAGTCATAATACCTGTGTACAACTAGTTGCTACTGCAACATATTATGATTCTGCTGTTGACAAATATGTGCAACTTTGTTTGTTACTCAACCAAGAAATTGATCTTCTTCCAAGAAAAAATCCTTCGCCAATTGTGCTTTTTCTGTCATCCACATCTCCTGCCCAATTTGCATTTCTGTATGCACATAATTCAAATTTTTCATCTCTAGGATACCATATGCCAAGATTTGTAGTGCCTTGTAAGTATTGGAAAATCCTTTTTACTACCGATTCAATATTTTCTTGAGGATTACTCTGAAATCTTGAAACAATACATACTGCATTCATAATATCAGGTCTTGTTTGTGTCAAATACAATAGGCCTCCTATCATAGATTTGTACCTAGTCAGATTAACAAGTGTAGATTCATTCCTTAGTGATAATTTGTCATTTGTAGTCATAGGTGTGCTTACCTATTTAGAGTTCTCCATCCCAAATTTCTTTAGTAACTCCTTCAAGTACTTGGATTGACTCAAAAATATACCTTTATTAGTTTGTGAAATCTGCAATCCTAAAAAGAATTTCATCTCTCCAATCATAGACATTTAAAATTCTTGCTACATTTTAGTAGAAAAGTCTTTACATAATGCATCTTCTCCTCCAAAGATTATATCATCAACAAAAACTTCTATAACCAATATTTCATCATTAGTCACTTTATAGTATAAGTTGCTGTCAACATTACCTTAAGAAAAACCAATCTTCAAAAGATATTTATCCAATCTAGCATACCAAGCTCTTGGAGCTTGCTTCAACCCATACAAAGATTTCCTTAACTTGCAAACCATATCTTCATTGTCTGTCAAAGAAAATCCATTAGGTTTCTCAATGTAAACTTCTTCTTCAAGATCTCCATTTAGAAATACACATTTAATATCCATTTGATATAATTTGTAGTTCTTGTGTGCTGCAAAAGCCAAGAATAATTTGAGTGCCTCAATTCTAACTACTGGTGCAAAGGTTTCATTATAATCAATTCCTTCTTTCTAAGAATATCCTTTACACACTAATCTTTCTTTATTTTTGATTACCTTACCATCTTCATTAATTTTGTTTCTAAATACCCATTTTGTTCCAATCACATTTTTGTCTTTAGGCTGGGGAACTAATGTCCATGTGTTATTCTTCTCAATTTGTTCTAGTTCCTCTTCCATAGCTTTAATCCAGTGCTTATCCTCACATACCTCATTTATTGATGATGGTTCAATTTGAGAAATAAGACACACCTCTTCATTTTCTAGTCTTCCTCTTGTCATAATTCCTTGATACTTGTTCCCAATTATCTGATTTTCAGAGTGATTTAGTCTTACATACCGAGGTGTCTTCGTTTGCTATTTTTCTTCAGTTACAGTGGAATTTTCAGATGATACCGATGTAACTGGATCTTCATTCTATACCGGTGGGTTTAATGTAGGTTCATTTGTCAGTATCTCTATTGTTAGTTCAGATTCTATATACCTTGAAGTTCCTCTAAATTGTTCATCAATCTTCACATTTGTACTCTCAATAATTTTCTGCAATCTCTTGTTAAAACATCTATATGCCTTGCTCTTAGATGAATAACCAAGAAATATTCCTTCATCACTTCTAGGATCAAATTTACCAATATACTCATCTCTTCTAATATAGCATTTACTTCCAAATATTCTAAAATATTTAAGAGTAGGAGTAATACCAAACCATAGTTCATGAGGGGTCTTACCAATTTCACCTTTGATGTGAACTTTGTTGAATGTATAGATCATTGTACTCATTGTTCATCTCCAATATACATGTGGTAGATTTGCTTCTGATAGCATACTTCTAGCTGCATCCAAGATAGTTCTATTTTTCCTTTCTACAACTCCATTCTGCTGTGGTGTCTGGGGTGCTGATAACTATCTTATGATTCCATTCACTTCACATAATGCATTAAATTCCTTAGATGTAAATTCACTTCCTTGATCTAATCTCAGACATTTGATTTTCTTACCGGTTTCATTTTCTACCATTACCTTGAATAGTTTGAACTTCCCAAGTGCTTCTGATTTTTCTTAAAGAAAAGTAACCCAACCCATTCTATAATAGTCATCAATGATTAGCATGAAGTATCTATCACCTTGTAATCGTTTAGTTCTAGCTGGACCACATAAATCAGTGTGAATTAAGTCAAGAGCATTATTGGATTTTTCTAGAATACTTTTAAAAGATGCTCTAACTTGTTTTCCAAATTGGTATTCCTTACATATCGAATTGTGAGGTTTGACAATCTTAGGAAAATCTCTAACTGTGTTAGTAGTACTAATTATTTCCATGCAACCAAAATTTACATGACAGAGTCTCTTATGCCACAACCAACTTTCATCAATATGTGCAATCAAGCATGTCTTTTCACTATTATTCAAATGAAAGATGTTACCTCTAGTTTGATTACCGGTTGCAATTTCCAAACCAGTTCTATTCATAATTTTGCATTTTCCATTCTTGAAGTGTAACTGAAATCCTTTCTCAACTAATTGACCAACACTCAAAATATTATGATTTAAACCTTCAACATAGTAAATATTGTCAGGTATTATGCTTACCATCAAGAGATATAGTACCTTTTCCTTTGATCAAACAAGCTTTATCATCTCCAAATCTTACCAGACCTCCATTATACTCCTGAAAGTTCAAGAATTTACTTTTATCACCAGTCATATGATGTGAACATCCCGAATCAATGATCCATTCATCCTTAACTTCAACTTTAGCTACCAGGGCCTGCTCTACCGGTTGAACAATAAGTGCCAGTTGATCTTCTGTTATAGCAATAGAGACCCATCCATTGTCTATCGGATCCTCATCATAATCATCAGTGACTCCTTCATCAACAAGATAACAAGATTTATCTTTATTCTTCATAAATCTGTATCTCTTATATTCAGGGTTAGGCTTGTATAATCTTCTAGCCTCTTCTCTTAGTCTAGCATGCCTATGAGGGCATCTTGAAGCCATATGACCAATCTTATTATAGTTAAAACATTTAAAGGGTAATTTACCTTCATACTTACTTCCAACTGGACCTTTAGGCATTTTTCTTGCAAATTGTGCTTCAAGTTATTCATTTTCTCTCCCGCTTTCTTCAAGTTCTCTTGCATAAAAGGCTTTTCAATCAGATTCGTCAAATGATGGTGTAGATGATGTTGATGCCTTACAACCTAAATCTGTCTTTATGGTAGCAATAGGACCAAACTCCTCAATTTCAAAAGCTGAAAGTTTTCCAATCAATGTGTCCCTAGTTATTGATTATGAGGCCCTACCTCGACCCATTCCATCTCTTCAATTATTTTTATATGGAAACTATTATGGATGCTTGTTTTGACACATTATGGATATAGAACTTTATATGGTCCAACGAATTTGGTAATATTGATATATATTGATGCTTCATTTCTATGCCTTGTGGCTATAGAATCTTATATGATCCTAGAATAGGGTAACATTGGGATGATGTATGTTATTATCTAAATTTCAGGATTTGTTATAATGCTAGAAATATATTTGCATATCTTCTAAATGGATCAAATTTTGAGGATTATGATGAATTGCTTTGATATGTGACAATCATATTTTATAATGTCAAGTCCATGCAGAATGATTGTATTGTATTCTAATTATGTGTTTTATATTATATGAGGCTATTGGGAAGTACTAATGTTTAAATTGAGATGTGCAGGAAATTATCCATGTGACCATGGAAATATTATGGAGAATCAAGCCTAGGCCTATGTGCGTTCATAAAACCAGGGGTTGTCTATTTGGAGAGGCAACACCCCATATGTATTGTATTTTATTTGTAAATGTAAAATGTTGTATGAGTGTAAATTGTATCTATTGAATTGTTTAAATCATTTAAGGGACAATTGCCATGTGTGTATTTATGATGTGGAATTATTTTGTAGTGTCACTTGACACCTATGTAGTATGTTGTGTTGGTGATTTGTCATGTCACCTTTTTGGAGAGTTTTATTAGGCCTCATGGGGTACCTATGGGTGAAGGCCAAAATTGGCCATGTGTCTTTCCCTTAGGGTTTGTTTAACCACCCAAAAAAGTGGTTTTCCCAAGATGGACGAATTCCATCTATAGGAGTGCCATCCTTGGTAGGATAACCTTCTTGATGGGTGTAATCCCTCTTCCCCATTTCATTTCCCTTCTCTAGGTCTCTTGGTTAGGGAGTGTGTAAGACCTAGGGAAGACCAATCCAATGGGGGATCCCTTACTTTATCCAAGAGGTTGGAAGGAGTGAGAGAGGCCTTCTTAGGATAGGAATGGAAGCTTAGTGAGCTAATCACCCACTCTCCATCCTTGGAGATTTTTGGAGAAATTTTTGAAGGAAAACCAGTTTTTGGGGATAGAAAATTTGGCTAAGTGTTGTAGAAAAGATTGAGGATTGGGCTGCTCTTCATCAAGCTTTCCCCTAGATTTCCCTTGGCGGTTCAAGGTTGGTGTTATCTTTTCCTTCTTACGTAAATGTGAATATGTTCTAGAATGCTTGAATGGAAATTGTTGTATTTTTTATTTGTGTTGTACTTATAAATTTTTTTGTGATTTCTTGCTTATTTATGTTTTATGTATTGTTGTGCTTGGGGAGTTTTCAAGACCATCCTTTCCTTGGGAGGATAGATTGGTCTTGGGGGTGGAAGGAGGTTGATAGCCTTAGGGTTAGAGGCTCTCATTATGAGAGTGATCTCAGGGGTCTGTCCATGTGACCCTTGCTTCTTCTTTTTTTGTTATTTCACTTGGGGGTCATAAGGGGAGCAAATATGGCATGTTTGCCTTTTTGGGGGTCATAAGGATGTAGGGGTTAAGAATGTTTTTTGGTTATGTTTTCATATGCCATGAGTTGGTTGTGAGTTCTATCTAGCAGAATCTCCCCTAGGGTACTTGGTCCACTTCCACCTTAGTAAAAAATCACATTTTGTGATGGAGTTTCAGCTTGGGAAGGGATGTGTCTGTTGTGTTGTCTTTCCCCTTTGCTTGTTGTGTTGCTTGATTGTAACCTCATCTAGGTCTTGGTTCTCCAAGCTCAGGGGTGGCTTCTAGTAAGCCTAGGCTAGGAGGTGAGCACCCCATGGTCACAACCCTAAAATTTTGTATGCAGGTTGCTTGGAAAGGAAAATAGGAGTTGCAGATTTTTATTCAGATGCAGAAAAGCAAAATATAATACCATGTTTTGTTGCAAAAAATATTATAAGGAGCCTTATGTTGTTTTCTTTTATTTTTTGTATAAAGAAATGTATTATTGTACTAAAGTCCTCATTATTGGAATGAGGGATCAGTTGGGTTATTCCCTCCCATTGTAAAAGTTGATTTTGTAATTGAAATTACTATGAGAAGAGTGGATTGTATTAAATTCTGAAAGCTAGAATGTTGTTGTAAATATATTTAATTTTGTTTCATAATGAGTTCTATATTCTATTTATTTCTGTAATTTTAAGTAAAGAAATATATATAAAAGAAAAAAGAAGGGAGAAATGAAATGTGTGAATAAGTAAATTTCTGCAGTATTTGAATGTTGTTATTCTATTATTTTTTTTTATCTCTGTTTAGGCATAGCTGAAAACTAGTATTTAAACAAAGCAGATTGCTATAGAAAACATGTTGCATAACTATTTAAAAAAAAGAAGGATAACTTCTAAATGCTCCAAATTAAAATAATACACACCTAGAAAATGAAATATTCAGTCAAAGCATAAGCTGTCATTATTTTAACGCTTCCTGCAAAGTTTTTTTTTTAAAAAAGTAAAAAAATAAAGAAAATAAGACTTATATGTATTGTTGTTAAAAGACTAAGGCCTGCATGGTTAGGTGTTAGATTTTCAAACAAAATAGGGGTTTCCAACGCTAATGACTTAAACATATATATATATATATATATATATATATATATATTGAAAAATATATACTTATATATATATAAATATAAATATATATATATATAATCCTATACAAAAAAAAAACACATTCTTATACACAGATGTATATATATATACACACACACATATATATATATATATGTTTAAAAAATATATATATAAATATCAAATAAATAGAAAACGAGGGGGGGGAAATGAACTCGGCCGAACCTGTGTGTGTAACACAGTGGGCGGCTCACAGGCCATGCCATTGTGTTTACCCATAGTGGTCGGCATGAACGGCTCATAGGCCGCACCACTATGTTTACCCACAGTGGTCGGCACAGGAGGTGCCGCCATTGTGTGTAAGCACAGTGTGTAAACACAGTGGACGGCTCACGAGTCGCGCCACTGTGTTTACCCATAGTGGTCGGCACGGGAGGTGCCGCCACTGTGTGTAAGCACAGTGGGCAGCCCGCAACCGCCACTGTGCGTACACATAGCGGATGGCACCACCGTCACTGTGTGTAAACACAGTGGCATTCGGGGGACCCCCACGCCACCTCCTCTACTCCCTCCCTCTTCGAACCCCCCTTCACCATTTCCATGGCTGTTGCTAAGCCCCCTGCATAACACAAAACCACAAAAAGAAAAGAAAAACAAACCCTAACCCATTTCAGGTAGGGTAAAATAAAGGGAAATTTGGTGTAATAGACCCTAACCCATTTTGGGTTAGGGTATAATTTAATTAAAAAAAAAGAGAAAATAAAGAGGTGATAAATAAATAGGAATGCAACCCTAACCCAATTTCGGGTTAGGGTTAGCATTTTAAGAAGAAGGGTTTCTTTTTTTTTTAAAGAATTTAAATTAGATATAGGGAAATTTGAATTAAGCTTTTAATATTATAACTAATATTTAGGGTTATTTAAATATTTGAATTATTATATGTATTTTTTTTTAAGAGAATTAAATTTTAATATAGTTATTTTAAAAGGGTTTAAAATGGAGATTTAATGTAGTTGGATACACTATACACTTAATGTAGGTCCCGAAGACAACTGAGAGGGGGAGGTGAATCAGTTGTCAAATAAATTCAAACCAAAAACTTATTAACCAACTTAATGCTTAATACCGGTAAGACAGTTAAGTATGCGGGTAAACAGTGTTAACAGAAAATCGCTATACCGGTAAGAATTAATGCATGAAACATAAGCACAAAGTCATTCACAACACATGACACCAATATTTGTACGTGGAAACCCTGTAAGGGGAAAATCCACAGTGGGAAACCTTACCCATAATTAGATGATACTATTGCAGATAGTAAGTGTACAAAGAGGGGTCTGCACATGCAGAAAGGCCAACAGCCTAGAGCTCACTGCTCAATCACAAATGGAAGTCACACTGACTATAGTTGGATGGTTAAATCCAATAAGAATGTACTGCAAAAAATAGCATCTTCATATGCTAGATTCAGTACTGGTGTAATGCTGATATGCTTCTTCGAAAACCTAACTTCACCTTCGAATGATGTTTTCATGTATACCTCTGCTTGATCTCGCATATACCTTCACACAATTATTTTTTGCATTCCACATTTGATCTTACAAATAAGATCTTACATTTATACCATACCCTAAGACCAATTTTAGTAGGTCGTCTCTACAAGATTTTACAATAAAAACATTTTACAAATAATACAATATCTGATGCAATAACCAATTGAACATGTCGGCTTGATGCATTTACAACAATAATAAATCATCTCCATAGTGTGCCATGCTGATCTAGAAAAGATAAGCCTACCGATGGGTGAACTCACAAAGCTGGTTCCCACTTTTGCCAACAAAGGAAATTGATGAAAGTGGAAATTTTATTTACGGGGGGTTCGAGCGAAGTGGGGGTGTTCGAACAGAATACCCTTTGGGGTTCGAGCGAAGACCCCACTTCGCTCAAACACCATCTTTTGAGAGAAGCACCTTTAATGCCCGTTTATGTCATTTTTCAGTTATAGCGCGAGGGTTCAATCGAATCCCCCTTCATTCGAACCCCCCTAAAAATGGGGGGTTTGCTCGAACCTCCCTTCGTTTGAACCCCTTTTTTAACACTTCTCTGAAGATTTCTACATTTTTTTGCAGATTTTTGGCCTTGAAACCTCTGGTTGAAGGCTCAAATGGAATGATCTTGACAACCCAAAATTTAGTATTATAGTCCTCAAAGCAAGCTTTCCAATGAATATAATTTTATTACATATTGAGTTTATTATGAATTTTTTTTTTTAATTTTACCAAATATAGGTTTTTCACTGAACATGAACTTCTCTATTCAATGCATTGGGAAAAATAGGAAACTAATTCAAAAAAATTCTAAAAACTATCTAAGCCCTGGGTATTGATGTCTTCTTTCTAACAAAAAAAATAAAATTGAATTTAGATATATATATAGAATAAGTTATGTGTTCAAATGTAAACCTATGTCTGAATTATGACTAGTCGGACTTCGAAACTTAATAAAATGAAAAATATTGAACATATCACTATCAAATCAATTGCAAGCCTTGGATATTGATGTTACAAACCAAAATTCGAAATAATTGAGTTTTTATCATTTTTAGAAAAAAAGTTATGTGTTTTGGGAGGCACATCACTCTTAAAAAATGTAGTTTGTTGTAAGAACCTACTTTTCGAGGGAGATGTAAAAATTAAATGAAAATCCTTCAAAAAAATTTGAAAAAAATATATACAGAATCTACAGACAAAATTCTACAAATCACTAATTTACATCATCTTCAAATTCTTAATAGTTTAAAAGTTATAGTTGTCGGAAGTTGAAGATTATTTTAAAATTGTTCATCTCAGTGTCAAAAGTGGCAAAAAAGTGGGAACCATTATTGTGAGTTCACCTCGGTGTAACCCTAGATAACCTAGACCTATTTGCTAGTAAAAGCAAATATGAAAATAAGAATATACCAATGATTATTACTTCAAAATAGAGTGTCCACATGATGTCTTCGACATTACCAAGTGTCTTCCATGTCATTGTAGGTACCGGTGAACATTATATCCTACTGGTCAACCATATACTGGTAACTGTTGCACAGTTTACTATTTGCCGGTGAATGTTACTGGATCTCCAAGGTAGGTGAATTTAGCAAATGTTGACATCAATGACAAAACCATACTAAAATACCAACAATCTCCCCCTTTGGCATTGATGGCAACACAAGATGGAAAAACCATCAAAGTGCCAAAACAGATATGCCAAGTACAAAAATCAACAATCTACATTTCTCCCCCTGGGAGTAACATGTGTTTATTCAAATATTTATTTTCAATATCAATCTCTCATACACCAATCTCTCAAAAAGATAATGCATTTTTCATATATCTTTCCCTAATGTTTTTCCATATATCTCTCCCCCTTTGACATCAAATGCCAAAGTCACAAAAAGTCAAGTTCATACAAAATACCAACCAATTCAATATACCAACTAATTCAATGTACCAACTAATTCAATATACCAACTACCTCCCCTTTGAAGTAGCTTCCTCATCAAATACTAGAATAAAAGATTTGTCCATTTCATTCTGTCGGTTGATGACAATCATCAACTGTCTAAGTCTCTACCGGTGGAGGTAAGACTCTGAGCTGATCTCTGAGATACTCAAAAGTTTCCTTAGGCAAAGGTTTTGTGAAAATATCTGCAAGTTGTTCTTTAGTATTCACATAAACTAGTTTTATCTCCTTTTCTTCACCTTTTTCCCTTAGAAAATTCAGTTTGATAGAAACATGTTTTGTTTTAGAATGTAATACTGGATTCTTAGATATATCAATTGCTGCAGTGTTATCACAATATATAGTAATAGGTTCCTTGCATTTTACCTTTATCTCTTTCAACATTTGCTTAAGCCAAAGTACCTGTGTACAGTTTGTTGCTGTTGCAACATATTCTGATTCTACTGTTGATAAAGATGTACAACACTGTTTCTTACTTAACCAAGAAACTAATCTCTTTCCAAGAAAGAATGCTCCTCTAGTGGTGCTTTTTCTATCATCCACATCTCCTGCCCAATTTGCATCTATGTATGCATATAGATCAAAATTTTCATCTTTAGGATACCATAATCCAAGATTTGTTGTGCCTTGTAAGTACTGAAAAATCCTTTTTACTGCTGATTCATGATTTTCCCTAGGATTACTCTGAAATCTAGAAACTATACATATTACATTCATAATATCAGGTCTGGTTTGTGTCAAATACAGTAAACCTCCTATCATAGATTTGTATCTAGTTGGATTACCAGGTGTAGGTTCATCCCTTTGAGATAATTTGTCATTTGTAGTCATAGGTGTGCTTACCGGTTTAGAGTTTTCCATCCCAAATTTCTTAAGTAGTTCTTTCAAGTACTTAGATTGACTCAAAAATATGCCTTTATCAGTCTGTAAAATCTACAATCCTAAAAAGAATTTTATTTCTCCGATCATAGACATTTCAAATTCATGCTGCATTTCAAGAGAAAATTCTTTGCATAATCCATCTTCTCCTCCAAAGATTATATCATCAACAAATACTTCCATAATCAAGATGTCATCATTAGTTACTTTGTAATATAAATTGCTATCTACATTTCCTTTAGTAAAACCAATTTTTAAAAGATACTTATCCAATCTTGCATATCAGGCTCTTGGAGCTTGTTTTAATCCATACAGAGCTTTTCTTAGTCTACAAACCATATCATTGTCATCTGTCAAAGAAAATCCATCAGGTTGTTCAATATAGACTTCCTCTTCAAGATCTCCATTCAAAAATACACATTTAATATCCATTTGATAAACTTTGTAATCCTTGTGAGCTGCAAAGGCCAAGAATAATCTAACTGCCTCAATTGTGGCTACCGGTGCAAAGGTTTCATTGTAATCAACTCCTTCTTTCTGAGAATATCCCTTACACACTAATCTTGTTTTATTTCTGACAACCTTACCATCTTCATTGAGTTTGCTTCTAAATACCCATTTGGTTCCAATTACATTTTTATTTTTAGGCCGGGGAGCTAATGTCAAAGTATTATTTTCCTCAATTTGTCCTAATTCTTCTTCCATAGCTTTAATCCAAAATTTATCTTCACATGCCTCATTTATAGATAATGGTTCAATTTGAGAAATAAGACATACCTATTCATTTGCCAATCTTCCTCTTGTCATGACTCCTTTAAATTTGCTTACAATTATTTGATCTTCAGAATGATTCAATCTTACATACCGGGGTGTCTTAGTCTGTTGTTGTTCTTCAATTACTGTGGAATCTTCCGATGATACCGGAGTAACTGGATCATCATTTTGTACCGGTGGATTTAATGTTGGTTCATTTGTCATTATTTCTGTTGCTGGTTCAGAGTCTATATACCTTGAAGTTCCTCTTAATTGTTCATCAATCTTTACATTTGTACTCTCAACAATTTTTTGTAATCTTTTATTAAAACATCTATAAGCTTTACTCTTAGATGAATAACCAAGAAATATTCCTTCATCACTTCTAGGATCAAACTTGCCAATATACTCATCTCTTCTAATATAACATTTACTTCCAAAAATTCTGAAATACTTAAGAGTAGGAGTATTACCAAACCATAGTTCATGAGGGTTCTTACCGGTTTCACCTTTGATGTGAACTTTGTTGAATGTATAGACAACAGTGCTTACTACCTCTCTCCAGTACACATGTGGTAGATTTTCTTCTGATAACATACTTCTTGCAGCATCCAAAATAGTTCTATTTTTCCTTTCAATAACTCCATTCAGTTGTGGTGTCCGAGGTGCTGATAATTGTCTTTTGATTCCATTTACTTCACAGAACGTATTAAAATCTTTAGATGTGAATTCTCCTCCTTGATCTAAACTTAAACATTTAATTTTCTTACTGGTTTCATTTTCAACCATTGCTTTGAATAGTTTGAACTTCCCAAGTGCTTTTGATTTTTCTCTGAGAAAAGCAACCCAACACATTCTAGAATAATCATCAATAATTAGCATGAAATATCTATCACCTTGTAAACTTTTAGTTCTAGCTAGACCACATAATCAGTGTGAATTAAATCAAGAGCATTATTGGATTTTTCTGGAATACTTCTGAAACTAGCTCTAACTTGTTTTCCAAATTGACATTCCTTGCAAATTGTATTCTGAGGTTTCACAATTTTAGGTAGATCTCTAACTGCCTTAGAAGTACTGATTTTTACCATGCAATCAAAATTTACATGACATAGTCTTTTATGCCATAGCCAACTTTCATCTATATGTGCAATTAAGCATGCCTTTTCAGTGTCATTCAAATGAAAGATATTACCTCTAGTCTGATTACCGGTTGCAATTTCCAAACCAGTTCTATTCATGATTTTGCATTTTCCATTTTTAAATTGTAACTGAAAACCTTTCTCAACTAATTGACCAACACTTAAAAGATTATGTTTTAATCCTTCAACATAGTAGACATTGTCAGTGTTATGTTTACCATCAAGAGATATTGAACCCTTACCTTTGATTGAATAGGCTTTGTCACCTCCAAATCTTACTAAACCTCCATTGTATTCTTGAAAGTTCAAGAATTTACCTTTGTCTCTAGTCATGTGATGTGAGCATCCTAAGTCAATAATCCATTCATCCTTTGATTCAACTTTAGCTGCTAGGGCTTGTTCTACTGGTTGAGCAGTAGGTACCGGTTGATCTTCTGTTATAGCAACAAAGACCCATCCGTTGTCTGCTGGATCCTCATCAGAATCATCAGTCACACCTTCATCAGCAATGTAACAAGATTTATATTTGTTTTTCTTAAATCTGTATCTCTGATATTTAGGATTAGGTTTGTATGTCTTTCTAGCTTCTTCTCTTAGTCTAGCATGTCTATCAGGGCATCTTGAAGCCATATGACCAATCTTATTGCAATTGAAACATTTAAAGGGTGCTTTACCTTCATACTTACTTCCAATTGGACCTTTTGGCATTTTTCTTGCAAATAGTGCTTCAAGTTCTTCAAGCTCTTCATTCTACTTCCTGGTTTCTTCAAGTTCTCTTGCATAAAAGGCTCTCTAGTCTGATTTGTCAAAAGATGGAGCAGATAATGTTGATGCTTTGAAGGCCAAATCAGTTTTTATAGTAGTAACAGGACCAAATTCCTCAATTTCAAAAGTTGAAAGTTTTCCAATCAATGTATCCCTAGGTACTGATGTATTAGGCATTGTTCTCAACTCATTTATAGCAGTAACCTTCATTTTATATGCCGGTGGCAAACCTCTTAAGATTTTTGAAACAATCTCATCTTCACTCAAGGTTCCTCCACAACATTTGATACCCAAAACAATTTCATTTACTCTTTCCATAAAAGAAGAAATCCTTTCATCTTCTTCCATTTTCAGATGTTCATACCTGACTCGAAAGCTTTCAAGTTTTGCAATTTTGATTATGGAGTCCCCTTCATTCAGTGTTTCCAAATGATCCCAGATAGCTTTTGTAGTGGATCTATCTGATAATGCGCTCAAAAGTGCTTCTCTTGCTTTGCAATCATTTTCTTCATCTTTAGCTAAAGTGATGGGAGTAGTCTGACCAGCTACAATAGCAGTATAACCATTCCTAGTAACTTCCCAGATGTCTTTACCAATGCAATTCAGATGTGTCTCCATTCTGATTTTCCATATCCCATAGTTGGTTCCATCAAGTTTAGGACTATCCTTTCTGAAATAATTAGTAGACATTGGATCTCCTCAGGTTGTTAAACTTCTGTAAAAGAGGTTTATGCTCTGATACCAATTGTAGGTCCCGGAGACAACTGAGAGGGGGGGGTGAATCAGTTGTCAAATAAATTCAAACCAAAAGCTTATTAACCAACTTAATGCTTAATACCAGTAAGACAGTTAAGTATGCTGGTAAATAGTGTTAACAAAAAATTGCTATACCGGTAAGAATTAATGCATGAAACATAAGCACAAAGTCATCCACAACACATGACACCAATATTTGTACGTGGAAACCCTGTAAGGGGAAAAACTATGGTGGGAAACCTTACCCACAATCAGATGATACTACTGTAGATAGTAAGTGTATAAAGAGGGGTCTGGACATGCAGAAAGGCCAATAGCCTAGAGCTCACTGCTCAATCACAAATGGGAGTCACACTGACTACAGTTGGATGGTTAAATCCAATAAGAATGTACTGCACAAAATAGCATCTTCATATGCTGGATTCAGTATTGATGTAATGCTGATATGCTTCTTCAAAAACCTAACTTCACCTTTGAATGATGTCTTCGTGTATACCTCTGCTTGATCTTGCATATACCTTCACACAATTCTTTTTCGCATTCCACATTTGATCTTACAAATAAGATCTTACATTTATACCATACCCTAAGACCAATTTTAGTAGGTCGGCTCTACAAGATTTTACAATAAAAACATTTTACAAATAATACAATATCCGATGCAATAACCGATTGAACATGTCGGCTTGATGTATTTACAACAATAATAAATCATCTCCATAGCGTGCCATGCTGATCTGGAAAAGATAAGCGTGCCGGTGTAACCCTAGATAACCTAGACCTATTTGCCGGTAAAAGCAAATATGCAAATAAGAATATACCAATGATTATTACTTCAAAATAGAGTGTCCACATGATGTCTTTGACATTACCAAGTGTCTTCCATGTCATTGCAGGTATCGGTGAACATTATATCCTGCCGGTTAACCATATACTGGTAACTGTTGCACAGTTTACTATTTGCCGGTGAATGTTGCTGGATCTCCAAGGTAGGTGAATTTAGCAGATGTTGACATCAATGACAAAACCATACCAAAATACCAACACTTAATCGATTTAGTTTATTTAATTAGTTAATTGATATCTTTGATTAATTGTGGACATTAAGTTATATTTTAAATTGGGGAAATTTATAAAGGGAAATTGTTAATTTCTTTATGAATTATAAGCCTTTGAGACCAATGTTGGCCAGATGAATTATATCATCAAAATAAAAAGGTTAGGGAAATATTAAAATTTATTAACATAAAACTGGATTTATTTGACTAATGACATTGTGAAATTTGCGCCTATAACGGTTAGATTTAAATAATGAAATTGGCATGCATTCAATCAATTAATTTAAAATTTAAGATTTCATTATCATTGTTCGGTCAGAAATGAATTCAAGGCAATTTAGTTATTTAAATATTCTGTGACTTTATTTAACGATAGCTTATTTTAAGATAATTAAATTAACTAATTGAAATACGACAACCCTCTTGAGAATAATTAATCTCCATTAATTAATGTCGCTTATTTTGATTTAGTTATTGAATCCAACTTTAGAGAAGAACTCTATTTACATCTTAGTTAAGACAAAACTCTATCGATCCCTTTTAATGTAGACTATGTTATGAGTTTATGTTGTTTTAAAAAAAAAAAAATTTGTCATTTCATTTTTTGCCCATAAGTTTGGGCATGACATTTTGGTATCAAAGTAAGGTTTCCAACACTAGGAACCTTTCTCCATTACATTTAGCTTTAATTATCTAAATTAATCAAATTTTCCCCCAAAATTATTTAATTATTTATTTATTCTACTTTAATTTTATTCTCTCATTAGGATGCCTTTGACTACGCAACAAGTTCGCAAGTGCGGAAGGGGTCCTAAGCATACACGTATGGCATGCGAGGATGTTGATAGGGAGAAACTGGTTCCAGAAGGGAACCCGGAAGCCCCTCCCAAACCACCGCTTGACCCTAACTGAGAAATCTTGCTAGCACTTCAGAACTTGATTGGGATAGTGCAGGATAGGCTTCTAGCAGTTGACTATCATGCAGATAATCAGAACTCAGGGAGCCATAGGTCAGTAGATAGGGAACAGAGTAGGAGTCCACCTCCTAATTCCATAGAGGGCGAGGTAGAGAACGAGCCTGAGTCCATTCACCTGCCTAGACCACCTCTAGTAGTAGCACCTATGTACTTTGAGAGAGCACGTCGGGAACTAGGAGATCTAATTAGAGAGGTTTTGCGCCTCTAGCCACCATCTTTTGGGGGATCTACTGATGGGGTAGAGGCTGGGGCATGGATTTTGAGCCTAGATTGGTGCTTCGCATTGCGATCTTATGAAAGCAATGTGAAGGCATGAGTTATAGCCCACCTTCTGAGATCGATGGCCTCCACATGGTGAAAACAGGAGGAATTCAAGTGTTGACTCACTACAGATACCCTCACATGGGAAATCTTCACAAAGAGGTTCAAAGAGAGGTACCTATCAGAGCACTTCAGGCAGCATAGGATCAATGAGTTCCATGACCTCCAGTAGAAGGGTCTCTTAGTGACCCAGTATGAGAGTAAGTTTATTGAGCTCCTACCTTATGTAGATTACTTGAAGGATGAGAACTTGCTCGTCAACCGATTTGTCAGGGGACTTAATGCTGGGATAGCAGGACCGGTGAGGATGGCCGCTCCAGGGAGCCTTCGAGTTACTGTGGAGAACGCCCTGATAGCTGAGGAGAACCAAGTTAGGCCATAGGACACGAGAGATTAGTTCCAGAACTGAAACCCGACACCCCAGTCTTTCGGGTTTTAGAAACCCCATTGGAAAGGCAACCACAAAAATGTTTCATAGTTCTATAAACCCCCTCCTCTGCAACAGTCATAGCAGAGTTGGAGACAGAGGCCCCCTTAGGGACAGCAGGGCTCTAGGCCTAAGCAGTGGCAGTCACAGGGTCCTAGGCATGACCAAAGAGCACAGGGTACATACACACCCCCGCATGGGCTCAGTAGTCCTCCAGGGGTGGGTATAGTGGTTCTAGCCGAATAGGTGGGCATCCTTTCTCCAGGCCTCAGGGTGCATAGTTCCAGGAACGTGATGCTTGCTTCACATGTGGAGCCATGGGGCACATGGCGAGAGAGTGTCCGTAGGGTCAGATGTCAAGAAATCAGAGGATGGCAACGTCAAAGCCTATAGTTGGGGATATGGGCAAGTCCCATAGAGTCTTCATAGCGGTTGATAACCACTAGGCAGAGTACCAGGCCACAGTCATCGAGGTTGTAGGTAAGATCAGAGGTAGCGGTATTTCTATATTATTTGACTTAGGAGCGACTGACTCCTTTATATCTCCATTGGTTGTGGAGCATTGCAGGCTAGTGGCAGTTAGGCAAGGTGTCAGTTGGGAAGTGGAGTTAGATTCAGGGGCTAGAGTGTCAGTGGATTTAGAGGTTAGGGGATGTCTGCTCCAAATTGGTAATACCACCACCTTAGTAGACCTTAGAGTTACGCCACTCAGATCTTATGGCGTCGTACTTGGCATGGGTTGATTTTACGCCCATAGAGCCGAGATGGATTGTCGCTTGAAAAAGATCAAGTGTGAGGATGATTATGGTGCTCCCATAGTAATCACTGGGATTCGGAGGCTAGTGTCTCTTCGTATGATATCCGCTATGCAGCTTAAGCAGAGTATGTGGAAGGGATGCCAGTTGTTCGCTATCACTATCAGTGACAGAGAGGAAGAAAATGAGAAGTAGCCTTCCATAGATGATCATCCCATCCTTGAGGCATTTGCAGATGTGTTTCCAACCGAGCTACTTTGTATGCCGCCTAGCAGAGAGATTGACTTCCACATAGATTTGGTACCAGGAGCCGAGCCAATTTTGAGAGCACCTTATAGGATGACCACTCATGAGCTTAATGAGCTCAAGATGCAGCTAGAGGAACTCTTAGAGAAGGGTCACATTCATCCTAGCATCTCCCCTTGGGGCACGCCAGTCATCTTCATGAAGAAGAAGGATGAGTCCCTTCGATTGTGCATGGATTATAGGCAACTGAATAAAATAACCATCAAGAACCACTATCCCTTGCCCAGGATCGATGACTTGTTTGATTAGCTTCAGGGTGCTAAAGTGTTTTCCAAAATAGACCTAAAGTTAGGATATCATCAGTTGAGGATTGTGGAAAGTGATATCTATAAGGTTGCTTTTCGCACCAGATATGGCCACTATGAGTTCATTGTGGTCCCATTCAGTCTTATGAATGCTCTAGCTGTATTCATGAGTCTCATGAATGGGGTATTCCGCACCTTCCTCAACTGATTTGTGATTGTGTTCCTCAAAGACATATTGATTTATTCTCAAAATGAGAAGGAGCATGAGGAGAATTTGAGGCAGGTTTTGTAGTGTTTGAGGGACAACCAGTTGTTCGGCAGTTTGTCGAAGTGTACTTTCTTTAGATCAGAGGTCAAGTACCTAGGGCATGTTACATCCAGCGATGGGATCTCAGTTGACCCATCAAAGATCAGAGCTATTATGGATTGGCCGGTGCCTACCAGTGTGATAGAGGTCAAGAGCTTCATGGGTTTAGCAAGATACTACAGACGCTTTGTTGAGGGATTTTCCAGAGTTGCACACCCCATCACATCCCTCCAGCAAAAAGGGAAGAAATTCAAGTGGACAAAGAAGTGTGAGAGGGCTTTTCAGGATCTAAAAAGGGCACTTACTAGTGCACCTATTCTTATTGTGCCAGACCCCATGACTGACTTCATGGTATGCACCAATGCTTCCTTAGATGGATTGGGAGCAGTTCTTATGCAGGAGGGTAGAGTTATAGCATACGAGTCTAGGAAACTTAAGAATCATGATCTCAACTACCCTACACATGACCTAGAGCTTGCAGCAATTGTACATGCACTTGTGAGGTGGAGACACTTCCTTTTAGGTCATCGCTTCGAGCTTCATTCAGACCATCAAATTTTGCAGTACATCTTCACCCAGCCTAACCTTAATGCACATCAGAGGAGATGGATGGAGTTCCTTTGTGAGTATGATTTCAATGTCCACTACATCAAAGGGAAGGAGAATGTAGTTGCAGATGCCCTAAGTAGGAGATGACATGAGGTTTACACCATTTCTATGAGCACAGATTTGAGAGACCATATTTTGCAGCAATTGCCAGAGGATGGATGGTATCTAGAGGTTTGTCAGAGGATCCGATCTCAAGAGGCCCTGGAGGGGAAGTTTTTGGATTACTCTTTAGAGTCTGATGGTTTATTACGCCATAGAGGGTGCATCTATGTACCCTCTCTCAGGGGATTGCAAGATTTCATTATCATGGAGGCTCATAGAGCTCCTTATGTAGCGCATCTTGGGGTTAAGAAGATGCATGTTGACTTAAGGTAGTTATATCATTGGCCAGGAATGCAGTATCTTATCACCGAGTTAGTAGCCCGATGCCTTGAGTGTCAGAGAGTCAAGGTGGAGCACTGCCATCCAGGTGGGTTACTCCAGTCCCATGCTATACTAGAGTGGAAGTGGGATACTATATCCATGGACTTCATCATTGGTCTTCCCATGTCATCTCATCGGCATGATGCTATCCTGGTGACAGTTGACAAGTTGACCAAAGTGGCCTACTTCTCATTAGTTCGGACTACCTTGACAGCTCCAGTAGTGGCACAGGTGTTCTTGCGAGACATTGTCAGCCTTCATGGTGTTCCACGCAAGATTATTTCTGATAGGGATTCCCTCTTCACTTCTTCCTTTTGGAAGGCATTACAGGTGGCTTTGGGCACCAAGCTCAATTTCAGCATAGCCTATCATCCGGAAATGGATGGACAGACAGAGCGGGTTAACCAGGTGTTAGAGGATATGCTCTGCATGTATGTCATGGATCATCAGACCCGATGGGAGGAGTACCTTCATTTAGTAGAATTTGCCTATAATAATGGGCATCACACTTCCTTGGGGATGCCACCCTTTCAGGCTTTGTATGACAGACCATGCAGGACACCTTTGAGTTGGGACCATATTGAGGATAGAGTGGCCATAGGCCTTGAGATGGTTCGTGATATGGAGCAGCATGTAATTTTGATTAGACATCACCTTAGAGAGGCATAGGATAGGCAGAAGATATATGTAGATGCAAAGAGGATAGACTGGAGTTACATGGTTGGTGACAGAGTTTTTCTAAGAGTGCGACCACATAAGAATCCAATCCATTATGGAAAGAGTTCTAAGCTTGCACCTCACTTTGTCAGACCTTTTGAGATCCTTGAGAGGATAGGACCAATTGCTTATCACCTAGCTTTGCCACCTAGCCTATCACGCATCCACGATGTGTTTCATGTATCAGTTTTGAGAAAGTATATCTATGATGAGTCTCATATTTTAGATTGGAATGCCTTACAGGTGGAGTCGGATGGGCAGCTAGCTTTTGAGCCCATTCGCATTTTGGCTCGTCGGATGTTGGCCCTTCGAGGTCAAGAGTTGGACCAGGTTAGGGTCCAGTGGGATTGCTATGATCAGGTTACAACTTCATGGGAGGATGCAGCACGTATGAGATCACAATACCCTCATCTTTTTGATGAACTCCAGGAGGACGTTCATGCCAAGAGGGGGAGGGTGTGAGGCCCTACCCTGACCCATCCTATCTCTTTAGTTATTTTCATACTGGAACTATTATGGATGCTTGATTTGACACATTATGGATATAGAGCTTTATATGGTCCCATGAATTTGGTAATATTGATATATATTGATGCTTCATTTCTATGCCTTGTGGTTATAGAATCTTATATGATCCTAGAATAGGGTAACATTGAGATGATGTATGTTATTATTTGAATTTCAAGATTTGTTATAATGCTAGAAATATGTTTGCATATCTTGTAAATGGATCAAATTTTGAGGATTATGATGAATTGCTTTAATATATGACAATCGTATTTTATAATGTCAAGTCCATGCAGAATGATTGTATTGTATTCTAATTATGTGTTTTATATTATATGATGCTATTGGGAAGTACTAATGTTTAAATTGAGATGTGCAGGAAATTATCCATGTGACCATGGAAATATTATGGAGAATCAAGCCTAGGCCTATGTGCGTTCATAAAACCAGGGGTTGTCTATTTGGAGAGGCAACACCCCATATGTATTGTATTTTATTCATAAATGTAAAATGTTGCATGAGTGTAAATTGTATTTATTGAATTTTTTAAATCATTTAAGGGACAATTGCCATGTGTGTATTTATGATGTGGAATTATTTTGTAGTGTCACTTGACACTTATGTAGTATGTTGTGTTGGCAATTTGTCATGTCACCTTTTTGGAGAGTTTTATTTTTTGTTAATTGTTATA
Source organism: Cryptomeria japonica (assembly GCF_030272615.1). Lineage (NCBI taxonomy): Eukaryota > Viridiplantae > Streptophyta > Pinopsida > Cupressales > Cupressaceae > Cryptomeria > Cryptomeria japonica. The sequence goes on along the minus strand of NC_081413.1, from coordinate 448,071,441 downwards.
TCTCCTAATTATCCTTGAAGGAACCAAGAAATCTAGGTTAGTGAGCCACAAGGAGGGTCAACTTAGAGTTGACCCGTAGGTTAACTTTAGGAGGACTTTCTAAGGGTCAAATCAACTCCTAGAGTCAATTTTAGAGCATTTTTATTAGGCCTCATGGGGTACCTATGGGTGAAGGCCAAAATTGGCCATGTGTCTTTCCCTTAGGGCTTGTTTAACCACCCAAAAGAATGGTTTTCCCAAGATGGACGAATTCCATCTATAGGAGTGCCATCCTTGGTAGGATAACCTTCTTGATGGGTGTAATCCCTCTTCCCCATATCATTTCCCTTCTCTAGGTGCCTTGGTTAGGGAGTGTGTAAGACCTAGGGAAGACCAATCCAATGGGGGATCCCTCACTCTATCCAAGAGGTTGGAAGGAGTGAGAGAGGCCTTCTTAGGCTAGGAATGGAAGCCTAGTGAGCTAATCACCCACTCTCCATCCTTGGAGATTTTTGGAGAAAGTTTTGAAGGAAAACCAGTTTTTGGGGATAGAAAATTTGGCTAAGTGTTGCAAAAAAGTTTGAGGATTGGGCTGCTCTTCATCAAGCTTTCCCCTAGATTTCCCTTGGCAGTTCAAGGTTGGTGTTATCTTTTCCTTCTTATGTAAATGTGAATATGTTCTAGAATGCTTGAATGGAAATTGTTGTATTTTTTATTTGTGTTGTACTTGTAAAAATTTAAGTGATTTCTTTCTTATTTATGTTTTATGTATTGTTATGCTTGAGGAGTGTTCCAGACCATCCTTTCCTTGGGAGGACAGATTGGTCTTGAGGGTGGAAGGAGCTTGACAGCCTTAGGGTGAGAGGCTCTCATTATGAGAGTGATCTCAAGGGTTTGTCCATGTGACCCTTGCTACTTTTTTTTGTGTTATTTCACTTGGGGGTCATAAGGGGAGCAAATATGGCATGTTTGCCTTTTTGGGTGTCATAAGGATGTAGGGGTTAAGAATGATTTTTGGTTATGTTTTCATGGATGCCATGAGTTGGTTGTGAGTTCTATCTAGCAGAATCTCCCCTAGGGTACTTGGTCCACTTCCACCCTAGTAAGACATCACATTTTGTGATGTAGTTTCAGCTTGGGAAGGGACATGTCAGTTGTGTTGTCTTTCCCCTTTGCTTGTTGTGTTGCTTGATTGTAACCCCGTCTAGGTCTTGGTTCTCCAAGCTCGGGGGTGGCTTCTAGTAAGCCTAGGATAGGAGGTGAGCACCCCATTGTCATAGCCCTAGAATTCTATATGCAGGTTGCTTGGAAAGGAAACTAGGAGTTGCAGATTTGTTTGGATGCAAATTTTTATTCAGATGCAGAAAAGCAAAATATAATACCATGTTTTGTTGCAGAAAAATATTATAAGGAGCCTTATGTTGGTTTCTTTTATTTTTTGTATAAAGAAATGTATTATTGTACTAAAGTCCTCATTATTGGAATGAGGGATCAGTTGGGTTATTCCCTCCCATTGTAAAAGTTGATTTTGTAATTGAAATTACTATGAGAAGAGTGCATTGTATTAAATTCTAAAATCTATAATGCTGTTGTAAATATATTTAATTCTATTTCATAATGAGTTCTATATTCTATTTATTTCTACAATTTTACATAAATAAATATATCTAAAAGAAAAAAGAAGGGAGAAATGAAATGTGTGAATAAGTAAACTTCTGCAGTATTTGAATGTTGTTATTCTGTTATTTTTTTTTATCTTTGTTTAGGCATAGCTGAAAACTAGTATTTAAATAAAGCAGATTGCTGTAGAAAACATGTTTCTTAACTGTTTAAAAAAAGAAAAGGATAACTTCCAAATGCTGCACATTAAAATAATACACACCTAGGAAATGAAATATTCAGTCAAAGCATAAGCTGTCATTATTTTAACCCTTCCTAAAAAGTTTTTTTTTTTAAAGAGTAAAAAAATAAAGAAAATAAGACTTATATGTATTGCTGTTAAAAGACTAAGGCCTGCATTTTTAGGTGTTAGATTTTCAAACAAAACAGGGGTTTCCAACCCTAATGACTTAACATATATATATATATATATATATATATATATATATATATATATATATATATATATATATATATATATATATATATATATATATATATATATATATATATATATATATATATATATATATATATATATATAAATAAAATCTTGTACAAAAAAAAAACATACCCAGATGGAATCATACAAATATGTTCTAAACTGATTTCATATAAAAATACATATTCTTATACACAGATGTATATTAAAGAATATATATATATATATATGTTTAAAAAATATATATAAATATCAAATAAACAAAATACGGGGGGGGAACAAACTCGGCTGAACCTGTGTGTGTAACACAGTGGGTGGCTCACAGGCCATGCCACTGTGTTTACCCATAGTGGTTGACATGGGAGGTGCCGCCACTGTGTGTAAACATAATGGACAGCTCATGGGCCACGCCACTATGTTTACCTACAATGGTCAGCACGGGAGGTGTCACCACTATGTTTAAGCACAGTGGACGACTTGCGGCCACCACTGTGCATACACACAGTGGACGGCACCATCATCACTGTGTGTAAACACAGTGGCATCTCGCGGACCCCCATTCCACCTCCTCTACTCCCTCCCTCTTCGAACCCCCCTTCGCCATTTCCATTGCCACCGCCAAGCCCCCGGCATAACACAAAACCATGAAAGGAAAAGAAAAACAAACCCTAACCCATTTTGGGTAGGGTAAAATAAACGGAAATTTGGTGTAATAAACCCTAACCCATTTTGGTAGGGTATAATTTAATTAAAAAAAAAGAGAAAATAAAGAGGTGATAAATAAATAGGAATGCAACCCTAACCCAATTTCGGGTTAGGGTTAGAATTTTAAGAATAAGGGTTTCTTTTTTTTTATAACAATTGAAATTAGATATAGGGAAATTTGAATTAAGCTTTTAATATTATAACTAATATTTAGGGTTATTTAAATAATTAAACTATTATATGCATTTTTTTTTTAGAGAATTAAATTTTAATATAGTTATTTTAAAAGGGTTTAAAATGGAGATTTAATGTAGTTGGATACACTATACACTTAATCGATTTAATTTATTTAATTAGTTAATTGATATCTTCGATTAATTGTGGACGTTAAGTTATATTTTAAATTGGGGAAAATTTATAAAGGGAAATTGTTAATTACTTTATGAATTATAAGCCTTTGAGACCAACGTTGGCCAGATTGGCGTGCATTCAATCAATTAATTTAAAATTTAAGATTTCATTCTCATTGTTCGGTCAGAAATGAATTCAAGGCGATTTAGGTATTTAAATATTTTGTGACTTTATTTAATGGCATCTTATTTTAAGATAATTAAATTAACTAATTGAAATACGGCAACCCTCTTGAGAATAATTAATCTCCATTAATTAATGTCGCTTATTTTGATTTAGTTATTCAATCCAACTTTAGAGAACAACTCTATTTACATCTTAGTTTAGAAAAAACTCTATCAATCCCTTTTAATGTAGATTATGTTATGAGTTTATGTTGTTTAAAAAAAAAAAAAATTGTCAGTTTGTTTTTTGCCCATAAGTTTGGGCATGACACTGATGTATTAGGCATAGTTCTTAACTCATTTATAATAGTAACTTTCATTTTGTATGCCAGTAGCAATCCTCTTAGAACTTTTGAAACAATTTTATCTTCACTTAAGGTTCCTCCACAATATTTAATACCCAAAACAATTTCATTAACTCTTTCCATAAAAGTAGAAATCTTTTCATCTTCTTCCATTTTCAGATTTTCATACCTGACCCAGAAGCTTTCAAGTTTTGCAATTTTGATTGTGGAATCTCCTTCATTCAATGTTTTCAAATGATCCCAAATAGCTTTAGCAGTAGACCTATCTGATAATCCCATGATTTGTTGATCTGATAATGCACTCAAAAGTGCTTCCCTTCCTTTGCAATCATTTTCTTCATCTTTTCCTAAGGTAGGTGGATTAGGCTGACCAAGAGTAGGAGCAGTATAGCCATTCTATATAACTTCCCAGATGTCCTTTCCAATGCAATTCAGATTTGTCTCCATCCTGATCTTCCATATGCCATAGTTGGTTCCATCAAGTTTAGGGTTGTCCTTCCTGAAATAGTTAGTAGACATTGGATCTCCTCAAGTTGTTAAACTTATACAAAAAGAGGACTAAGCTCTGATACCAATTGTTAGGTCCTGGAGACAACTGAGAGGGGGGGTGAATAAGTTGTCTAATAAATTCATACCAAAAACAACTTAGCTAAACTTAATGCTTAATACCAATAAACCAAACTTTATGCCGGTAGACAATTTATCAGTAAATTGTAGTACCAGTAAAGATTAATACATGAAACAGAAAGACAATAACATCCACAATACATAACACCAATATTTGTATGTGGAAACTCTGTAAGGGGAAAAACCACGGTGGGAAACCTTACCCACAATCAGATGGTACTACTATAGATAGTATGTGTATACAAATGGGGTCTACACATGCCGAAAGGCCAAGCGCCTAGAGCTCACTGCTCAAACACAAATAGGAGTCACAGTGTCTACAATTGGATGGTTAAATCCAATAATGATGTACTGCTCAAAATAGCATCTTCATATGCTGGATTCAGTACCGGTGTAGTTGTGATATATCTTCACAAAAACCTTGCTTCACCTTCAAATGATGTCTATGTGTATAGCTCTGCTTATTCTTGCATATACCTTACTTACAATTCCTTTTCCCAATCGCGTACCAATCTTACAAATAAGATCTTACATATATACCATAACTTGAGACCAATTTTAGTAGGTTGGCTCCAAAAGATATTACAATAAAATCAATTACATGTAAATCAATAACCGATGCAATATCTGATTCAACATGTCGGCTTAATGCATTTACAACATTGATAAATCATCTTCAAATCATGTTGTGCTGATCTGGAATAGATAAGCCTGCCAGTGTGTATTCTAGACCTATTTGCTAGTAACAACAAATATGCAAATACGAATATACCAATGAACAAATCTCCAAGACAAAGTGTCCAAACGATGTCTTCAACATAACCAAGTGTTTTCCATGTTATTCCAAGTGCAGGTGAACATTATTTCCTGCCGGTGTACCACATACCGATGACTGTGCATAAAGTTACTCGCTTGCCAGTGAACATTGCCAATTCTCCAAAGTGTCAGAGTTGATAAGTGTTAATCAGTGTTGACATCAATGACAAAACCATATCAACATATCCAAAATAAGAACTGTCCTTTGAATCAATCTATGTATCCTTTTGATTACCCTTGTCCTCTTGAATTTTCTCCACAGTGGCTTTTTTGCCCTTTTTTCTCTATGTCAACTCATCCTTGCTATGCCCACCTTCCTCCATCTTCCTCTTTCCTTTCCCCAGTGACACTGATAATCTCTTGTTTTCCTAGATAGCCAGAATCTTGCAATGTTCATAAATGAGCAAAATAAGGTTGTAATGAAGCACAGGCGAAGAAGGTTTCTTGCTATGCTTATTCAAAGATCAAGACAGAGACCTAAAGAGGTAATAGGGAAGAGAAATCTTCTTCTCATGTCTAAAATGATTTAAAAGAACAAAATGGTATGTGTGGACCCTGGTAAAATGACCCTCCACAATAATATATTCCATAATTGCATTAAGCACACAGCTCCAGATTTTCTTAATATTGGAAGCATCATAATACCCCCTGTGGCTTTTCATAGTTTCACTCTCTCCTTCTCTTTATGTAGAAAAAGATTAACTACACTATTACACACTTTCAAGTCTCTAAAGAAGTTAAGACCAGAATGGGCCATACCTGTGACCATCACAATGAGGTCTACATCCAGCTTAAACCTAACACCATGAATTTTGAAGGAGCCATTTATCCAGTTTTCAGTAACTTTGGTGACCGCTAGGTTAACTCTACCTTTATCATAGTCAACCAACTTTTCTATGAAATTCATCATGAATCCTTTCTCCATATTTGTCCAAACCTTAGGCATCTCCTGCCATCTAGAAATATTTTCAGGTATGTTGTAAATATATGTTTTAATGATATGTGAGAGATGTATTGTCATTGTTGTCAACATATTTTCTTTGTCTAGTGTACTGATGTAGTGAAGTTCAGTAAGTTGGTTCATGCTATATATTTATTATCAGTGTTTGTGGATTAAATAGTTTGTAGAGTGATATCTCTAGTTGATTTAGTATGAGTGTCAGAGGTCCACATGAATATTTGGGTGAGTTATGAGTATCTGTGTTATGGCCAATTTTTCTAGTGTTTAGTGATGCTAGTGTTTAGTATTTTGATCTGCATTTCTTCACATTGTAATATCTTGATCTGTGGATTCATAATTTTGTTTGGAACATTGATATGTGTCTTAAATTCAAGTAATTCATGGTTTGGAGCTCCACAAGTGATTTTTCTAGGTTGATAATTACTTTAGTTAATGTTCTTGAAGTTTGACATGGTGATAATGATGATTTTAGTAATTTGAGTTAGTGCGGATGTTGCTATGGTAATTCATGATTCTTGTGGATGTTTCTAGATCATGTGCTATTCTTGTTGGTGGTCCACATTGATCGATGAGCATAGTATTGGTGGTTTTTTTTGGTTCAGTGGTGTTCTTCATGTTCTTTGCTGACATGATAATTGTAGCATGTTGTGGATGTTTGATGCATAATTCTTAGAGGTGTTTCATATTTGAGGTGGTGATTTAGGTCCATGTTATGTCTTAGCCAACATTGTTTTGGTCTGCATGTGATATTGTAGCTTGTATAGTTATGTTTTTGTAATTAGCTGATATATGTTGAGTCAACCTTGATGGTATTGGTCCAAAGTTGATGTCATGCATAAATAAATGTAATAATCATTGTTTGAGGTGTGTGGTGTCCAAATATGTATTAATCATTCGGAAGCAGAGCATAAGTGTGGAGAAGTGAGATATGTTTTGTGCTTAACCAGAATGAACTGTAACCAGGCATAGAGGATGCTGTTTCTCATTTCATGATTTTTGAAAGTGATCTAAATTTGTTTGTAAGGCAGTGAGTCTTCCTAGAGTTGTTGCCCTTTGTTGTTTTTGAGTAGTCAGCTCTAGGCAGTGTGTCTGAATGCATGTGCATTCCCCATTGTAATATTTCATATACTTCTAATAGGGTATCATCATATTGTGGATAGGTTCTCATTATGGTGTTTCCCTTGACCAGGTTTTCCATGTGAAAAATGTTGGTGTTATGTGTGTTCATATTGTGTTATTGATTTATGATTTCACTATTAATTATTAGATCTAACATTAAAGTAAGTTGTAGTAAAGATTTGGTGATAACTGATTCACCCCCCCTCTCAGTTGTCTACCCTATTTTCATCATGGATTGCTAAGACACTACCTATTCACCAAGGAAGAGTGCAAGATTGGTTGTAAGAGATATACGAGCTCTATCATATTGGTCTTGAAAAAATGTTTTAAATGATTGACATTTTCCAAGAGGATGAGAATAACTATGATTAAAAACACAATGTGCATAACTTTTGTTATGCTTAGAATTGTGATTAATTTTAATGAAAGGAAAGATAAAATTTGTATCATACTTCTATCTCGAAAAGATTCTAGTAGCTAGTTTCTCTTGGTCCTCAATGCGAGTAGCTCTTGTGTCTTGTGATGTAGGACAAGGGTCGTTAGAAGAAGATGGATTGTCATCTATGATTTTAATATTTCCATTATCAACTATTTCTTGCATACTTTTTAAAAAATCTAGATAATCACTAGCATGATGGTCATGATTTTGATGATATGAACAATAAGGATTGTTTGATGAAGAAGCACATTTAGATGGACAATAGTTTCTATGTATTGCAAGATACTCCTCAAAGTTTTGAATTATAAGGAGATCATCCATGGTTGAATGATGGAAATGTCCTAGCCCTTTAGTACTAGTTTGTGTATGATATTTTATAGGAACTTTGATTCCTTGTTCAGATATTCAAGGTTCTTGTCCTATAAAACCTTGTTTTGATATTAAGTTATAGCCACTTCTTTAAGAGTGTTTTAATTGAGGAGTATTATAATGAATTTCTTTAAAAAAATTAACGTATGTGTATCTAGAAGCGACAAAGGGAGAAGTAGATGAAGAAGGAATATCATTTGTAGGGAGATTCTCCTTTCTATCACCATGCATAAACTCTTTGATAGGTTGGGAAGGGAGATCCTTATCATCTAAGGCCTCATATCTATTTAATGTTATGTGGGAAGATAGATCATGAATTAAATGTTAGGATAACCAATGGAAAACTGAGAGGGGGGTGAATCAATTGTCAACAAACTATTAAACTTTAAGCACACAAAACCTTATACTAGAATGCATAAATAAAATACCAAAATAGTAGATATAACAATTAAGAACAAACATAAATCACAGAACAATTACAAACCATCCATAACACATAACACCAAGATTTGTACGTGGAAAACCCAGGAAAGGAAAAAACTACAATGGGAAGCCTACCCACAGTCTAGATAATATTTCTGCAATAAGTATGTGATTATAATAAGAGGGGCCTACACAGACAAGAATGCCAATAACCAAGAGTGCACTACTCATCACAAAAGGAGCCTCACTAACAACAAAAGAAATCCAGGCTACAATCTGGAAAGTTGAGTGAACTGCAATAATAGCATCTCCTATGCCTGAGTATAATTCCAGTTAAGCTCAATACTAGAGGTCTTAAACCTCTTACACAAAACCAATTCAATCACCTATGATCAACCAAAACCTCTACATATGATTACAAGTTTACTCACACATATAAAATCCCATGATCTATAAAGAGATATTACATCATATTTATACCAACTCGAGACCTAAACAATTAGGTTGGTCACCTAAAAGATAATACAATAGATCTGTTACATAATCTTGCAAACCAATGATAAAACAAGTTGGCCTAAGACCGAAACAACATAAACCAAACAATAAATCCAATTGGTGACGCATTGAGAGAATCAACCAACACGTTACATAAACCAGTCCATAACCTAGCAGAATAACACCAGACCCATAATTGATTGCCATAAGCCAAATGAAACACCACAAACAACTGGAACATGAACATGATAACCATCAGCATCTTGATAACCTTCTAGAAGCCACGCACCAACACCACTTATCAGATTCATAAAAAAATCTTCATCAAAGCATTGCTGATAAAACCCTTACTGGTAACCAAAAGGCTTACTAGAACATATGATAGCATTTGGATCATCAAATCCCAAACCAGCTAAATGTGATATGCATCAGGAACACATGAATAACCAATCCAAACTAATTCCAACATTTGAACCAAACTGGACACAAATATCCAAATCAACATCAAAGACCTGTTATCACTGTTTTAAAATTGGGTTCTTTCCCCATAATTGGCTATGGTATTTTGAATTTTTTTTTTTGAATAGGGTATGGTTTAAAGTGCTTCAGCTTTGTTCTAAACCTAGAGGGTTTAAGGGTTTTCCAAGTTTTAAACTTTATCTTTTGTATTAGATCCCCTGGTTTCTATTCCTTCGTTACTTTATTCCACTTAAGTCATGGGTCGCGGGGTCGTAAGAAGTGTCCCCCCTTGCTATTTACCTAGGCGGTTGTGTTAATTATTTGAAAATTTTTGCCTTGTATTATTTCCTTCTAAAGTGCCGAGCCCAGTAAACGCTGATCAACTTGGGGAAAGATCCGACGGTCGACACTATTTCGCAAGGGTTAAGTGCTCGCCCTTTAAGGCTGCGAAATAGCGAGGATGAATATCAGCCGTCCATGTGTCATGCGGAGAAAGTAAAGGATGTGGCCGTCGAAGAAGGTAGGGCCCCCCTCTGTGGTTTTCTTCTAGCGAATTAGAAGGCAGCACGTGGCACAGGTCGCAACAGTCAGCAGGTCAAGGCGCTAGGTGTCCATGACGTGTCAGTGGGCCCCAAAGATGAGTCAACTCATAGGTGGAGATGACCTGGCAGGGACAGCTCTTACAGTTCACTGAGACCCCGTGGCTCCTTCGAGCAAATGAAAAATTGACAGGTCAGCTCCAAAGGTGACAAGGCGCCAGGTGTCCATGGCGTGTCCGTGGGCCCACCATCTCTGAGAGCTTCTAACAGGGTTTAAATGCCAAGCAAGTTGAGATATGATTTAACGACTCGTGCTATTTCGCAAGGGTAAGATGCCCATTTCTTAAGACCGCGAAATAGCGAAAGTTAACCAGGACCGTCCACGTGTCTTGATGACACGCGGTCTAAAAGGAAACTGTGGGTCCCTACGGTTCCTGCTTGATGAATGAAAAATTGACAGGTCGGCTCCAAAAGTGACAAGGCGCCAAGTGTCCATGGCGTGTCCGTGGGCTCACCATCTCTGAGAGCCTTCTCAAGGGGTTAATATTAGCCGTCCACGTGTCTTGATGATGACGTAGGAGATAGACCTATTGAGATGAAGGTAGGGCCCCCATGGTTCTTCTTCTGGCAAATGAAAGAACGACAAATCAGCACGGTAGGTGACTGGATGCCAGGTGTTAGTGATGACTCAGCGGGCCCACCATTCCTGAGGACCTGTTCGAAGGATTAAAAGGTGATTAACTTGAAAGATGATCCAACGGCCCGCGCTATTTCGCAAGGGTAAGGTGCTCACCTTTTAAGGCCGTGAAATAGCGAGAGTTAACGAGGGCCATCCACGTGTCATGATGATGACATGGCAAAAAGGGAAAAACATGGGCCCGCCATAGTATAAAGGGATACATTCGGCCAGTATCAAAACAGAATGTAAAGGGATTTTCTAAGCCAATGATTAGATGCCGCGTGGTATTATGTAACCAATAGGAAGATGGGACCCAGACTAAAGACAAAGCCGTCAAAATGCAATTCACAGTGAGACACTTGTAGGAAGGCTGCGACCCGTTGGAGTTAAAATATGAATTCTCGTATGAATTCGATTTTGAAGGGACGGCCGGAGCATGCGGAATCAATGTTACAGTTAAGGCCCAGAGTACAAGCATTTGATTTCCTAACAACCAAGTATAGAGATCTTTTAAAAGGATTTTGTAGAAGAGTAACGCAGAGTTATCTTTTGCAAATACAGAGAAGGTGAATCAGTTGCAGAGCGATTTCCTTGAAGCAAGCATCAGGTTCTTTCTTATTTTGCAGTTATTCTTGTGTGTTATAACAAGTGGAATTATTCTCGTATTGCAGAAGTGTTTAAGAAGTGATATTCGTCTGGTTGTTTTGCAAATGGCTCCTAAAAGGGAATTCTCTGGTAAAATTGATTATTTAGAAAGGAGTGTGTGTGATGACTTTTTAGAACAGTTGACGCTGTCAACCAACCAGGCATCTAAGGCCAAAGAGTTAGTACCCAGGGCTCCCCGTCTGAAGATTGGAGAAGGATTATATGACAAGGGTAATTGGTTAAGAGACCCACAGGTTGGACTGTCTGGGTTGGGGTTATTTAGAATCAGATTTGGGATGAGGAATTCTCCTGCTCCTCAAAATAGCATTTGGGAATTAGATGTTGGGAAGTTGGTAGTCCCAGGGGTGTTCATGGATACAGATTTGTTAACTCAAATGGCATTGAATTATGATTCAGTTACAAGGTGCATCCAGGATGTAAATGGAAAAGCCCTCGTGGAGATTAATGCAGAAGAGTTGAGAATAGCATTTGGGCTCAGTGAGTTCACAAGCTTCTTGGAACCTATAAATTTCACACAATTAGCCCAGGTGTACAGGGCACAGAGGACTCATCTTAGGAACGGGCCTCTCAAAGAACTTTTTCTGAAAGTAGGAGGGTTAGCAGTTGTAGGGCCCAACACACAAGAGCCTTTTTCATTAAGTATGTTTACCTTGAGGGCAAAAGGGATGTATTGGGCACTTTGCCAAGTTCTAGGAGAGGATGCTGAATCGAATATGCCAAACCATTACTTGCTAATGATTGTTCAAATTTTGAATCCTTCCCTTGCTATTACATTTGATTATGCTTCTTATATTGCTGATGCTATCCATGGAGGATTGATAGGGATAAAGAATGGAAAGGTAGATAGGCCATTTGGGTGGTATTCACTCTTGATGCACCTCTTTCTCTTCAAAGGTGGTGATTATTTCGCCAGTGGTATGGACCTGGTAAAAGAAAAGGAGGGAGAGAAGATGTCGGTACAACTATGGAGTACTGTGTTGTCATGGGACAGAGAGGATGCTAGTTTTCTGAAATTTGATAAATATTTTGCATCCAAAATAAGGACTCTCCTTTGCTCTGACAACCCAAGAGTCCCCAAGGTTCTTCTGGAGTTCTTAAGACCAAAAGAATTCGCAGAGAATATCAAGATAGTTCATAATTGGGGTGATATGTACTTATATCCAGTCTCTACAGTTTTTAGAGTTTTTGGTTTTAGAGGCACCCCATTTTTGTTACCATACCAGGTCCCCCTCAAAGTGGGAATAGCTGAGATTCTCAGGCAAATTGGTAACCTGCAAGAGGCAGAGTTAACAGGCAGAGGTAAAGGGACTATTTTCCCTACGGCTACAGTAGCCCACCAATTTGTAATCACCAAGGGAGGCTGGAAATGTTTTGAGGATTTCCTCAAACCCTACCATTTGTCCACTGCAGTGTCTAGATGTGCTGATCCAGAGGACTTTTACAATGGTGTGTTCCGGAAAAAAGTAGCATGCAGAGGTAGGCCTCATCAATTCCACTTTCCTGAAGACCTCATCAGGAATGAATTTGACTTAGATGAACAGGAATTAAGGAAGGAAAAGTGGGTGGCTTACAAGAAAGCCCTGGATTTTGTGCATCAATTTGATGCTAGCTATGACCCATTGTCTAGCTTCTTCCCATTGGAAGAGAAGATAAAATTTTTGATTATTTGCTTTGAGGATGTAATGCAAACAATAAAGGAGAAGAGGGAAGTTGTAATCAAGAATAACCCTGAGAAAGCAAGAATGATTTTGGGAAAATCAGCTCCCACTAAAGCAATCCCTCCTGGTGATTACACCCTGCATAAGAAAGCAGGTTACAGTGTGTTGGTGTCTACAACAGGGGAACCCTCTTCATCCAAAGGAAAGAGGAAGGTACAAGATGTCATTGACATCCAGGACAGCCCAAAGAAGCAAAGGGTGGGGAAAGAAGTGCAATCAGATACACTCTTGTATTCCCCATCCCAATCCCCTATCCACATAGGAGATGAACAAGCAACAACTGAATACCTCTCTCAGTTAGGTAGCTTGGGGGAGATTGCATATACATATGATGAAGTGGAAGAAGGGATGCCAGAAGAGCCCACTGAAGCACAGATGGACATCACTTCAACTGAACTCAAAGGCTAGGAGTGGGATCCTGAGATAAAGAAGGCCATTAGTGCCTTTCTAGCTGATGATAGCTTTGTCACATCTGAAGCATTCATGCAATTTATCTGGAAGCAACATATAGATAAATATAATGCTAGATGTGAAGCAAAAAGGGCAGAGCAGCCTAATAAAGATCCAGCCTCAGTAGAGGAAGAGATAAAATAGGAGATGATGGAAGAATTCAAAACCATCACTCCTAAATAGGGAAGGGATCTAGTAGCACAAGCTGGAGTGCTCATTCTACCAGAATGGAATATTGCTGATGCTCTGGTACTAGATGCAGTAAGAAAAGAGACTAAACCCATGGAAGGGGTTACTTTCAGTAAGGACAATGCTGCACTAGTCATGTGGTCCCTTAAAAGAAATGAGGATAAGAAAGGTAAAGATACCTCAGGGACAAGTCACATTGGTGGACTGATGATTAAAAGAGTAGAAAGTACAGGGGTAGTAGAGGCTGCTAGCACTGTGCTAGAGACTACCAAATTTAGTGTTGCAGTAGCTGAAAAGGAAGCCAAAGAAAAGGAGACCCTCCAGCTTAAATTGGAAATAGTTTTGAAAGCTTATGATAGTGCTAAGGAGGAGATAAGAGGCAAAGATAGCATTATTGCTAAATTACAGAGCCAGCTGGCAGGACAATGCCAACAAGGTGAGTCTTCAACATTAATGATCACCTCTTCTCCTGCAAGACCTCCACCTACTAGCCCCATCATTGAGCTCCCACCATCTCCTGCGCCTTCTAGCTCTCAAATGATTGAGATAACTCCCCAAGAATTGGAGAATCTAAAGCAGACTCAGGCCTATTATGCGGGGAAGTATGAGGAGAAGGTAAAAGCCACAATCTCCAGTTTTGCAGACACTATAAATGCCTCACTCCTTCACAATAGTGTAGGAAAGGTCATGGAGATATGGACTGAATTAAGAAGAGATAAGGCCATTTTGACACCCATTTTTGACAGATGGAGGCCTAGGGAGCAAGACTTAGAGTTCATGTGTGTTTCCTGTGATGAAGCAAGAGCTAACCCCATTATCAAATCCACTTCTAATATCACTAAGAGTTTATTGCAATTGGCAACAGAAGCGGATAATGTGGAAAGAAGGGTTAAATTTCTTAAGAAGGAATACACTGATCAAGTTTGTGAGTTGCTCCCAGGGATTTTTGCCAATCCAGATCAGCTGAAAGATAAGCAGATATGGCTCAATGAGATAAATGCCAAATTGTCAGCAAGGGTCAAGGGAATCATTGATCTGGATGATACCTCATTCTTTGTTATAACCATACAGGAAATAGAAAGAATTAAATCACACTATAGTTTTCTTAACTCAGAAGTCAACAAACTGAGGAATTCTTGGAAAAGGTTGACTAAAGTTAACAATGATGTGATTAGTTTTGTATGGCCGACAGAGGAGACATATAGTGAGTGGGGAGTTAAATATTCCACTCGAGATCCGAAGCAGTTGGAGGGTGCCCATGAAGAGCCAGAAGAGGTTACAACTGAACAACCGGTTGAACAAACTGCTGGAGAAGCTGAAAAAAGCACATAACTGATTCACGCAGAAATTGTAACCTCTTCAATTTTGAAATAATTGTAACAAACTTTCCTCGAGAAGTCCGAAGCTTTGTGCATCCATATTGTTATAAATGGATACCAGGACTAGAGAGAGAGGGATCACAAAATTTTTGTAAGAAAACGCTGCAGAAAAATTATCTGAGCTTTTCCAAAGTTTAATGGAGAATCAGACTTTTGTAAAATCTTTTCAAATGAATATCAATATACAGGCCGTCAGTTTTGAGTAAAGCTCTGTGTCGTCTTCAATCTTGTCCTTAAGTCTATTTACTATTTTCATTCTGAATAATCCAGGATTTTCTGTTTGATTGAAATTGTAAGGCAATCTCAGTATGGGTGTTTTTAGCTTTTCTCTCTAGGAGGGAAATTAAATATGCATGATCATTCTTACCAGTAAATACTTTGGGAGAGACTTTGAATTTTGAGGACCATAGTTTAGTTTGAAGTGATTGAATTCTTGTTGGTGTTAGGCATTCGCAAAGATTAATGGAAACCAAGTTGATGGGAAGTATAGGGATATTTTGTTTCAGGAGTTTTATTTGAGTTTGAGTGACTCGGTAGCTTTGGATAAAGCACTGGTACTAATCGAAGTTGTTTATTGCATGCTTTGTTGATCAAATATGCTGAAGTTGAGTATTGTTTCATTCTTTGTTTTCAGTTGTTTTCAAGGTGAATAAACCCACTGGTTTTCTGGGCTGGTTTGCTGTGGGTTTGTTGCTTAAGAGTGTGAAGTTAATTCACAAAGGGTATACCCACCTGGGCTCAAAGAAAAGCCCGAAGTGTAGAAGGTCTAACCAAACCTTGTCATATGTTGTTTCCATAATCCCTTTATCCTTGATGTCTTCTCGGCACCCATTTTAAATTGTATTATTAAGGGCATTGAAGGGGAATCAGATTTTGAGGACAACAAGACCAACTACTCTATCGAAAGCCGGTAGATAGAAAAATGGATAGTGTTGACATAAATGATAAAAATCAATGTAACACATAATGAATTCCTTGAAATTGCCAACAATCTCCCCCTTTGGAATTGATGGAAACACTAAATGTGAAAAACATCCAAGTGCCAAGAAATTCCAAACAAGTCTCCCCCAAAGGAAGACATCCAACAATCTCCCCAAAATGATATGACAATGAAGTTTTCAACCAATCAGACCAAACTCCCCGTGCAAATAATATCCCTGTTAAGCTCTATTTTTCACATAAATATCTCCCCCCTTTGACATCAATGCCAAAAATATGACATAAACATCAAATAAAAGTCATGAAACCTCTGAACCACACAACTGGCTACTCCCCTTGAGTGGTAGCATCAACTCATCAAAATGGAATGAATGATAGTTTTGATAATGCATGTCAGACTAATGCTAATCAACATCACTCAAGTCTCTATCGGAGGGGTAGAAACTCCCAATTGGCCTCTGAAGTACTCAAATGATTCCTTAGGCAAAGGTTTAGTGAAAATATCTACAATATGCTCTTTAGTATTCACAATAAACCAGTCTGACTTCATTTGCTTCCACCTTCTCCTTCAGAAAATTATACTTGATAGAGATGTGCTTTGTCTTAAAATGAAATACTAGATTTTTGCATATTTGAATATCAACAGAGTTATCATAGTGAATAACTACCTATTCATTGCAATCTACCCTTATATCCTTCAAAATTTTCTTCATCCATAGAACTTGTGTACAGTTAGTAGCAGTAGAAACATACTTAGCTTCAACAGTAGATAAAGAAGTACATGACTATTTCTTGCTGATCCATGATACAAGTTTCTTTCAAAGAAAGAAATCTCCACCGAATGTTCTCTTTCGGTCATCAACATCTCTAGCCCAGTCAGTATCTATATATGCATATAAGGTAAAGTCATCATTTTAGGATACAACAAACCATACTTAATTGTTCCTTGCAAATACTTGAAAATTCTTTTCACCACACTCTCATGATTCTCTCGAGCATCACTCTGATATCTTGATACAATACAAACTGTATTCATTATATCTGGTCTAGTCTAAGTCGGATATAACAAACCTCGAATCATAAATTTATACCTTGTGTTAGACAGTTCAAATAACTGGAAGAGAACTGAGAGGGGAGGTAAATTAGTTGCCACAAATCACTAGAACATTTAGAAATTAAAACTTTATTACCGGAACCCAAAACATTAATACCAGAATGCTTAAAAAAATACGAGAATAGTAGTGAAACCACTTAAGCATAAACAATAATCACAAAATAAATACCATCCACATGACACCAAGATTTATACGTGGAAAATTTGGTGAATGGAAAAACCATGGTGGGAAACCTACCCACAATTAGATAATACTTCTGCAATAAGTATGTGATTTACAATTGAGGGGCCTACACTTGTAGGAAGGCCAACAGCCTAGACCACATTGCTCATCACAAAAGGAGTCTCACTGACTACATAGAAATCCAGACTACAATCCAGAAGAAGGAATGAACAACAAAGATAGCATCTCCTATTCTTGAGTACAATTCTAGTTAGTCTCAATACTAGAGGACTAAATCCTCTTACATAAACCCAATTCGATCTCAAATGGTTGACCAAATCCTCTTCTTGAATGATATTACATTTTTCGCACATTACACATCCATATCCATACCCTGGCTTTATACCTCTGATCTAATTCCCATGATGATCTACAATGAGATCTTGTTGGTATTATGGATGTGTTGCATTGGTTTTGTCATTGATGTCAACACTTATCAACACTTATCCTTCTAGAGATCTTTGGTTATGTTCAACGACATGTTCAGTAACTTATGCACAATCATCGGTATTTGGTTCACTGATAGGTTATATTGTTCACCGACACTAAAGATGATATGTTATCATCTAGAGATCACTTAGTTATGTCGAAGATATGGTTTGGACACTTGTTTTGGAGATTTGGTTATTGGTCTAATTGAGTTGGTGTTAGGTCCTAGAGGCAATTGAGAGGGGTGGGGTGAATCATATGTCTATTAATTTAAAACCAAAACTAACTTAACAAAACTTAGTGCATAATACCAATAAACCAAACTTTAATGCCAGTAGATAGTTTAACAGTTAATTGCAACACCAGTAAAGTTTAATGCATGAAACAAAAAAACAAATAACATACACAACACATAAAAAAGTTATTTGTACATGGAAACCCTGTAAGGGGAAAAACCATGGTGGGAAACCTTACCCACAATATGATGATACTACTATAGATAGTATGTGTGTACAAATGGGGTCTGCACATGCACAAAGGCCAACTACCTAGAGCTCACTACTCAATCACAAAAAGGGAGTCACACTAACTACAATTGGATGGTTAAATCCAATGATAATGTACTGCTCAAAATAGAATCTTCATATGCTTGATTCAGTACCGGTTAAGCTCTAATTGCCTTCTTCAAACCTTCCTTGAATCTTCAAATGATGTCTATGTGTATGGCTTTGATTAAATTCGCATATACCTTATTACAATCCTTTTCACACTCTCACATTAATCTCTCAAATGAGATCTTATATATATACCAAAACCTAAGACGAATTGTGTAGGTTGGCTCACTAAGATATTACAATTAAATCAATTAAAAATAAATCAATATGCGATGCATGATGTCGAATCAATGCATTTACAACAATAACAAATCATCTCCATAATGATAGACCTATTTGCCGGTAACAACAAATATGCAAACTCGATTGTACCAATAAACATATCACCAAAACCAAGTGTCCAAACAATGTCTTCAACATAACCAAGTAATCTTCAGATGATAATAGATCATCCTCAATGTCGGTGAACAATATAACTTGTCGGTGAACTAGATAGCAGTGACTATGCATAAGTCACTCAACATGCTAGTGAACATAATCAAAGATCTCCAAGTGTTCTCAAGTGTTCTCAAGTGTTGACATTAATGACAAAACCAATGCAACACATCCATAGTACCAACAATCTCCCCCTTTGGCATTGATGGCAAGACAAGATGGAAAAACTATCTAAGTGCCAATGTAGAAATGCCAAAAACCAAAAACCAACAATCTCCCAAAGAGATCATTAACCAGAAATCAAAATACAGATACAGAGTAACAATCTCTCCCCCAATGAATAATCTCTCCCCAAAAGATAAAGTGTTTTTCAATAGATATCTCTCCCCCTTTGACATCAAATGCCAAAGCAATACAAAACCAAATACAATTAGTTCATAGAACTTATTAAAAATACCAATTGTTATAACCAAATTTATTCAATTTACTCCCCTTAAGAAGTAGCTCTCCTTCACCAAAGCTGGAAAAAATATTTCTCTGTTTAATTTTGTTGGTTTGATGCCATGCTCCAACTATCTAGGTTTCTACTGGTGAGGGTATAACTCCAATCTGCTCTCTTAGATATTCAAAAGTTTCCTTAGGTAAAGGCTTAGTAAAGATATCTGCAATTTTCTCTTTAGTATTTACATAAACCAATTTCACTTGTTTTGCTTCAACATTCTCTTTTAGAAAATTGAATTTGATAGAAAAATGTTTAGTTTTAGAGTGAAATACCAAATTCTTTGATATATCAATTGCTGCCATATTATCATAGTAAATGATTCTAGGTTCTTTGCATTTTACCTTTATGTTCTTCAACATTTTCTTAATCCATGATACCTGTTTACAATTAGTTTCTACTGCAACATATTCTAATTTTGCTGTTGATAGTAATGTACAACTTTATTTCTTGCTCAACCATGAAATTAGTGTGCTGCCAAGAAAAAATACTTCGTCGGTGGTGCTTTTTCTATCATCTACATCTCCTACCCAATTTGCATTTGTGTATGCACATAAGTCAAAATTTTCATCTTTAGGATACCATTAACCAATATTTGTTTTGCCGTGTAGGTATTGGAAAATCCTTTTCACTGCTGACTCATGATTTTCCTTAGGATTACTTTGAAATCTTGAAACAATACATACTGCATTCATAATATCAGGTCTTGTTTGTGTCAAATATAGTAAACCTCCTATCATAGAATTGTATCTTGTTAGATTAATAGGTGTTGATTCATCCTTCAAAGATAGTTTATCAGTTGTAGTCATAGGTGTACTTACCAGTTTAGAGTTTTCGATGCCAAATTTCTTAAGTAATTCCTTCAAGTACTTTGATTGATTTATGAATATACCTTTATTAGTCTGTGAAATCTGCAATCCTAAAAAGAATTTTATCTCTCCAATAATAGACATTTCAAATTCTTTCTGCATCTTATTAGAAAAGTCTTTACACAATCCATCTTCTCCTCCAAAAATTATATCATCAACAAAAACTTATATAACCAAGATGTCATCATTAGTCACTTTGTAGTATAGATTATTGTTAGTATTACCTTTAGTGTAACCAAGCTTCAAAAGATATTTGTCCAATCTAGCATACCAAGCTCTAGGAGCTTGCTTCAATCCATATAAATCTTTCCTTAACCTACAAGCCACATCTTTGTCATTTGTCAAACAAAATTCAATGTGTTGTTCAATGTAAACTTCCTCTTCAAGATCACCATTCAAAAATGCACATTTAACATCCATTTGATATACTTTATAGTTCTTGTGTGCTGCAAAAGCTAAGAGTAATCTAACTACCTCAATTCTAGCTATCGGTGCAAAGGTTTCATTGTAATCAAATCCTTCTTTCTGTGAATATCCCTTACACACTAATCTTGCTTTGTTTTTTATTACCTTACCATCTTCATTAAGTTTATTTCTGAATAGCCATTTAGTTCCAATTACATTTTTGTTTTTAGGTCGGGGAACCAATGTCCATTTGTTATTCTTTTCAATTTGTTCCAATTCATCTTCCATGGCTTTAATCCAATTTTTATCTTCACACGCCTCATTAATAGTTGCTGGTTCAAATTGAGAAATTTGACACACCTCTTCATTTGCCAGTCTTCCTCTAGTCATAACTCCTTGATACTTATTTCCAACTACCTGAATTTCAGAGTGATTCAATCTTACATACCTGGGTGTGTTCACTTGTTGTTATTCTTTAGTCACTATAGAATTCTCAGATGATGCCTATGTAACTGGAACAACATTCTATATTGGTGTTCTTATAGGAGGTTCATTTGTGATAATCTCAACTGCCGGTTCAGAGTCTATAGACCTTCTAAACTATTCATTAATCTTCACATTTGCACTTTCAATGATTTTCTACAGTCTCTTATTAAAACATATATATGCCTTTCTCTTAGATAAATAACCAAGAAATATTCCTTCATCTCTCCTAATATAGCACTTGCTTCCAAATATTCTGAAATATTTAAGAGTAAGAATATTACCAAACCATAGTTCATGAGAGGTCTTACCAATTTCACCTTTGATGTGAACTCTGTTGAATATATAAATAGTTGTATTGACTGCTTCTCTCCAATACACATGAGGTAGGTTTGCTTATGATATCATGCTTCTAGCTGCATCCAAAATAGTTTTGTTCTTCCTTTGAACAACTCCATTTTGTTGGGGTGTCCAAGGTGCTGATAATTGTCTTCTGATTCCATTCACTTCACATAATGTATTAAATTCCTTAGATGTGAATTTACCTCCTTGATTTGATCTCAAGCACTTGACTTTCTTACCAGTTTCATTCTCTACCATCACTTTGAATAGTTTGAATTTCCCAAAATCTTTTGATTTCTCGCTAAGAAAAGTAACCCAACATATTCTAGAATAATCATCAATGATTAGCATAAAATATCTATCTCCTTGTAAACTTATAGTTCTTGCTGGACCACATAAATCAGTATGAATCAAGTCAAGAACATTATTGGATTTTTCTACAATACTCTTAAAAGTTTCTCTAACTCTTTTTCCAAATTGACATTCCTTGCATACTGGATTGTGAGGTTTAACAATCTTAGGTAAATCTCTTACTGCCTTAGTTGTACTGATCTTCACAATGCAATTAAAATTTACATGACACAGTATCTTATGCCATAACCAACTTTCATCAATATGTGCAATCAAGCATGTCTGCTCATTGTTATTCAAATGAAAGATATTACCTCTAGTCTAATTACCGGTTGCAATTTCCAAACTAGTTCTATTCATGATTTTGCATTTACCATTCTTGAATTGTAATTGAAATCCTTTTTCAAGTAATTGACCAATTTTCAAAAGATTATGCTTTAAACCTTCAACATAGTAAACATTATCAGTATCATGCTTACCATCAAAAGATATAGTGCCTTTTCCTTTGATCAAACAAGCTTTGTCATCTCCAAATATTACTAGACCTCCATTGTATTCTTGAAAGGTTAAGAATTTACTCTTATCACCAGTCATATGATGTGAACATCCAAAATCAATGATCCATTCATCCTTTTCTTCAATTTTAGTTGCGAGGGCCCGCTCAACCAGTTGAATAGTAGGTGCCGGTGGATCTTCTGTTATTGCAAAAAATCCCATCCATTGTTTGTCAGTTCCTCATCAGAATCATCAGTAACTCCTTCATCAGCATAATAACATGATTTGTCTCTATTCTTCTTAAATATGTACCTTTGATATTCAGTGTTAGGCTTATATGTTCTTTTAGCTTCTTCTTTAAATCTTGAATGTCTATCAGGACACCTAGATGCCATATGACCAATTTTATTGCAGTTAAAATATTTAAATGGTGCTTTACCTTCATACTTACTTCCAACTGGACCTTTAGGCATTTTCCTTGCAAATAACACTTCAAGCTCTTCAAGTTCTTCATTCTCTCTTCTGATTTCTTTAAGTTCTCTAACATAGAGTGCTTTCCAATCATATTTTTTAGATGATGATGATGATGCTGCAGATAATGAAGCTTTGAAAGACAAATCTGACTTAATTGTAGCAATAGGACCACATTCCTCAAGTTCAAAAGCTGAAAGTTTTCCAACCAAAGTATTTCTAGATACTGATGCATTAGGCATTGTTCTCAATTCATTAATAGAAGTTACTTTCATTTTGTATATTGGTGGCAAATCTCTTAAAACTTTAGAAACAATTTCATCTTCACTTAAGGATCCTCCACAATATTGTATACCTAAAACAATTTCATTAACTCTTTCCATAAAAGCAGAAATCCTTTCATCTTCTTCCATTTTTTAGATTTTCATACCTGACCCGGAAGCATTCCAATTTTGCAATTTTGACTATGGTATCACCTTCATTCAATGTCTCCAATTTATCCCAAATAGAATTAGCAGTAGATCGGTCTAATAATCCCATGATTTGCTGATCTGACAATGGACTCAAAAGTTCTTCTCTTGCTTTACAATCACTTTCTTCATCTTTAGCCAAGGTTGGTGGATTAGGTTGAACTTGAGTAGGAACAACATAGCCATTCTTTGTAACATCCCATATGTCCTTTCCAATGCAATTTAGATGAGTCTCCATTCTAATCTTCCATATACCATAGTTGGTTCCATCAAGCTTCAGATTATCCTTCCTGAAATAGTTAGTAGACATAGGATCTCCTCAAGTTGTTAAACTTCTACAAAAAGAGGACTTAGCTCTGATACCAATTGTTAGGTCTCAAAGGGAACTGAGAGGGGGGTTGAATGAGTTGTCTATTAATTTCAAACCAGAACTAACTTAACCAAACTTAGTGCATAATACCAGTAAACCAAACTTTAATGTCGGTAGACAGTTTAATAGTTAATTGCAATATCGGTAAAGTTTAATGCATGAAACAAAAAGACAAATAACATACACAACACATAACACAGTTATTTGTACATGGAAACCCTATAAGGGGAAAAAACATAGTGGGAAACCTTACCCACAATCAGATGATACTACTGCAGATAGTATGTGTGTACAAATGGGGTCTGCACATGCAGAAAGGCCAACTGCCTAGAGCTCACTACTCAATCACAAAAAGGGAGTCACACTAACTACAATTGGATGGTTAAATCCAATGATAATATACTACTCAAAATAGCATCTTCATATGCTAGATTCAGTACCGGTTAAGCTCTGATTTCCTTCTTCAAATCTTCCTTGAATCTTGAAATGGTGTCTACATGCATAGCTCTTCTTATATTCACAAATACCTTATTACAATCCTTTTCACACTCTCACATTAATCTCTCAAATGAGATCTTACATATATACCAAAACCTAAGACCAATTGTGTAGGTCAGATCACTAAGATATTACAATTAAATCAATTACAAATGATTCAATATGCGATACAAGATGTCAGCTCAATGAATTTACAACAATAACAAATCATCTCCATAACGTTTCGTGCTGATTTGGAATAGATAATGCTTGGCGGTCCATAATCTAGACCTATTTGCCGGTAACAACAAATATGAAAACTTGATTGTACCAATAAAAAAATCACCAAAACCAAGTGTCCAACCAAATGATAACAGATCATCCTCAGTGCTGGTGAACTAGATACTGGTGATTGTGCATAAGTCACTGAACATGCCGGTGAACATAATCAGAGATCTCAAAGTGTTCTCAAGTGTTGACATCAATAACAAAACCAATGCAACACATCCATGATACCAACAGTTGGCACATTTGCGGCTACCGGCAAATTGGTCTAGGTTATGGAATGACATGCGTTATCTATTCCAAATCAGCACCACACGTTGTGGAGATGATTTATTGTTTTGATATTATTGGAAATAAATTGAGTTGACATGATGCATCACATATTGATTCATTTGTAATCCGACCTACACATTTGGTCTTAGTTTTTGGTATATATGTAAGATCTCATTTGTGAGATTATGAGATAGAGGATAGGAGACAAAATAAGGTATTATAAGGTTGTGATATTTGGTATATGCGAATATAAGTAGAGCTACTCACGCAGACATCATTTCAAGATTCAAGGAAGGTTTGAAGAAGACAATCAGAACTTAACCGGTACTGAATTCAACATTGGAGATGCTACTTTGAGGAGTACATTATCATTGGATTTAATCATCCACTTGTAGTTAGTGTGACTCTCATTTTGTAATTGAGCAGTGAGCTTTAGGCAGTTGGCCTTTTTGCATGTGCATACCCCATTTATACACACATATTATCTGTAGTAGTATCATCTGATTGTGGGTAAGGTTTCCCACCATGGTTTTTCCCCTTATAGGGTTTCCATGTACAAATGTTTGTGTTATGTGTTGTGGATGTTATTTCTCTTTCTATTTCATGCATTAAGCTTAACTGGTATTGTTATTAACTGTTAAACTATCAACTGACATTAAGTTTGGTTTATCAGTATTATGCATCAAGTTTGATTAAGTTATATTTGGGTTGAAACTAATAGACAACTGATTCACCCCCCTCTCAGTTGCCTTCAGGTCCTAATAGATATTACATCATATATATATAATCTCTCGACCATAAAAAATCTGGTCGGCCACCAAATAATAAACCAATCACATAATTATAAAACTTGTTGTCCTTAGACCAAACAAATAATATCCAACACATAAGACATCCTGAAAACACATCGAGAGGTCCAATCCACACATTACACTAAGTTGGTCCATAACCTAGATTAATCGGGACCCAATATAGGTCCACACGCTAAAGTAATGATCTCCATCTGCCAAGTCTCGAACATGATCACCATCAACATCCTAAAAATCCACCAGAAGCTACACCAATACCATTTATGCAATTCATCAAATATTTTCATCAAAATCTCTACCAATGAAACCCTTGTCGGAACCACAAGCCAAGCTTCCAAGCAAATAGGATACCATTCGATCACCAGACCAAACCCAACTTACTGAATATGAACATGAGTATCATGAATAAGCTTATTCCATAACCAAATCATAGTATAGCAGACCAAATCATGCCAGATCCAAACCAATCGGAAACTACTCAACCTACTGGGACTAGAAGGGTGTTGGTAAAGCATCCAAATAGCTAGTGAAAAACAAATGACCACCAAATCTCCCCCTTTGGCATTGATGGCAACACTACATGTGAAAAACATCTAAGTACCAAGAAATGCCAAACAAGTCTCCCCCAATGGAAGACAACCAACAATCTCCCACTCAAACATATAGCAATGAAGTTCTAAAACAAAGACCAAACTCCCCTTGTGAATGATATCTCTATAAATCTATGAATTACACATATATATTTCCCCCTAATGTATATGACTCCCTTTTTATTTTTCACATCAATGTGTCTCCCCCTTTGACATCAATGCTAGAAATCTGACAAAGATATCAAAGTAAAAACATAAACCACTGAATAACAAAAATAACTACTCCCCTTGAGCAGTAGCATCCCCACATCAATGCGGGAATGCAAAATATCTTAGATAATGTATACTAGATTTATGCCAAAAAGAATCAGTCAGTTCTCTATCAGAGGGGCAGAAACCCCTAACCTGTCTCTTAGGTACTCAAATGGTTCTTTAGGAAAAGGTTTAGTGAAAATATCTACAATTTACTCTTTAGTGTTCACATAAACCAATCTAACTTCATTTTCTTCCACCTTCTCCTTTAAAAAGTTATACTTCATAGATACTTTCTTTGTCTTAGAGTGAAATACTAGATTATTTGATATGTCAATAGCAGCAGAGTTATCACAGTGAATAACTACCAGTACAGTGAAATGCACTTTGATATCCTTCAACATTTGCTTCATTCATAAAACTTGTGTACAGTTAGTAGCAGTAGCAACATACTCAGCTTCAACAGTAGATAAAGAAGTACATGATTGTTTCTTGTTGATCCATGAAACTAGATTCTTTCCAAGAAAGAAATCTCCACCGAAAGTACTTTTCCAGTCCTCAACATCTCCAGCTCAATCAACATCTGTATATGCACATAAAGTAAAGTCATCATCCTTAGGGTACCACACACCATATTCTAATGTACCTTGTAATTATCGACAAATCCTTTTCACCACACTCCCATGATTTTCTCTAGGATCACTCTGAAATCTAGATGCAATACAACTAGCATTCATTATGTCAGGTCTAGTCTGAGTCAAATAAAGCAGACCTCCAATCATAGATTTGTATCTTGTAGGATTTATCAGTGTAGAAACATCTTTTCTTGTCAATTTCTATCTTGTAACCATAGGAGTACTTACCGGTTTAGAATCGCCCATACCAAATTTCTTTAACAATTCCCTAGCATACTTATTTTGACAGATGAAAATACATTTGTTAGTCTAAGTAATCTGCAAACCTAAGAAAAATTTCATTTCCCCAATCATAGACATTTCAAATTCTTTCTCCATATTCTTAGAAAATTTCATGCACAACTTATCTTCACATTCAAAAATAATGTTATCAACAAGTACTTCAATAATCATTATATCATCATCAGTGATCTTATAATATAAATTTCTATCAGCATTACCCTTAGTAAAACCAAGCTTCAAAATATATTTATCCAACCTTGCATACCAAGCTCTAGGTGCTTGTTTCAATCCATATAAATCTTTCCTTTAGCTCTAGGTTGCTCAATATAAACTTCCTCATCAAGATCCCCATTCAAAAATGCACACTTAACATCCATCTGATAAACCTTGTAGTTTTTATGGGCAGCATAGGCAAGAAATAATCTTACAAATTCAATCCTAGCTACACATGCAAAAGTCTCTCCATAATCAACTCCTTCCTTCTGAGAATATCCTTTACAAACTAATATAGCCTTATTCCTTACAACTTGACCATCCTCATTCAGTTTATTCCTAAAAAGCCATTTAGTTCCAATAACATTCTTATTTTTAGGCTGGGGAACCAAAGTCCATGTGTTATTCTTCTCAATCTAATCTAATTCTTTTTCCATAGCTTTCAACCAATATTCATCTTTAAATGCCTCAATTACTAATATCGGTTCAACTTGAGAAATTAAACATACCTCATTAGTTTCTAGTCTTCTTCTTGTCATCACTCCATTGTTCTTATCCCCGATGATCTAATCTTCTGAATGATTCAATCTCACATACCTAGGAGTCCTCTAACTCTCTGTTCCTCTTCTCAATTCTTTAGTTACTATAGAATTTTTTGATATAGTTGGAGTAACTGGTTCAACAAACTATTTTGGTAAAGGTGCTACCAGTTCAGATATAATGATTTTCATCACTGAATCCTTCTCATAAGCTCTGATTTGACCTCTATTCAACTCATCCACCTTGACATTAGCACTCTCCACAATTCTGTGCAATCTCTTTTTATAACATCTATATGCCTTTCTTTCATTAGAATAACCAAGAAATATGCCTTCATCACATCTAGGATCAAATTTGCCAATGATATCATCTCTCCTGATATAACATTTACTACCAAAGATTCTAAAATACTTAACTGTAGGTGTATTGCCAAACCATAATTCATATGGTGTCTTACCAGTTTCTCCTTTTATATGTACTCTCTTGAATGTATAAACTATTATGCTCACTACTTCTCTCCAGTAGATATGAGGTAGACTAGCTTCCATCATCATTGTTCTAATAGCATCCAAGATGGATTCATTCTTCCTTTCCACAACTCCATTCTGCTGAGGTGTCCGGGGAGTAGAAAATTGTCATCATATACCATGCTTCTCACAAAAGTTATTAAACTCACTAGATGTGAATTCTCCACCATGATCTGACCTCAAACATTCAATATTCAGTCATGTCTCAGTTTCCACTTTAGCCTTAAAGATTTTAAACTTTTCAAATGCTTTAGATTTATCCCTTACAAAAGTAACCCACATCATTCTAGAATAATAATCAATGATTAGCATAAAATATCTCTCACCTTGAAATTTTTTAACTCTAGAAGTGCCACACAAATCAGTATGAATAAGATCAACAACATCATTAGATTTATCTTGTATACTCCTATTGGCATTTTTGATGTTTATGTTGTGATTGTCATTGATGGACACACACTTGCATTGAGATCTCCTTTATATGTATGAGCACAACCGGTATTTGTTCCAACTGATATGTTGTATTATAGTCTTTAGACTATTGGTGTTTTGCAGAATGTGTTTCCCGGTCTGAAGCTGCATGTTGACCCCAAGTGGTACAAGGGATTAAAGTGGCATAACATATTTTTACTAGTCTTTATTTTTGTCAAACCGGAAACCGGCATTTTGTATGAACCGGTAATACTCTGTGATGAGTTACCAACCGGAATTTTGTGATGAGTTACTATCCACCGATTGTTTGATGGTGCGGACACCTAAACGGTGCCTTTTTGTGCCGTGGTACCAATTATGTCTAGGTTCATTGAACCTAGGAAATTGTTATGTAATCCTATTGGACCGACATGAAATCAGATTCCTATATAAGGAAATCATGTCTAGGGTTTTAGGTTGTTGATGTGGAAATAGCGAAAGTTTATGTTGTTGCTAGGGTTTAAGGTGATTGAGGAGTTGGAGAGAATATGAATGTGTAGAAGACTGAAGTAATGCTGGAGTGCATTAGGAATGAGCTACCAAGGATCTAACCAAGCAGTCTATGCTACTAGCTAGATCAAACACTTTTTGATTACTCACATCTTTGACAAGTCTATAGCCCTTAATTGGGTAGGCCCAAAAGCCTTTTGTAAATCCTCTAACAAGGTGGTTCACATCTGTGGATCTAAAATCCTCTAGCAAGGTAGTCTTTAATCGGACTTATCTCCTAACAGAGATTGAGATTCCTAACAAGATCTGTTCTGGTAAAGAACATTGTAAGACCTTAACCGGTTTGACCTTAACCGGTCTGGTTCCTATTTTGCAGATAGTTACTTGTGAGTTCCATCTCACCATGGTTTTTCCCATTTGGGTTTCCACATCAAAATCTCATGTGTTATGGTGTTTGTGCTTCTGTGGGTGAATGCATTATTTGCTATTTGGTTTGCATGTGTGCTAACTGGTTTGTCTACTAAACTATTTTACCAGTTTACTGTCAGTCTTGTAAAGTGTTTAAGTGCAAATATTTTTGGCATACTAATTCACCCCCCCTCTTAGTATTCATCAATTGGTATCAGAGCCTACCTTTCTATAAGTTTAACCACTTGGAAAGAGATATGGGGGAACACTCTATAAGGGAACTTACTCATCAGCTCACTCAGTCTGAGCAAGCCTATGATGATCTTATGGTTAAATACAAGGCATCTCAAGCAAAAAGGAGAGAACATGTAGAAAATCTGATGGAGCTATCTGAAAATAGTTCTTTAGATGAAGCAAACTTGGAAGCCCTAATTGCAGAAGTAAATAAGTTGAATGAATCAAACTCCAACCTGAGAAAGGAATTGGAAGGACTGACTATCCAGATGTGTCAAGAGCTTGAGAACTGGAGGAAAGCTAAAGATTTGGTGAGAGAAAGAGATCAATGCCCTAACTAGTCAACTCCATGCAAGGAGAACTAAACATTTCCATCTCTGAGAATAAAAACCTGTTAGAAACAAATGCTGCTATTTCCAAAGAACTCTTTGAGTCAAAAGAAATACTTGCTAAGTTCAACAAGAGCACTGTCAAGCTAGAGAAAAAGCTTGAATCTGCCAAACCGGTCAAGAATACCAATGGACTTGGTTATTCTGGTCATGAGGAAGGTGAGACCTTTGGTACAAATGTTGGAACATCAAAGAAACAACCAGCATCAAAGGATAAAGGTAAGCAAAAGTTTAAACCTGTTTGCTTCAACTGTCTTAAAGAAGGACATACTGCAAATGTGTGTAGGAGTAAGGCCTACAACAATTTTCCTTATTTCCTAAATGATAAGCCTAGATCCTATAGATTTGATGGTAACTGTTATGCATGCAACAAGTATGGGCATAGAGTGTCTGAATGCAGGTCTATTATGAATAACACTAGAAGATATCCTTAGAGGACCCAAGGAGTTGGTCCTGAACCTATTGTGAATCGGAATCACAACTGGTTTAATGCCTTCAATCATCAGCAAAGAAGCGGTGGCTATCAAGCGGCAATTAGATGGAGAGTAAACTGTATGGTATGTCATGGTCACACTGCTGCAACATGCAGAAGGAAGAATGGAAACATGAACAATGGACCTTGGAGAGCACCTGGATTGGTCTGCTATCACTGCAACAAACCGGATCACATTGCCAGATTTTGTAGATCAAGAAAGGACATATCTGATGATATACTGGTCACTCTAGAAGGAAACATTTATGTTGACACTATTCAAGCAGACATGAATAAGACTTGGAAGAAGAAACCAGTGGTGCTACAAGAGGAATTGATTTCTGCACCTAGTGTGGAAATCACGGAACCGACAAACTAAGATTCAGAAAAGCTTAGGGGGAGAAAATAGTGAAATGTTTCAAACCCCCGGTTTACACCGATAAAAGATCTTAACCGGTATGTGATACCTGTCGTCTGGAAGAAGACCGAAAATGGTAAAAAGGAAAATTAGGGTTTATGCTCTAATTGAGGAACATTAATTGTGGTAGTTGATAAATATGTTTAAAAGGATTTTTCAAATCATTTCTCACTATCAGTTTTCAAGCGAAGAAATTTTTTTCAAAGAGAAGAGCGACGAAAATGCGATTTGAGCGGAGATTTTGAGAAATTGAGAAATCGCAGAGGAGAAATTCAAACTGCAAATGGTCAAGTGGATAACACAAAGTGGTGATTCAGCAACCAATGGAGTGTGAAGTGAAGGATAATTGGCAAGCCCTAAATTCATGTGTTTCAAAAGGTATTTCTCGAGTTCTTGAAATTTCTATCATGGCTTTTGCATCTCATACCAGTTCTTGTGCATTTGTCGAGTCTGCAAGTTTAATTCAATGAAAGTCTAAGTATAATGCCCTATCACAAGTCCCGATTGGTGTGATAGTAGAAGAGGGAATTTTTGACTACATAGATTGCAAGATTGAAGACCTAGGGTCTCTAGGCATCCACTCCCAGTTAGGTTTATTTTGTGGAAAGGATAAGAAGATCAAACCAGAGTATGATATTTTGGAGAAGAAGAAGCTCCACAATGTTGTTTACTTCCTGGAGGATTTCACAGAGGATCATATAAGGATCATTCCAAGTAGAGTCCATGGTGATAAGATATACTTGGAGAGAACACATGACATCACACCACAGGCAATTCATGCAGTCACCAGATTCTACAACACAGGGGAAGTGCCAGCCCTAAGGACGGTAAGCAAAATTGAAATGTCCAAGCTCACTGGTTCAGTGAACGACTCACGAGGCATGACAGTCAATTCTATCAAGGATGATCTGGTGAAGTATGCATGTATGGTGATTGGATACTGGACATTCTCAGCTAGCACAATTAACTTTGTATCTGCTGCAGCGGTAAATGCCGCCTACTGGATGATAAAGGAGGATGCATCATTTGATCTATGCACCAGTATGCAGAGACAATTCCTGTTGAATCTAAAGTCAATCAAACAGGATAATGCACTAAGGTTCAAGTTTGGGCATCTACTGGTTGGGTTGTTCTTCTATTTCCAAGGCTACTTTCCTAGAGTAGGAAATGTCCAATGGTCTGCTGACCAACCGGTGACCAAGAAAATCAAGGAAAGCATTGAAGCAATTGGAACCGGTTACCCTGATGTTCTGAACAAGTATTTTGATGAGTTCAGATGGAAAATGAGTCAAAGAATGAGAATATTTGGTGACATCATCAAGAAATATGAGGATGATATCTGTTTCACCATTAAGGTGGATCAATGCATAATGGAGGCTGTTGAGCCTAGATAGGAAGAAGTGGAGCCAATGGGCTATGAGGTGATGTACGATATGTTAGAAGGGTATGCCTCTACCCTTATTACCTCACCTCTTGATCCTAAGGCAAAGAGGATCAGAACCTATCTAGAAAGAGTTACATCGGTCGAGGAACCCTCTGCAAAGAAAGGAAAAGAACTTGCAGTGAAGAAGGCAAAGGCAGTGCCTGCTGCATCAGCACCGGTTACTACTGCAACTCCAAAAGTGACCAAGCGGTCACTAGCCAAGAAGAAACCGGAAGTGGCACTGGCTAAAGTGTTCGAGAGAAAGAGGAAGACAAGGAATACCTCTCCAGACTCAAAAGCAAGTTTAGATTTCATTCAGAACCGGCCGGCCCCTAAACTAAATCCGGACGAAGAAACTATGTTTGAGGAAAAGCCAAAGAAAACACGTCAAGCAAAGAGAAAGACAAAGAATGAACCGGCATCATCTGCACCGGTAAATATAGATATCTCTTCCTATAAACCTTTGACACATTGTCAAAGAACAATAAAGAATATTAGGAGAAAAGTGCTACATGACTTAATTGAGTGTTTTGATGACTTTAATGGTGATGAAAAGGAAGCAGTTGAAAAGGAAATAATTCAATATTTATGTGCTAATGATCAGTCACCCTCAGAGATTAAATCTCAGACATTGGATTCTTTATATATGTCATTAGATAATAGATGGTGCATTGCCATAGAAAAGGAACGGGAAATTAGGGAGAAAGTGTTTGCACAATACTTTCCCGAACTGTCAAATTCTGAATTATTTGATGTTATTGACCAAAATAAAGGACTCTTCTTCACTAGAAGAAGAAGACTCTGGCTGTTAGAAGGTAGAGTTGATGATGTAGAAAAAGAAACTCATCACTATATGATAACTGTTGTCCAGTCTCACAAAGTGTGTCTAGCCAACCGGAAAGTTGAAAAAGAACCGGTTATATCCAAACCGGATGAAGTATTTGATGATGAAGGAAATTTAGTTGTTGAACCGATCGACACCGTTGATGTCGATGCTCTGGATGTAGAGGATGCTAATCAAGAAACACCATCTAAGGTAATAGGATAGGAGCAACATGCTAAACAGGTTGATAAGCAAGCCAAGGACAGACAAGAAGTGGCAAAGGAAGAGGTTGAGCAGAGGAAAAAGGGTGAAGAAGAAAAGCGGAAAAAGGAAGAAGAAGAGAAGAATAAAAAGGATGAAGAAGAGAAGAAGAAAAAGGATGAAGAGGAGAAGAAGAAGAAAGATGAAGAGGAGAAGAAGAAGAAGGATGAAGAAGAGAAAAAGAAGCAAGAAGAAGAAAAGAAGAAGAAGGAAGAGGAAGATAAGAAATAGGAGAAGAAGAAGGAAGCAGAGAGGAAGAAGAAGGAAGAGGAAGATAAGGAACAGGAGAAAAAGAAGGAAGCAGAGAGGAAGAAGAAAGAAGAGGAAGATAAGGAACAGGAGAAGAAGAAGGAAGCAGAAAAGAAAAAGGCTGAGGAGGACAAGGAAGTGGAGAAGAGGAGAGAAGCGAAGAAGAAGAAAGCAGAAGAGTACAAGGCAGGAGAAGCAAAGAAGAGCACCTAGATGGAAACTCCAAAGGCAATTGAGAGTCAAGACAAACTGACTGATGTCACCAGTCCTATCGATCTCCAGTGTGCAAGTAAAATAGAGCTAATGCAGAGCATCAAGGTTGCTGAAGAGCACCTTGAAATTATTTGAAGGAAGAAGCAACAAGATGTAATTGAAGCGGTTGTGGACACTCTTACCAGTTTGATACTCGGTACAAATCTTGCCAACACTAATTCATCACTATCTAATCTTAAGCTCCTATACACAGTAGTGGATGATCAGGTACAGAGCCTAGAAGAGGAAGTAGAGGCAAATGTCAAAAAGGAGCATCAAAAAGCTCTTAATATAACTTTGGTGAAGAAGTTGAATGAGCTCTGATCTAAACTAAAGAGAGATCAAAAGGATATAAGGGACACTCTAGATGAGGGGAATCTACTACTCAGCAAGATTTTCCAACCCCATCTATTCTATGATGATGTTCTAGCTCAGAAGCAAAAGCTTACACCGGACTTGCAGTCCTACATGAGCACATTCAAGCCACCTTATGACTCCTTTACAACTTATGGGCAAACCATTCACTGGTTTCACATCCAGTTAGCAAAAATGGAGCAAGAGATTAGCACCCAGTCTAGAGATTTGCAAGAGCTACAACTAGTTCTACTCCCACAATTGCAAATTCTCCAAAAGTGCTATTTGAACCTGGATGCCTTAACAGTTACACAGGAGATGAACATAAGTGATGCCATGGAAGAATAGGTCTCCTAGATGTAGATAGAAAAGAAAGTTGCCACCTCCCTACTTGAGTCCTGGTCTTTATTGATGAATCAATTCTTGCAGGATTTTAAATCTATTTTTGACAAGTATTATTCCTTATTGTCATAGACTTTTATTATTTTGAAAATAGGATTGTCCAGTTGTACTTTGTCATTGTTGGCAAAGGGGGAGAAGAATTCTATTTGAGAAAAAGTATCTAGTTATCAAAATTTTGATATATGCTCTTAATATCTCAATGTTTATGCTCTTTATGCAAAATTGTTATACATTGTATTGCCAAAGGGATAGTGTATATGCTTAGGGGGAACAATTTTGCTAATGGCATGATTTTGTTGTAAAACACTTAGATGTCCACATTTTATTTTCCTAAGTGTTACCATCAATGCCAAAGGGGGAGATTGTTGGCATTTTTGATGTTTATGTTGTGATTGTCATTGATGGACACACACTTGCATTGAGATCTCCTTTATATGTATGAGTTTGAGCACAACCGGTATTTGTTCCAACCTGTATGTTGTATTATAGTCTTTAGACTATTAGTGTTTTGCAGAATGTGTTTCCCGTTCTGAAGCGGCATGTTGACCCCAAGCAGTATGAGAGATGAAAGTGTCATAACATATTTTTACCAGTCTTCATTTTTGTCAAACCAGCAACCAACATTCTGTATGAACCGGTAATACTCTGCGATGAGTTACCAACTAGCATTTTATGATGAGTTACCATCCACCGATTGTTTGACGGTGCCGACACCTAAATGGTGCCTTTTTGTGTCATGGTACCAAGTATGTCCAGGTTCATTGAACCTAGGAATTTTAATCCTATTGGACCGACATGAAATCAGATTCCTTTATAAGGACATCATGTCTAGGGTTTTAGGTTGTTGATGTAGAAATAGTGAAAGTTTATGTTGTTGCTAGGGTTTAAGGTGATTGAGGAGTTGGAGAGAATATGAATGTGCAGAAGACTGAAGTAATGCTGGAGTGCATTAGGAATGAGCTATGAAGGATCTAACCAAGCAGTCTGTGCTACTAGATAGATCAAACACTTGTTGATTACTCACATCTTTGACAAGTCTATAGCCCTTAACCGGGTAGGCCCAAAAGCCTTTTGTAAATCCTCTAACAAGGTGGTTCACATCTGTGGATCTAAAATCCTCTAGCAAGGTAGTCTTTAATCGAACTTATCTCCTAGTAGAGTTTGAGATTCCTAACATGATCTGTTCTGGTAAAGAACATTGTAAGACCTTAACCGGTCTAGTTCGTATTTTGCAGATAGTTACTTGTGAGTTCCATCTCACCGTGGTTTTTCCCATTTGGGTTTCCATGTCAAAATCTCATGTGTTATAGTGTTTGTTCTTCTTTGGGTGAATGCATTATTTTCTATTTGGTTTGCATGTGTGCTAACCGGTTTGTCTGCTAAACTGTTTTACCGATTTACTGTCAGTCTTGTAAAGTGTTTAAGTGCAAAGTTTTTTGGCATACTAGTTCACCCCCCCTCTTAGTATTCATCAACTCCTAAAATAGGTTCTGACCTATTTATCTATTTGACATTATTTACATACTGGATTAAAGGGCTTCACAATCTTAACTATATCTCTAACTGCCTTAGTTGAACTGGTCTTCACAATGCAATCAAAATTTGCATTACACAACCTTTTATGCCATAGCCAAATCTCATGAATTTGTGAAATCAAGCATATCTTCTCACTGGAATTCAAATGAAATATATTACCTTTTGTTTGTGCACCGGTTGCAATCTCCAACCATATCCGGTAATGATTTTGTATTTTCCATCCTTGAACTATAATTAAAATCCCTTATCCACCAATTGTCCTACACTCAAAAGATTATGTCTTAAACTTTCAACATAATAAACATTGTCAATATTGTTCTTACCATCCAATGATATAGTTCTTTTTCCTTTGATCATACATGCTTTGTCATCTCCAAATCTAACAAGACCGCCATCAAATTCTTGCAAAGATAAAAAATTCCCTTTATCTCCAGTCATATGACGTGAATAACAACTACCAATTACCCATTCATCCGTGTCTTCAATTGTAGCAACAAGTGCCTTCTCTTCAGGTACATTCTCTTCCAGTGCCAGAATATCTTCCTTGATAGACAGGAACACCCATTCCTTCCCATTGGCGGAACCACAAGAAGAGTCTTCTGCTAGTTCATCATGAGAATTAGTAAAACCTTCCTCATCCGCTATGTATCATGATTTGTCTTTGTTTTTCTTGTACTTATACTTGTTCTGATATCCAGGGTTAGGATTAAAAGATCTTCTAACTATTTCTTCAAATCTTGAATTCCTTTTAGAACATCTAGATGCACAATGACCAATCTTATTACATGTAAAACATTTAATAGGTGTTTTCCCTTCATACTTACTTCCTATCGGTCCTTTAGGTACTATTCTAGCAAATAGTGCTTCAAGTTGCTCAAACGCATCATCTTCTCTCTTCATATCATCTAATTCCTTTGCATATAAAGCTTTCCAATCTTGTTTATCGGTTGCTGATGCAGATGCATGAAAAGAAGGTTTAGTCTTCACAGCTCCAGAAGGTCCAAATTCTTCAAGCTCAAAAGCAAATAATTTTCCAACCAAGGTATCTTTGTTGATAGATGTATTAGCCATTGTTCTCAACTCATTAATAGTAGTAGCCTTCATCTTGTAAGCTGATGGTAGGGCTCTCAAAACTTTAGAAATAATTTCATCTTCACTTAGAGTTCCACCACAACATTGAATACTCATAACAATCTCATTTAACCTTTCCATGAATGCAGTAATCCTTTCATCTTCTTCCATCTTTAGGTTTCCATATCTCACTTGGTAACCATCAAGTTTAGGAATCTTCACTGCAGGGTCACCTTCATTAAGAGTCTCCAACTTATCCCATATAGCCTTTCCAGATGATTTGTTAGTTAATCCCATTATTTGTTGATTAGAAAGTGCACACAAGAGGGTTTATCTTGCTCTGCAATCATTTTCAAGATCCTTATCCAGGTTTGCTGGAGGAGGATTGCTAGATGTCAGATTATGAGGTGTAACACCATTCTCTGTGATCTCCCAAATCTCCTTGTCAAGACATCTTAGATGAGTCTCCATCTGAATCTTCCATACTGTGTAATTTCTTCCATAAATCCTAGGAATATCTCTCCGAAAGATAGCTCCAAATGAACTGGATGGACTTGAACTATTAGTCGCCATAGGATCTTCCTCAAGTGGTTAAGATTTCTATAGCAAGGACCAAAGCTCTGATACGAATTATTAGACAATTCAAATAACTAGAAGATAACTGAGAGTGGGGGGGTGAATCAGTTTTCACATATTACTAGAACATTTAGCAATAGAAACTTTAATACCAGAACCCAAAACATTAATACTGGAATGCTTAAACTAAATACTGGAATAGCAGTCAAACCACTTAAGCATAAACAATAATTAGAGAATAAATACCATCCACATGACACCAAGATTTATACGTGGAAAACCCGGTAAAGGGAAAAACCACGATGGGAAGCCTACCCACAGTCAGATAATACTTTTGCAGTAAGTATGTGAATTATAATTGAGGGGCCTACACTTGCAAGAAGGCCAACATCCTAGAGTGCACTACTCATCACAAAAGGAGTCTCACTGACTACATAGAAATCCAAACTATAAGCCAGAAGAAGGAATGAACTGCAAAGATAGCATCTCCTATCCTTGAGTACTGTTCTGGTTAAGCTCAATAAAAGAGGACTAAATCCTCTTATGTAAACCCAATTTGATCTCCAATGATCCACCTCCTCTGTTTGAATTATATTACATTATTCGCACATTACACATCCATATACATACCCTGATCTTATAGCTTTGATCTAATTCCCATGATGATCTACAATGAGATCTTACATCATATATAAAAACTCTCAACCATAAAAAATCAAGTCCGCCACCAGATAATAAACCAATTACATAATTATAAAACATGTCAGCCTTAGACCAAACAAATAATATCCAACACATAAAACATCTTGGAAACACATCGAGAGGTCCAATCCACATGTTACATTAAGCTGATCCATAAACTAGATCAACCAGGATCCAATATAGGTCCACATGCTAAAGAAATGATCTCCATTCACCAAATCTTGAACATGATCACCATCAACATCCTGAAACTCCACCAGAAGCTGCACCGGAACGACAAGCCAAGCTTCCAAGAAAAGATGATAGCATCTCATCACTAGACCAAAACCAACTTACTGAATATGAACATGAGTATCATGAATAAGCCAATTCCATAACCAAATCATACCAGATCATGTTGGATCCAAACCAAGCAAGTAGATTGTGTTGATATCAATGACAAAACATCAATGCAACACATAATCAATTCCTCCAAATGGCCAACACCTTGTAGGATTTATCAGAGCTGATGCATCATTCTTTGTCAATTTCTCACTTGTAACCATAGGAGTTCCAACCAATTTGGAATTTTCCATACCAAATTTCTTCAACAATTCTCTAGCATACTTAGTTTGATAGATGA
Organism: Cryptomeria japonica; assembly: GCF_030272615.1. Lineage (NCBI taxonomy): Eukaryota > Viridiplantae > Streptophyta > Pinopsida > Cupressales > Cupressaceae > Cryptomeria > Cryptomeria japonica. The sequence continues at coordinate 448,031,943 of NC_081413.1, read as the reverse complement.
AAATACCTTTATCATTCTAAGTAATCTGTAAACCTAAGAAAAATATCATCTCCCTAATCATAGACATCTCAAATTCATTCTTCATATTATCAGAGAATTCCATGGATAACTTGTCGTCACTTCCGAAAATGATATCATGAACAAAGACTTCAACAATCATTATGTCATCTTCAGTGATCTTATAGTATAAGTTATTATTAGTGTTAGCTTTAGTGATGTTAGACACAATGCACCATTGAGAGGGAGAGGGGTTGAATCAGTGGTTCTCTAAACTTTTCCCTTTAGCTCTTCTTTTTGAGCATACCAGTTTATGAATCAAACAAAATATAAACTTATCGGTTAGTGATGAGACTAACTCAAATACACATACACATAAGGAGACATCTCATAACACCAACATATATGAGGAAAACCCAAGATGGGAAAAACCTCAGTGAGCAATGTTGTTGGTGTAAACTGCTCCAATCCAACCTCACAGTAAATCAAAGATACAAATTTTAGGGCACCAACCCCTATCTGATTTATGCGCTACAACCTAAAGGAGCACCAACCCCTTACTTTAGGGCACCAACCCCTACACCAAGCTACAACTCAATGTTCACAAAGTAAACATCAAATACATAAGTGGTTATCATGTTACAAGTGAATTTTGCAACCATTTCATATATTTTTCTCTATTGGTGAGATATCCTCTTTGCTACACCAACTCACTATTCTTGCTATTCTTCACCTACTCTACTCTCTACTGGTTTTCTATTTACCTTCTTTGCAACCTCATTCTCTTCTACTTGACCAGTATAAACACTACTGGTTCTTTACTCCAACCGGTTGAATGCTTCAACTAGATTCTCCCTCTCTCTCACTCTCTTCATAGATGCTTGTTGAGCACTGGGCTAATTTCTTCTTTCTCATAGAATTTTTTTTACTTCTCAATCCCCCAATTTTCTATATTTCTTCAGCCCCATTCTTCCTCTTCTGCCACATTCTTATAAACTAGTTTTCCCTCCAAAAATTAATTCAAAAACTAGGCAGTTAGGGTTTCCTCACTATCCTCAAGGAAAACCAAATCCAATCAGATCTTGCATGATCTGATCTTTTTAACATCTGAATACACAACTCTGCCATATTTGCGACTTGTTTTTTACCTTAATAGCTGATCCCTTGGTCAATCACAAAAGATCTATTGTGTTGTTTTCTCTATCGCCTCGATCTTCTCAATCACTCTAGGTTGACTCGTAGTTGTCTTCTAGACCTCGAGCCTCAAACCCCCGTAATTGCTCTGTAGCAAGTCCCGTGATTTGTGTGACCTTTCATTAAAGCTGACCAACCCTACAACAACCTTGTTGATGTACATTCCATCTTTATTCAAACACAAATTTGCCACGTTCACTCCTTGTGGCATCCATATCGACTATCTGCCAACTTGGCACTTCAATTCGGTCCAAGTAGGTTCACTGACCAACCACCCTACTGGTTCCTTACTTCTATCAGTTTGCTAACCCTTGGAGTCTCAACCATTCTAATGGTTACCTTATCATATCTACCCTCATCTTGAACTGTTGATGGAACACTCAAACCAGTCTCCAAACTTGGCAAATCCAAAGTATGCTCATTTCCACAAGTGGGAAAATTTCAACAACTGCACCTTTCTTATATAACTACTGAACTCATATACCAGTTACCACTCTTGATGAGACCATGTAATCAACCTTCATAAGACTCCTATCTTCTTTTAGTGAGGTTACATTCCTATGTTTTCATCTACACAACCTTTCTTCCTGATCAATGTTGTTCCTTCCTCTACCAACTTGTCAAGGTGAAAAACACTTCACACTTCCTCTGTACAAGTATCTTAACCATGCCTTCTCTTTTCAGTTTAGTGTATAACCATGATCTTAAGAACTAAGGGCATTCCTTCAATTCACTGGTAGATCCGGTGTGATCATTCAAGTGCTTGCCTTTACCTCTTCACTCTTATCTCTCCAAACTATAATGTACTTAATGCATAATAGGAGATAAGCTCCACTTTCTTGGAGGAGTAACACCCTCTGCTTTCTATCGTATGCTCATGTGATTTCCCTGTTGAGTAGTATCTCTTCAACTAGGCACATGTGAACTGATGTGAGCACATTCATTGTCATTCATTTCTTCCCATGATGATTGCATCTTCATCTGGTGGGAGTCTTGATGTTCTGCAACCTCATAGCATACCGGTTCATTCTTCTCTTCTAGTGTTGATGTGATTTAGGTAATATTCTACCTCTTCATCACAAACAACCGCTCAAACACCTTTCTATCTCATTACACAAGTCAAGCACTAACTTGTTGCACTGGTGACTCCTGAGATCATCTTCCTTACCATTACTGGTGTTCTACAACACAAGGTGATATGCAAGATACTTCATAGTAGTGTTGCACATACATCTATACTACCGGTGGTCATCCCATAGTGGTTGACATTAATGACAACACAATACCAACAAGTGAAACCAAGATTCAAAAGATATTTGTCCGATCTAGCATACCAAGCTCTAGGGGCTTGTTTCAATCCATATAAAGCTTTCCTTAACCTGCAAACCATGTTTTTGTCATCTAAAAGTGAAAATACATCAGGTTTCTCAATGTAAACTTCCTCTTCAAGATCTCCATTAAAAATGCACACTTAACATCCATCTGATAAACCTTGTATTTCTTATCCAGGCAACATAAGCAAGAAATAATCTCACATCTTCAATCCTAGCTACCGGAGCAAAAGTCTCATCATAATCAATTCCTTCCTTTTGAGAATATCCTTTACATACCAATCTAGCCTTGTTCCTCACAACTTATCCATCCTCATTCAATTTATTCCTAAGAACCTACTTAGTTCCAATAACAGTCTTATTTTTAGGCTAGGGAACTAAAGTTCATGTGTTGTTATTTTGTATCTAATCTAATTCCTCTTCCATAGCTCTCATCCAACATTCATGATTACAAGCTTCAGTAACTGATGCCGGTTAAACTTGAGAAATTAAACATACCTCATCAACTGCCAACCTTCTTCTTGTCATTACTCATTTGTTCTTGTCTCCAATGGTCTTATCTTCTAAATGATTTAACGTTACATACCTAGGAGTCTTCTAACTTTCTGTTTCTCTACACTGATCTTCAGTTATTATTGAATTTTCTAATACTATCGAGGTAACTGGTTCAACACTTTGTTCTGGTACAGGTGCTACCAATTCAATTATGATCATCTCCACTTCTGATTCACTCATAATTTCTTATTTGACCTTTGCGCAACTCATCCACCTTGACATTGGCACTCTCCATAATTCTCTATAATCTTTTGTTATAACATCTATATGATTTGCTTTCATTAGAATAACCAAGAAATATCCTTTCATCGCATCTAGGATCACACTTTCCAATGGAATAATCTCTTTTGATATTGAATTTACTACCAAAGATTCTAAAACACTTAACTGTAGGTGTATGACCAAACCATAACTCATAAGGTGCCTTATCGGTGTCTCCTTTGATATGAACTCTGTTGAATGTGTATACCATCATTCTCACTTCTCTCCATTTGATATGAGGCAGGTTAGCTTCCATCATCATAGTTATGGCCGCATATAAGATAGTTATGTTCTTTCTTTCCACAACACCATTATGTTGAGGTGTCGGGGGTGCATACAACTGTCTCCTTATCCCATGCTTCTCACAACAACTATTAAATTCATCGGATGTGAATTCACCACCCTGATCTTACCTTAAGCATTTAACATTCAACCCAGTCTTTGCCTCAACTTTAGCTTTAAAGATCTTAAACTTTTCAAAAGCTTCAGATTTTCTCCCTTAGAAAAGTAACCCACATCATTCTACAATAGTCATCAATGATTAGCATGAAATATGTATCACCCTAAAAAAACTCTTTATTCTAGCAGGACCACATAAATCAGTATGAAATAGATCAAGAACATCATTAGATTTTTCTTGTATACTCTTAAAAGAAGTTGTGACATGCTTTCCTATTTGACATTCCTTACATACCAGATTATAGGGCTTCACAATCTTAGGTATATCTCTAACAACCTTAGTTGAACTGACCTTTACAATGCAATCAAAATTCACATGACACAACCTCTAATGCCATAGCCAACTCCCATCAACTTGTGCAATCAAACCAGTCTTATCACCATAGTTCAAATGAAAGATGTTACCTTTAGTCTATGTACCAGTTGCAATCTCCAATCCAGATTTGTTAATGATTTTGCATTTTCCATCCTTGAGTTGTAATTCAAATCCCTTATCCACCAACTATCCTACACTCAAAATATTATGCCTTAAACCTTCAACATAATAAAAATTATCAGTGTTATGCTTACCATCCATTGATATAGTTCCTCTTCCTCCAGTCATGCATGCACTGTCATCTCCAAATCTAACTAGACCACCATCAATTTCTTGTAAAGATAGAAACTTTCTTTTATCTCCAGTCATATGATGTGAACATCCACTGTGTATCACCCATTCATCCTTGTCTTCAATTTTAGCAGCAAGGGCCTTTTCCATATTCTGAATAACAAGTGTTGGAGCATCTTCCTTGATAGCCAAAATACCCATTCCTTTCCACTGCCGAATCCACTAGCTGAATCTTGTGTCGATTCATTATCAAAATCAGTCACACCTTCCTCATCCGCATAGTAACATGATTTGTCTTTGTTCCTCCTATACTTATTCTTGTTCTTATAATCATGGTTAGACCTAAAATATCTTCTATCTTTCTCCTCAAATCTTAAGATCCTTTTAGGACATCTAGATGCAAAATGAACTATCTTATTACATGCAAAATATTTAAAAGGTGATTTTCCTTCATACTTACTTCCTGCTAGACCTTTAGGTACTCTTCTAGATTAGAGGGCTTCAAGTTGGTCAAACTCTTCAACTTCTTTCCTCATTTGCTCCAGTTCCTTCGCATATAAAGCTTTCCAATCACTCTTGTTGATTGATGATGCAGATGTATGAAAAGCAGATTCAATCTTTACAACTCCTTGAGGACCAAATTCTTCAAACTCAAAAGCAAATAAATTTCCAACCAAATTATCGTTGTTAACAGAAGTGTTAGCCATTGTTCTCAACTCATTAATTGCAATATCCTTCATCTTGTAAGATGGTGGCAAAGCTCTCAATACTTTAGAAACAATCTCATCTTCGCTCAGAGATCCACCACAACACTGAATTCCCATAACAATTTCATTAACTCTTTCCATAAAAGCAGTAATCCTTTCATCTTCTTCCATCTTTAGGTTCTCATACCTCACCTGGTAACCATCAAGTTTAGCAATTTTAACAGTAGGGTCACCTTCATTAAGATCCTCCAACTTATCCCATATAGCCTTCGCAGATGATTGGTTAGTTAATTCCATAATTTGTTGATCAAAAACTGCACTCAAGAGTGCTTCTCTAGTTCTACAATCATTTTAAATGTCCTTATCGAAGTTTGCCAGAGGAGGATTTCCCGATGCTGGATTATGAGGAGTATATCCTTTCTCCATGATCTTCCAAGTTTCTTTCCCAATACATCTCAAATGAGTCTCCATCTGAATCTTCCATACCCTGTAATTTGTCGAAACAAGCTTAGGGGTTTGTCTACAGAGAATAGATGCATTTGAACTATTAGTTGCCTTAGGATCTTCCTTAAGCAGTTAAGCTTTTGCAAATAGGACCAAGATCTGATACCAATTGTTAGGATAATCAGTGGACAACTGAGGGGGGGTGAATCAATTGTTAACAGATTATTAAACTTAAAGCATAGAAAACCTTTTATCAGAATGCATAAACAAAATACTGGAATAGAAGATATAACAATTACCAACCATCCATAACACCTAACACCAAGATTTGTACGTGGAAAACCCGGTACAGGGTAAAACCATGGTGGGAAGCCTACCCATAGTCAGATAATACTTCTGCAATAAGTATGTGATTACAATAAGAGGGGCCTACACATGTAGGAAGGCCAACAACCTAGAGCACACAACTCATCAGAAAAGGAGCCTCACTAACTACAAAAGAAATCCAGACAACAATCCGGAAAGATGATTGAACTATAAGAATAACATCTCCTATGCCTAAGTACAGTTTTGGTTAAGCTCAATACCAAAGGTGTTAAACCTCTTACACGAACCCAATTCGATCACCTATGATCGAATAAAACCTCTACATATGATTACAACTTTATTCGCACATAGATAATCCCATAGCCTTAATCCCATGATCTACAAAAAGATCTTACATCATATTTATACCAACCCGAGACCTAAACAATTAGGTTGGCCACCTAAAAGATAATACAATAGATCCATTACATAATCCCATAAACCAATGATAAACCAAGTCAGCCTAAGACTGAAACAACATAAACCAAACAATAAATCCAACTGGTGATGCATCGGGAGCATCAACCAACACGTTACATAAACTGATCCATAACCTAGTAGAATAACACCGAAACTAAAATAGGTCACCATAAGGCAAATGAAACATCACAAACAACTGGAACATGAACATGATAACCATCAACATCCTGATAACCTTCTAGAAGCTGCACATACACCACTTATCAGATTCATCAAAAGATCTTCATCAAAGCGTTGTCGGCAAAACCCTTATTGGTAACCAAAAGGCTTACTAGAACATACGATAGAATCTGAATCATCAAATCCTAAACCAACTAAATGTGATACACATCAGGAACACATGAATAACCAATCCAAACCAGTTCCAATAGCTAGACCAAACTAGAGACAAATCTCCAAATCAACATCAAAGACCAACCACTCCACTGGAAGTCGGTAGACAACAAAACAGCTAGTGTTGACATCAATGATAAACATCAATGCAAAACATAATCAATTCCTCCAAATTGCCAACATGAAACACATAACATTATCTTCACTACAAATTTTTTGATGGTTAAGATAAGCTCTAGGGGATTAAGGTGGATCTAGAGAGATTGAAACATGCATATTTTGGCCTTGCCCCCCTTGCGCTAGGGTATTTGTATGAGAAGAAGATGGTTCCATGTTACTCTTCGATGCTTTCTCTCCATTAGAGAGATCATGGATAGGAGTATTAGCTCTTTATTCATTCACATAAGATACCCTAGGAGAGGTACACATCTTAGGTTTTTCATTAGCATCTCTTGGATAATGATCTACAAGAGATTTTATGTGATCTACACATTTAACGTATTTTTCTAAAAATATCACCATAAAGCAACATGCATCATAGATAAAAGATTTGAGATTTAATTGATTAATAGGAAGGAAATTGGAAATTCTAAAAATGCAAAATGCCAAAGTTCTATGAATGAAAACAAGCAATGTGAAGTGAAAGAAACCATTTTTCAACACATGATTATGATAAATATAAGCGAAAAGAAGTGTAACCATATGTTAAATGGTGAATAAATCAGATCTATTAAGTGCAATTATGAATGCATAAGGTCAGATATGAAAATAAAAGTTATAAATTATGCAACCCACAAATCAAATAAACCAAAATAAATTAGGTTTTTTTTTATGGTTTTAACCTACAAATTAATGTAATTTGATTAAAAAAATAATCTATGAGTGTAAACTTGAAAATTAAAATGCTCACAAATTAGATCTGAGAACAAAAATCAGAAATAAGGGTGTAAGGAGTCGAGTTCACCCAAAATGTAATGGTGAAAATTAGGGTTTCACCATAGAATGTAGTAAAGCCACTAATTTTCCTTATTTATCATTATATTAGGGAGAGATAGGAATTTGATACATCTAAGCCTAATAGACCAAGATTCTAATCAAATTCTAGGCCTCCTAAATGGGGCTCTACTTTCCCTAGGATTGAGTTGTATTTTGAATTGTAAATAATTGGGGTGAAATAGTGAATTATTGAAGAGATTGGGCATAAACAGTGAGCTACGATCATTGTACGGAGCCACAAACTTGGATCTGGTCAAAGGAATCTGATTTAGAATAACTCCCCAAAATTCAGCCTAAACTGTTAGGACCGTGGTGGTGGTCACCATGGTCCTCCTAACTTTTCACCATCCTAAGGGGAATCTATTCGTTTATGTGAATCCTGTCATTTCTCTGAAACACAGCTGTATACATGTTCCTACATATAGTCAAAAGGGGAAATTTTTTGGGAATAGGGGTCTGCCTGTCAAATGCTAGTTTAGTTATTAACCTTCAATGAATAAATGCAAATACGAAAAATAAATACTAGAAATATTTACCTTAGATCTAAAACTATTTATGATGATCTTTTGTTATTTGAATGTAGTCACGTATGTTGTATGAAATGGCATGAACAAGACAAAACCCTAATAAGACACACATGCTTGCATATGAATGATGTATTTTTTCTCCACAATGGTTGAATGAAGAATATGCAGCCTTAAAGATCTTTTAAAATGCCTCATAATCAATTCTTCATGGATGCAAGTGTTGGCAACAATGCAACAAACCAAGAGGGGAGGTGAATCAGTTTGCTCTCAAGCTTTACACAACTTAAAAACAAATTCATATCAGATGATTAACAGCTAAAGCACAAATCAACACCACATCAATAACACACATAACCCCAATATTTTTGATGTGGAAAACCTGGTTAAGGGAAAAACCACAGTGGGAACCTATCCACAATGATATAATACCCTATTAGGAGTAACTGTAAATATTACAATGGGGAATGCACATGCATTCAGGCACACTACCTAGAGTTCACTGCTCAAATCACAAAACAAAAAGGGCTACAACCCTTGGGAAGAATCAATGCCTTCCAAAAAGATTTAGATTACATAAGGAGAATCATGAACTGATGAAATAGCATGTTCTCATTCTAGGTTACAATTCTGGTTAAGCACATAAAACAAACTCTCCTCTTTCACACTTCTTCACATTCTTTGCAGTTTTCCTATTCTACTGTAAGATCAGATCGATGTTTGCACATGTAGATATCAAGTAGATACATTTGCAACATAACTATTACATATATTTATACAAATCATCAACCTATATTTCAAGGTCGGCTAAACCCTCAACACAAATTATAAAATAATAACCCCACATGCTACAACAATACATGCGGACCAAAAAAATGTCAGCTAAGACATAGTCTGGACACAAAACAAATCCTCAAACATACAACACCAACAAGAACTATACCTCGATCATCTGCAACATACTACAATCAACATAAATATCACATAATACAAAGAACATCACCAGATCAATAATGCACACAATGAATAATGCGGACCAACAACACAGATAGGACCCAATCTAGAAACATTCACAAGGAACGTGAATCACCACATAAACAACTGCAACATCACCACTTACTAGAATCTCCATCATCATTATACCAAACCTCAAGAACACACACTAAATTGACTGTCAAACTGAAAGATTCACTTGCAGGCTTCCAAATCATGAGCCATCTGAATTGAGGACACACCTGAACGTCCCAAATATTTTGTGAAATCTGCAAAACAAGATATTGATACTATATGAATATAATAGGCCTATATTTCTTACAAAACTAGATCTTAAGTTAGTTTATCACAATGCGGAGCACAATCCAAAACACTGAATAACACGAACTACTAAAAACTAACCACAATACCGGATCACACAACTCGATAAAAACATCATTCAGACCTCTGAAACTTATGTTGAGTCAACTAGAGATAAGTATCTCTAAACCCACTAAACCTCAACAACTCATCTGCAACACAGTGGGAAAACCAAGTCATGCAATCTAACTGCAACACTAGAATACATAGAAGAATATGTTGGCATCAATGACAAAACATGATTCCAGCAAACTTCTCAATAGTATCCAACAGGAAGGATGCTAGGAATTGATTTCTTAGATTCAATAGATTTGGATGAAATTAGATTGATCAAATATCTTTACATAGGCGTGTCTAGGTAAATTACTTATTAGGCCGACCTCCAATAGTCCTGCAGAGCCACAGAGATAAATTCCCTCTAGAGAGATATGACTCCTGCCCTAATTCAAATTTTGGCCCCATTGAGAGGGACTATGGCATTGGATGACATGGTCCTTCTCTAAAAGGGACCAAAATAAACCTCAGGGGAAATGGGTGCCTCATGAAGGAATCCATCAATGGTTGTTCATGTCGTCAAAACTATAGAATAGCCACAAAAAAAACCTAGATAGGTGATGAGGATAGGACATGCTAAAGTAGGGGCACAAACATGAGGTGTAAATTGGCCTGGTGATAATTTACAATACTATAGTGACCACCTCAACCTTCTTCCATTATTTGACCACCCAAGCTCAAATTTCCTCCTTGCTAAAAGATCTACCATTGAATCACCTAATAATGGTTGTGAGTCCCAACACCTTTGAGGCCATACCTATTTCAATGTAACCTCAATATTGTATTACTCATCTCTACAAATTTCCTAATTTCTTTCACAAAATTACCCTTCTCCTTCTATTTAAAATTTTGCCCATTTCTACTTTTTTGCACCATTTTTTCCTCAAAAATTTAGGTCAGGGATGTAACCCACAGGCTAATTATTTAATTATTTAATTATAGAGGATTGAAGGAAATAGATACAAAATGAATCAATTAAATAATTCAAAAATATTTAATTAATAGACAAAAATGAAAATCAATGAAATAAAAATATTTAATTAATACTAGAAAAAAGAGAAAAGTTAGTGAAGTAATCAAGACAGAATGGATGATGAGAATGAGGTAACTAAGAAGGTTAATTTTCAATATCTACAATGAATGATTACTAGTGCCTTTTATATGAGATGCTTGGTTCATAATAATTTGGTTGCTTATCATTTTCAAACTATTTTATCACTATTAAATACGAATATAGACATTAAACTTTAATATAAGGATCATTCTTTGATTAACTTTTTTTTAAATACCACTACATATTATCGATTCCAACAAAATTTATAAGAAAACTCACCCAAAAAAAAACATAAATCTTCCTATTGGTTTAGAAAGGTTTTTCAAACTCTAATAATAGATGACCACATTATTGTTGCATGTTCTTAGTATCAACCATTTTGCAATATTAGAAACCTACACACAGAAATATCACATAACCATTGGGTTTTTTCTCTCTGAATCACAAATTTCTCCTGAGGCATTTAACGATTTGACATACCTTTTTGGTAGGAGTGGTTCGATTCTATTCTTCTTCCCTCGAAGAATAAAGATGTTTGAAATGAAAATTATAGTACAAAATACCACAATCAAGAATTGTCTTGTATCCCAATCTCCATTAAATAGCTAATTTCCACCTATTGAAGAATGTGTAGACCATTTTGGAGATTAACTCAGCAATACATCATGATCAATATTTGTCTCATTTTTGTGTTCTAAAAAAGAGTTAATATATCCATCATCTTCAGCACATTTTCAGATTGTTTCTTGTAACAATTCATCTTCCTCAATTGTTGTGAGAAGTTTACCAAGAAGATTTTTAACATCTCCGTCAGAACATTGCTACTCTCAAGAGATATTTGCACTCCTGAAAAGGCAAGATGCGCAATTCCCTTAGAAGATTTGGCGGCACGGCGCAAAGTCATAATACTTACGAGGAAAAATGAAGGCCACATCCAGTTCAAGATAAGGTGATTATTCTAGTAACCTCTCGAGGTCGGCATATTTTCATTCAAGTCGATATAGATATTATCATTTGGATCGTCCTTAAAAGACAAAATTTACAAAGCACAAGAAGCTCCACGTTTGTATATACCTCATAGGAATGAAGGACCTGTTCTTCTAGGATTCCTTTGACAGGGTGCATAAGGCATGTGAACTATTTCAAAAAAAATAGGGTCTCATAGTATAACGCAATAGCACCCAATATTCAGTGGATCTGTGTAAATGCTACACAATTCTTGTAAGCCATTTCAACGCTACGACAAAATCTTTAATTTTATTTTTATATACAACTGAACTGTAGAATTGTATTTCCCTATCATGTTGCGACGACAAAATGTGTTTCAATAGTAGTGAATCATATTAATGTTAGATCAACTTTGACTTAGGGCGGGCCCCATCTATATATGGGATCCACCATTGGCTTTGCTAGTTACGTATTGATCAACTTTGCTATCTAGATAGCGCTGATAGAAGAGAAGAACCAAGTTAGTAAGCGTTAGAAAGAAGAGGCAGGAGAGCAGGGACTCATTTAAGGAACCGTAAATCAAATCTGTAAGTCGAAGTTAATAGAGATGCCACCATCTTATGACTTTGGTCCAAGATCAGAAGATCGGTTCTTTTGCTCTTCCCATATAGTTATATCATATATCTGCAAAAGGCATGATAACATGAACCAAAAGAGAATATAGTCTGGTGAACTGCCTTAGAAACATTAAGCAAATACAATTGGTCGATTTAAATCCGAATTCTGTAACGTTTGCTAGTGTCCTTCCAGCTTTTAGCATGCTTGGAGCTGTCAAACCAGGTATGGAGATCCATCAAACACAAAAGTAAATCAACATTTTGTCGGTTTTAATTACAATTGCCTTGGTCAATATTAAAATTTAAGAAAGGGCCAATGATGGATATTGAATGTCATAAAACAACACAATGCCCCCGACAGTCGACAGAGTGGAGGTGATGACAGGCTTTCCCAATCACCACTGCAAAAGGAGCAGGCCAACAGCGAATTTTTCAATCATTTTCGAGTACAAAAGCATAGCAATTATATAGAACGACCGTTTTAAGTGGGTAGACAATGAAAAGACTGTGTTGAGCTTTGACAATGATCTTTGTCAGGGAAATTGAAGGGCAAAGGGTATGACACAGACTTCGATGAGACATTCTTAGAGTGTGAATGCCAGGCGAGCTCAAAAGATTCCTATGTCCAACAAAATGTGTCCATTATGCGTGTGAACTCAAGGTCGAATAGAAACATGCAGACCGTGGAAGAACATAGCCATAGCCAGCTTAATATATAGATTGATTATTCAAACATGCCAAAACACACGTATACATAGAAATTTCAGCAAGATAATGAATAGAATGATACCCATAATTCATATGAAGAAGAGTTTGAATCATGGTTTTTTAATGTAGTGATAGAGAATCAAGACAAAAAAATCATGGTCGTAAAGTTAAAGAGACCCTTTCGACAATAAATTCATAATATCAAAATAATTCTAACCTAAGATTAACGAGAGTCCTTAATATTCCACCTCGGAACACTAATACATAAATTATATTCAAATGAAATAGTAGATATAGATAAACGTTTAGTCTTAATATAGAATCCCTTTACAAGTTCTAAGAATCAAAATAAGCTATCAAACAAAGAAAACCCAACATTAATAAATTAACTAAAATCTAAATAAGATTATATTGTTTTTATAATATTAAACAATAATTAAGGTGTTAAACTTGTTAAGCATAAAAAGTTACAAAGGGCAAACAAAATTGGTCAAGAGGCCATTAACAACACACTAACATCATATAAAGATTATAGTTTTTATTTAAAAAAGGTAAACATAAGAACATAGAATTAACAAAACAACTTCCCACTATATTTAGTAAGGAATGTAAAGAGTTCCTTATGTTTGCAAGAGTTGGCATCCGTATCACCTATATGTATTTTGAGATCCATTTCTTATGTCACATAGGGAGATATTGCAAATGTATTCAAAACATCGGAACTAAATAAATAGAGAGCTTAAAGTTTTTCTTCAATAGCATCAGCTTTTTCCTTGAGGGAAGAAACCCTCATAACATTTTGATCACACTTAGCATACTTGTTCTGAGTAGGTTGAATAATTGGAGTTGTCTATGTTTGTAATGAGGGTATTCATTGACATAAAAGGGGTAGATCCCTCATTATCAATATCCTTCTCTTGTTCCATGACAACCTTTTTTTTCTTTTCATTGTCTTTGTCTTTCATAGCCCTAGACTACCTAGAGGTATCATTTATGCTAATGTTGGGGGTTGGGCAATCAACAAATCCATTGGACTATTGTGTCCTAGATCTATCCATGTCAATCATGGTGGTGGAAACAATAATGGTTTTCTTCACATCTTCCCTATCCTTTGAAGCCTTAACTTAGATTCCTACCCTTTAAAATTAACCTGCTCCACATAAAACTGGACAAAGGATCTTTAAAGGGATATCGTCCAAGTTACAAAGACGTTTAGCAATAATTTTCTAACAAGATAAGCATGGGATTTTATGGGATTTGTTCTTCACTAGACCAAGAGAGGGAAAAGGTTGGCAGTATCCTCTAAACAAGAGTCGAGGAATCGTGTGGTCTGACAATTTGTTTTTTTTTCTTTAGAAACCAAACAAGACTCATAAGTAATTTGCTGAATGACAAGTTTTTACTTTCCTTTCATAGCAATAGATCTAAATCCCCCACTAGAGGAGTAGATGGGTTTGGGAGGGTAAAGAGTAAGATGATAATGGTAAAGGAGGATAATGAGTCCTTGGTGGAGTGGGATAGGGACTTCTTTAACTTTTTAGCAATCAAATCATTAGCTTCATTTATCAAGTACTTCAAATAGGAGAGAAGGAAGAAAGAAAAGCTTTTGAAGGATTTATTGAATTTTATTCAATTATATAATTACATTTGTGATTGATAATAAAAGTTCAAAATAAGCTCCTAAATCCATACAATATATTGGGTTATGAATAGTTATCATGTGGTTACATTAACTCTTAAATAACTTATATAATCATTATTATAATCATATATTAAAATTTAGGTCACCTTAAGGGTTATAATTTATTACCTAAGTTAGCTGACAAATAGGGTATAATTAGGTATCTATAAGAGTTTCTAACTATTTTATTATCATCATGTTGAGTATTGTGTTCATATTAAAGACTATTGGATATAATCCCCTCAAAGTTGGTTGTCCCCTTGAAGCAACATATTATTATAATGTATTTATAGAATATTTTTTATTAAATTCTTCTATTTTTAAAGTTCTTTCATTATAGTCTATGTTAGATATATTTACTTGTAAACACTCTAACCCTATTTGTATGTTCCAATTCGGTTTTGGATAATCTCCTGTATGAATTCCTTGCATCTCAAGTACATTTAAAACTAAAATAAGCTAATCTTCCTTTTTGTTTATGTTATTTTTTCTTTCCCTTGTTTTGATTCAATATAATTGACAATATAGTAATATATTTATTACAAGAAATCAATTTTCACATTTAATACTTTTGGTTTTAGTATTTTGTTCCAACATGTCGCTTCATCTGTTGAGACATATAATTGAAGGATGGAATTCTAGCGATCTCTGTTTTCCACCTTGCTTCTAGAGAGGGCATTAGAAAATATTTAAACCCATAATTAATCAAAATTCTAATATTAAGCTAAGAATAAATATAAGATGCCTATTATTTTATTAGATACACATAAAAATACTGATCGAAAATTAACATTAAATAGAATTATTATTTAGTTATTAAACAATCTATCTAAAATTATTTTCATTTAATCTATATTATACATTATTTCTATTTTTTTCCTAGCCAATATTGGGATTGATAAAAATATTGGTACAATCATTTTCAGTGAAGAGGATGCAGATACAGTGGTACTTGATACTATATGGAATGAGAAACTAGATAGGCATCGTACCAGGATTGGATAAACTTAGTATGCTAATGCCTTTCACGAGCCGGAGCATAGGTGGCATGGTAGAATGATGAAAAGGAAACTATTTCTGTGATCTGGTTCCTCGTGAGTCCCAACATTTTAGAGAGTGACAGCGAAGGATACAGGCTAGCTACTCCTCTAGTAGTAAGCAGCCAGAGTTTGCAGGTTAATGAACAGATTGTGCAGACCACATGATCTCCTTGGTATTAGGGTCCTTAAGGTTCCAGTGGTTGGCATCCTTTTTAAGGAGGGACAGGAGGGAGAAAACTAACATGGTTTGTAAAAATGTCGCCTTTTGTGAGTCTGAGCTGCGTTAACTGTGGAAAATCCCTAGAGGGACAATGTTTAAATCTGTTAGTACTGGAGGAAGCAATTTGTGGGGTAGTCATCTCCTTGGTTGACTTCTCTTTGAGCTTGGATCACCATTGGTGCGATGGTCTTGTTTATGGAGCAGTAATCACTCCCATTGTGGATATCCTAGAGTCGTAGGTGGAAGGTGTTGGTTTGATGCAAGGCTTCGTGAACCCAGTGAACATCCATGTTGTAGCAGATGCTATTTTTTAACTATGGGAAGGAGCTAGCGAGAGCATCTTGAAGCTATATTTTGAACCTGTAGAGAGCTCTTCTTTCACATCAAACATAGAGGACTCATAAAAAAGAAGTCAAGAGGAATTAGACATTGAAGACACCGAGGTGACTGAGGTAGATAGAAAGGTGGGGGAGGAGGTCGATGAGGAGAGGATGCAGGATTGATAGAAATGTCAGAACTTGATCACGATGAGGGGGAGGAGGATCCTGTAGAGGAGGCTCCCGAAGCTGAGCAGATAAGGCGAGCCCGGTTTGTGAGAGAGGCTTAGCGCACGTTCAAAGGTGGTGTGTTGAGTGGCAATCTCAACAATTTTAGGAGGCTTTTGAAGTCTGAGGTTTGATGGTTATCCGAGGGTTCGACTGACAATCTCCTCAGCATTGGGGAGGCAGTAATGGATATCGTCCACTTTATCAGACAAAGCTAGGATTTAGGATTTAGGTCTATGTTGGTCGGATAGAATAGGATGGCATGTAGATTTTCTCTTTCTCTAGACATAGAGTTTTTGATATGTGATATCATTACCTTGTAGCTACATCCTTCCCTATGTGAAGGGATTTTGTATACGTGATAACATAATTTTGTACTCATTTTACTTTATTAATATAGGGCGTTGTCCCCATAGTTGATAGTGTATACACCTAAAAATGGTCTGAAGATAATTAATTGAATAAGCAATTATTTAATTAATCCTCCTCCCCACTTTAATTGAATTCATTGACAATTTGATTAAATCCTACACATTCATCTACTTATAAATAAATCTAAGGATTTATTAAATAGGTTCATTTCAATAATCCTCTCTAATTAATTAATTCATATTAATTAATTCCCTCCATCAAAATCATTTCTTCTAATTCTCTGATTAATTAAAACAAATCAAATTCATGAGTTGTTGAAATTAATCAGCCTTTTCTTATTAATTGAATTTCTAAATTCAAGTTCTCCTAACTTTTAACCACCTAACCTAACCCATTCTACCTACCGACATGTTCCCTTTCATCCAACCTCTTCTAGAAGCTTTGTGACACTTGTCACTAAGTGTTCCCTTTCATCCAACCCCTTCTAGAAGCCTCTTGACACTTGTCACCATAGAGATGATAAATGTTCCTTTTAGTCTAACCCTTTGCCAACCTCCTCCAATTTAACCATTGATATCTTCAAATCAATCTTGACCATTGATTCCTGCCACCTCACCCCTAGCCCTGGGAAATCCTATAAATAGACCCCATTTTGGAGCACAAAGGGTCCCAATTTCAAATCATTTTTGCATTCAAAGCATTGTTACTATAGGCATCTAGCTTCTAGTTGATCATGCTTAGCAATGTTATCATTATCATGCTCAATTTTAGCTTAATTGCATCTTCATTCTAGCCTATTCTCTAGAATCATGTAGCTTAATCATGCTATAATTGCTAGATCATGCATCTTCATCATTTAAATCCTCCATCTAACTGTAGTCAAGTCATTGGAATTTGTATAACAAGATCTGAGAGCAATATTCATACTCGCATTTACTAGGAGGTGTTCGATCGCTTAGTTATGGTTTTATCTTTCCTTGATTTAAATTCATTAACCATGCTTGTAATGATCTATTGAGTCTTTTGTGTTTGCAAGTACAGGTACACTTCACAATAGCATGACATTTTGGCACCCACCATGGGGCCGGAATCATCATTTTGGGCCTCTCAAGCTTCAACATACATCCATCTCTACCGGGACAGAATCAAAATGTCATACGAGATGATTTTCCAACTCGTAAGAACTACCTTTCAGTCTGGTACGAAACCTCATCTTATGTCGTACGAGCTCATTATCCATGTCGTACTAGGTCTAAATGCATGTCGTACGAATTTCTAACTAAGTGAATTCTGTGTCGTACGAACTAATTTGCATTGTCGTACGAAAGCTAAATTCATATCGTACAAATTTATGGCTACGAAATCCTATGTCGTACGAGTCCATTTTGATTCTTGTGTGAAATTTAAAGTTGTGTCATACTAACTGGTAAATTGTGTCGTACGAGTCTCTGTCTCTGTGATTTTTAATAGACTACATGTTAGGGTTTTCTGATTTTAATCTGAACTTCACTAATGCTAACCCTAATTTGTTCGTGAGCTTTTTGGTAGCCTAACTCTTTTATGCAGGACGATTGACAAAGATACGCTTGTCAAAGACATAATTCAAAAACCAATCAATGACTACTAACGAATTTATTGCAGGTTTCCTATGACTTCAACTAAACTTTGTGTATTCATTAATTTTTTCTAGGCACACTTCAATTCTGCTAGGGGAAATGAACCATCATGAATTTCATGTCTTTGATGATAGGCGAGTATGCTCTCACCTTCTTAGGTGATCAGAAAGATAGACTCATCTTTTGCTTTCATTAGTGCATATATTTAGCAGGCCTACCCTCCCAAGGAGCTTAAAAAATCTTTAAGCCATTAAGGCTAGTGTGAGGGGAATGACCTAAGTGGGAATGGCTAACGCCAAGTAATCCAACCCACTATAAAATAAACATGTTTTTTATGAAAATCAAAACATCGGTAGTGCTCGGGAATAACTCTCCTCCATACCTTTGGGTATATCAAAACTTGGTTTTCAAGGCTGGGAGACCTCTTAATTGAGTTTATACCCCAACGCGTCGAACGGATCCCTTACTAGTACCAGTTAAATAGAAGCTACCTGATTCACCTCCGAAAGGGTGATAATCTTTGTGCAAGATAGATAGTAACTCTCCCAAGACACTTGCCATATCGTTCCCCCATTAGTATTTGGAGTCGGATAATACAACATTGAGAATCCATTATGTGATGCTCGGCGGGCGTATTCTGATTAGCTAGTGGGTGTGTACCTAACTCAGCAAGCAAAGGTTTTCATTCTCAGCCAACTTCCTTAGGGTTTATCTTGATTGGAGTCACTTATCATATCATGTGTTTGTTGTGTATTCATCCCCAAGTGGAAAAATCAGACATCTAAAACTGGAAAACACAAACAAAACACCAAAATTCACTTATCAAAATTCGGCAAAACAAACACATTTTTCATTACCCTTTTCTATGTCATACGAGTCAGGTTCTTTGTCGTACAAGGAAACTGTTTTGTCATTTGGTTCATGAAATTTTTTATTTATCATCTGTTATTGTATCTTTTGTCGTATGGTTCAGGAAGAAGTGTCGTACGAGTCTCTATTTTTATCAGTTCAGAGCTGCTACTTTGCATGACTTTTTTAGGTCTATCATTCTGCTTGGTCAATTTGCAGTAAGAATAAACATCTATTATCTATCACTATGTGCTTAAATTGTCTCCTAAGTTCTCTTGGTCAAAGTTATCATCTATCAAAATCAAACTCTAGAAGATAAACACCTTAAGATTTTCAAAGTGATTACCCTCAACAAGTTCAAGATCTAAACATCTCAAAGTGCATTATCACCCTCTTTGATAAACTGATCACTCAAACATAGTTTCTCATCAAGATCAATCATCCTTTATCACGAAACTGAAATGTTTGGTTAGGATAATATTGTCCCACATCATAGGATATATCTTTCCTACTAGACTTAGTTCTTATCAAATCACCATCATTGCACTCCTAAACCGAAGATCGAAAAACTTGCAAACCTTTAAACACTTGAATTATCTTTTTGTTTCATATCATTCTAGTGTATCTACCTTGACAATTGATCACTTACCCAAAACAAATTTTGGACCATCAAATTCTAGCACAACATCTAACACATGGGTATGCCCGTTCTAACTAGAGCTCAAAGATGAAGAATCGCAGAGACTGAAATCAAAACATTAGAAACAACTATAGTCATGGAACGTGAAGATGAAATACAAGTTGAAGGAGAAATACCATAACAAAATATCAGAGACATCAAGAAAGATCCCCAATTTGATAAATTTATGCAGAAATTGTTAGAGGAAGAAAAAGAAAAATATTTTCTAATGTTAGCCAAATCTAGTGCTACACTCCCTCAAGACTTTGATGTAAATAAATTGACAAAATAAAAGTGATCCTCCTAATAATGAACAATATGAGGAAATCTTTGGTCTCAAAATGAATGACACGTCAATTTCTCGTAACACTAGAACCAATGAAGAGACTTACATTCCCAAAAGAGATGAAGTAGAAATTCTAAATAACATTCAATCCAATGAAGATACAAGAAGAACTAGGGATGAACAAAGAAGAGATCAAGATCCTCCTAGAATACAAAATCAGGGTTATGCGAGAACAAATCATGTTGATAATCCTATCATGACTCTCACACAACAACTACAAACAATGCAAACACAAATTCAAGATATGCAAAGAGGAAATGTTAGACGATACCCACTTCAAGAAATCTGTCCTTATCCATTCGACATAAATCTAAACATGATACCTTTTCCTATAGGTTTTGAAACTCCTAGATATGAAAAATATGATGGAAGCACCGACCCTCAAGATCATATATGAGAATTTTGCACAATGAGTATGGATTTTGCTCATGATGATACCTACTTAATGAGACTATTTCCAGAAAGCTTAAATGGACTAGCTATGGAATGGTTCTCCAAACTCTCACCTAGAATCAGATTATTTTCAGAGTTGGTGGATAACTTTGTTTCACAATACTCTTACAACATTCAACATGAAGTAACAATGTTAGACGTATGTAACGCCAAACAAAAGATTGGAGAACCTTTCATGACATTTTTACAATGATGAAGATGGCTAGCCTCACAGTATCCTTGTACGGTGTCAGAATATGAAAAAATGGACATATTCACCGACAACTTAAATGATCAAATGAGTTATCACTTAAAAATTCAAGAAATCAAAGTTTCAAAAAAATGGTTGATAATGGAATCAGAATGGAAGAAGCCATGATAAAGAAAGGTGAATTGAAAATATACGAAGAAGGAGTCTATCCTCCTAACAACAACAACAACAACAACAACAACAACAACAATCACAATGACAAGCCAAAGTTTTGGAATCGAAATCGAAATGTTGTCAATGATGGAATAGTAGATAACAATAATGTAAAACCAAAGCAACCGGTTTTCAATTTATCTACTCACTCAGCAGCGGCACAACAAAACAACAATCACCAAAGAGCAACTATTAAAACTTTCTTTCAAAGACAATTTACAGAAATTGGTGAACCCCTAGGGTCAGCATTAAAAACACTTATCGCAAACAAATTGATTTCTTTGCCAGAAGAAAGGAACTACGAACCTCAAATAAAACCACCTTGGTGGAATGATAATAAATATTGTAATTTCCATCGAAACAAGGGACATCTCACAAATAATTGTCAGAAGTTGAAACATGTCATACAATATTTGATTGATAATGGAGTAATAACTGTGGATGGACATACAACAAATGAATCTCATATAGCTTTTAAGACTCTGCTTCCAAATTATGAGAAAGGTGAATCATCAACAACAAAAAATGGTAAGGGTAAAACAAAGGTAAACTATGCTCATACATATGACAATGTGGTGAATGTGATTGTAGTTAAAGAAAAACAAAATCAAGAACATGCTCAGGCTATCACAAGAAGCAAAGCCAAAGTTGTTTTACCGGGTCCTACAATAAACGCATCATCCACCCCACCAAAGAAATACAATCTAGTGGAACAATTGTAGAAAACACCCACCAAATATCAATCTTAGAACTTTTAGAGATTTCACCCGCACACAAAGAAATCTTTGAAAAAGCATTAGTAGATACCACAGTATCCAAAGATCTTGATATCGATCAATTCCAAACCATGGTGGGACACCTCACAACCCCTAATTGCTTATCATTCACTAAAGAAGATGACATGTCCTTACAATACCCTCACAATGCTTGTTTGCATATTGAAGTCCTCATTCACAAAACGCGAGTTAAGCATGTTCTAATAGATGGTGGAGTTGGCCTAAATATTTGCTCATTAAGTCTTGTCCGTGCCTTAGGATATTTAGAAGATGCAGTTGATGTCTGGAAAAGGATCACCATAAAAGCCTATGATGAAGAAGAACGTTCCTCTAAGGGAATTGTGATACTACCCATCAGAGTGGGACCTCTACAAAAATACACAGCATGGCAAGTTCTATACTTGGACTTATCATATAATGTACTCCTAGGGAGACCATGGATACATGACTTAGAAGATATACCATCAACATATCATCAATATGTCAAATTTCCCTACGAGGGACAAGAAATCACAATCTTTGCAGATGTAAATCCATTCCAATACTGCAGCAATCTAAAATTGGCTCAAGAAGTAATTGTTCCACATAATAGGGAGGCAAAAATGTCAAACACACAATCCAAGGAACAATCATTTGCATATATTTTATCAAGCATGGAAAACAAAATGTAGTTAAGAGATCGAGGGAATGAAGAATACTCAATATCACAATTACCACTTTCTCCTAAATCCTTGGGAAAAGCATCAAACTCAAAACAACAACCAATTGTGAAACATCTTCCGATATTTGATGAAACATTCATTAGTGCTGGAACCTTATTAGAGGAGATAAAAGACAAAGATGTGCTACAGTGGCTAAATAAAGATGAATAAATTCAACAAAAAGTCAATAATGTCAGAATACCTACAGAAAAATATGAAAAAGGATGCAACATTCTTCAAAGGATGGGATACACAAGAACAGGCCCTATAGGATAAAGAAAAGAAGGTATCTCAGAACCTATTCAGCCTCATACTCGGAAGACTACAGACAAAACAAGTTTAGGATATGGACAAGTCACTCTATTGGAAGACACATCTTTTAGTCAACAACAAGAGGAATATGCAAATAGACAAGAACAACTGACAATTGAAAGGGAAGAAAAATCAGCTAAACAACAAGCACAAATCAACCAGAAATGGGAAAAGAAGAAAGCTCCAAATCAACAAGAAAACAAAATCAATGATATATCTCAAGCAACATGAAATCTCAGTCAAAGAAAAGATAAACCTAGTACTGATCAAGGAGAACTCATAGCAAGATTGATAGAACTCAATCTCAGTCTGGAAGAAGTTGAATATGAAAGAAGGAAATGTATAGCCAGAAAAATAGAAGAAATGCTATATGACTAAATCTGTAGATTGCAAGCTGCAAGCGATACATATTCTAATGAATGGGAATGGGATTCCTATCACTCTAAAGAATTAACTAAATAAAATTACTTTGAAGAAGATCTAGAAGTTGATGTAGCTCACATGTATGCAGGACAAACGTCAAGAACTAGTTCACTCGAATTAGAATCACATTCGGCTAACATGGACTTAATAGAGGATGATCAGGAACTTCTTATGCAAATTCATTCTAATGAGAGTACCATTATAGACATCAACATACATACTGAAAACTAATACATCTATCATGACCCTTGAAACCCTTGAAACATCCCAACTTGAAGATCCCTTACCTCTAATACACCCTGAGCTTATTGATTGGGAAAATGAAGGACATACTACCATTGATACCTTTCCAAATTACCATGCCATATATATATATATCTTAATGCAATTGAACCTGTAACAACTTCCACCAAGAATATCAACAGTGCATCTTCCAATCAAGTGGGTGCCAAATCTCCGAGTTACAAAAGTAAAAATAAAGAAAACAATATCAAGTCTAATGCTAAAAACCATTTCTTGGCAACATTAGACCAGGAAAAAGTAAAAACAAAGGATGCATCTAATGGTGAAAACCTCCTTGAGGCATCGGAAGATTAGAGATTTGACACTTTACCTAAGCACTATCAAGAAAGGTCATCCATTTTGATTGAACCAACAGAGGCAATTAACATTGGCACAACAGAACAACCAAAGATTCTTCATCTAGCAACTTCTTTGTCTGAGCAAGAAATGCAACAATACATAGAATTCTTCAAGTGGCAAAAAATCAACTTTGCCTGGTCATACGCAGACATGCCAGGGTTAGATCTAGAGCTTATTATCCATCACTTAAATGTCAATCCAGGAGTCAAACTAGTCAAACAAAAGTTAATAAAAATGCATCCCCATATTGCTCTTCTAGTCAAGGAAGAACTAAAGAAAGTATTGGATGTTTGATTCATCAAACCAGTAGCTTATCCTAAATGGGTATCCAATATCGTTCCTATTTCAAAACCAAATAAAAGCATCAGAATATGCACAGACTTCAGGGATCTTAATAATGCATGTCCAAAGGTTGACTTTCCTTTTCCTAACATCAACATCATTGTAGATTTAACTGCTAGACACTCCATGTTTTCTCTAATGGATAGTTTCTCCGGATACAATTAGATCAAAATAGCACCCAAAGATCAAGAAAAGACAACTTTCACATGTTCATGGGGTACTTTCTACTGGAATGTCATGCCTTTTGGATTAAAGATTGTCGGTGCTACATATCAAAGAGCAATGACAACTATATTTCATGACATGATGCATACATTCATGGAAGACTATGTGGATGACATCTTGGCTAAATCATACAATAGAGAAGAACATATAGAGATACTAGAAATGATCTTTGATAGGTTAGAACAATACAAGCTACGGATAAACCCTAACAAATGTGCTTTTGGTATAACTTCAGAAAAGCTATTGGGATACATTGTTTTAGCTAGAGGAATTGAAGTAGATTAAAGCAATCATGGAAATGGCATCTCCCAAGAATATCAGTCAACTAAGATCACTACAAGGAAGACTCTAGTCAATCAGAAGATTTGTGGCTCAATTAGCAGATAAATGTCAACCATTTACTCATCTATTGCACAAATATGTTAATTTCAAATGGGACCATCAATGTGAAGAAGAATTCAACAAGATCAAGGCGTATCTCATGCAACCACCTATTCTAATGTCACCAATTCTAGGAAAGCCATTATTACTCTATGTATCAACTACTGAAGCATCATTAGGAGTTTTGCTTGCACAACAGGAAAATGAAGGAAAAGAATGAGCCATCTACTACATCAACAGAACACTAGTAGGATACGAGATCAACTATTCACCAACAAAAAAAGCATGCTTGGCAGTAGTTTTTGCTTCTAAAAAATTACGACACTGTCTACTATCTCATTCCATCAAGTTAATAGCTAAAATCGATCCTCTGAAATATTTTCTCAGCAAAGCCACATTGATAGCACTACTAGCGAAATGGATCGTGATTCTAAGTGAGTTTGATATTGAGTATGTTGACAGAAAAGGTATCAAAGGACAAGTCATTGCAGATCAACTAGCAGAGACACCACTTCAAGATGATCATCCTTTACAAATTGAGTTTCGCAATGCTGATATCCTAACAGTCACCACAAAAAAATGGCAATTATACTTTGATGGTTCATATACATAGCACGGATCAGGAGCAGGTATTCAATTCATCACACCACAAGGTCATACAATACCAAAAGCATACAAATTAAGCCTTCCATGCACCAACAACACTACAGAGTATGAAGCTTTGGTTATAGGTATCAAAATGGCTTTAAAATGGAACATTACACAACTTCAAGTCTCTAGAGACTCTCAGCTCATCATCAATCAAATCAGTGATGACTATCAAACAAAAGATGAAAAATTGATGCCTTACAAAAAATGCTGGATGATATCAAGAAATAATTTGTAGAAATAACTTTTGAATAGATTCCAAGAAATGATAACAAAGCAGCAGATGCCATGGCTACCCTTGCTTCTCTCCTTCAGACACGAAAAAATCAACAACGTTATGAATTCTTGGTGGAAGAATTATTTTACCCTATTCATAATTGTCTAGATTCCCAAACCATCTGTCAACTTATTGGTCATGATTCATCCCATTATGGCCAAACTTACATATACCTAAAAGACAACATCCTACCTCTCGACTTATCAAAAAATCAAAAGAGAAACTTTATTCACCAATCCTCTCATTTTACTCTCATTGCAAATACCCTTTTCAAACGAGGTCTAGATGGTACTCTCTTAAGATGTCATGAATAAGAAGAATCTAATAAGGCCTTACATGAAGTCCATAAACACATTTGTGGCACTCATTAAAGTGGTCTTACCCTTTCAAAAAAACTCATACGCTTGGGCTATTATTGGGTGACTATGGAATGTGATTCTTTTCAGATAGCAAGAACTTGATCACATCCATGGGAATTTGATTCATGCACCATCACAAGAACTTAATTCTTTAGCAACATCTTGGCCCTTCTATCAATGGGGTCTTGATCTAGTAGGAAAGATAAATCCTTCTTCATCTAATGGACACAAATTCATCCTTGTAGCTATAGAATATTTTACAAAATGGATTGAGGTGGTACCTCTCATCAATATCATAGGGAAACAAATTGTTGCATTTATCTTAAATTACATCATCTATCGCTATGGAATACCAATGACCATTATCACTGATAATGGGCGACCATTCAAGAATTAGGATGTACAAGAGCTATGTGAGAAGTTCAAAATCAAGCAAAGATTCTCCACACCATATTATCCATAGGGGAATGGATAGGCAGAAGCATCTAACAAAACTATTCTAAAAATCCTTAAAAAGATAGTGAATGATGCTGGGAAAGATTGACATATTAGACTGAACCCTGCTCTTTGGGCCTACCACACTAGTATCCGCACACCAATAGGTGCCACACCTTTCTCTCTTGTATATGGATCAGAAGCCATATTGCCAATCGAAGTAGAGATACCCTCTCTACGTGTATCACTAAAAGTTCTGATCCCAGATGAAGAACAACGAGTATCTAGACTGTTTATCTAAAGGTATATCAACAAAGAATGTGTCGGAGCTATAATGATAAGGTTAAACGTCTTTCAAGTTGGGGAACTAGTACTAAAGGAAAATCTGAGAAATCGGGCAGGTAGAGAAAAGAAAGGAAAATTTGAACCAAACTGGTTAGGTCCATTTGTGGTCACAACATTATTTGGGTTAGGATCATATCAGCTATCAACACAGGATGAAGATCAGCTTGAGGAACCTATCAATAGCATGCATCTGAAGAAGTTTTATGTCTGAAAAATCAGAAAAATAAAAAACAATGAAAAATAAAAAAAATAATTAAAAAAGGAAAAAAAAATCAAATATTAGAAAAAGTGCAATAAAAATAGACGGTGAAAACCTGGCAAACAGGCACTATCTGTGAGCAAGCTCTTCCATCTATTAGTTCATGTATCTTCCTGCTTGCATTCGTTCACTTTCCATCAGTGCTTATCATCATAAAGTCTTTGTACATATGCAGACATCCCAGGTGGCTTCTTGCCATGGTTTGGATCATTGGATATATCATAACAACTTTTTTTCTAGGCTTGGGGCAAAATCCTACACCTAGCTAGGGGCAAACTCTTGATCATTTTGAGCTAAAACAAACAAGTAGAACAATAATTAGACAATTCTTATCAAGCAAAAAATGAGACACATCCAACGTTGAACACAAGATCAAACTATCAATTATCAAGCTATCACAAAGTCAATCTAAGCACATCACACACTTTTCAGTGGATAATATCTTTTTGGATAATGATTGTAATATGATTGTTTAAATTTTCTATATTGCTTTTCACTATCATAATTTCTGAGTGACTCCAGGATGTCTTTGACTAGAGGAGCAAGGAAGAAACACAATATTTTTCTTGTCTGTTGTCTGAAAATTAATCATTAATATGTGCAAATTTGTCTCAGGACATGATCAACAGAGTATCATCGAAGAAATTTCCAATTTCCATATTAAAATGGTTAATACTACTTGTTTTACGTAATCAACACTCAGGTCATCTAGGTTCAATTATACCTTGATGCTTGTGTTACCTTGCTATATCAAATCTAGGAAAATAATGCTTAGGTCATCATGGTTTAATTATACCATCGATGTTTGCACTCACTTCCCACATTTCAAAAGCTTAATGATGACAAAAAAGAAATAATCCAGTGATTGGCCAGGTCATAATTTGCATCTCATTGCATTTTCATTTTCATTTTAGCTTGCATTTCATTTTTGCATGGGATCCCACATGTTCCTTTTATCCAAGATTAAATCTATCACAAGAATCATCAAAGTATCATCAAAAGTGTATACGCAATCAGATTAATGACTCATATATCTGTAGATATTGTTGACCCAGCAAAAATCTTATGCTATCTCTCTCAACATAATCAACAATCAGCATATCCAAAAAAAATTGCAACTTGATATCAACAAACTGTCAGTTCTTTATCAAATCAACCTTATCAAATCAAATCAATCAATCAAACCTAATCGATTCTATCATGTCTTATACATGATGTATCCTTCTTGAAACTAGACAATCTGATTTTGACTGACGTCTTATATAGGATGTATCGTTCCTAAAACTAGACGTTCTGATAATATCTTATACAGGATGAATCCTTCCTGAAACTAGATGCTCTGATCATCTTTGTCTTATACAGGATGTGTCCTTCTTGAAACTAGACTGAATTTCAATCTTATCAATCTAATCAATCAAGATTTATCAATCTTATCAATATAAGCAATCAAGCTAATGGAAGAACTCACATTTTCATAAAACCACAGTTGCAGAAATCAAATCAAATCTATCTGGATATTAATCTCGCAAAACTCCAAAGATCAATTATCTCAATTGATCTCCCGAGGGGGCATCATCGTACTAAAATTTAGCAATCAAGAGCTAAGGAATCCTATCAAACCATTATCATCATCAAAAGGAAATTATTCTTTGAATCAATGCATCATCACACCTCGCTTCAAAGAGGGGCAAAATGTATACACCTAAAAATAGTCTGAAGATAATTAATTGAATAAGAAATTATTTAATTAATCCTCCTCCCCGATTTAATTGAATTCATCAACAATTTGATTAAATCTTACACATTCATCTACTTATTAATAAATCTAAGGATCTATTAAATAGGTTCATTTCAATAATCCTCTCTAATTAATTAATTCAAATTAATTAAATCCCTCCATCAAAATCATTTCTTCTAATCCTCTGATTAATTAAAACAAATCAAATTCATGAGTTGTTGAAATTAATTAGCCCTTTCTTATTAATTGAATTTCTAAATTCAAATTCTCCTAACTTTTAACCAACTAACCTAACCCATTCTACGTACCCACATGTTGCCTTTCATCCAACCTCTTCTAGAAGCTTTGTGACACTTGTCACTAAGTGTTCCCTTTCATCCAACCCCTTCTATAATCCTCTTGACACTTGTCACCATAGAGATGACAGATGTTCCCTTTAGTCCAACCCCTTTGCCAACCTCCTCCTATTTAACCATTGATATCTTCAAATCAATCTTGACCATTGATTTTTGCCACCTCACCCCTAGCCTTTGGAAATCCTATAAATAGACCCCATTTTGGAGCACAAAGGGTCCCAATTTCATATCATTTTTGCATTCTGATTGATTCATCGCATGTGCATTCAAAGCATTTGTACTATAGGCATCTAGCTTCTAGTTCATCATGCTTACCAATGTTATCATTATCATTCTCAATTTTAGCTTAATTGTATCTTCATTCTAGCCTATTTTCTAGAATCATGTAGCTTAATCATGCTATCATTTCTAGATCATGCATCTTCGTCATTCAAATCCTCCATCTAAGTGTAGTCAAGTCACTAGAATTTGCATAACAAGACCTGAGAGAAAAATTCATACTCGGATTTACTAGGAGGTGATAGATCACTTAGTTATGGCTTTAGCTTTCCTTTATTTAAACTCATTAGCCCTTCTTGTAATGATCTATTGAGTCTTTTGTGTTTGCAGGTATAGGTACACTTCACAATAGCATGATAGATAGCGCTTACCATTAAAAAAAACAAACATTATTTCTATTTTTTTATTTTATAAGAATATATTTATTTACATTTTATTATTATTTTAATTATTAATTATTATAACTTGTTAATAATAAATTAATTAATTCTTAAAAGCTAAAAATTTTCACCACAATAATTTAAATATGATTTTTATTTTTTTTAATTTTGAAAAAAAGGATCTCTGAAATTTTAGACCAATTTGTACTCCTATTTGAAAAAGAAAATATTTATGTACTTTCTCTTTTTGTCAAAGCATAAATGTATAAACCTATGTCGCACTTTTATGAAGGAATTGTCCAACACAACAAAAAAATGTCAACTTCTACTGAACAAAAGTGGTCTTTATGTTTTGAATGTGAAAATGATGTAACCTAACAAAATGAAAAAAACTTGATGATGTTTATGCTTCTAATTTGTAAAAAAATAATAAACAAATTATTTGATGCTTTTTCTATAAATTTAAGAGTAAAATTTGAATTGCTACAATTTATAGAAAACTAAGGTCTAATTAACATCACAAAATAAAAATCAAGCAATGTTTTTGAATATGGGAAAATAGGTTTTGATGGGCCCCTGAAACCCATTACAGCCAAAAGATCAAAAGATTTACATTAAAGCACAACAAAACACAAAAGACAACACATAAAGAAAAGATAGATGATGAACAAAATGCCAGCAAACAAGAGACAGCAAGTCAAAAACCAAAAAGGACTGACAAAAGCCCAGATTGAGGTTAAGTTCTGAAGCATTTGAGTAGCTTACAACCCCAGATGTTCCATATTATCAGTTGCCTGCTTGATTTCCTCAATTTCCTCTTTGTGGCTTTGCATCTTTTTAGTGCTCACCCATGTTCTTCTCCTAAGCCCTTTTTCCTTATCATCTTGGGTATCATGCTTTATAGCAATAATGCTTGTTGCAACCTTATCCCCCTGCTCATTCGCTAGCTTACTGATAAGAGCCTTCATACTAGCCGAGGCAGCCTTAAGAATCTTATGAATTTGCTCACCAATTTTTTTGAGCGTGTTCTCAACTCCATCAAGTCTTTTTTTAGTGGCCCCTACTATATTCTCCAAGCTAAGAAAACTATTTTGATTAGCATTGATAATCTCCTTTGTATTACCAATAGCTTTGGTAAGCTCACTGAGACAATCTAGGAGGAAATTGAATTTACCCAAGCCTAAAGCTTGTAAAGTCTTGTTTTTCCTTGCTTCCTGGGACTGCTTGGTTTTAATGCCAGTAATTTCCTTTTGCATCCAGAGGAGCACCTGTTTGAAGCTATCCATGCCATTATTGATGTAGAGGTCAATATCCAGGTGATGCTCTTCCTGGGTCTTGTCACCTGCAGTTTCAAGATTCACTTCTAGTCTATATCCTCCCTCATCAGGCACTTATCCAGAGACTTAGTCATGAGAGGCGGTCGATCCTTGGTTTCCACATCCTTAGTTTTAGGAGTCTTCATTTTCTGCTTCTAGCTCATGAGGGTTTGGACCTCCTTTCTTTCAGTATCTATGTTGTTGTTAGTCTCATTATTCTCCTCATACCATCTATACTCATCCTCCCCTCTCTGCTTCTTTTTGGCCGACCCTTTATTTTGTTTCCCATGCTCTGGTTTTTTCTATTTTTCTTGCTCGACCCAGCAATTTGGGGGTCGTGCTCTGTCTCGGCTTCCATGTCATAGCCTTCACCTTCCTCATCATCAAGTCATCCAAATCCTCTTCCAACTTGGAGACCTTAGCTATATTCAACTGGATAGTAGTGTTCTTGATGTGATTATACAAAATCACTATCAAACCTTCATGCATTGCAAGGTTGATAGTGGGGTTGGATATAGCATCGTTGATCCCAGCATTAAGGGTGCATAAAAGATAATATGGAATAAATTTTTTACCTTTATACCTAAAGTGATCAAGACAAAATGGTAGCTATAAACCCTAGTGTATCTACCATCGAGAGTGATAAATTCCATTATAGCAAGAATAACCCTTCGCCAAATTAATTTAATTACCTTTGGCAAGAAGTAGGTATGGTTTCCCTTCACCAGTCTAGCTTTCTCCTCCTCATCCTTCAGAAATTTCTTCACAGAAGCATCTAAAATCTTTTTGTCCCTATAGAACTTGATGTCATCCATCAGAAGATCCATTTCCTCCACAATAATAGTTTCACTCACCTTGACCTTCTTGTTGCCTATGGTTAATGTGTGTTTGTTCCAGCCTTTCTTGAAGATTCTCATAATTTCGGGTTGTTTCTCCTGCATGCGCTCCATGAAATCAGTCATCTTGGTAGCTTGAAGTGCTGCCCAGACCTATAGATGATTCCTCCATTTATCAATAGTGGCAGCCTCCATTCTCTTTCATTTTCCACCCATAATGCTATTGATATCAATTGTCTGTTATTTCCAGCTGATACCTTTCTTTGCTACAAACTTCCAATGAGAAACCACCAGAATTCTAGAGGAGTTTCAGATGTTCTTTTTTGAAGAGGGATAAAAAAAGCCATAAAGCATGCGAAGTGAACCTACAATGATTACTGTACCTCCTTCTCGGTTGCCTACAAAACTAGCTCCTACTGCCATGACTTCTCCTTACACCTTGGGAAATAATTTCAAATCTGACCCTGCTTACCATGCAATCTTTCATAAGTTAAGATATCATGTGCCACACATGGTAGCTCCCCTTCACCATTCAAGGTAATAATTTTATCGCTCTATACTGCCTCATTGGCAGTCCAGTCAACACTCCTATTGGTCTCTCTATAAACATGGGAAATGTGGCATGTTTTAAACCCCTGAAGCAACTCCCTAGCAAAATCTATGATGTTTTTGATAGTCCACGAAGGTTTATGTTTACCTAGAAGGTAGTTAATAATGGTTTTTAGAGTCGCCTTCCAACCATAGCATTTTCTCCCTAAATTATAGGCTAATTTAATTGATTTAAGGGTGCCCATAGCTTTCGTCAGATGATTGGTTTGAATTCCCAAGGGATAGGCAACCGCTCTAGTGCAAAAACCAGCCCCATTTTGGATGACACCACCACAACTAGCTGGTCCCAGGTTTCCTTTCACCACACCATCAAAGTTGGCCTTAAACCAATCATTGGGGGGAAAGGACCAACAACACAATCTTCTACTAATTTGGTTGATGTTGGAGCCCAAAAAGGCTAGGATATTCCATCTTTTAAGAGCATCAAATTCCTCTTTATTGCTACAAAAATGCAACCCCCTGGCCATCACATTTTCAAGACAGTTATTTTTTATCTTGACCCACACCACTTCAGAGGTTTTAATATCATTCCATAATATTTTATTATTTCTATCTTTCCATTTCCCCTAAAGGATATGGGCAAAAGAAAACTTCCACAGATTTCTTATGGTATTATTGGTAGAATAATACCAGCTTCTGAAACAATCCTACATCTCCTCCAAGAAAACCCAATTCAACCCCCACATCTGAAAAAACATCCCCCAAATAGGAGTGATAAAAGGACAGTGTAAAAGGATGTGGTTCATAGATTCCTCATTATTAAGATAGAGATAGCATATATTTGGGAAACAAAAGCCCGTCTTTCTCAAATTATCAGTAGTTAGAATATTATTTTGCAAAAGGTCCACAAAAAAATATTGATTTTAGGAATCAAACCTGGATACCAAGCCTTAGCCCAACAAGGAGTAGGGTATTGGGATTGAGCCAGTAAAATGATAGTAGAAGAGACCAAATAATTCCCTAAGGAAGTCCCTCTCCACACCATGTGGTCTTCCCTTTTGGTATTTAAGATAACATGGTTGATTATTAAATTTACCTGCTTGAGTTTGGGATCAATAGATCTAAGGTCCACCCACTTTTGATCTTTCCAATAATCAAGCACTTTGGCACCGATCTTCTCCTTACATTTATGGATGAGCATCTGAGAGGTCTTCTTATTAAGAGGGGCTCCACCAATCCAGGCATCATCCCAAAAGTTAACTTTCCTACCATCACCTATGTCCCAGACGTTGCTGAGACTAGCAATACCTTTATCCTGAATAACATTGTTCCAAATGAAAGAACCGTTTCGTATCTAATCAGAGACTAGGAAATCCTCAATGGTGGGAACTTTCAGTAAGTACTTAGCCTTCCAGATATCATTCCATTCTCCTTTTCCCTAATAAGTTCTACAAATTTATTTAGCAAGAAGAGTTTTTTTCAAAGTTCTTGATATTCCTTAAGCCCAGACCCCCCTTCTTTTTGGGTTTACACACATTTTCCCAGGCTATGAGAGCCATTCTCTTCTTCTCCTCAACCCCAGACCATAGGAAGGCTTTCTAGATTTTCTCAATGGCATCAAAAAATTTTCCAGGGATTTTAAGAAGGCTTAAAGCATACACCGGAAGACTCTGGAGAAAAGATTTTAAAAGATGGACTTTTCCAGCTTGACTAAGAAGGGTACCTTTCCAACCAGCCAACTTTCTATTGAATCTATCCACAGGACTATTTTGAAACAACTCTGAGGGTTTCAATCCCAAGGGGAGGCCAAGGTAGATAGTAGGAGGCTTACTAATTTGGCATCCAAGGATCTGGGCCATCCTTATTTGTCTATCCTCCAGGGTGTTGAAGAAGAAAACAAAGTTTTTCTCCCAATTGATGGTTTGACCCCAGGCCAAGCTATAAGTGTTGAGAAGGTTCTTTAGATTGGACACTTCTGATAGTGGATTGTCCCATTAAAATGGTATCATAAACAAATTGTTGATGAGTATAGGCTCGAAAAGTAGAAGAGAGATATATACCATAGAGAAGCGCCAAAGAAACAAATTTGCTCATAAATCTACCTAGACTCTCATACAAAATGATGAAGAGTATAGGGGATATGGGATCCCCCTACCTGATACCCCTAGAAGTTTTGAAGAAGGGGGAAGGCGCCCCATTGACAATGACAAAAAAAGAAGGGGTCGAGATGAGTTGATCAATCATCTTAATAAAACTAACTCCAAAAACAAAATCTCCAAGCACCTTACCCAAGAAACTCCAGTCCACTCGATCATAGGCTTTAGACAAATCTAGCTTCATAAGAAATCCTTTCTTTTTTGAATCCACCAGAAAATGAATGTTTTCATGGATAGAAATGATAGAGTCAAGGATTTGTCTATTGGGAATAAATCCACTCTGTTGGGGTGAAATGATCAGAGGAAGAATCCTTAGTAGTATGTTGGTCACCACCTTAGAATTAATTTTATAGAATGAGTTGCATAAGCTTATTGACCAAAACTTATCCATAGAGTTAGCCCCTGGGTATTTGGGTATCAGAACAAATAAAGTTGTATTGAGTTCCTTTAAGATCATTCTAGCCCTAAAAAACTCCTGCACACCTTTAACCACATCAGCTTTGAGGATGTCCCAGAAGGTTTGAAAGAAGAACAATGGAAATCCATCTGGGCCCGAAGCTTTGTTCCCATGAAAAGAAAAAACTTCTTTTTTAACTTCCTCCTCGGAAGGGATGGCCACCAAGGCCTTGTTATGATTCTCATTAATAGTTGAAGGAATATTCTCAAGGATGGCACTCTAGTAGTGACCATCTAGACTAGAGTCCATCGAAACAACTGAGGTAAAAATGTTCCTGGCTTCCTTCATGGTCTCATCATCCTTCCTCGTTTCATTTCCCCCAATTCTTAGCTCTGATATTCTATTAGTAGCCTTGTGTTTCATTGTAGACATATGGAAGAATATAGTATTTTTTTTCCCAACTTTAAGCCATAGAGATATAGACCTTTATTTCCAGAATTCTTCCTCTCTTTTGATAATCTTGTGGTACTTCACCAGCAATTAACTATCCTCCCTAATTGATACTTCATTGTATCCACTCATTTGGATTTTATCCTACATTTCCTTGAGTTCCAATTGGGTTTTGGTCTTGGCAGCAAACAGATCTCTGAAAACCTCCTTGATCTATTTTTTAATATTTTCCTTCACATTCCTTAATTTTTTCATCATTTTATACATAGTAGTACTTTTAACATCAATAGACCACCACTTCTCAATGACCTGCACAATGTTAGGGTGGTCCAACCACATCTTTTCAAATCTGAACGGGAAATTTTTTTTAACAATGGTATTATCAACAATAAAAATCATAGGGAAATGGTTAGAACCTATCCTAGAGATAGAAGAGAGGGAGCACTGATAATGGTTAAACCACTCATTAAAAATAAGGCCCCTATCAAGTCTGGCTTGAATAAGATCTTCTCCCATTCTCCTATTTGTCCAGGTAAAATTGGCTCCTTGGAGCTCAATATCATGCAGACCCTAGTTGTTGATAAAGTTCAGAAGATCCATTCTACTTTCTAGCTATGAAGGGACACTTCCAAATTTCTCATTGTCTCGGAGAGGGGTGTGGAAATCCCCCATAACAATCCACATATCCTCCTTCTAAAGAAACCAAATAGCGTCCATCTTTTTCCAATATTCGCTTCTACCAAGTCTATTATTAGGGGCATAAATATTGGTAAGCAGTAAAGAGGTGTCGTCCCCAATATGATAAAACCTAATAAAAACCAGATTTCTATCCTTCTTGACAGGCTCCCTAGAAACATGTCTAAGGTTCCAGAAAATGGCAATGCCCCTAGAAGCACCATCAAAGCTTCCACCAAAAACTTCCCCATCCTTAAAAAGCTTAATCTTTTCTACTTTCTCTTTAGTCATTTTAGTTTCTTGGATAATAACAATGTTCGGTTTATGTTCTTTGACTAAATTTCTAAGAACATCATGTTTATGTGGACTATTCAGTCCACATTTCATGAAATTATTTTCATTTTCTAACTAGAGAACATACCTCATGGATGGTCATTTGAGTACCATCTGCTATATT